>NC_069800.1:17912908-18537908 GCF_027406575.1 Nycticebus coucang | reverse complement strand
AGGTATTTTACATTTAAAGTTTTTGTAAGCCTCATGGTAACCTCAAATCAAAAAACCTACAACAGAAACACATACGCACACAGGAAGAATTATTCCTGTTTTATAGATAAGAAAACTAAGGCATTTAAAGTTGGTAATTCGAATTGAGTTTTTTCCCCATTTATTTACACTTTCCCATTGATTTATAAAAGTTTTTAGATAGGGAAAAGCCACTGTATATTAACTAAGTTACTAGTCATCTTACTGAATTTGCTTGTCTGTGATTATAAATGGGCTGGAGTAATCAAAGTATTTTTTATATGACGGCAAAAATATCAATGTTGCATACTTCTTTCCAACACATATACTTCATTTTCTTTTTCTTTTCTTTTTTTTTTTCGTGTTTAACTTCTTTGGCTAGCACTTCCAGAATAAAGTTAAATAAGTTTTAATAACATCCTTGTCTTATTCACAAAATGGAAATACTTCTATTTTTAACCTTTGAATATGGTAATTCATATTTTTATATGATAATTCCATCTCATGACTCATATGCCATCTTTTCTTATTATATTACATTTTTTTTCCAAGTGAGCAAGAAGGATTTTTGCACATTCCTTTTTTTGTTGTTGTTGTCGTTGTTATTGGGGATTCATTGAGGGCACAAGAACCCAGGTTACATTGATTGCATTTGTTAGGTAAAGTACTATTGTGTCTTGCCCCCAAAAGGTGTGTCACACACCAAGACCCCAACTCCTCCTTCCTTCCCTCTCTCTGCTCTTCCTTTAACCCACCACTCCCTCCTTCTTTTTCTCTCTGCTCTCCCCTTCCCCCACCTCCATCATGTCATTAATTGTCATTACTTGTCCTCATAACAAAATTGAGTACATAGGATTCAAGCATCTCCATTCTTGTGATGCTTTACTAAGAATAATGTTCCACTTCCATCCAGGTTAAGACAAAGGCTGTAAAGTCTCCATTTCTTTAATGGCTGAATAGTATTCCATGGTGTACATATACCACAGCTTGGATATCTGGGATAAAACCTACCTGATCATGATGTATGACTTTTTGATGATAAGCTGTAATCTATTGGCTAGGATTTTGTTGAGAATTTTGGCATCTATATTCATTAGTGAAATTGGTCTGAAATTCTCCTTTTTAGTTGGATCTTTTCCTGTTTTTGGTATCAGGGTGATGTTTGCTTCATAGAACATGTTGGGGAAGATTTCTTCCTCCTCAATTTTTTGGAATAATTTCTGCAGTATGGGAATCAGCTCTTCTTTGAAGGTTTCATAGAATTCTGGTGTGAAGCCATCTGGACCAGGGCATTTTTTGGTTGGAAGATTTTTTATTGTTTCTTTGATCTCAGTGCTTGAAATTGGTCTGTTCAGGAGCTCTATTTCTTCCCTCTAGGGAGAGAGTGTGATTTCAAATATTGATCCATTTCCTTCACATTGTCAAATTTCTGGGCATAGAGTTTCCAGTAGTATTCTTGGATGATCTCTTGTATTTCTGTGGCATCAATTGTTATTTCCCCTTTATCATTTCTGACTGAGGTTACTAGAGATTTTACTTTTCTGTTTCTAGTTAAGCTGGCCAAAGGTTTATCTATGTTATTTATTTTTTCGAAAAACCAACTCCTTGCTTCATTAATTTTCTGAATTATTCTTTTGTCTTCAATTTCATTGATCTCTGATTTAATTTGGGATATTTCTTTTCTTCTGCTGGGTTTAAGCTTAGATTCTTTTTCTTTTTCCAACTCCATAAGATGGCTTCTGAGTTTGTTGATGCGCTGTCTTTCTGTTTTTCGAATGTAGGCATCTAAAGCAATCAATTTTCCTCTCAGAACTGCTTTTGTAGTATCCCACAGGTTTTGGTAGCTTCTGTCTTCATTGTTGTTATGCTCAAGGCAGTTGATGATTTCCTCTTTTATTTCTTCCTGCATCTGACTGTCTTTCAACAGAAGGTTGTTTAATTTCCATGCCTTTGTGTGGGGTTGAACATTTTTGTTGGAGTTGAGTTCCACCTTTACTGCCTTGTGGTCTGAGAAGATACAAGGTGAAATTTCAATTCTTTTGATTCTGTTGAGGTTTGTTTTGTGTCCTAGGATATGATGAATTTTGGAGAATGTTCCATGGGCTGATGAGAAGAATGTATATTCTTTACCTTTAGGATGGAGTGTTCTATATGTGTCTATCAAGCACAGTTGTTCTACAGTCTCATTTAAGTCCTTTATATCTTTGTTTAAATTCTGTTTAGAGGATCTGTTCAGCTCTATAAAAGGGTTGTTAAAGTCCCCTGTTATTATGGTGTTATAGGATATCATATTGCTCCGACTGACTAAGGTCTGTTTCAAGAATCTTGGAGCATTTAAGTTGAGTGCATACATATTTAGAATTGAAACATCTTCTTGTTGTATTTTTTCCTTGACCAATATAAAGTGACCATCTTTGTCTTTTTTGACTTTAGTTGCTTTAATGCCACATGTATCTGAAAATAAGACTGCAACCCCTCTTTTCTTCTGAATTCCGTTTGCCTGAAAAATTATCTTCCAACCCTTAACTCTGAGTTTTATTTGTCTTTTGAAGCTGTATTTCTGGCAGACAGCAAATGGATGGCTTGTGTTTTTTAATCCAATCAGCCAATCTATGCCTCCTCAGTGGGGGAATTCAAGCCATTAACATTTACTGAGATAATTGATAAGTGTGGTAGTGTTCTATTCGTCTTATTTTGTGAGAGTCCATTGCTTTCTTTTGCATCATTGTGGAAGTTAGGTTCTGCCCTTGATTTCTGAGTTCTTACTTTGCTGTTGATCCATTGTGATAGTTAGTGTGTAGAACAGATTAAGTATTTACTGTAGAGCTGGTCTTGTTGTGGCAAATTTCCCCAATGTTTGCATATCAGTAAATGATTTGATTTCTCTGTCAATTTTAAAGCTTAGCTTAGTAGAATATAGAATTCTGGGCTGGAAATTGTTCTGTTTAAGTAGATTAAAGGTAGATGACCATTGTCTTCTTGCTTGAACAGTTTCATTAGAGAAGTCTGCAGTGACCCTGATGGATTTGCCCTTAGGTCAACTGGCCCTTACTCCTGGCAGCTTGCAGAATCTTTTTTTTTTTTTTTTTTATTAAATCATAACTGTATACATTGATATGATCATGGGGCATCATACACTCGCTTCATAGACCATTTGACACATTTTTATCACAATGGTTAACATAGCCTTTCCGGCGTTATCTCAGTTACTGTGCCAAAACATTTACATTCTACATTTACCAAGTTTCGCAAATACCCCTGTAAGATGCACCACAGGTGTGATCCCACCGATCCCCCTCCCTCTACCCACCACCCCCCCTTCCCACTTCCCCCTGCCCATACTACCCAAAGCAATATATAATTTCAACGCACTCCCTATTAAAGCTCCACTGTCATATTTTAAAGATCTTGAAAAAACAATACTTCGTTTTATATGGAATCAGAAAAAACCTCGAATAGCAGAATCTTTTCTTTTGTCTTGTCTTTGGACAGGTTCATCACAATGTGTCTTGGAGAAGCTCGGTTAGAGTTGAAGTGACCTGAGGTCAGATATCCCTCTGAAAGGAGTGCGTCAGAATCTTTGGTGATATTTGGGAAATTTTCATTTATAATATCTCTAGTATGGCTTCCATTCCCCTGGGGCATTTTTCTGCCCCTTCTGGGATACCTATAACTAATATGTTTGAACGCCTCATGAAGTCCCATAATTCTGTCAGTACATGTTCTGCTTTCTCTCTTTTCTTTTCTGCCTCTTTAACTATCTGAGTTATCTCAAGAGCTTTGTCCTCTACATTCCACATTTACTAGGATTCACATATACCCTTGTAAGGTCTTAGCAAAATAACTAAGAAAATGCTACAAAAGTTATGTTAACTAATGTGATGAAAATGTGTCAAACGATCTATGAACCAAGTGTATGGTGCCCCATGATCATACTAATGTACACAGCTATGGTTTAATTAAAAAAAAAAAAAAAGAGCTTTGTCCTCTGCCTCTGAGATTCTCTCTTCTGCATGGTCTAATCTGTTGTTGATACTTTCTATTGCATCTTTAAGTTCTCTAATTGACTGCTTCAATTCCTTCAGCTCTGCTATATCCTTTCTATATTCTTTATATCATTCATTTCTTATTTGATTTCAGTTTTTTATTTCCTTTTGGTTATTTTCCCCTTTATCAGCAATTTCCTTCATTGTTTCCATCATTTCCTTCATGATTTTCATCATCTGTATTCTAAATTCCCCTTTTGTCATTTCTAACATTTCTTTATAGGTAGAATCCTCTGCAGTAGCTGCCTCACGGTCCCTTGAGGGAGTTGCTCTGGACTGGTTTTCCATGTTGCCAGGATTTTTCTGCTGATTCTTCCTCATGAGTGTTTTATTTTATTTGTTTCCTTGCCATAACTTTCCTTTCACTTCCTCTTGCTCTTTATGTTACTGTGCCTCTGGCCTAGGGTTTCGATGAGTCAGCTGCCAGTGGGATTAGACTGAAGGAACACACGCAACCACTTGCCAGTTCTCCCCTGCTTTTGTCCTCCTCATGGGGTCCAGAAGTCTCTCACTGACTCCCTGTGTCCCCAAAGGGATGTTTCTGAGAATATCCCACCAGCCAGAGATTCCTGGAGTCTTGTCTCCCCAGTCTCACTGTGCCCAGTTGCAAGGAAGCTGTTACTCGGCCGCCATCTTGCTCCTATCTAGAATGATCATCTGCAAATTCCTTTTCAAAATGAGATAATCTTATCTTTTATGTCATTTGATTTCCATTATATTATAGTAAAAAGACATATGGTATATTAGGTTTGCCACTAATGCCAATTTTGTATTTCCAGTATGAATATTTGATTATAGCATCTTATTATTAAAAATATACTCCTAATGGCTAACAAACACATGAAAAAATGTTCATCATCTCTATACATTAGAGAAATGCAAATCAAAACAACCCTGAGATATCATCTAACCCCAGTGAGAATGGCCCACATCACAAAATCTCAAAACTGCAGATGCTGGCGTGGATGTGGAGAGAAGGGAACACTTTTACACTGCTGGTGGGACTGCAAACTAGTACAACCTTTCTGGAAGGAAGTATGGAGAAACCTCAAAGCACTCAAGCTAGACCTCCCATTTGATCCTGCAATCCCATTACTGGGCATCTACCCAGAAGGAAAGAAATCCTTTTATCATAAGGACACTTGTACTAGAGTGTTTATTGCAGCTCAATTTACAATTGCCAAAATGTGGAAACAGCCTAAATGCCCACCAACCCAGGAATGGATTAACAAGCTGTGGTATATGTATACCATGGAATACTATTCAGCCATTAAAAAAAATGGAGACTTTACATCCTTCGTATTAACCTGGATGGAAGTGGAAGACATTATTCTTAGTAAAGCATCACAAGAATGGAGAAGCATGAATCCTATGTACTCAATTTTGATATGAGGACAATTAATGACAATTAAGGTTATGGGGGGGAAGCAGAAAGAGGGACGGAGGGAGGGGGTGGGGCCTTGGTGTGTGTCACACTTTATGGGGGCAAGAAATGATTGCAAGAGGGACTTTACCTAACAATTGCAATCAGTGTAACCTGGCTTATTGTACCTTCAATGAATCCCCAACAATAAAAAAAATATATATATATAATATATATATACACTCCTGAATTATCTTTGATAATATTTTATTAAGAATGTCATATTATCTTCATAAATGAAATTATACTTTGTTATATTATTTTCAACAATTCTAATTAATTAAGTTATTTATTTTTGAGACAGATATTTGCATTGTCTCCCAGGCTAGAGTGCAATAGTGTCATCACAGCTTGCTGTAACCTCAAACTCCTGGACTCAAGCAGTCCTCCTGCCTCAGCCTCCCTAGCGGCTGGGATTATAAGCATGAACCATACCTGGCCATTCAATAGAATTTAAATATATGTATTAGACAAACATAATTTGAACACTTTTATCCTTTTTTCTATGTCTTGAGAAAGTTAAAATAGTAAACTGTCTAAACCTGCTATTTCTTGGAGATACAATTTTTTGAAAACTTTGTTAATTTCTTTTGGAGTTCTTTAGTGTTTCTACTTATCCTAGAACTGATTTTAGTAACTATTTTCTTAACAGTTAATCTAGGCTATTCATTTTATTTTCAGAGTTTTTATGAATGCTTTTATCTACAATTATTTTAATTTCCTTTGTATCAATTGGTGTTTCCCTTTTCACATTTTTTCCTTATTTTTGTATTTTCACATTCTTTCCTCTTTTTTCTTAGTTGAGTTAGTCATTTTTACAATTTATTATTGCCATTATTTTAACATAGTTTTTGTTTAGCATTTGGATTTCATTTTTTTTATAATTTCTGCTTTTTACTGTTATCTTCTAACTCCTTTATTTTATTTTCTTCACTATTTTCTCCCTTCTGTTTCTTTAGCTTACTTTATTCTTCTTTGTCTTTATTATTTAGATGTTTAATTTATTTAATAATGTCTTTTCTAAATAAATATATAGTATTTGATGTTTTAAAGTTTGTTATGAATTAAGCTTAAATTATAATAAGTTGTACTAATTCTTATACACTTCTGTCTCTTTCATTCACTAAATTTTTCCTCAAAACTATGCTATAAAATACATAAAAAGTATGCTGCATAAACTTGGCCTTCTCTTTAATTTATGATAATGTCCTTTTTGTGAATGTTTACTATATTATTTTTGGTGATATTGTTATTGTTTGCGTGTCAAAAAAGAAAATAGTTTGGGCTAGCTATCCTCATACAGGTGTGAGCCGCCATGAAGGTGCACGGTTTTTAGCACCCCAGAAAAGTGGCTTTGTCTCATATGTGCTCCTTGTAGTACGAGAACCTAACATGGGAAAATTCCATTCTTGGCCATAAGTGAGACTTGGGGGGTTAATTCCTCCCTGCTTGCTAAAACAGCAGAGATGCAGGGGTTAATTCCTCCCTACTTGCTGAAAAAGCCTTGAGAAATGATTCCCTGAGGTCCCTGACAAGTCATAGATTGAGATTTAGCACCTGCCTGGAGCTGAACTGTTGCTCTTTATTCCCTAACTTCAAATTACACAAAAGTTTCATTTAATCTTTTAGGGAGGTTGGCGAACGGAACAGATAGCCTGGTGTCCTTGTAGTTTATCTTTAAGTTATATGCTCCAGACTTAGAAATGACATGTCCATGCTTTGTAACATTTATGCTGAGAAGAAATTTTTTATGGCAGTCTCAATTAATGCTTTTGTTCTTTATTCTTACTTATTCTTATCTGATGAATTTGGACATATAATACAGTGAATAAAGATGTACAATCACTGTGGGCCTGAGCGAGCCCCCAGTCTTCCCTTAATGTTTGTTATGAATTAAGCTTAAATTATAATAAGTTGTGCTAATTCTTATACACTTCTATAATTAATAAATAATTTATTCTGTCTGCAGTGATACCTCTGTGTCATTGATTGGGCTAGTGGACAGCAACACTACTATGTCTGGCTGAAGTGGTCATCTTTAGGCCAATGGAGCATGTGTCTTTCTCAGGCAGAGTCCCACTGTTAGCCCTTGTATTTACAGTAAAAGCTGAAACCATGATACATTTTCCCCATCTCTGATCATAGCACATGTAGCATCACCTTTGGATGCAATAATATGTAACATATTGCTTGGTGACATGATCCTGGAACAAGCACACCTCTCTAGTTCTCTCTCTCTCTCTGCCATACCAGGCTTGGGGGCATAATAAACTGCAGGACCCTTTTGCACACCACTCAGATTCAAGGGAGGCGATGATGTCTTTGACATCAAAAGGCACCGTAATGCCAACTCTCTAATGCCCACTCTCATAAGGATTAAATGGGGGAAAAAAAAAATAGAGTTTCCACCCCCGAAGCTCAGGCAATATGCACAGCAGTGGTTCTCTTCCACTTGCACTTCCCCTGACATCAGGGTGTGACCTTATCTTGCTCACTTCCTTCTTCCAAGGCTTTCTTCCCCTTCTGCCTTTCAAACTCTCTTTCATCTAGTAGTCTGTGCCCTGCAGTAGAGGAATTTCAAATTACCATGCAGATCTGCACAGTTCAACATGGGAGAAAGATGAGTCACTGGACTTAAAAACTAACAGATGTAGTGTCTGTGCATTGCTGCAAATTATTCCTACAGCTACCTCTTGGTTCACTCTAGAAGATAAATTGGAGACAATCTTTAGCTACACTGAGTAAATGAAGGAATTGAGCATCAGCGTGTACTTTGAAATACCCTATTATGCAAAGTAATGTGCTAAATAAACTCTCCCCACCACCCTTAAGCTATTGCTATTCCTAATCACCATCTCTCAGATTTGTGTAAGGGTTAAGGTTGTGTAATCTTAGAGTTGGGGATGCTACAGATTTGGTGCAGGGATGGGAGTAAAGTGCAGATATGGAATGAGGTAGCACCTAAAAAAGTGTATGATACAGAGTCATGTGTTTACCACACTTGCCAGTGTCAGGAATGGTCAAGTGCCTTGTTTGTTCATTCTCTGAGCATTCACAAAAATTTTGAGTAATCTGCATCCCTCTTGAAATTACAACAGACATTTTCCTTTAATTTCAGCCAATAAGAGATTTAGCTGGCTATTATTACTAGAACTTATTCCATTTCCCATTTGAAGTATTCTGAGTGAACAGTACATTCTTTTTAGTGGCTTTCTATTCATGCCAATTTATTTGGTCCAGTATTTTAGACTGTGGGAGCATTAGAGGAGGAGTTAGCTCATGATGTGATCTCTTATTCTAGATCTTTATTTGTTTAATCACAAAATTACATACTTGTAAATCATTTAAACAAACCAGAGATGAATAAGATAAAGGAGTTGGATTTGGAGTTAAGACTGGAGTAAGAGACTGGTGCCGAGTACTATTGGGATGCATTCATCCTGTACATCACCAGGCAATAAGAGATAGTGATTTGTTTTGGGGGTGGGCTGTCTTCCTACAGTATGAAAATGACTGTGTGACACTGGCCCCATGGTCAAGCAGGAATGCTCTTCTTGGAAACTTGGCTGTGAAGGTGAGAAGAAAGGGCAGTAATTAGATCTACACGGTTGAGGGTGTATACCGATTTATGTTGTGCTTGTTAATTAAAGGTGATTCTTGGGGCATATATATAGGCTGATTAGAGGAGAGACTATTTCAACACAACTGGGACTGAATCTGCAGATGGCAGGCAAACCGGAGCCACGCTGTCTCTTACCCTTCTGTGGCTCAGGGCTGATGTGTTCTACTTTCCTTAAGGTACCAGATGGAAACCACTCTTGAGCAACCCTCCTTGGTGACTCACTGGGCTCGTTATCCCATCGCCAGCTCATGTATTTATACACATGTCATTCGATCTGCCAAATTCTCCAGAACATTCAGACCTGATGGGCCGTTTTATTGTCCTCTCTCACTGACCATCCTGCGTGGTATTTAATGTATTTTTGAAGCCTCATGTATGCTTTTCCTACACAAATGCAAGCATTTTTCCAAGGCGGCTAGTCATAAAAAAGAGGAGGTAAGACTTCTGCTTCTATGCTCTATAGAGCTCCTACAGTAAGTGTTCCCTTAATGAAGCCAGATGCATCCACTTGCATTTGGCTCACACATGATCAGTCAAAATGACTCAGAGCTGTAATTTTAATATGCCAATTATTTTCTAAAGAAAAACACAAGACTGATTTGTATGCAACAAAATAATGCATGTCGCTTTCACACATTGTAGGTTCTTTGCTCTGGGTTTGAATTTTTATTTTCTGGGATAGCCGTTGTATTGAGAAAGTAACATCTTTGGCATTGCTGCAAAAGCATTGCTCCAAAAAAATTGGTGAATTCTTTGTTAAAAATAATTTTTTTGTTGTTCAATTGTATTATCATTAGATCAGATGAACTGCATAGGACTAAACAGTCTTATGGCCTGTAGGCAGAGGCCAGCCCATTGGCAGCAGTAGGGAGTTTCAAAAAGGAAAAGATAGACCTGATTCAGGCTTTAAAATATATTACTCATTCTTTTTAGTACCGTTTATGAGCTCACCATTTTGAAATAAAAGAGAATGTTCTGTTTTAAACTAAATTGTTTATTTGTGTTATTTAAAATGTTTATTAGGCTTTGTAAAACATTTTGAGTAAAAATGACAAATCTGCCCTTACAGAAATCACACTTGTAACATTTTTATTTTCCATAGAGTTTGGTTGTATTAATTGGAAGTGAAATCTATTGAATTAGAGGAGGGTGATGTATTTGGTTCAGCAAAAACATAGAAAATGTAACTGGTAGGTTGAATTGGGTGTAGGTATGTTTGGATATGTTCTGTGCGTAACAGGACTAGAAGCAAAATGTGTCAAGAAAGGGACACACGTGGAGGAAGAGATAAGCAGGAAGAGACTGCACGATATTTACATTTTTGAGACAATAGAGGAGAGAGCCAAGAGCTCATTCAGGATTTCAATCAAATGAAGCAGAGGTCCAGGCAGGACGAAACCTAGCAGGTACAGCTCCTTTTAGCTCCAAGTATGGGTCCTGTACTTAGAACACTGACATTTCATTTTTTTTTAATTTTTTAAAAATTCAGATTAATATAAAGGTACATATAATCAGGTGACATTGTCTGCATTTGTTAGGAAAAGTCTGAGTTGCATTTGATGTTGATATTTCAATGGGAAATACCATCTGGAATTGAAGTAAACAGTAATTGGGAGCAAAGGTATGTGTGTTCTAGAGAGTGCCACGAGGAAGGCCAGAGAAAGAGTCTAAGGGGGCTTTGTTCAGTGGGAAAGGAAGAGATTGAGAGGACTGGGATTCTAAGGAGAAAAAAAATTATTGGGCCTGAAGAAAGAAAAGCCAGATTAGAACAATGTTTAAGGTGTGGGCTAAGTTCAGATGCCCTGGGTTCAAATCCTGATTGGGCAAGTAGCCTCACCTCTTAACTGTCTTGGCAATAAAATGGGAATAGGAATGTTCATGGTGAAGAATGTGAGAATCAAATGATGAAAATTGCTTAAAATAGCACTTTACTTTGCCTCCAGCAAAGTAATCCAATAAACATTAGCTGCCACCATCCCACAGTGAGTGGGTCATGCTCAGCACAGGTGAGCTCAGGTGCTGGGTCAACACTCCCTCCCCACTGCTGCTGCATGGGAAGGACCTGAGGACCGAGACGTGGTGGAGTGGACTCTCCTGCTGGTGATATGAAAAGGCTTGGATTACTCATGAAGGGGAGGCTTTTTCTGTCCTGATGACACGTTCTGCTTTCTAAAGAATATATTTTATTATTTTTCTCTGACCAAAGGATTAGAATAAAGAGATGAGAGTCAACATTTATATATTTAACATTTATATATTTTTACATTTGTGGTATCCTAACAAACATGATTTGATTCTTAATCTTTTCTTGACTATTATAGTAAGACCTTCACAGTTAGACTTTCTTTATAATGCTAATGATATTAATTATTAGCTAATGTTAGTATCTTTTAAAATTTATTTATTTACTTTTTTTTGAGACAGAGTCTCACTTTTTTGCCCTCTGTAGATGGCTGTGGCATCAAAGCTCACAGCAACCTCAAACTCTTGAGCTTAAGTGATTCTCTTAAGTAGCTAGGACTACAAGTGTCCACCACAACACCCAGCTTTTTTTGTTTGTTTGTTCGTTTGTTTGTTTGTTTAGAGACGTGGTCTCTCTGGCTCAGGCTAGTCTCAAACTCCTGAGCTCAGGACAAACCACCCACTTCTGCTTCCCAGCTAGGATTACAGGCATGAGCCACTGCACTTAGCCCTAATGTTAGTATCTTAACATTATGTCTGCATAATAGTCCATTGCATGACTGTATCATGATGTGAGTAACTACCTATTGTCTACTGTTGAAATTTTTATGAGTTCTAATACTTAGGTGTTCTGCATGATGTGGAAAGAGAACATCCTATTCCTTCTTGTCTTCTGTGACTATTGAGTATCTAGTATATTCCAGGCACTACGGAAGGACTGGGGGTAGCAACGAATTTTTGGCCTACTTCTCTGATCTTCATTAGGATAGCTTTCTGGAAATAGAAATGTTGGTTCAGAAGGAATGAACACTTTAAGTCTCTTGATATCCATTGCCACATAACTATTCAGGAACATGCCAGCTGACATGTCCTCAGTGAGAGATTCTGACCCCCAAATGAGAGGTTATTACAAGATGTGAATGAAAGGAAGGGGCCTCCAGGTTCTGTTTGGGTGGCCTTTATTCACTTGGGTGCAAGTGGGCTGAGTCCCAAGAAGGAGTCACCATGTGGATTAAGGTGAGGTGGGAATATGAGGGTTCAGGTGGTGGGGATTGGTGCGCTCATTCCTCCCTGGGAAGGACTTGTGCGCTCGTTTCTGTGTCCCTGCACTGGGTTCTATTTGGGCAGGTCCCTGCATTCAGCCCTATCACCCAGTAATAGATTGCACAGTTACACAGTTAATTTGGAGTTAAATACGTGTTTTTTAGGTGTCCACATGGATCTAAAAGCATCTCCACTCACTGAAAAAAGCAGATGGAGACTCAATTCTGAGAGATAGATTTCCTTTTCTACACCAAGAACCCGCAGCTTAGTGAATAAACCATATCAAGTCACTTAACACTGTGAAATCACTTTAAAAGACTAGAAATGGGAATGTGGGAGGTAAAGAAAGAATAAAACTTGCACAATTGATGAACCAAGTGGTATAATTCATAAAACACAGGAAGGAAGGAGAGGAAGAGAGCATAGTTCAAGGTAAGTATTCAAAAGATTACGATGAAAAATATTACATTGAAATTCCAAATGATTTCAATCTCCCAATTTATCTTAAACTATTGGGTATGTGGTAATAATATGCATGAAAGCTTGACCACACACCAAAAAGAACAATGAAGTGATGAGGCAGAACCCTTTAGGTGCCAGCAACATCGTGAAACTCAGCAGACGTTAAGAACCAGAGATGGATGCAGAACTAGGTCCACTGATTAAGTTATGAGCCTTGTTTCAATGTGCTACTCATTAAAATGAAAATCTTCCTTCTCCTCGGTGGAAACATAAATGAATTCTCTTCTTATGAATAAAAGGGTTACCTGCTCAGGGTTTTAAAACACAAACACCAAAAGCAGTTCAGTTTTGCAACATTTCTTTTGGAGAACACTCTGTTGGTGTTATATACAGGGCCTAATCAGTGGTAGAATGGGCAAAAATGACTCCTGGGTCTGGAGCAGGCAATCAGGGTAGGTCCAGGAGAAAACAGTTTGTTACTCATCTCCTTGGGGGTCCAGCAAGAGGGTATTGGCTCATCATGACAGGAGGGAGGCACAAAATCAGATGAGTCTGGTGTCAGAAAAAGATTGCCATCAGGCTTGGCTCAGAGGTGAAATCCCAGTTTCTGGAATGGCTTTTTTGAAATCTTCACCCTCTCTGGAATCCTACTACCACCCCTGCTAATAATAACAGCTACCATTGGTTAAGCTCTGCAAAGTCTTGCAAACACAAACTTATTATCTGCCTCCCAAAGTCAGGGGCAGGATATTCTATTCTAGAGCCCTCTATGAGGCAAAGCAAGTGATCCACAAAAGGTCTCCTGACTCCCATAAATGAACTCAGAACTTTCTTAATTTAAGAACTTTGTTAGAGAGTTGCTCAAAGAATTTACTTGGTGTGAGAGATAGATAGGTTGATGGGAGGATGGGAGGGATGCGCTAGTCTCAATCCAGGGAAAAGCTGCAGACTCACCATCCCTGGGGGCTCCTCAAGACTACTAAAGATGAAAGGAGGCCAGAGGCACCCCCACAGGATAAGCCATTGTGACTATGCCTATGCCCCAAGAGTCAATCCTTTGAACTCCTGATCTGCAGTTATATTCGGGAGCCTGGCTTGCTTGCCCTGCAGGGGATGAAACTGGCTTTCCCCTCCCCCTTTCTAAATACACTACCACTGCTTGTTAACAGCCCCCTACCCTATGTTCCCTTTTACCCAGCCTTTCCCTCTATTCAGTCTTCCTGGGGATTTGAGTTTCTTTTAACCCTCTCTTTTGGCATCTTTGCATTCTGTATAAACACTTTGTGTTAGAGGTCAATAAAAGTTTTCTGAAGAGTCAGAAAGTCACTGCGTTGATTCATGCTGCCTCTTCCATGTTAGTCAATGTACACTCCTCTCCAGGCTCTCACATTAAGTTCATGTAAAGTCTCATGATTTTTCCCCCAGCGTCGTTTCCCCTGTCAACCCAGGTCAGGTTGGCAGCGAACCCCGACATCTTGGAGAATAACGTAAGAGTCCAGTTTCTAGACCTGAAGTATGAGGCAAATAGAAGCGTCAACGGGGTGACTTAATGCCAAATGTCTGAGATCTGGCCTAGGAATCCTCAAATCTTCACCAACTCAGGGTAAGTTAAATCCCAGACCTTAGGGAACCCATAAGAGTGAGAAACATATCAGAGGGAAAACCTGAGTCCATTCTTGGCACTATAAGCCTGTCCTTGGGTTCTCCAGAAAGAGTCATGTCATAGGCACAATTTTCCTAATCAAAATTCCTGGGGTCTGGTCTGGGTTTTAAATGATCCTGCTTGGTCACTTAAACCACTTTAAAAAGAAACCAAAACAGGCCACATTCACTCTGAAGTCCTTCCCTAGTAACAAATCTTAGATGAAACTTCAGAAAGCAGAGAAACTGCCCCCTGCAGATTCTGGTCATTTCTAGAAACTCCAAACTGCAGAGACAAGCCAAGCTCTGTCAAAGGAAGGCCTCATCTCTCCCTCCTTGTCTGAGTCCTTTCTGGATTCCCCATCAGAAGATAAGTGGGCATCATTCAAAGTGGGAAGTCAGTGCTTGTTAACGGCCCAGTGAAAGAAATTCTCATCACGATTTGTCATTGCAACATGCTCTGGTTAATATCAGTGTCACAAAACAAAGTGGCCTGAAACAAAATATATTAGCATCTCTCCTGGTCATATGGGCTGAGCTGGGCATTCCTCACTTATGGTCCATCACGTGTTTGCTGTGAGAAGGCGGCCGGAGCTGGAGCTAACTAAAGGCTCAGTTACACAACATCTCTAAGATGCAGCCAGAGCTGGAGCTAACTAAAGGCTCAGTTACTCAAATCTCCAAGATGGTTTCATCGTCATCATCCTGGGCTGCTCATCTGCACGGCTGGAACAGCTACAGCTGGCTGAGGGTCTGACTTCCTGTTGCCCCTTCATGTGGTCAGTTTGGTGTTCTCAGCATGGTGGTCTCCTGGCAGTCAGATTCTTAACTGGAGGCTGCTTCTGCCAAGAGAGTGAGGTGAGAACTGCAGGGCAGTTTATGACCTGAGCTTGGGAGTCACACACCGTCCTTTCTACCATCTTCCATCACTCCTGGTGAGTCACCGACCCAGCCCAACTGCAAGGGGAGAGGACCCTATAAGGACAGGATTACTAGAAAGTAATACTCACTCGGTCATCTTTGGAGACTTGCTCCCACACCATGACATCCAGGTGTATGGTCTGTGGACTCGTCTTGCCAAGCTGGGTATAAACCCATCAGGAGTAGGACTTGGTGGTGATGTGCACACGGCCGGTGCTCCCCCTGACCACATGCATCTGGGAGCACATATCACCACCAAGACCTCGAGAACTCTTTAAGCTCCTCATCCCTGCCTCTGCTCCATCAGTCTTGATTTCTACAACAACACTTGACATCAGTTTTCAACCCCAGTGCATTCATCAGATTCTTACATATGAAACTATCTTTTCCTCCAGCAGCTCCCTGGAAGCAGATCCTTTTCAAGCTACACATATTTGATCTCAAACTAAGTATTCTTCATGAGCTCCCCTCCTGTTTGACCCTCTTCTCACTTTGGCACGGCTGTAATTTTCTTCAACCAAGCCCTTTTTTTGTAGCACGAGCAGCTCAGAACCACAGCACAGACCCTGCAGACTCTGGAGGAGCCTTCTGTTCCTTTCGTCTGGTGAAATTTGAATTTAACAAAAACCCTTACAGACTGACAATAGTAAAGAAGCAGCCTTCTTCAATAACATAAATACCATTTTTCTCTTTTGTTAAGGGTTTAGAAATACAGAGCCATTCATTAAAAAAAGTTTACTTTGGAAATTTTAGACATTCACAACAGTAGAAGACTAAAGTCACCTTTTCCCAGTACCCAGCTTCAAGCAGTCTGCAAGACATCTGGGTTTTTGTTTTGTTTTGTTTGATTTTTGAGACAGAATCTCACTCTGTCTCCTTAGGTAGAGTGCTGTGGCATCATCGTAGCTCACAGCAACCTCAAATTCCTGGGTTCAAGTGATCTTCTTGCCTCAGCCTCCCAAGTAGCTGGGACTATTGGTACCTGCCATAACTCCCAGCTAATTTTTCTATTTTCAGTAGAGAGGGGATCTCGCTCTTTCTTGGTCTGATCTTAAACTCCTGAGCACAAGCAATGGGATTACAGGCATGAGCCATAGTGCCAAGCATATATCCATTGATTAAGAAAATTCCAGCTGACTTCTCTTGGGTTGGAGGAAGAAGGCATGATCAGAAGTCCTAAATAGCCTGTGTGCAAAGATTCACGCCTGTAATCCGAGCACTTTGGGAGGCTTAAGTAGGAGGATCAATTGAGGCTAGGAGTTCCAGACCAGCCTGGGCAACAGAGTGAGACCCTGTCTCTACAGAAAAATAGAACAATTATCCAGGTGTGGTAATGTGCACTTGTAGTCCCAGCTACTTGGGTAGCTGAGGCAGGATGACTACTTTAGCCCAAGAGTTTGAGACTACAGTGAGCTATGATGACACCATTGCACCTGGGTAACAGAGTGAGACCCTGTCTCAAAAAAAGTTGTGAATATCATTCTCCCTTCATTGGAGGACAGAAATTCCATCCCTTGATTTTTAGGATAATTTCTCTTTCATTATATCTGGTCACTAAAAAGAAGCAAAATTCCTAACCAAAGATCAATTCAGCAGATGGAGTTCTAAATATGCGTTTTAAAAAAGTTGTTACTGTAATACCATGGTCAGGGATGTTCAGTGTTCTGAAAAAAAACTTCCAACCTTCCCAAATAGGGCACCTGAACATTAGTAAAAGCAGGGTCTGACCTCACACTGGGCATCATACATTTCTAAGTGTAGGTAGAGTTGTAGATATAGATAAGTTTGAGAGAGTCAAACAAGAAATACTTGAAATATGAAACAATTATTGATCCTCTTGAAAAGTGAAATGACTTTGTGTAAATGATTCTTAGATAAAAACTCTTAATGGCTGGGCACCCATAGGTCAGTGGTTAGGTGCCGGCCACATGCACCAGGGCTGCTGGGTTCGAACCCGGCCTGGGCCTGCTAAACAAAAAAAAAAAAAAAAAAAGAAAAAAATAGGCAGGCATTGTGGAGGGCGCCTGTGGTCCCAGCTACTTGGGAGGCTGAAGCAAGAGAATCATTCGAGCCCAAGGGTTTGAGATTGCTGTGAACTGTGACGCCACAGCACTCTACCGAGAGTGACAAAGTGAGACTCTGTCTCAAAAAAAAACCTTTAAAAACTATCATTTTCAAAGGCAAATGTTCATATTTTAGCTCATAAAGTGAACACCTGGAGAGAATACAATGTTTCTCTCCAAATATTTTAGGATCTTTCCTACAGAGGAAAAATCATGCTTGCACACTCTCATTACTGAGGTCAGAACTAGAACACATGGACGGGTGTTGCCTGGAGGTTGTATATATAAACACACACACAAAATTAAGATCTGTATATATAAACACACACACATATCTATATACTTATTTAAACACATATGCATATAATACATATCTATGTATGCATTTATAAAAAATTAGCAGTTTTACCTTGAAGAAATTGGTCTGGGTGAGTATTTTATGAGGAGGACCCCCTGGGCAATTGAAGCAACTTCAAAAATACACTACTGGGACTTGATCAAACTAAAAAGCTTCTGCACAGCCAAGAATACAGTAAGTAAAGCAAGCAAACAGCCCTCAGAATGGGAGATGATATTTGCAGGTTATGCCTCCGACAAAGGTTTAATAACCAGAATCCACAGAGAACTCAAACGTATAAGCAAGAAAAGAACAAGTGATCCCATCGCAGGCTGGGCAAGGGATTTGAAGAGAAACTTCTCTGAAGAAGACAAACGCACGGCCTACAGACATATGAAAAAATGCTCATCATCTTTAATCATCAGAGAAATGCAAATCAAAACTACTTTGAGATATCATTTAACCCCAGTAAGATTAGCCCATATCACAAAATCCCAAGACCAGAGATGTTGGCGTAGATGTGGAGAAAAGGGAACACTTCTGCACTGCTGGTGAGAATGCAAATTAATACATTCCTTTTGGAAAGAGATATGGAGAACACTTAGAGATCTAAAAATAGATCTGCCATTCAATCCTAGAATTCCTCTACTAGGTATATACCCAGAAGACCAAAAATCACATCACAACAAAGATATTTGTACCAGAATGTTTATTGCAGCCCTATTCATAACTGCTAAGTCATGGAAAAAGCCCAAGTGCCCATCGATCCACAAATGGATTAATAAATTGTGGTACATGTACACCATGGAATATTATGCAGCCTTCAAGAAAGATGGAGACTTTACCTCTTTCATGTTTACATGGATGGAGCTGGAACATATTCTTCTTTAAAGTATCTCAAGAATGGAAGAAAAAGTACCCAATGTACTTAACCCTACTATGAAACTAATTTAGGGCTTTCACATGAAAGCTATGACCCAGTTACAACCTAAGAATAAGGGGAAGGGGGAAAGGGAGGGGAGGGAGGGGGGAGGTGGATGGAGGGAGGGGGGCTTAAAAGGGTATATGTGAAATTTGGTAGATGTGGAATGTAGATGTCTTGGCACAATAACTGGGAGAATACCAGGAAGGCTGTGTTGACCAGTGGGATGAAAATGTGTCAAATGGTCTATGAAACTAGTGTATGATGCCCCATGATCATATCAATGTACACAGCTATGATTTAATAAAAATAAATAAATAATAATAATATCACACTGATATACTTTGATTGTTTAATATATATATATTACTTAAAAATATGCATTAACTGTTTTTTATCTGTTTACTTTGTTCTTTTTTCCCACTTTAGTATTTCATACTTTTGTGGCTTTTTGTAGTGTTTTTGACATGGTGGGAAATCAGATTGTATTACCCTCCTCTAATTTGGTAACTTTTTTAGAATCCCGTGGACAATTGGTATTACCAGGTATGTGATTATTTAAGTTCAGTTGGTATTTTTTATGTCTACTGACTGCAACACACACACTCCCATACACACTATAGAAGGAAAGGAAATATCGGTAGAATTCCACAGTCCAGAAAGAATACATTATTAACACGTGTTCTAGTAAAATAGTTGAAATATTTATGATAATATCCTGTATTCTTTATATGGTTTGTGTGTGGGAGAGAGAAGAAATTGTTATCATTAAAAAATATACGGCCTATTTCTGAGCAATGGGCCCTATAAACAACTATCATATTATACGCTGAACTTTTAAATGTAAACAAGACCAATATTTATAAGCCTGATTTATTTGTGCTCAAAATATACTCAAGGTAGCCCTTTTTTTCCTTAATAAAGTTTATGGACTTGATGTAAGTTATATACTTTTTAAATAAACTTGTAAATACCCTTTGTCCAAAATAAAATATATGATCTAATTTCCTAAAAAAAAAAAAAGAATGGAAGAAAAAGTATCCAATGTACTCAGCCCTACTATGAAACTAATTTATGGCTTTCACGTGAAAGCTATAACCCAGTTATAACCTAAGCATATGGGGAAGGGGGTGAGGGAGAGGAGGGAGGGGGGAGGTGGTTGGAGGGAGGGTGATTGGTGGGATTACACCTGCGGTGCATCTTACAAGGGTACATGTGAAACTTAGTAAATGTAGAATGTAAATGTCTTAACACAACAACTAAGAAAATTCCAGGAAAGTTATGTTAACCAATGTGATGAAAATGTGTCGAACGGTCTATAAAACCAGTGTATGGTGCCCCATGATCACATTAATGTACACAGCTATGATTTAATAATAATAAAAAAATTTAGCAGTTTTTCAAAGTGGAAAAGTCTTCCGTTTAAGATGGTGAGCTTCTAGTCATGGACAAAGTTAGACATAGGTTGGATAAACACCTTTGGGAAAGGCTGAAGAGATATTTTTATAGTATAAGTATTCTTAAGCTTGGTGTGTATGTCTGTGTTATGCGCGTGAATTGTGTATTCATGGCAAACTTTGAAAACTAGACATTTTGGTAGTCCCAGAAGAGAGTAAAGGATTAAAAACAGCATTGAGCACATCAGTAGTAATTGCAGTTAGTCACCACCGTAGTATGGTGGGAGCAGCCCCAAAGCTCTACACGTGTAGCCATAGTTTTTACTTTCCCCTCTTCACTGTCTCTCTAGTATATTTGTGTAAAAATTTGCTTTATCTCTGGCGTTGAGTCGATGCTACTCTACACCTTTCATCACTTGTCTACTACTCAATTTATTCAGCTCCACCTTCCATGGAGAGCTCTTCTATCCTTGGGATAAAGAATTTGGCAGCACAAGTGTCCTTATGATAAAAGGATTTTTTTCCTTCTGGGTAGATGCCCAGTAATGGGATTGCAGGATCGAATGGGAGGTCTAGGTAACTGGCTTATTGTACCCTCAATGAATCCCCAACAATAAAAAAAAAAAAAAAGAACAGCATACATGTATATAATTAACTAGAATAAAACATGATAAATGCTGCAAAAAAAAAGAATTTGGCAGCACACATGACGGTTTCCAGGACACAGTATGCCTCCATCTGTCCATTGTTACAGAAGGCACATTGGGCCTGATTATTTCTAAGGGGTTGAAACTATGTATCTAGCTTTGTGTATGTTTGTTGGAAGAAAGTAAACTAACAAGGAACAAATAGCCCCAACATTTTATGAGAAAAGAGAAACTTTTCTCTTCTGAAGATAGGTTTATTTTAAAATTAATAAAAGGAAGGTGAGAAAGACCTTCTTATTCTACCCTGCCCCCAAGAGGCCTAGAATGTTAAAAATCCCAAAGCATGTTTTAGAAATAAAGTAACATACATACTTTATATTACATTACCATACATGCATTAAAGAGTATTTTTGCCTTGCTTTGAAGAATACATGGTACAGCTTTTGTAAGAAAACATAATGATAAAAAAAATCATACTTGCTTTGCCTCCTGCCAGCACCTGGAGTTTAATGCATGGGTCCTAAAGAATCTGCAGAGACTCAGCGCATGTGCTCGGTGCTTTGTACATGGCTGCCTGAAAACTTGAATTTTTTTCTAATGAAAAAAGGAATAAATCCTCAGTATATAAAATTTGAAAAATACAGATAAGCACCCAAATAAATCAGCACCAATTCAGGTAATCTTTGTTAACATGCTGGTAAACTTTGCTAGGTACTGAACCTAAATTTCTCTGGGATTGTAGGCATAGATGATGTTAAGGGAAAAGAGTCACTCAGGAGTCAGACGGCTGGATCTTCTGTATAGGTGATCAGTGCTGCTATGGAAACCAACATTTGACCTGAATGTGACAAGCAAGCATATTTGATGAGGAGGAAATGTGAGTGGGAAACTCGGAGGAAGAAGCCTGTACCCTTTGGAAGTTGGCTGTACGAGGGCACCAACAGGACCATCTGATGTCATCTGATGTCACATCAGAATAGAAGAAACTGCAGAGCTGTCACAGTACCCAGGCTCCGGGCTTCAACCCACTCAGGTGGGACTTCACCACTGAGTCTCCAGCACCCGAGGCCAGGCATGACAGCAGCTGGGCCAGGCAGATGTTCCCAAGTATCTGTTGAATGTACGAGTGAAATAGTTACAGTGACCAGGATCAAAGTGCCTTTCCCATTTTTTCTTTTACTCATAAATGGGCCTTAATGGGGCTGTGCTTTTTATTATGACTAAAAGTACAAAAGCTACAATATAACATGCTGGTTTTGTTTTCCCTAAAACTCATTTCCCTGGCTTCAACCAAGCCCTAGAACCAGGAACTTTGCACTAAGATACCTGTTAGAAATCAGCGGGCATGGAGAACCTTCATGCTGGAAAAGTAATTTAATAATAGTGTGCTCTGGCTTCAGGCTATTCGCTGTAATCCAAAAAAAGAAAGCATTTTTAAAACTGACTGACAGTATCTCAAATTCAAGCTGGAACTTTCTGTAAAACCAATAACTACTTTTTTTGTAACACCCTCATTGAGGTCTCTGTGACTGACAGTTATCAAATTTCAAAGAGAAGAGGATGAGTTTTTACACATTCCTGAAATTAAAGAAATACAGTGTCTCTTAAAAGTTTTCCTCAGTCTTGGCTCGGCGTCCGTAGCTCAGTGAGTTATAGGCACCAGCCACATACACTGAAGCTGGCGGGTTCGAGCCTGGCCCAGGACTGCTAAACAACAATGACAACTGCAACCAAAAAAAAAAAAGTAGTCGAGTGTTGTAGCAGGCACCTGTAGTCCCAGCTACTCGGGAGGCAGAGGCAAGAGAATCGCTTAAGCCCAAGAGTTTGAGGTTACCGTGAGCTGTGACACCACATCACTCTACCAAGGGTGACATAGTGAGACTCTGTCTTAAAAAAAAAAAAAAAAAAAAAGAATTTCCTCAGTCTTTACTACAGTTGAAGGTGATCTGCTGATGAAGGCCAAGTAACTTTTCTATAATATTCAAAAGCAAGTAAAAACAACTTTTAAAAAATACCTGCATAATTTATTTACTCATTTATATTTATTTTCCCCATTTATATTTATTAAGGTGTAGTTGACCAATAAAAGTTGTATAAGTTTATAGTATATAATGAGATACTTTGATACACATATACACTGTGAAATGATGAAACGAAGAAAAAATCAATTTCTTTTGAAATTTAATTACTAATTACTTTATAAATTAGAGCATTCCTCTCCACCCCCAGAGAGTAAGAAAATACTGTTAGTAGGAAAATGTGAGCTACTTACAAAGAGAGTAACGCAAATAAAACATATTAGGGTCAGATCTCAAAGCTTCAGTGGTCAGTTATTAGGCAGGAATTTGGGATCCACTAGTTCTATGGTCAAAATCACATCTGACCTCACTTGTCTGGCCTCATCTGTAACATGGGTGTTATAGCTTTTTTCCTGGTTTCACCGGAAGAATCAGCCCATTGTCTTGATGATATTTTCAAGGTCCTGCCAGCTGTCTGTGGGTCAGGATGTACAGGTAGGGTTCTTGTGCATTTACCAAAGGGCTAAATAAATTTCTACCTCTAACTTCTCCTTCTCCGTGATTATGTGGATCTGAATAAAACACTCAACTGTTGTCATCATCAGGGTATATTTGAGCCCCTGTTGGAGGGTCATAATGCATGACGAGGTTATGCTCCAGAGACTTAATTGTATTTACATATAGCCCTTGACCAGAGCAATTTCTTTTATTAGGAAGTGTAAAATTTACTGTTCCTTTTTTCCCTCCCCTTGATTTTTTGTTCTTCTTTCGTGATAGGCAAGATTTTAAGATAGGGCTGCAACAGTCCTGATTCCTGGTGTAAATACCTCGTAAAATCTCCTCCCTAGGGTATAGACAGGAGCTGTAAATGTGGTGGAATAGTACTCTTAGGAATAGGCGCCTGTGGCTCAGTGAGTAGGGCGCCGGCCCCATATGCCGAGGGTGGTGGGTTCAAACCCAGCGCGGCCAAACTGCAACAAAAAAATAGCCGGGTGTTGTGGCGGGTGCCTGTAGTCCCAGCTGCTCTGGAGGCTGAGGCAGGAGAATGGCGTAAACCCAAGAGTTAGAGGTTGCTGTGAGCCGTGTGACGCCACGGCACTCTACCCGAGGGTGGTACAGTGAGACTCTGTCTCTACAAAAAAAAAAAAGGAATAGGTTACATTATATGGCAAAGGCGAAGATATTCTGAAGATATCATTAAGGTTGTTTATCAGCTGACTAATCAAAGGGAGATGATCCAGATGGACAGACATAATCAGGTGACCTCTTAAAGGCAACATTAGAGGTCAGAGACAGATGAAGCCAGAGGGACCTGCTTCTGCTAGTCTTGAAGAAGATGAAATCTGCCACAAGACCGAATTCAGCCAACAAACGGAGCGATCTCAGACATCACAGTCCTGGCTAACATTTCGATTGCAGCCTTTTGAGACCTGAGTAGAGGATTCAGCTAATTTGTACCTGAACTGATGACCCACAAAAACTGTGAAATCCTAAGTGGGACTTACTTTAAGCCCCTACATTTATAGCAATTTCTTATTTAGCAATAGAAAACTAATGTATCTATCTTACACATGTGTGCTGTATGCACACGCGCACACACGCACACATGCACACACAATGTCTAAGCTGGTCCCTTTGGTTTTTAAGGGGAAGTTTAATTGGTAGGGAGCTTTTCCTTGAAAAATTCCCTAGAATTAAGTCTGTTGTGTCTTCCTCCTTATAAGCGAGGCTGCTCTCTCAGCTTCTAGACGCTCAGCCTTGTTCAGACTCCATACATATGTCTGACCCTTCTGCCTAAGCCTGCAACCTGGAAGATTTGGTTGGTGGAACTGCCTAATCTCGACATCCTCATTTATATTTCTGCCATTGCTCCTGGGCCCTGCCCTTCGCATAAGTACCCAAAAACATTTCATCAAGGCAGAGCCTTCAAGATATACAACATCTCCTGATGAAACATCCTTCCTGGTATTTTGCAATAGGTAAAGTCCCTGGGGAGGGCCATTAAAACCCATTTGGTTTTTTGTGTTTAACTGAATTTTATATTTATGCAAATAATACTCTTTGTCACTTAGTTAAGAACGTATTTTTTTTAAACTTTAGAATATAATGGGGGTACAAATGTTTTGCTTACATGAATTGCTTTTGTACAATTTGAGTCAAACTTGTAAGTGTTCCCCTCACCCAGATAGTATGCATTGTACCTGCACCGTCCAAATTGACCCCTCTCACCCGGCCCCTCCTAACTGCTTGCTTGCTGTTGAGTTTTACTTCCACAGGTGCACATGGGTGTTCACTGATTAGTTCCAATTTAATAGTGAGCTCACGTGGAGTTTGTTTTTGCATTCTTGTTGATAGTTCCCTTAGAAGAGTGGTGTACAGTTCCACCCAGGTTGTTACTGAAGATGCTGCATTATCTTTTTTTTAATGGCTGATTCATAGCCCGTGGGATACATACACTACATTTTATGAATCCTTCTGTGTATTGATAGGCACTTGGGTTGACTCCACATCTTTGCAATTGTGAACTTCACTTCAGTAAGCATTTCAGTGCACGTGTCCTTTTTATAAAATGACTAATTTTCCTCTGGGTAAATACCCAATAGTGGGATTGCTGGGTCAAATAGTAGGTCTACTTTTAGTTCCTTGAGGAATCTCACACAATTTTGCACAGAGGTTATACCATTTGCAGTCCCATCAACAGTGTACAAGTGCTCCTTTCTCTCTGTATTCATGCTGGCATTTGTTGTTTTAGGGTGCTTGATGCAAGCCATTCTCACTGGAGTTAGGTGATACCTGGCTGTGTTTTTGATTTGCATTTCACTGGTGACAAGCGATGTTGAGTACTTTTTCATATGTTTACTGGCCATTAGTCTATCTTCTTATGAAAAGCTTCTGTTAGGTCTTTTACCCACTTTTTAATGGGATTGTTTGACTTTTTCTTGCTGATTTTCTTGATTTCTTTATAGGTTCTGGTTATCAGCCCTTTATTGGAGATGTAGCATGCACATATTTTCTCCCGTTCTGTGAGCTCTCTATTCATTCTATTGTTTATTCCTTGGCTGTACAGAAGGTTTTTAATTTACCCAGGTCCCATTTATTATTTTGTTGTCGTGATTGCCTTTGCGTTCTTCTTCATAAATTCTTTGCCTAGGCTAAAGTCTGTAAGAGTTTTTCCAACATTTTCTTTTAGAATTCTCCTAGTCTCATGCCTTAGATTTAAATCTGTTATCCATTATATTTTTGTGAGTGGCAAGAGGTGTAGATCCTGTTTCAATCTTCTACACGTGGCTATCCAATTTCCCAGCACCATTTCACAGGAGTCCTCAAACTACGGCCCACGGGCCACATGAGGCGATGTGACTGTATTTGTTCCCGTTTCGTTTTTTCACTTCAAAATAAGATATGTGCAGTGTGCATAGGAATTTGTTCATAGTTTTTTTTTAAAACTATAGTCCAGCCCTCCAACGGTCTGAGGGAGCGTGAACTGGCCCCCTGTTTAAAAAGTTTGAGAGCCTCTGATTTACTGAATAGAGACTGTTTTCCCCAGTGCACACTATTGTCTGCTTTGTCAAAGATCAGATGGCAATATGAGGATGGCTTTAAATCTGGAAAATCTACTTTTTTGAAGCTTTTCATTTCAAAATATTATCTGTCTCTTTGTTTATTTAGTAAGGTTTGGTTTATGTATCTGGGCTTTCCTGTATTAAGTGAATAAATATTTGGGACTGTTATGTCTTCTTGTTGAATTGTTCCCTCCAATATTTATATAATCACTACCCTTTTCTTTACTATTATTGATTAAAAAGCCAATTTTATCTAATATGAGAATGGCTACACCTGCTCATTTTTGGTTTCCATTTGCATGGAATATTTTTTCCATCCTTTCACCGTGAGCCTGTGTGTGTCTTTGTACTTTATATGTGTCTCCTGGAGACAACAGATACTTGGGATATATTTTTTCATCCATTCAGCCACCAGTGTCTCTTTAGTGGAGCATTCAGACCATTCTCATTGATTGATAGAGTTGATGTGTGGGATGCTGTTCTGTTAATCCTGTACCTTATTGCTTTGTTTTAATAGCTCTTTTGCTATTATTTTTTGTAAGAGCTTTATGGCTATACCCTTCACATTGCCCCCACTAGGCTACAGAGGAAGTAGACCAATGGGAGGCTCCTCTGAGCTGTACCTGGTGACTAGAAGCCCTCCCTAACAGCTCAGTGGCATCTGAACATACAGGCCCCAACCTGGGAGGCTTTTGGCGACTGCTTTGGTGGGTCTGGGGATTGCTGGGAGAACTCCATGGTCCCTGGCTGCTGGGAACGACCTCTGCCCATGAGACTTAACATCCAGTCCCCAAGCCTGTGGAGCACCCAACCACTTATTTGGACCTAACTCCACCCTCCAGGTCTCAACTGTCTGGTACCTGCTCAGCCCTGGAACCCCTCTCTAGGTTAAATAAGGTCCACTACCCTCCCACCTGCTCATAGCTCTGAAGCCCTGTTCAGAAGCCCAGCTTCTGGCTCCTCCTCTGTCTTGGCTCTGATGCTCACACACCAGAGCTAGAGGCTCCCCCTCTGTGTCTCCAGAAATTTGGCCAGGCCTAGGACACTGACGGGAGATTCCAGCATTGTACCTGGCCCTCAGGACTCCACTGCAGATTCTCCACCACTGATGCGAGAACTTCTCCAAAGTCTATACTCTGCCAGGGACCCCCCAGCTTAGAGCTGCCAGTACACTGAGCCCTGGTTTGAGAAAAATGTCCATCCATATCCCAGGAGTTCACAGCCATGGCCTGGATAGCCTCAGCCGGCTGCCACCATCACCTGTGCAGGGACACCCTGAATAGAGCAATCCTTATGACACCAGCCTCAGTGAAGAGGCTCTCACCCAGCTCTCAACTCAAACATTCTATAACTGTCTGGTGAGCAGCACAAAGCCCAGCACAAATAGTATTCAGCTCAGGCTTGAGCAGAGGGAGGCATGGGCGAACAGAACAAATCAGAGCAGCTGTGTGACAGACTCCTGGCACGCACAGCCTTCCTCTGCTGCACTGACATTTCCAGCGTGGGGGAGAGCACTATTGAGGGACTTCCCCTTCTTCTAATTAAGGAGAGTTTCCAGCAAAGAGCAGGTGAGTCCAGAGGAGAGGATTCAGAGTAGAAGAAAGCAGCAAAAGAACCGCAGCAACATGAAAATCAAAACAGATTGACATTCCCGCGGGATCACAAGGGGCTACAGTCGCAAACCAAAACCATTATACGAGGAAATTATCAAAATGGCAGAAATGAAATGCAAAAGATGGATGGCAAAAAGATGAAGGGAATTGAAGAGAAAGTTGGAAACCAACAAAAAGAAGCCGAAAAAAAAAAATTCTGGAAATTAATGAAAAAGTTACTGAAGAGCTAGACAACACAAGGAAGGATATAACAGAGCTCAAATAAACAAAGGAGTCATTCAGGGAACTTCGAAACCCAGACTAAAGCAAGGAGTGTGGGAATAGATGGGCTGAGACCCCATGGGTCCTTCCAAAACCAGGGTAAAGCCTGCAGCCCTAACTGAGAAGCAAGGACTCCGAAGGTGCCCAGTCAGGGGACTGTCTCCATGACTATCCCTGCATGGGGAAATCAGCAAAGCAGGCAGCTGGGAGCATCAACTAATAGCTTAGGCTAGAGAAGCTGAGATGTCTGTCTGAGATGAGACTTGCCCTCTCCCCAATCTCTTCTCCTTGCACCATTATCTGGCCTCTTCAGATGTTCCATTACCCTATGTCCCTGTTTACTCTCTACCCAATCTTCCTGGGGGTTATAATCTCCCCTCTCTCTCACTCTTAACCTTGACTGCTGTGCATCCTTGCATGTCTATTCTGTTACGTACCCAATAAAAAGACTCTGGGAAACAGAACAGGTGCTGCATTGTTCTCATACTGCCCCACCCTAGGCACGTGGAACAGGGTAACCCCCTACAGGCTCCCGGTTTTATGCACTACATTTGGGGTTAAGTTTCATTCTTTCCTCAGTGCCACCTCCCTTGCTGGCCCTGTCTCAGGCTGGGGTCAACTAGACGCCCCACAAAAAAGAAAAAAGTCTCTCAGAGCTTGAAGACAACACCCTCGAGGCAGAGAAGAGAACAAAAAAGGTGGGGCAGAGAGATGGGATTATGTGAAGTGAATTAACATATAAATTATAGGGAGAAGAAGAAAAGAACTTCAAGCATAGAAAACCTATTCAAGGGAATTGTTGAGGAAAATTTCTCCATTTTCACCAGAGATTCAGACATCCAGATAAACAGATGGTAATCAAAGTCTGGGAAGATTCATAGCAAATAGGACATCTCCAAGACACATAGTAATCAATCCGGCCAAAGTGAAAATTAAGGAGAAAATTCGACAAGGAGCTAGACTTGACCCCCTCAGGCAACCAGCAGCCTTCTCAGCAGAAACATTACAAGCCAGAAGAGCATGGGGCTCCACCTTAATCTTCTTTTTTTTTTTTTTCTTTTTTTTTATTGTTGGGGATTCATTGAGGGTACAATAAGCCAGTTACACTGATTGCAATTGTTAGGTAAAGTCCCTCTTGCAATCATGTCTTGCCCCCATAAAGTGTGACACACACTAAGGCCCCACCCCTCTCCCTCCCTCCCTCTTTCTGCTTCCCCCCCCATAACCTTAATTGTCATTAATTGTCCTCATATCAAGATTGAGTACATAGGATTCATGCTTCTCCATTTTTGTGATGCTTTACTAAGAATAATGTCTTCCACTTCCATCCAGGTTAATACGAAGGATGTAAAGTCTCCATTTTTTTTAATGGCTGAATAGTATTCCATGGTATACATATACCACAGCTTGTTAATCCATTCCTGGGTTGGTGGGCAAGAAACTTGGAATCGAATTGAACACTAAGAAATGAAACTAACATCTTACAACCACCTAATCTTCGATAAACCAAACAAGAACTTACCTTGGGGGAAAGACTCCCTATTCAATAAATGGTGTTGGGAGAAGTGGAGGTCTGCGTGTAAAAGACTGAAACTGGACCCACACCTTTCCCCACTCACAAAAATTGATTCAAGATGGATAAAAGACTTAAATTTAAGGCATGAAACAATAAAAATCCTCAAAGAAAGCATAGGAAAAACACTGGAAGATATTGGCCTGGGGGAAGACTTCATGAAGAAGACTGCCATGGCAATTGCAACAACAACAAAAATAAACAAATGGGACCTTTAATCTTCTTAAACAGAACAACTGACAGCCTAGAATTTTGTATCCTGTGAAACTAAGTTTCACATTTTATGGAGAAATTAAATCTTTTTCCAGACAACCAAACACTGAGGGAATTTATCATGCCCAGATCTGCCTTGCAGGAAATACTCAGAACTGGATTCTATGTGAATTAGCACAATGGACACCTACCAGTGTAAAACCATTGGAAAAAAACTGAACTGTTTGGGGAATCACTTGGCTTTCAAGAAGTGGAAGCAAGTTCTGAGAAAACCAACTCCAATTCTTTGGTATATTTTGAGCTTAAATGGCAACTGAATCTAGAAAGCCATCAATCTGGATTAGCAAAATGTTTTTTTCTACCGGAAAGAAGGGCTCATGTTAATTATTTCAGTACATAGGTGGTTGCTTTTGGCAGACACTCTCCTGAATCCTATCAGCCAAAATACGACAGTTCATGAATTAGCGAGCTACCTGCTTTATTATTATCATTCACCATTATTATTATTTATTGTTGTAACATATGGACTTACCTTCAATCTGAACATCAGCACATGAGGCTCCTGACAAAGAATAAAACTACAAGTCTCTTGCTAGTCATTTCTTACTGAGAAGGCAGCTGAGACAGTGGACATTTATGGAAGAAATTTTAAGGGACAAAGTTCCAGTCCTCCTTCATGCTATCTGAATTCTGTCTCTATATTAAATTTGATCACTGTCAATCCCTTTTCTCTAATTACACCTGCTAATTCCCTACAAAATCACCTTGATTTGGTTGGATTTTAATTTTAGACTTCCAGTTAGTCCAAGGTTTATATGAGAAACAGTCATATGGAAACTGTTCTACATTTTTTTAAACTGGTCTCAGGAAATTGTACATAAAATTTCACAAGAAAAATATATTTAAAATTTACTGCCAACTTACACTCACTTCTACTGAGAAATCATATGCTTTTTTGGAAAGTTTTTGTTGTTGTTATTGTTGTTGTTTTCGCTGTTTTCCTGACATCCAGGGAACCCAGAGTCAAATATTAGCTATTAGAACAAAATTAGCTGTCGTGATTAACACACTTGGTTCTGCTTCATGTGGCTTGTCATTTGTTTTATTATTTTGTTATGCATGCATGCTTTGAGTTAAAGTACTTCAAATTCTGTCCCTTAAAAGGGGCCAGGTTGGGGTGGAGAGCTGACATTAGACAGGTTTAGTGAGTGTCTTCTAAATTGCAAGTACTGTGGCAGCTTAAAGCAGAGAGAGGAAAGAAGGGAGAGGGGTGGGGCCTTGGTGTGTGCCACACCTTCTGGGGGCAAGACATGATTGCAAGAGGGACTTTACCTAACAAATGCAATCAGTGTAACCTGGCTTATTGTACCGTCAATGAATCCCCAACAATGAAAAAATAAAATAAAATAAATCTGCATTTCCTCTCTGTGATATTGGCCCTATTTTACAGGTGGAGAGATTAACCCCCATGTTACTCCTATTGTTAGAATAAGAGTCTATATTTGACCCCCGAGCAGGGGGATCTGAACACTGGTGACTTGGACCCATGTGAAGAGTTTGTGTCAGGGGCGGCGCCTGTGGATCAGTGAGTAGGGCACCAGCCCCATATGCCGAGGGTAGCGGGTTCAAGCCCAGCCCCGGCCAAACTGCAACAACAACAAAAAAATAGCCCGGCGTTGTGACAGGCGCCTGTAGTCCCAGCTGCTCTGGAGGCTGAGGCAAGAGAATCGCGTAAGCCCAGGAGTTAGAGATTTCTGTGAGCTGTGTGACGCCACGGCACTCTACCCAAGGGCGGTACAGTGAGACTCTGTCTCTACAAAAAAAAAAAAAAAGAGTTTGTGTCAGGCTGAAAGCAGTGATTCGAACAATAAACAATGCACCTTTTATCTGACTCAGGAGCAAAGATACTTCCCCGGCCCTCCCACCCCGGTGTGGCGGGCACAGCCAATGACTAGTTCATGTTCCTTTTATGTTGTTCAGAATGTTGGGAGAGTAAATGAGAACATGGAGCTAAAATGCCATGAAATGGGTGATAATGAAGCAGAAGAAGAGGATGATGAGAATGATTGTTGCAGCAAATGAAAATAATGATGTTGGTGAAGATGATGGTGTTGATGGGCTTGACAGTGATGATGATTAGGATGTGGAGGATGGTGATGACAAAGTTGATGAGTGTGGATGAAGGAGGAGACCCTACAGCATTACTCCCAGTGCAAAGGGGATTTATGATGGATTCCAATCACTTCCCCCCAGCCCCTCCATTGTGCTTAAGTTTGTTTCCAAGCATAAGGAAAGCTACCGATAATTTTCAAGGGTGGGTTCAGGCTTTGAAGGGCCAAAAGCTTATATTATTTGGAGAGTTTTATATAAGAAAAAATAATAATTCTTTACTTATATAAATTCTCTAAAAGCACCACAGATGATCCAGTAGGAGCTGGGACTTAAACCCAAGCATATTGACCACAGATCATGAATTCTCAACCATCCCCCTATTCTAATTCTCAAAGAAGGGAGAGCAGAAGAGCTGCAAGAGAGCAGGTCCCTGAGAAATGACTATGCCCTCCCCTTGCCACCTTTTCTCTTTCACTGATTTTGATAGACTTAGCAAGACTGCAGAATAAAAGAGACTTATACTGCACTTCACGGGTGGAACTCCGGGAACAGCAGGCTTACACCAGTCCTTGTGTACAGCACAGCACAGGGGAGAGAGAAGGAATCACTAGGCTTTGTGCTTTGCGCAGGTCCAGAGGACACTGTTCCAAAGATGAGGGTAGGGGACCTCACAGAGAGACGGAGGTGTGACCTTGCAGTGGACACTGTTTGTGCCCCACCAAGGTCCCTTTGAATCTCTTTTCTACTCTTGGGATAAATTCTTCTGCAACGTCAGTGTGCTTGAGTCTAAGGTATTCTTCTTCAGAGAACTGCCCTTGAGCAAATGGAGCTGCTTTGGCTTCACACAAAGTCACAGTGCCTGCAGGTGTCCCTCCTCTCCCCCGTGTGGCGGGCATGGCCAATGACTGACAGTGTGGCTGTACGAAGGCCCAGCCCCTGGAAACTCTGAGCTCTGAGGTGGAATGTACACAGCCCAGCTCCAGTGGGATCAGGCTGAGAATCTGGAATCGTACTGCTGCTCCCCGTCCTCCCCGTCACTGTCTACTTTTCTCACCCCCTTACCCATTTCTCCCAGGAGCATTTCCTTCATAAATCACAGGAATCTCCATCCCTATGTCTGCTTCTCGGTAACTTTGCCTATGGAGATCCTGATGCTTAAATGTTTTAAAAAGCTTAAAGTCTACAGGGTGTATTGTACACATCTGAAAGCGAGTTAGAAACTCTTACAAGACAGCACATGGACAGATACTTGTGCTGAATAAAATGCAAACCAAATATGACCACATCTTTACTAGGTTGATACCATCAACTCTACTACATGCAGCTGAAAGCAGGGGGCCGCCCCTGAAGGAAGTGAGTTCATGGGCTTGCAATGTGAATGTCACACATAGATTGGGGACATAGAACAGCTCATGCCAACTTGCTTTTTTGAAAACCTAAATAATTGTATTATAAAAATCACTGAACATGTGAATTTAGCTATATCAGTATGAAACAATTCTGCTTAAATTTACAAAATGCTCTCATATAAATACCAGCCAACTATCCTGTCCCTATACTGGTTGAAAGCATCCCATAAACCCTGCTAAATGTTCTCTGCTTATAGGAACAAAATATTTAACTCTGTGAGTCATATTTTAAGATTAAAAAAAACATAGTTTTGAAAAAATTTTTGAAAATGAATATATATACAAAAAGTATGCAAATTTTATGTATAAACCCAATGTATTTCTACAAATAAGCACATCCTTGCAACCCCCATGAAGATTACTAACCTCAAAAATCACCAAGACACTTATAGCACTCCAGTGGGCTCCTTTGTGCCAACTTTTAATCAGTGTCCCTTGCCAAAGGTAACTCCAGTTCAGACATTCTCACAAGGTAACATTTGCTCTGCTTCTGAGCTTGACATTAATAGGACCGTGCATTATACACTTTGAGTCTCACTTCCTTAATTTAACATCACGTTAATGAACCTCACTCACATTGGTCATTTCTTCATTGCTGTGTTCTGTTGTGTAACTGTTCTTTTTATGTATCCATGCTACTATTGATGACCATATGGGGAGTTTCCAGTCTAGGACTTGTATTAGTCTCCCAGCACTACTTTAACAAATTACCCACAATTTTGGTGGCTTAAAACAACAGAAATTCATTCTCTTACAATTCCAGAGGCTAGAAGTCTGAAATTAGTCCATCTGCAGTCCCTCTGAAGCCTCTGAGAGAGAATCCTTCCTTGCCTCCTCTAGATTTCAGTGGTTCCAAGCATTCCTTGGCTATGGCTGCCCTATGCCAACCTCTACCTTTGTCTTAATATGGTTTTATTCTCCTTCCTTTTAAACCCTGTTCCTTTCTGTCTCTCCTAAGGATACTTGTCATAAGATTTAGAGTTCATCCAAGCAATCCAGGATGATCTCATCTCAAGCTCCTTAATCATATCTTCAAAGACTCTTTGCCCAAATTAGGTCACATTCACAAGTTCTGGGGGTTAAGGTACAAAGGTATGTTTGGGGGGGTATCATTCAGTCCACTTGGGGGCTATAATGAATAGCGCTGCTATGAATATTCTCATAGGTGTCTTTCAGTGGACATGTATGTGCATCTCTGCTGGGTTTATATCCTGGGAGTAGAAGTGTCAGTCATAGGGTATTAGTTCACCTTTGGTATATCTCATCAGTTGTCCAAAGTGGTGGCACTGTACCTTAGAGATCACCAAGACTAATTGCAGTATGCTACAAATGGAAAATTGAAAACAAAAAATGAAGCTTAGATATATTAACTGATTACCCGAAGTTTCACAGATGACTAGTAGCAGAACGGGAATGAACACATTTTTTTTAATGGCACAAGACTCTGTTTAGCAATGCTAATATCTACTAGTGTTTTCCTTGAATTTCACATTTCATGTAAAACACAATTAGCAGATCTGTTTGTTAGCCCAGACTCCAATATGCTGACCCAGGGAGAATGCCAAAGTGGGCAGTTACAGTCCGGCTTTGACATTTTAAGACTGAAAAACTCAAGCACCAAGATGGGAAGTGTCTTTCTTACTGCTACTGTACAGAGCAAGTCTTGGATTATCTTACTAGTTGCCATTATGATCTTGTTAGGTACAGAACTTTCTTGAGGACCTGTGTTTGCTAGAGCTTGACAAAATGAGGAAAATGATTAAAATGCTCTATAGGAGAAAATGGAGTGGGGAGCTCAGTTATTGCTCTTTAGAAAAGAGATAGAAGAGAGGAGAGGAGGCAGGTAGTTGAAGAGGACAATAGAGAGCCAGGAAGACGCTTAGGGTGATAGAGTTATCAGAAAGACTTCACCGGGTAGGAATGTCTGACTTGTGTTTCAACACTGCTTGCTATGTGATGTGTGGTGGTCTTTCTCCCTCAAAATGGTTAATGACAGTAGGTATTTTATGTGCATATTGGGGAAAAGGCTGGATTTTTATCTTTGGGTTGGAAGAATTTAGCAGAGACAACATAAATTGAATGATGAATGCAGCTTCATCTCAGAGGTACCATGAGGGCATTTTTCCTATTCCAGGAATTCACAGGAAACCCAGGAGACTGTGACTTCTCTGGCAGGTTGAAAAGGGAGATGGAGGCAATTATAAAGAGGTCTCAGTGGATATCAGGGTTTCATTATGCAGATTTGTTCTAATAGAGCTGATCTAGTACCAGAATAGGCTTTCTTGAAATTAATTTTCTTTTTATTTTATTTTTTACATGGACAGATAAGATTGCATGTACAATTTTATGTTCATTCTCACATATGCATATTTGTACATATGTACGATTGTATGTATATGTTGTGTGTACAATGTGCAATTGAGTTTAAAAGGACTCACTCTTCCTCAATCCTTTGGAAGAGTTTGAGGAAAATTAATATTAGTTCTTCTTTAAATGTTTCATAGAATTTAGCAGTGGAGCCATCAATCTTGGCATTTCCTTTTATGGGAGACTTTTTTATTACAGATTCATCCATCTCCTTACTTGTTATATGTCTGTTAAGACTTCCCACTTCTTTATAATTCAGTTGTGGTATGTCATATACATCAGGGAATTCATCTGTTTCTTTTAAGTTGTCCAATTTGTTGGCCTGTGAGTGTTCATGATAATCTCTTATGATGTCTTGTATTTCTGTTATATCAGTTGTAATGTCCACATTTTCTTTTGGTTTTATTTATTTATTTTTTTTTGAGCCGTCCATGTTTTCCCCTTAGTTTATCTAAGAAAAAAAGATTTGTTGATTTTGTTCATCTTTTTTAAAAAACCAACTCTTGGTTTCATTAATCGCTTGTATTGTTTTTCTAAACCCTATTTATTTCTGCTCTGATCTTTGTAATGTCCTTTCTTACAATAACTTTGGGCTTAATTTGTTCTGGTTTTCCTAGTTTCTTGTGGTGCAATGTCAGGTTGCTTCTTTGAAATCTTTCTTCATTTTTAATGTACATTTTTATTCCTATAAACTCCCCTCTTAGAACTTCTCTTTGCTGTAGCATGTAATTTTGGTATTTTGTGTTTCCAGAAATTTTTTAATTTTCTCATTAATTTCTTTATTAATCCAATGGTTGTTCCAGAGCATGTTTAATTTCCATGCATTTGTGAATTTTCTGAAGTTCCTCTTGATATCAATTTCTAGGTTTATACCACTGTGCTCAGAAAATACATAGTTGCTTCTTAATTTGTTAAGATATGTTTTATGGTTTAACATAGACTGGAGAATGCTCCACATGAAGTTTGGAAAATGTGTATTATTGAAAATGTATTATTCGGTGTGTTGAATAAAATGTTCTGCACATATCTGTTAGGTCCATTTGTTCTAGGGTGTAGTTTAGGCCCAATATTTCCTTCCTGTCTAGGTGATCTGCTCCCTACTGAAAGTGGGGTGTTGAAGACTCTTATTTTTCTTTAAATCTCTTAGTATTTGCTTTATGTATTTCTGATGTTTGGTGCATATATGTTTATAATTTTCATACCCTCTTGCTAAATTGATCCCTTTATCATGAAATAATGACCTACTCTGTCTCTTCTACATTTTTGAATTAAAGTGTACTTTGTCTGATACAAATATAGTTACTCCTGCTGTCTTTTGATTTCTATGTGCATGAAATATATTTTTCCATCCCTCCACGTTCAGTCTATTATGTCCTTACAGGTGAAGTAAGTTTCTTGTAGGCAGCCATTGGGTCTTGCTTTTTGTCCACTCAGCCACTCTATCTCTTTTGAAAAGAAAATTTAATCCACTTACATCAAAGGTAATTACTGAGAGGCAAGAACTTACTGTTGCCACTTTGTTGATTATTTTCTAGTTGTTTTATAGATTCTTTGTTCCTTTCTTCATCTTTTGCTTTTAGTGGCTAAGTGATTTTCTCTAGTGATAGGTCTTGATTCTTTGCTTTTTTGTATATCTGCTATATATTTTTTTCTTTATAGTTACCATAAGACTTACAAAAATTCTTATAACAGGTTATTTTAAGATGATGACAGTGTAACTTTGATTATAAGAAAAAAAATCTTTTACTCCTCTTCACCTCATTTGGAATTTTTGATGTCACAATGCACATCTTTTTACATTGCATATCTCTTAAGAAATTATTGTTGCTATTATTATTTTTAATAGTTTTGTCTTTTAACTTTCACACTAAAGAAAGAAGTAATTTACACACTACCATACAGTATTAGAAAATTATGAATTTGTATACTTACTTTTACCAGTGAGTTCTATACTTTTAGGTATTTTCTTTCCTTTTTTAAAAAAAATTATTTTTATTTCAGATTAATGTAAGGGTACAAATGGTTAGGCTACATTATTTTCATTTCTAAGGTAAAGTTAAAGTTGTAGTTGAGTCCTTCACCCCGGAGTGTGCTATATACCCTTACATTGTGCACATTAGGTGAGAGCTTACCAATATCCCTCCCTCCCCGCCTTTTCCTTTCCCTCCCCCACACTTGAATAGAATTGTGTTTTTCTTTCATGTGGAAGTGTAGTTATATATCTATTGGTTTCGTATTAATATTGAGTACATTGGATGCTTGCTTTTTTATTCTTGTTAATTTAACAAGATACTTGACTAAGAAGAATGTACTTCAGCTCCATCCAGGTAAACACAAAAGATGTAAAGTCTCCACTTTTAGATAGTTTCATGTTAATTATTAGTGTTATTTTTATTTAGTTTTAATAACACTGTTAAACATTTCTCGTAAGACAGAACAACTGGTGCTAAGCTCCCTTAGCTTTTGTTTCTCTGATAAAGTGTTTATCTCTTCTTCACTTTGAAAGAATAGCTTTGTGGATACAATATTCTCATTTGGCACATTTTTTTTTTTTCCTTGAGCACTTGAATAGACCGTTCTACTCTCTCCTGGTCTGTAAGGTCTCTGCTGAGATGTCTGCTGCTAAATGTAGTGGAACCCCCTTATACATCAATTGCTTCTTTTCTCTTGCTTTTTTCAAAATTGTCTCTGTCTTTGATATTTGACACTCTGATAATAATTCTTGGGCTACTATTAATTTATACTAAATCTAATCAAATACTTTTGACTTTCCTATACCTAGATATTTACATCTTTCTCCAGATTTTAAAAGTTTATGCTATTATGTCTTTAAATTAACTTTGTCTCTCCTTTTTTCTTGAACTCTTGTTGCTTGAAAATTTGTTCTTTTGATGCTGTCCCATAAATCCCATAACTTTTCTTTATTTCTTTTCATTATTTTTTCTCTTCTGACTATGTATTTTCAAATAATGTGTCTTTAAGTTCACAGATTCTTTCTTCTGCTTCATCAGTTCTGCTATTGATGGTCTCTATTGAATTTTTCATTTTGTTCATTACATTTTTCAGCTCTTGGATTGCTATTTGATTTTTTAAAAAAATTCAATTAAATTTCTCATCCTGGTCACTTATTGCTTTCTTCATTCCACTGAATTATCTATTTATATTTTCCTGAAGTTAACTGGAGCTCCTTTAAAACATTTTTTTTTTTAATTCTTTGTCAGGTCATTTTTTTTTTTTTTTTTTTTGTGGTTTTTGGCCGGGGCTGGGTTTGAACCTGCCACCTCCAGCATATGGGACCAGCGCCCTACTCCTTGAGCCACAGGCACTGCCCTGTCAGGTCATTTTTATATCTTCATTTCTTTAGGATCAGTCACTGGCACCTTCTTTTGTCTGTCATGTTTCCATAATTGTTTTAGATTCTTGTGGTAGTACATCAGGGTCTTAACTTTTGAAGAATTAGGTATTTATTTCAGTCTTTGCTGACTTGGAAATCCCTGTAGCTAGCCTGGTGCTGGGATGGGCCAGAAGCCTGGGGAAGCTGTGGCAAGTGCAGCACTACCAGAAGCCCGAGGCCTTCATGACACTGGGAAAAGCCAGCAGCATGAAGATACTGAGGCCTTCTGAGAGCTGTCTGGGAGCCCAGAGCTCATGTTGGTCCAGTGGTGTTGTGGGCCAGAGATTAAATTCATCATGCAATCCTAAAGCCTAGGGATGTGTGAGACTTCCTGTTGCTGGGAAAGGTCTAGGGGCTGAATCTATGGGTACTGGCCTGGAATATGGGGCTGTGGGAGTATGCTTGATGCTGAGTTTTCCTGTGGTAAGCCCATGTTGTGGTCCAAGGCAAAGCTCTATGTTCACTCCCTTCTTTTACTTCTAAGTTAGATGGTATCTATCACTACACTGTGTTGCCTCAGGTTTCGGGAGAAGCAATATGGACCAGTTAAAACTGTCATTCCTATCCTATTCAATCCATCTTTTCTTATTATTGTGCTACAGCCAGGTACTATGATCTCTCACCTGGTTTACTTAGCTCTTATGAAGAAATTTTCGTGAATTAGTAGTTGCTTAAACTAATATTTCTGAAGGGGATTGATTGCTGTAGAGGTTTATTTTGCCATCTTTCTCTTTCTTCTCTTAGTATCAGAATATTCTGACACCCAGTCCAATGCTATTTTTAGCAAATCAAACATGAGTGAAAATGCACAAATATGGCCTTCAAAGTAGATGAAACTTTTGAATAAGTATCTTTGATGATGCTTTAGATGGGCATATTATGCATAAATATGATTCAAAAAAGAAAGAAAACTTAAAAGATTATTAAATATTATGAATATATAAAAGCATAGATATTATGCATAGATAAATATTATGCATATTTATATACTCTTTTTAATTTTCTTTCTTTTTTTTTGAAACAGAGTTCTACTCCCTCACCCTAGGTAGAGTGCCATGGTGTCTTAGTTCATAGCAACCCCAAACTTTTGAGCTTAAGAGATCCTCTTCCCTTAACCTCACAAGTAGCTGGGACTACAGGCGGCTACCACAATGCCCAGCTAGTTCTTCCATTTTTATTTATTTTATTTTATTTTATTTTTTGTAGAGACAGAGTCTCACTGTACTGCCCTCGGGTAGAGTGCCGTGGCATCACATGGCTCACAGCAACCTCTAACGCTTGGGCTTATGCAATTCTCTTGCCTCAGCCTCCCAAGCAGCTGGGACTATAGGCGCGTGCCGCAACGCCTATTTTTCTGTTGCAGTTTGGCCGGGGCTGGGTCCGAACCCACCACTCTCGGCATATGGGCTGGCGCCCTACTCACTGAGCCACAGGCGCTGCCCCTAGTTCTTCCATTTTTGGTAGAGATGGGGTCTTGCTCCAGCTCAGGCTGGTCTTGAACCCCTGAGCAAAGACAATCCACCCACCTCAGCCTTTCAGAGTGCTGGGATTACAGGCATGAGGCACCACACCCAGCCTATACACCCTTTAAAAACTTGGCTGATTTCAAACAGGACACTGATAATCAGTGACCAACATTACAGCTAGTACTTGGTGGTTTTACTGCTGCTTACAGTGTGTGTGTGTGTGTGTGTGTGTGTGTGTGTGTGTGTGTGTGTGTGTGTTTTCTTTTCTCTCATTGCCTTAAATCATTCCATATCTTTTGAATGTTTTGTCTGCCTTTCCCAGGAGGACTTATAATACCATGTCTTTTCTGCTGCCACTGAAATCCTACATTTCGTCAAATGTTTCCCTCTTTCTCTTAGGACAAGCTGATCCCAAGAGTGACCCTCTTTCATGGCCTGATAGTTTGAGGGCCTTTTCTGTTTCCTGCTTTGATTGTTTTCTCTTACTCCTGGGGATTAGAATCAAACTGTTATCCTTGGAAGCAAATGTTTAATTCTGCCCCAGATATGTTTTCCCTGTAGGCTACTGTGGGAGGTAATTATGTATCATCTGTCCCCTCAGATTCATGAATAAGGGAAATAGAAGAGGACTTTTCCTCCTTTGAGTTGATAAGGGGAACTTGGGTATGCAGGCATCATTTATCACCAAACTCCATAGATGTGAACTTGAGGATAAGCTGCAGGTGGGGGGTTGGCCTGATCACCTGGATGTGGATGAAGCACAGTGCCTGTCCACTGACTCCTACAAAGAAAAAAATAAAAGCAAAAGAATAGTCTTGAGGATTATGTCAGTACTTTACTCATGTGAGGATGCAGGAAGGAGACAATTAGTGACTGTTCTTCCTTTTCAGATACGTGTAGAGAGAATGATTCATGTCAAGTAACTCAGTTAAGAGCAAGATCAGTGGCCCTGGGAGAGGGATGGATGCTCTTCCTGGTGATTATTTAAGCAATAAAACTGTGAATGTTATGGTGTGCCTCAAAGGCATTAGAGGCATTCAATTAGTCTAAACTATTAGTAAATTGTGTCTATATGAGAGCTAAATCTTCTGACAATGGGGGAAGGTCATCCTAAAGATAGAATAAACCCTTCAAATTTGTGTAAGGCAGGGGGATATATATCTCTCTTAAGGTTTCTCTCTAAGAGAATGCAATCCTTTGAAGAACTAGGGTCGAATATAGTAGACTTTCATTTACTTAAAAAAATGTATTATTCAGAAAGGGGCCACATCTTTCTCCAGAGCCACTTTGAATTGAGCCCATACAATGCCCAGATGGCTCTCATTGAAGCCTGCAACTTGTGAAAACCTTAATATTTTTGTGGGTATGAAAGAACTCTCAGAATGGTGTATCATTTTCTATTTCAGGGCTTCAAGAAAGCCATATCTAAGCTTTGCTGTGTAACAAATTTCCCTAAAACTTTATAACATAGAACAGCCATTTGATTCTATTCACACTTCTGTGGATCTGGGGTTAGATGAGGCACAGTGAGAATGGCTTGTCTCTTTTCCACAATGCCTGGGCTAAGCTGGAGAGATTCAAATAGAGCAACCAGATAACTGGCATTGGGATCATCTGGAGGCATTACCACTCATATGTCTGGTGGTTTTGTTGGCAGTTGTCTGGGATCTCAGCTGGACTATTGGCTGAAACACCTACACATGGACTCTCCATTTGGTTTCTCTCTGTGGGCTATTTTAGTTTTCCTTCATGGAGCTGAGTTCCAAGGCCAAGTTCTAAAAAAAAAAATGCAGAAATGCATAACATGTTTACAATCTATCCTTGGAAGTAACATAGCATTATTTACACTATGCTTTCTTCATCATGACAACGAAAAAGTTTTATTTGTGTGCAATGATAGGAGAGACATATTTCAACACTCAATGAGGGGATTATTGAAATCACATTGTAAGAATACCATGTGGAATGGAAGATATTGCAGTCATGCTTGGAAAACACAATTTGCCATAATAACTAATAATTTTTTGAATAATGGGGAAGGTAGATTGGTGATCAGTAGAGGGACAATAGAACAGAGGGCCAATAGAATAGAACAGACAATAGAACTGACCTGTACACTGTAGAAATAGATATGGTTGAGGTTGGCCAAGGGTCACACAAATAAGCTCAAGACTTATGGCTAGTCTCTACCAAGAACATGTGTACACATGTGTATGGCTGGTCACAGTTGGGAAGAAGGGATAAAATTCAGATAGTGTCTTAGTTCAGGTTGCTGCAACAAAGTGCCTTATATTGGGTGACCTATAAGCAACAGAAATTCATTTTTCACAGTTCTGGAGACTGGAAGTCTAAGATCAGGGAACCAGCAAGTTCAGGTTTTGGTGAGAACTCTCTCCTAGGTTGTAGACTGCTGCCTTCTTTTTGTAGTCTCACACGATGAAGGATTGTGACCTAGCTGTCTGGTTTCTTATTGGGGCACTAATAACATTCATGTGGGCTCCAACCTCATGATCTAATTATCTGCCAAAGACCCTACCTCCAAATATGAAATGTCTGATTTCTTTAAGTACTAAGATTGATAGTTGCTATCTATGACATGTCAGTTTGACACTTCTTGTTTTATTTTTATCATGCAGGTACATCCTCATTCTTTCAAATGTACACTTTGGCTTGTGATTGTCTTTCAAATGTTCTTTAGAACAATTTTTGTAATACCACAGAAGAGTAAAAAAATTCATGTTATTTTAAAATATGAGTTCTCTTGTGGAGTCAATGCAGCACAGACACCTCAAAATATCAATGAAGTGTTTGAGAAGGATGTGGCTAGTGAATGCACAGAACATTAATGGTTTGAGAAGTTCCATTCTGGTGATTTTAATCTTGAAAATGAGCCACATGGGCAACCCAAGGCGGATAATGATGGATTGAAACCTTCAGTGGAAGTAAATCCATCTCAACCTTATGTGTGAATTAGCAGCAACATTTAACATTATTATTCCAACACTATAAGGCTGTTTGTTTTCAATAACAAACCATCCAGGTAAAGAATCTGGATAGACGAGTTCCACATGAATTAAATGAGCATCATAAAAGAAATCATCTTGAAGCTTACCTTCCTTTGCTGTCATGACATAAAGGTGAAGCACTTCTACAGGCTATTGTTACATATGATAAAAAATGGATTGTTTTTGTACAATTGCATGCATTTGACACAATGGTTGGAGAAAGATGAAGCTCTGAAATACATTCCAAAGGTGAAGATTCATCGAAAAAGTACTGGTATCTATTTAGTGATCCAGCACTGGAATTATTTATCACATAATAAATAATTCATGAAACCTGATCAAATTATTACAATGAATGTCTACTGCAACCAGTTGAACAAATTCATAAGAATGTTTGCAATTAAGCAGCTGATATTGATCGATAGAGACAGGACAATCCTCTTGCAAGACAACACTTAACCACATACCGCATACGTAATGCTGCTCAAACTACAGAAGCTGAACTTGGAAACTCTCTGTTATCTATTGTATTCGCCAGACCTTGTACCAACTGATTACCATTTCTTCCAAGATTTTGGCTACTTCTTGCAAGGAAAAATATTCAGTCCTCAACAAGCTGTAAAAAATGCCTTTCCTGAGTTCATTGTCACTCTCTCTCCAGGTTTCTCGTCTGCTGGTTTAATCGAGCTACCTTTAAGAAGGCAAAACTGTGTCACCAGTTTGGGTGTAACTTTGATTAATTATACCCTTCTTGTTTCAGATAAAATAAACTTTTGATTTAAAATAAGATTTTTTTATTTAATGACCTAATACAACCACATTGAGATTAGGGTTTCAACATATAAATTTTATTGCTTTAATCTTTTTTATTTTGGGTTAATATGAGGATATAGGTGACTAGGTTACATCATTTACCTTGGTAAGTTAAAATCCTAAGTCTAAATTGTAATTGAGTCCTTCACCCAGGAAATATGCTATATACCCTTACATTATACCTGATAGGGGTGACTTAACAAGCCCCCTCCACTCTCCCCTCTTCTTGAATTTAATTGCATTTTTCTCTCTTGTGGGCCTGTAGTTGCTGATCCACTATTTTCAGATTAGTACTGAGTACATGGGATGCTTGCTTTTCCATTCTTGAGATACTTTACTTAGGAGAATATTCTTCAAATCCATCCAGGTAAATCCAAAATATGCAAAGCCTGAATCTTTTTATGTATTCTATGGCATACATACACTACAGTTTATTAATCTATTCACATGTTAATGGACACAGGTTGTTTCAACACCTTTGTGAATGTGAACTGAGCTGCTGTAAATATTCAAGTGCAAATGTCCTTATAGAAAAATGAATTTTTTTTCTGGGTAGATGCCTAGTAATGGGACTGTGGGGTCAAATGAGAGATGTACTCTTAGTTCTTTGAGAATTACCTATACTTCTTTTCAACAAAAATAAACAAATGGGACCTGATCAAGTTAAAAAGCTTCTGCACAGTTAAGGACACAGTCAACAAAGTAAATAGATGATCTTCAGAATAGAAGAAGATATTTATATGTTAGGAATCAGACAAAGGGCTAGTGATCACAATTAAAATGAACTCAAGCAAATTAACTAGAAAGGAACAAACATCTACATCAATCAACTTACAAATTTTACATGAGACACAAATATTCAGATCTTTGCAGGTAGCTAAATGAAAAGTGATCTCCACTGATAGCCAGACAATTCAACAACATGCTCTTCTGTCTGTGAGTTGGCACTGTGTCCATATTTATATAGAAAGGCAAAGGCGGTTCTAAAAGTCTCAAGGTTAAGAGGTGTTAAGTCCCTTTTGCTTGTTGGTCAATCATCTGGAGTGGGTGTTTGACTAACCCATGGGATGCTGCATAAAGAGTGTAAAGCTTACTTGGAAGTATAATCCTGCATTGTATCTATTTGCTTAAAGCATTGGCCAGATACTATTTTTTTTAAATAATTAATTCTGGGTCTGGTTCTCTCAGAAATATAACTCACAGGTTGTATCTTGTGTGAGAATTACAAGTGAGCACTATCACCTTTGAATGATAAAAGAGTAATTATTCTTATTTTTCTTAACATTATATTATATATATATATATATATTTTTTTTTTTTTTTTTGCAGTTTTTGGCCCCACCACCTCCAGCATATGGGGCCGGCACCCTACTCCTTTGAGCCACAGGTGCCGCCCTTAACATTATATATTATTCCATGTTATATAGTCTCTTTAGAGAGGTTTAAAAGTCAAATGATTCATTTAAAGCACTCAAAAGGGGCTTGTTCAGGCACCTTAGTACTTAATAAAATCATTAGGAGGTGTTAAAGTTCTGCTTTTCCACAGTAATAACGGTTTTCAAAGTGATAAAAGGCTCTTTCATGTCCCAGGGTCTCTCTCTTTCATAGGAATTTGTGGGACTGATGACAGTAGCTCTTCCACTTCCCGGGGTGATTGGGAACCTATCAGATGACCCCAAGGCTGGAGATGCTTATGCCCGAGACCTAGCTCAGGCCATTTGAGTTCACATCCTATCTCATCCTTAATGTGTAAAAGTATAAGTTCAGGAATTCTAATTTTCTTGTAAACAGTTAACTCACAAACAAAACAGGTACATATGTCCTGAAATGAATCAAGGCTTGCTGCCAGCCCACTTGGCATTTGCATTTGTGTTATGGGAACAGTTGGAATGAGGTATCAACCAAGATTTAACAGAATCTTGAACATTTTCAATGTGACTAAAAAGCACAATGATGGTGACTCTAGGCAAGAAGATGGGAGAGGGAGCTAGGGGACTCACAATGCCACAATACCAACAGTCTTGGTGCTGTTTTTACAAGCCTCTGACTTGGAGAGAACCTTAAGAATGAAACAGACAACATAGTCAATGTTCCTTGTTTCTGGGAAGAAAACATGGAAGTGCCATATCTGATTGGCTTACTGTGAGTCCACATTTCCCCCTAGGTACTTTTATAACAAAGAAAATAAAGTGGAAAATGAGGAGGATCTGATTGAGAGGGACTTATTTTAGACACCCCAGACCTAAGCCATCCAAATGACTAAACTATTTGGATTCTTCAGAACAGTTATCTCCTTATTCTTTTTTTCTTGTTGAATGTTTCTCAAGATGGTGTTTCCAACTATATTTATTATCTTTCCTTTGAGAAAAGTAGATTTATGAAGTAAAGCTAGTTTTATACAGTCACGTTTATACACACACATGTTCACATATATTACTTGAATGTTTCTGTTACAACTGTCCTTTCAAATAGGAAGTTAAAACAATGCCAGAAAAGATACTTCTAAAGGAAACCAAACAGGATCAACTCACCACCTCAACTTGTGCAAGAAACCACAGGTTTTGCCATCCATTTTCAAGTCCAGGAGTTAGCAGCAATGATTAGCATCAATATCATCCTGCCTGCATGCAGAATGCTTCATTAAGTTTTCCCAGGTGCACAGTAAACACAGTATCTTACAGCAAACACATCATCTACTCCAGCAGTGTGAAAATCCAGAGACACATTGCTTCCATATCTAGCCTCAGGCTGAAAAGACCCTAATGGACTCTTGGATAAGAACTTGGATCCCGGACATTTAAATGTATAGGGTCAGTCCACTCATCCTCATTATTTTACAAAATAAATGCATTTCAAAAAATGACATGGACCAGCACAGCCATGCAGGAGTCTCCAGAAGCCCAGGGCTGCTGCCCCCTCCCCCTGTCCCACATTGGCTGTCCACGTCCTGGGACCTGTTCCAACAATTATTTAAAGCATGGTGGTTTACTATGAAGTTCTAGGTGTGCAGAGACATGCCTCAGCTATTAAAAAGGTGTGCTGAAAACTGTTGCTAAAGTGGCACCCAGATAAAATCCCTGAGAATAAAGAAGCAAAGAGAAAATTCAAACAAGTAGCTGAGGAGTATGAGGTGTTATCAGATCCTAAAAAGCAGGACATCTGTGACAAATATGGTAAAGAAGGATTAAATGGTGGAGTTAGTGGAAGTCATTTTGACAATCCATTTGAGTTTGGCTTCACATTCCGTAACCCAGAGGATGTCTTCAGGGAATTTTTGGGTGGAAGGGACTCATTTTCATTCGACTTCTTTGAAGACCCATTTGAGGACATTATTGGGAATTGGAGGGGTCTCCAAGGAAGCAGACACCAAGAGGCAGGGTCATTTTTCTCTGCCTTCCACCTTTTGAAAGTGGATTTTCGTCTTTTCAGATTTCGTCTTTTCAGGATTTTCTGTGGGATTTCCTGCAGGATTTACTTTATTCAGGTTGCTAGATCACCCGGGGCTCACTTCATTCTCTTCCACATCATTTGGTGGTAGTGGGATGGGGAACTTCAAGTCTATATCAATTTCTACAAAAATAGTTAGTGGCAGAAAGATCATTACAAAGAGAATTATGGAGACTGGTCAAGAAAGAGTGGAGGTTGAGAAAGCCGGCCGGCTAAAGTCGCTGACAATAAATAGTAAGGAGCTGCTGCGCTTGGATAACAAGTGATTCAATGCATGTGTTTAACAGAAATGTTAGCTGTAACAAGTACCATTTGAGGATTAACAGGAACATTTTTTTTGAAGATTTCAAACGAACTTGACTTTCAGTATCACAGTACCTAATCTAAGCATTTATAAGCCACTCATCAGAGCCATATTTGTAGACTTTTGAGTTTATTGTTGGGACCACATAATAGGACCATTGATTTGTCTTTAAAATTGTTGTAAATCTCTGTATGCACTTTGCTTTTTTATTAAATATACTACAGGTGAGCCCCGACTCCTCAGTAGCGGTAGAACAGAGTGTGCACTAACATCAGCCTAGACCTGCTTTTCCGTTGTGTCTGAAATGTGAGCCAAGTAGTGTCAGCCTGCTGTGTAGTTAACACTACAGGATGAATCTTCTACAGAAATGATTTCATTTTTTTTTTCAGTGTTTAGTAGTGAATGATAGTAACACATTAATGGTAACACATTTCTGGTTTAGTATAAATTAAGGATGTTTTCTAGCTGCGACAGTTATTTAAATATGTAATGTTAAGCTTAGGTTTAAAAAGTAAAGCTGGTATACTGGGTCTTTGTCACACACAAAAAAATAAATGTGGATGTCTTTGGTGCATTCTTTCCTGAGTGGGATCTGTAGCCTTCTTGTGTGTGATTTTGTGGCTGGGCCTCTGGTTTCACTTCACTAGTGTTTATTCTGTTCATTAAGGTGAATGCCAACCTGAAGTTACATCTTGACATTTTCTTCAGTATATTTGGAGAGTATATGGAGATACTCATAAGTCATGATTTAGTACTTTATCAAACAGTTTATAATGGTTAACATTTCTATGGGGGAGGGAAAATATTTATATAATTTTTCATTCTTAAAAGTATGTTCTAGTTTTTTAGGATATAGTAGATGTAAGATCACTTACGAACAACATGCTCGATGAAGTCATGGAGTGATTTATGTGTGAGCAAAAATAAAGGCATTTCTTTTGTTTCTCAATCTGTAATATTTCATGATCATGGTTGGTAACTAGAATTCTACCCTGAGAAGAATATTAAAGTAAACTTTGATTGCAAAAAAAAATGATGCAATCTTTATGCAGATAAGACTAGTTCTCATGACAAATAAGCTAAAGAAAATAAAATTCTTTTCCTTCAAATAGTTCCTACAACAGCTTATCATTACTTCTTTGTAAAATGCTGGAAAGTGGTGTAGTCTATTATTCTCTAAAATTGGATAGACCCTAATAAGGCCCAAATCTACATCTCTAGCTTCAAATATTCATCTCCAGCCTTTAAACATTGGCAAGGCAGAGACAATAATACCTTATCATGTAGCTGAAGAATCAAAAGAAGTTATTTAGGTAAAGGATCTTTATGTAAATTGATCATCGTTACTTAAATGTGGGGCAGTTCCAACATTGACTTTGTAATCAGTATTGTTAGTTCATGACCTGCCTTTGTGGAGGATATATAAAGGATGTTGATCATTTTTGGACTTTCAGAATGGCAAGACAAAGCTCACAAATATTCTAGTTTTTTACACATTAGTGGTTTGTAAAGTGTTACACAAGTGACCTGAGTGTTTTTCAGCATTAGTTTATTATACCATAAATTCCATCATTTTCAAATGTACACCTCATAGAATTAGTAAGAACCCTAGTTTATATAGGACTATTTAAAGAATTGGTTCATTTTGAAAGTCATGGTTTTAAATCATGGGTATATAAGGAAGAGTACTTAATGTTCTCCTTTTAAAAAAGATATAACCCCAGGGAAAATTGTAAAAATAGCTTAGATTTGTTTGGCTTGTTGCCACTCCTTACCTATGAACAGGACAAGTAGTGCCTTAATTGCTATGCTGCCAAAATGTCAGTGAGGAGTCCAGAGACACTGATTGATTAAACAGAATTAGGATACAAAGAAACTGACTTAACCATCCCATGACAATTAATTGAAGTTGTCCTGTTATCTGATGGCAGAATACCAAACATGGAAACAAAGAACCAACCAGACTCCACAGACTTCATCCTGTCGACTATGGCAGGATGTTACATAGACACTCCAACTCAACACTTATACAATCTACTCAACTCTATAGATATATTTTTAATTTAACCATTAGTCAAAATCAAATGAGCCATGTTACCTCTGTGTGTGAGGAATAGAGGGCAGAGAGAGGGGACTGGGGTAGAAAGAAGAGTTAAAAAGAGACACCAGAAAAGGCCAGTCTAACACAAGCTCTCCATTTCAGGATAGCGAAGTGGTCAGAAAGAACCAAGGCTTCTCCAATAGCCCTGACTATTCTATTGACCAGCTACTGCCCACAAACATCATGAGAATATGTGATGTGACATCTCAGCCGTGCAACACCCTTAAGGATTTTCCTATAAATGAGTTTCATCATCTCCATGACAACCCATACCCCATACTAAGCAGGGGATAGCGATGAAAAATATGGGAATGAAACCTGTTTCTGACTTCCCTTTTCACCTTGCTAATGGATGTTTATGATGGGGAGGTTTTCTTTTGTGACTTCAGGATCTCTTTATATATATGGGCCAAAAAAACTTTGAACTCATCATCTGGGTCCAGGTAATCAAGACTTCTTGACACACAGAGTGACAAAGTTATGCTGCCTGCATCACTTAATATCCAAACCAGGATTTGGATGGGGATGCTATTAATAAATATCCAGGACAATAGGCAAGAAATAACCATCTTGGGCTCAGTAGACATAAAAGTAAGATCCCAGGTAAGTCCTAACCAGCAAATAATGGTAGAAAATTCCCACTAGAACCCTCTTACACTACCTGCCTCATGAAAGAAGGCATAGAACATCCTAAGACTAAAGGTCATCAATTAAATAAAGAGCACACATATGTCACTTAGGGGGATGAATGACAATAGGACATGGTCTGAAAGGGGCAAGTCGCTCTCATGTGTGTGAACATGCAGGGGAAATTATTTCACTTTCTCATAGGAAGAACGTGATCTCCCAGACAACTCCCCCTCATTCCGTAGGAGAATCTTCCTTTTCAACTTTCTCTCTTTGTTTCTTTCTAAACCCCAGTCAGCTCAAGTACTTACGATGCAGACATGATGGGCTCAGGTCTTGATCACAAGTGATATTAATGAGTCGACCATCCAGGCAGAGCCAGTAGATCAAATGGCCCCGGGCTGGACTCCAGTAATCCCAGTCACAAGATGATTTCCACTCACCAAACTAACAAGGCGAGTATCTCAAGAGGGTTTCCTATTTTGTAATGTCTTGCAGACCTGTGGCTTGCTGCCCCACATCACACATCAATCCAGCCTCAAGAAGGAGCAAGAAGGGCTCAAGACAAGAAACCAGTTTCTCCATGTGAACCTGACATGACATTCACCAGCCTGAGGCAGTCAGCAGACCAAGACACTGTTTCATTTTGAGCCCTTCAAACAGGAGAATAAAAATAACAGAAGATGAAGTCAGACATTTCATCCTGCAGAGGCCAGCAGTCCCATGCTCTTCCATTTCTAAGAGAAAACGACACTTTGGTGGAAGACAAAAGGGCTATATGTCCAATTAGAAAGGACAGTGATGAGAGCTAAAAGAAAGGCTAAGAGCTCTGGAAAGAAAGGGCTTTATCATTCAGATGATCCCTCAGGCATCCCACCTTTGTGTGGAGTCAACTATGGCAGGATGTCACATAGACCCTAGTATTTTTTCTGAGAAAATGCAGAAATCTATAAATATATTGAGTAAGAAATACTAGTTTTGCATGGCATGCTAAAGAGATAAAACAAAGATTTTCATAGAAGGCTATAAGGCAGATTCTAGAAATAACAACTTTGTCACCCAGTAATGCAATTAGTCCCATTAAAAATAAGCCTCGTTCAACCATTAATGAAGTCAATTTGGATACCCCCAAAAGGCCCTCTAAAGCCTTGAAATGCACTCATTCAGAATTCCAGCAAATGGCCCACCATGGTGGTGACCTCTGCCCTTGATTGCACTGGAGCAGTTCCACACCTTCACCTGCTCCACCTGTTCTCCAGCCTCAAAGGTAGGGTAGCCCACCAGAGGGTAGAACATGACCCTCCCCATCGGTATGCTGAAGGTTTCTAGATTTTCATTATGCAAGGAATGAGAAACTGATACTCAGAATTCATTTCATCCATTTTCCTGGCATCTTAAAATCATAACATCACTATCAAAATCAGAAAAGATAACTTTCTTCACTCAATTCCTCATTCCACAAATAAAGAAGCCAATGGAAAAGTGGCAAGACCAGTCAAAAGCCAAATGCATAGCCTGAGGATGAGCCAGGGACTAGAATCCAGGTGTCCTGACTTCCCATGCACACTTTTCTCTGTGTCATTACTTGTCCTCTTCCCCAGGGATGTGTATTTACTTATTTGTTTATTTTATTATTTGGGATTCATTGAGGGTACAAAGAATTAGGTTACACCGATTGCATTTGTTAGATAAAATCCCTCTTATAATTGTTTTCCACCCCCAAGAGGTGTATCATAAACCATGACCCCTTAACCCCTGCCCCTCTCCCTTCTCCCCACTCCCTCATTTCCCACACTCCCCACCTTGTATTAGATCATCTACTGCCTTCATATTAAAATTAAATACATTGGATTCTTGCTTCTCCATTCTTGTGATGTTTTACTAAGAAGAATGTGTTCCAGCTCAATCCAAGTTAATACAGAAGATGCAAAGTCTCCATTTTTTAATGGCTGAGTAGTATTCCATGGTTACATACATATTCCATGGTGTACAGCTTGTTAATCCATTCCTAGGTTGCTGGGCAGTTAAGTTGTTTCCACATTTTAGCGATTGTTGATTGAGCTGCAATAAACAGTCTAGTGTAAATGTCTTTATAATGAAATTATTTTTTTTCTTCTGGGTATATCCCTAGTAATGGGATTGCAGGATCAAATGTATTTAAGAAGTAGGAAATTGCCTGAATTTTATTATTCCATGAAGGACCTAGAAGGAGCTGCAATGCCTTCTTGCTCCTATTCTTTGATAGTGTGCAGTCCACCCACTTAGGTGGCTCACTGGCACCCCTTCCTAGAACCCACAGATTGCCTGATCAAGAGACCTCTTTTTTTTGTAATTTAATGCTTACCTTTCTTTTCTTCTAAAATGCCTATTGCTATCAGTAAACAAAATTTAAATATCAGATGCCTCGAGCCTGAAAAGGTTATGATTCTATTCATCATTTAGGGCTTCCCGCTAGCAGGAAATATATTCAGGAGACAGCAAGAACAGATGAGTAAGAATCTCAAAGGGAAAAGAAATAAATAGTGCAATTAATGGGATCTGAAACCCAAATAGGGAAAAATCTACTTTGAATAAGCAACATCACAAAGGTATAGGAAATTTTTCTTTGGCTAAAAGAATGTTTTGCATCTGATTTCTCTGACAATGACGTTTTCAAGCTAAAAAATGCTAAGGGATAAGAGATACATCCTGCTTCTCAGAACCTTATGTTTATGCATGTTTTGAGGTATTTTTAGGAATCTGAAGGTAGACAAAGATTATGAAGAACAAATTTAGATGTTTTGTTTCACACAAAGAATGAAGTGATTAGAACTGAAATTAATTAGTATGGAGGTGGAAGAGGGGGTGTTTATCAAACCATAGAACTTTCCTGGTAGATTTTACTACTGTATAATCTTTTTATTAACTTTAGAAAAATGACTGATACGCTGGCAGGCACAAAAACAAGATCAAAGTTGGAATGCACTGGGATGAGACTGGCTCGAAGAAGCCTGCCCCGGGTGTGTAGAATAGAAACCAAAACGGTTTTCAAGGATGGGTGCTATGTTTTCATTGCATAGTGAAATAATTTCATGAAACTTGAGAAAAAAATTTCTCTAACATGAACCGCATATACTGTATCTCTCTAAATGTGTGTGTTCCAAGGAATTCCTGTGTTCACAAGCAAAGAGAACCCCACACGTTGAAGAAATATAAATGGATTGAATGTAATTGTCTTCCTCCACCTGTCCCCTTACCCATCATTGCCCCTTGACACCTTTCTTGGATGCTATCATTCTGATAACCGCCTCTTTTCCCTAACATGTGTCTGTGTGAAGACTGTTCATACTTCCAGAGAATTAACTTAACTGAAGGTTTTAACATCTCTGGTAACACTCAGCACAGCACAAGCTTTCGGAGAAGGGGATTTTATTCATTATAAGTTCTGCCAAATGAACACAAATACATGAATGGGTCTGGATCATTGAAGGTGGTTCCGCTTTATAAGTGAGAGACTTCTGTAGTTTTTGCTAGCCCATATTATTCGTGGGGCTCAAAAGATCTGGTCAGCGTTAAGTCTTACATTGGAGCAGGTTGTTTTATCGAAAGACCTTAATATAGTTAAGAAATCAAAGGATGGTTAAATCAAAAAACAATGGAATGTCCTAATTACTGAGTCTTCTATGGCTGTAAGGTTTACAATGTAGTTAACGTGGGAAAGCACTGCAAAACTGGAGCTTCTGCTGCCCAAACTGGTACGTCGGCGTTGGTGGAATACTGATCTTCATTTCTTTCCCTTTATCTGATGATGCCCATTCAGGTCTTTACATTTTATAATTGATCATGATCATAATGAATGAGTTTGGGATGGTTAAAAATCACAATAAATGCATAATTAACACAAATACCGTGCCACCCTTGGATGCCTTTAGGAATAGTTTCAGTGCCATTTCTGCAAATCATATTTCTTCCCCTCAAGGTCAATTTCTCTCTTCTCAGAACACACCACCCTCAGTGGGAAACACCCTCTCTGGACTCCCAACTCCATCAGCTTAGAGCTTTCATGAGATGGTTGTTCAAAGAGCTGCCTTGTGACTTTTTCCTGCGTTCTTGCCTTGCAGAATTAGTCAACCTTCCCCATATTCCTGTCTCATTTTCCCAGCTAAATGCCAAGTACTAAATGAAGTTCTCTATAAAGATAGTCATTATTTTTCTTTCATCTTTCAGGCCAGTTTTTTAAAACATCCTTAGTGGAATTATATATTATTTAAAAACATACAAAAAGAAAGATATACAGAAAACTTGTAATCCTCACATAAGCTCTGTCCTACCCAAGGCTCAAAGAGCTATCAGGGAGAAAACACCCTGAATCAACATGATTCACTGGCTCCACACAGCAGGAGAACCTATTTGTCCTCTACCATTGCTTCGAAAGAACTTGTTTAAGACAGGTGTTATATAAATCTTAGAGATTCCTGGTATTGTGATGCAGAATGCAGCCTAATGAAATTCTTAACTGGTAAGTACCTTTATTAATTCCAAAGAATCCATCAGAGAGAAGTGGAATAATAAGGTACATTAACACTTTCTGCAATACATAATCCTTTTCAGGGAGTTTCGATTCCCTGAAGACCCAAAGCCGAGAAAAATAATTTGTTCTCCAGTCTCCTGTGACTCTTCTCCAAGAAAGAAAGCAATTTTTCTCAGCCAGGTTTGCATTTTGCTGACTGTTTGTTTTCCATACCCAAGATGTTATTATTGTATTAATCTTCTGCTTGGGAATGAATGTGCAATATTTAGAAGGGTTTATTGTTGTTGTCGCTCTTTAAATAATGCATGTTGTTTCTTCACAAAGCCTAAAATGAAAAGAAACTGCGTAGTTCTGGCTGCATGAGACAAAACAGGAAAATTGATAAGTCCCAAATTAATCCAAGCCACACCAGTTCTCCCAGCATTGGGTCTAACCAGTTGTTATTTACCTAGACGTTTAAGCCACGGAGATCGGTGGGTATTAGAGAGGTTGATAACGTTGGAATTACCTGGGGAAGGGATTCTTGGATTAAAGATCGAAAGGGAGGCTATTTATCCATGATAGAAAAACTAGCCAGACATTGTGGCAGGTGCCTATAGTCCCAGCTCCTCAGGAGGCTGAGGCAAAAGGACTGCTCAAGCCCAAGAGTAAAAAAATAAATAAATAAATAAATTTATTTTTTTGTTGTTTACCTTGCACCAAGCACATTGCCATAGCCCTAGATACAGGGGTCAGTAACCTAGGTCTGGCTTTTGCCTTCATGGTGCTTACACTCCATTTTGGAAGCAGTCATAAATTTATAAACTATGCACAAAGAGCACACCAGCAGAGGTCGAGGCAGAAGCAGAGTCTAAGAAGGCGTGCTCTTGGCCCTGCATTCTCTCTCTAGATGCTCCAACTTAAGCCTTAGGTACCTTGGTCTTCTAGATGGGAATCATGTTGAAAGTTTGGCGGGAATAATCTTCGAAAGAACATTTTGGTGTTACTATGCAGCAGGGAGAGATACTGAGTGCTGAAAGCTAGATCTTTCATCCTACCTCGGCCCTCTTGGATAACAATCTCTTCCTAGGGGACTGGAATTTTGTCTCTTATATAACCAGGAGGTCTGGCTGGGTCATTAAGGAGGTTTCTTCCAGACTTCTCTGCAGCAAACCATAATTTTTATATTTTATGTTTTCTCCTGATATCTGCTCTCCCAATGAGAGTGATGAGTGGCAGACCTTCAACATGGAAGCCTTTTTCAAGCATTGTCATGGCCTCCAGTTGACAAGTCCAGGAGCCAATGCCCAATGCTGTGGAAACAAACCCTGATTAAGATGTGGGGTAGTCCTGGCCTGCAGCAAACATCCACCTAGCTGGGAAGACTGAGACCAAACAGAAAGGTGTGTCAGGACTAGGTGGCCCAAGGCATCATGTGGGAAGAATGTTCAAGAAGGTCCGTGAAGTATGGAAGAGACCTGCTGCTTATTAGATTGCCTTTCTAGGTTCCTGCATCTCAGCCAGGGGACCACCTGGTCAAGTCTAACCTGTATCTTGACATGAAAAGAGTAACAGAATCACAATGGGGTGAAAACACAGTGGCCAGGACACAGATGCCTGGTTTTCTGTCTTAGCAGCACCATTAACAGCAGGACTAGACCCCTGGGCTTGTGCTGGTTAACCTCCCACTGGGCCCCGACCTACGGCCCCACTCTCATCACAGGTGAACTGCCTTCTCCTTTGACTTCTTTCTTTTTGCTGTACTTTGCCTCTCTTGGTCAGGGACTCAGGTTCAACTTCTTGGAGACAACAAAGACATATCACTCCCCTTGGAGATAGCCAATACCTGTCACTTTCTTTGAAGGTAGTCGAGACCTATCTCCCTCTTTGGAGGCAGGTGAGACCTATCACCCTGTTTGGCCCCTGGCTAACACCGCACAGCCAATTGCTGAGTTTCAGCCAAGCTCACAGTCCCCCTCTCCTTCCCTTTTCTTAGCATTCCCACTTTATTCCCAGTTCCACATTATTGCAGCAGCCACCTCTATCCTCCCCGCAGTTTTCCCTTTTTCACTCCATTGCTTACACTGATGCATGTGTCATTTTTGGACTGTTATTTGCCCTAGTACATTACAAAAGGAATCTGGAGATCCAATGTCTCTCCAGATGATAACATACCACTGAGAACAGAGCTGTGGGACAGTGGGTGTCCATCGAGGGTCTGGAAGAGACCTCAGGGAGCCCAGCTTGTGCCACCAAAGGTTCTCTGTTACATCCCCCATTCCCCCAAAAAGAAACTCGAGAGCGTTCTCCCCAGAGGCTTACATTATCCCTGGGTACTAACATAGAAGGCTTACTGATTCTGTGGTCTTAGGCTTCATGAAGCCAAATCAATAAAATTAGGATAATTCAATTAAATGGAGAAAGGCTGTGCATGGAGCCTGAGCTGAAGTCAAGGCTCAGTGACTCAGTCACTCTACTCAAGAGATCCTTCAGCGTCTTTCCTGCCTCCTGACCTGGTCAGTCCATCCCTTCTGCCCGGATTGATTCCCCTCTCTTCCACTGGACTAACTCTAATTCATTGTTCAAGTCTCCACATAGGGGTCACTTTGCTGACCTCTTCACTTTAACTAATGTCACCCTATAGCATGCTGCACCAGCTGCCCTCACGCGCACTGCCTCCTCCTAATACTACAGTTTTGTGGCTATGTGTCTAATAATGGCCTCTCCAACTAAGCTGCAAATCTGTGAAGGCAGGTACTGTGGCTACAGACTTATCTCCATGTTTCTAGAACTCAGCACCTAGGAGATGCTCAATAAATACTTTGTGACATAATTGATGCATAAATTAAAGGGGAAAACCTTTTCACAAGCATATTACATTCTAAACCTGACTTTCAATTTTCACATATATTTCATTCTAAACTGAACTTCATTTTGGAAAACTGCAGAAAACCTTTTCCCTTCCTCACTCCCCCACCCCAGTGTTAGTGTTCTGTTGTTGTTGGGGGCAGTGTTTTTCACAGTGTCTCCCTCCCAACCTTGATCAATTACCAGTCACTCAGGAAGCTCTTCTGTCTGCTTTTCTACGAGTACTTTATCAAAGGTTAAAGCAAATCTTTTTAAAATACGAGCTTTTATTGGCAATTTATTTTTCTAATTGACGGAAATTAAAATAAGAGTGGCAAATTAGCCGAGTTTGATCTCAGGTGCAGAGACTGACATGAGTAATCCCTGTAATGCAGTCGTAATTGCTATCTGCCCGACTCTGTGATTAGGAACATTACGTTATTTATTTAGCCTTTGCTGCTAATGTCAGAACCAGAACCAACCAATAGCTCTTTAAATTTCTGTTCCCAAATGCTCTCTGCTGCCTCTCTGGTTTCAGACCTTATGCCAGGAAACATGGGGTTTCCAAAGCGTCTTGTGGGGACAGAATTTCTTTGTCTCAAAGTAGACTGGGAAGGAGGATGGGTCCTGGGCTCTGAAATGTTGGGGAACGTGCGGACTGTTAGAATGGCAATAAGGGTCAACGTGACTTGAAGTAGGTATTCTGCAGAGTCTTGGAAGAAGAACCACTTGGCAAGTCTGTGAGATCAAGAGCAGCCACAGATCAAATTGGGAGACTGGCCTGTTTCACCCGGCATCCCCTCATCAGGGGCCTAGACCTGGGGAAGAGTCTGCCCAGGACCACAATTAGGGGATCCCTAATTTTGTCTGTCTTTACTCCTCATCAAAATTTCTTTCCTAGGTGCTCATTTCAAGGCCCTCCCAGCCCTCTATTTCTGATAAGGAAGCAGCAGGCAATGGTGAAAAGTGCAAGGAATTGGTTGTCACCGGGACCTGAATTGATATCCCAGATGACAATAAAGGGGGTTTTAAAAAGGCTTAATTATCTTTGTACTGAACCAGGGCTTCCTCATGTAATACCTGGGGATAACAAGAGCTACCTCATGAAGTTTTTATGCAGCCCAAATTAGACTTGATAAAATATTACTTTTACATAGAACTATTAAAGGCTTCATCTGTTAACTTCAATGTAAGATATTTGTATTTTAACAAGAGTTTTTTTATTGGAAATATCTTAGTCCAAAGCAGTTACTAATTCTTGGTGATATTTCAGATGTTAGACAGTGTGTGTGTGTGTGTGTGTGTACATGCACACACCTGGATGTGCGTTGGGGATTGGGGCACTCTTAGCCCAATATGCTAGATTGAGTTACTGGTCTATGGTCTCCATTCTTCTGAAGTCAATTTTTTCATCTACTTTCTCGTCATGCCCTATGGAGTCAGTAACTGGGCTCTTGGCACTTTTCTTAAAAACAGCATCGTAACCATTAAGTGGAAATTTACAAACCTCCCTTCCCCCTATCCCTTCTTGAACTTAATTGACTTTTTCTCTTGTGTGTGGTAAATGGCACACTTCCTTGGTAAAGGTCACAACTACAACTTGGACTTTACATTACCTCTGTCCTGGTCCTCAGGCCTTTGGATTTAGACTGGAACTTACACCATCAGTTCTGCTGGTTCTCAGGCCTTCAGACTTGGCCGGAACAACACCACCAGCTTTCCTGGGGGTCCAGCTTGTAAATGGCAGACTGTGAGACTTCACAGCCTCCACAACCACCTGAGCCAGTTCCTTACATAAATCTGTTTATATAAAGATTGATAGACATCAATTGGTTCTGTTTCTCTGGGGAACTTTGTCTAATACAAATTTTGATAGCAAGAGTGGTTATAAAGGACCAGAATTTTAAGGATAGGTTTTCTAAAGTGGCTCTGGGGTTTCTGGAATTGACTGTGTGTCTATGCGTGTATGTGTGTATATATATGTATATGTTTATATATGTGTGTGCATATATTTATGTGGAATGGAATTTTGTTGACATACATATATGTCTCTGCGTGTGTGCATATACATATGCATATATATGTATACACACACACACACATGCATGGAATTTTATAAGGAATTTTGCCCAATGTTTGTGATTCCAAGTTAACAGGATCAGGCCATCTGTACAAGTTTACCTCATTTGGACAATGATCTTCCTTTAGATTTCTCATGTTACTCACTTGAAGTGATTCTGAAAATGAAAAAATAAATCTTTGTGAGTAAAATATGTGACTATATTGGATTTACTAGAATGAATTTTATTATTTCATAGTATAAAGGGCCAGAATGTTTTAAGCATTCCCTGGGTGTCCAGATTCTAAGGAGCTGACACAGGCTCCCAGGGCAGCCAATGTCCTTTTTTTAAAGTTTGTTTTTGAGCAGGACAACTGCTAAGTTTGCAAAGAATGACGACTATAGACCACTTGTTTTGTTTCTTCTTGAACCTTACCTTGGGGCTGAGAGCAGTTTGCATGGGACTCTGACCTGAACCTGAGCCCTTTCTTTTCAACAGAACCAGGGCTGCAGCACATGGTGGGGGAGGAACTCCCTGTGGGATTTTTGATGGTTCACAAGCGACCAGGCTAGAACATGGAAGATCTGAATGAGGTTCATGAAACATTGTACAAAGAAATGTTCAGAAAGCCTTTGGAAACATGGGTGCATCTTGCCCTCATTAGCACAAATTAATTCTACTGACTGACTTGAAATTTATTGAGTTTTTCTTGTGTGTGCAGTAAATGGCGCAATTCCTGGGTAAAGGTCACAACTACAGCTCGGACTTTACCTCTGTCCTTGTCCTCAGGCCTTTGGATTTAGAATGGGACTTACAAGATCAGATGGCACCTGGCTGAGCAGACACCTGCATAGTGGCTGAACGACTGAATTGAAGAGAAAGCGTAAAGACACTGTAGGCACCACATGGAAGGTGCCTTCCCAGCAGAAGATGCCTTGTGGAGGACCCATGGGGCGTGGGTTGCAGTATCCACCTGCCCTCCTACTTTGCCACTTGTTGGCTGCATGGCATTGGGCACATTTCTTAACCTCTCTGAGCTTCTGCTTCCTCATTTCTAAAATAAACAAGGTAAAATCAGTCCCCATCTCTGGAGTCCAAGTTAGCATTAGACAAATGAGTGATTCCTGTTTGCTTCACTTTAGCAGATGGCGTAGCCGGTGCTTCCGAGTCCATGACACCTCCCTCTTCTCACTCCTCAATCCACCAATCAAACCCTCATTGTTTTCCGCTGTGATGTTTCCCCCTCCCGTCATGTCTCCCATTTCCACTCCCACCGGTCCTCACAGGCTGCTTCACCTGGAGTCTTCACTAGTCTCCCAAACTATGGCTGACCTTCCACAACCAATTAAACTGTGGGAATAAAGCACTCTTTTACAGTGTAATTAGATTCTTCCCCCTTTTCTACCCCTTTGCTGTGTCAGTGGCTCCCCACTCACCTTACTGCCCCCCTCCTGGTCTGCAGGTCTCCCTCAGCTTTCCCTCACCTTGACCTCACTCTTCCTGGTCCTGTCACACTGGTCTCTTCTTGTTCCTACAAAGGTCCGCGTCCCATCTTCCCCTGGGGCCTCGGCACATGCTGGGAGTTACCAAGGCACCTGGAGCACCTCTGCGTGAAGTGCTCTTTCCCTTCTTCTCTTCTGGTTTTCTTCTGTTCATCCTCCAGGTTTCAGCTTGGACACCGTCCTCATGGACATTCTTCTCCTAACTGATCTCTCATTCTCCTTTAGCTGATCAGGTCCCTGGAGGCCGTGCAGTTTTTCCATTAGGACCTTCATCCCAGTATATGTATTTATTTATGTGACTGTCATCTAGATAACTCAGCCTGTTCCCCCTACCACCTACCCATCTTCTCTGCAAGGGCAGAGATGGCGTTGTTTTGTTTTCCATTTTACCCCATTGTGGAACCTATCAGAGCTCCTGGGACTGGAGAATGTTCCGTATATGTTGGTTGTGTGGATGAATAAAGAAATAACTGATGAACAGAAAGACCTTAATACAATGCATGATGCACCAGAAGGAGTCTTCTACATTTGGGATGGATTATTATTATTACGGCAGTTGGTGAGGACAGCAGAGAAAAAAGAATGGTGAAAGGAGCCAGACGACAGGCCCTCAGGGGCAGTATCATGTGCTCAGCGCATCACACACCCAGGGCAGTTTAGTGTGTCTTGACGCATCACAGAGGGTCCTGCCCACGTCCTTGCGGGGGTCACCTCCACGCCCTGAAGCATGTTTACTGCAAACACCTGAGACTCTCTGCCTGAGAGGGCTTTGTGTGCATGTTATGTTTCTGACAACGAGAACCCTTTCCATAATCATTTGGGGTGAGCTGGAAGTGCCAGTGATGCCCAGGTGTTTGGAGGGCTTGGTAGCTCCCAGGTGTGCTCCACACTGCTTCCTAGTGTCCCTAGTGGGATAAAGCCCACCTGCCCACCGCGCACCTTCTCTCATACTGCACCTTTCTCGGCTTCCTCTCCTGTCTCACCTCGCACTGGGGTTTCCAGGGATCACCTCACAGTCAGCCACTTGCACCCGATTTTGTCTGAGCTCATGCTCTGCTTCTAGGACCCCAAGTGAAGCCTATAGCTTCACTGTGAGGAGGGCAAACTTGGAGACCATCAGGATTTGGTCAAGAATTGTCCAAGCGTCTAAGCTTGATTGGAACACACTTACCCTGTAGAACATGGAGAAGGATCATGAAGAGGAATGTGGGCCCCCTGAAGACGCTGTTCCAAGGGGAGCCGTCAAGGCTCTATCTGTGAGGGCTGAACAGCCCCTCCTCACAGCTCAAAGCCCAGCAGAACCCAGGCTACCTCCACAGTGACAATGGACTATAAACAAGAGTCACAACAGCAAGGAATTTAGAGAGCATTCTGGTCAGATCCCAGTCACCTCAGAGCTGCTTTCTCACCCTCCTCTGTACCAGTCTGTCACATGGAAAGCAGTGACTGCTATAGCGATTTGGTGATGCTCCAATAAGTGAGTTGTTGGTGTTACACAGCCCTGCTGGAAAGGGCGAATGAAGTTTTTTAGATGTTGGGCAAAGAATGGGATTTAAAAGGTCCACTTCCTGGAGCCAACTCTCCACCACATTTGGTGGAGACCTACAGAGCCAGAGAGCCAGAGAAGCGCTGGGACCTCCCTCGATTATTTCCTTTGTAGAAGAACTGAAATTGAACCCCTCACCTCCTCTCTCCAGATCCAGGGCTCCTCTCAGCCCCTCACTTTATCCTCCCTCCCTCCAACTATCCTCTGGAAACATCTAACCCTCGTACTTCCCTGTAATCTGTAAGCATCATCTACTTTTGATTAACATCTAATCCTAGTGTAACCACTCTGGGTGGCTTTTTCTTTTTCTTTTACACTTTTTATTATTTTGGCATTGAACCCCGACAGTCAATCCCAGTAGGCTTTTATGCATCCTGCATAATGTACCTGTTGGATTTTAAAGCCGCTTTGCTCATCCTGCCCTCCTGCTTTCTCCAGACAGTCTCTCAGCACTGAGCAGGAGGAGTTGAACTAGTGAATACGTAACCCCAGGAGCAGGAAGTGGTGAACAAATCCGGTGCATCTATTAGTTCCAGAGAGCTAAGACGGAAGCTGAGGATGCTAGTGAGACCCGACTCAGGCCTCTGAGGAACCTGGGCGGGAAAGGAAAGACCACACTTTCTGGCTGTCAGTTCAGGGTCACCCCTTGGAAGCTGATTACGAGCTTCTCATGGGCATTTGGGCATGAGGAATCTTGATTAAAGGCAAGTCTTCTGATACCACCTGGGGTTTCCTTTGGAGCCCAAGTCCCTTCTCATCCAAGAATTCTCCCTCCCCAGATGACGTTATTATGCACTGAGGCTCTAGTTCTCTCATCCGTCAAAATTTCATGCTCTGTCTGTAGACCTTGTGCCATATTTTTTGTTAGTAATCTATTCTCACTCTTATGTTCTCAATCTTTTCATATATTTATGCCTTGATATCCAAATAAGCACAATCTTTATTCTAAAGCAGGTTGCCCTATCCTACACTCGCACCCAGTAGGGTCTTCAGTTGCACAGCAAAGAAATGGACTTTGGCTAATTTAAGCAGAGAAGTAGTGCTAATCCTCAGAATCGGAGGCAAGAGAGGAAAGACTAAGGAACTACGCCCGGGTGGTGGAAAAGATCAAGGGAGATGCGGTGGGGTGTCCAGGGGCCACCCGGTTAGGACACTGCCGGTCACCGTGGACTCAGCAGTGCTGCCAGACACACCGCAGTCCCTGAGTAAGTTAGTTCTGAGTAAGAGTCAGAGTGCTGGAAGCATCTAATGGGCTGGCTCTGTCATGTGCCCCAGACTGTGGCCTTCTGCCAGCCAGCCGCACACTCTCTACTCTTGCTCAGATACTTCTGCAGCAAGGGCACTCACTGTATTAAGTGCTGTTGGGGCTCTGCCTATATGCCCCTAACCTTACCATTCCTGTGCACAAGCAGATGGTCAATGCTTGAAGACATCCTCTCTGTGACAGATGTCTCTGTGCCTGCCACGCAACAGGCCAAAAGTGCTGCTGGAGCAGCCCTCTGCCTGGCGCTGATGAGAGCAGGTGTACATACACCCGGGCTCCCTTGCCCATCCTCAAGTGTGTGTCTTACCCTGGCTCCCAGCTGTCCACAGAGACATCGGCTCCCAGCCTCCGTAGAGGTGACTGGTATGGGAACACACACTGTTTGACTTCCTGCCCTGTGCCCCTCCACCCCTTCACTCCCCACTGGGCTTCCCCTACCTCCCAAATAAACCATTTGCAACCAAATCCTTGCCTATGGGTCTTTTTAAGAGGTAACCCACACTAAAAAACCTGTCCCCACAGTGTCTTCTCCTACTAACATTCACCTCATCCTCTAAGGCCAGGAGTGAGAATCCACCCCTAACGTGCCAAATTCAAGACAACAGGGCCATTGGAAGGTTTAACATTTTTAGTTTTGAATATCTCTGGGAAGGGCATGGATGCCGGGCCTTTCTGCTGACAGCACACTGACACTACCAGTCCTGGCTCCTGAGCCATTTGTGTTTGTGACCTTTGCTCAGGCTTAGCTCAAACAGAAACCCTTAGTGAAAGCTTCCCTGACCACTGAGACTGCCTGCTCTCCCCTGGAAAGGGATGTGCCTCCTTCTGCGTCTTTCCTCTGCATCAAGATGAAATTCATAATACATAAAATTAACCATTTCAAAGTGAAGAATTCAGTAGCATTCAGCGCATCATAACGCTGTGCAGCCATCACCTTTACTTAGGTGCAAAACATTCCCGGCTCTCCAGCAGAGAACCCCACATCTCACCATTCCCATACCCCACTGGTAATTGCCAACCTGTCTGTCTCTGTGTTCCTAGCACTGGGCATCTAGTCAGCATTCGTCAATTTCTTTGGGGTGAGTAAATTATAATCTGATGTGAGAAGGGGCCCGGGCAAGACAACAGCATCTTCACATCAAGGCACGCTCTGGTTGAGAGGATCACTCTGGATCCAGACAGCCTGGATTTCATCATCTGTAGCTCAACGAGACTTTTAAGCTTTCACCTACAAGATGAGAATAATGGTAGCATCTACCTTAAGAAGTTGTTAGGACAATTAAATGAATTAACGTGTGCAGAAAATCCTTAGAAAAATGCCTGGCATGGAGAGAGCTAGGGAGGTGTGTGTTGAGTATGATTGAAATCATACACTGTTCGTGTTGGAGACTCCATCAAGTTTATCTCCCAAGAGAGAATCAGAACAAAACTCTAGGTCTAGAAAACTGTCATGAGATGAAACAACTCTCCAAAAAAAAAAAAAAAGCGTCCGTGCTGTATTTGCTCTTGAGTAATTTTCTGCTTTCTTATTCCACTCCTGCCACTCAGCCACCTCATTCTACCGCCCTCCTCTGCCCCAATACCCAGTCTCAGTTTTGACCTTGGATTCAATCAAAATGCGAATTCCAGGAAGGTAGGTTTGCTTTGTGTGTGTTTCTACTCCCTACCCCTAGGATGTAACTGAACTCAATGATTGGCCATGGCATAAATGAATTCATGAACAAAATCATCTATCCTCTATGTTATCAACCATAACATTTCAAAATGCTTTACCTCCCTGCCCCGCAACTACTCTCTTCCACTGCTCCCTTTGCTTCAAAAGGAAATTGTAGAGCATAGGAGCTCATGCAAGGCCTGCTCCTCCCTTGGTTTCTTGTCTGCACCTTTCAGGCCTCCTCTGGCCACTCCTGCCCTCAGTGAGAGGCAGGGGGGACTGGCCATTGGTCCCTGGCGTTCTTTGCTGATGAGCTGATCTCTCTACACTGTTTTACATTCCTGCCAGGCCTCAGCCTTGACGTAAAACTCTCTAGTCCTATATAAATAATGGTCGTAATTAATAATAAATGAACAGCCAGGGGAATTGTAGGGCAGAATTTAGTGGCTGGAGATTTATACAGCTGCATTCAGTGCCAACATAAGATGTGGATATGGAAAAAACCCACGGAGCTATCATTTTAGAGCCAGGGCTCTGCTAATAAGCACCATGCACCCAGCAGCTAACAGCCTTGCAGAAAATCACAGTTGGAACCACAAAATTTTCTGGGTGCAAAGGAAAGGAGGGTATTTTTATCTTTTTGGTTTCTTTTCCTCTAGATCAGGGTTAGGCTCCTGAAGTCCAGGCAATCTATGTGGGGAAAGGCAGAAATCTGAACATGAAGGAGAGGCTAGAGAAAGAATTTAGACATACAGAAGGGAAATGAGATGAATACATTATGTACCTTTTAGAGAACTGGTGAAACCTGGGGGTCTCAAAAAGAAGAAAGCAAACACAAATGCACCATTGAACGTATGATTGGGGTTAAAACCCTGCAAGCTTCCTAGCTCAGATGCTGCAACTTGGCACCCACTGAAAGCCATGGGTGAGCTTTTTCATACCATCTAGTCCTTCTTCTTTTTTTTTTTTTTTTATTGTTGGGGATTCATTGAGGGTACAATAAGCCAGGTTACACTGATTGCAATTGTTAGGTAAAGTCCCTCTTGCAATCATGTCTTGCCCCCATAAAGTGTGACACACACCAAGGCCCCACCCCCCTCCCTCCTTCCCTCTTTCTGTCCCCCCCCATAAACATAATTGTCATTAATTGTCCTCATGTCAAAGTTGAGTACATAGCATTCATGCTTCTCCATTCTTGTGATGCTTTACTAAGAATAATGTCTTCCACGTCCATCCAGGTTAATACGAAGGATGTAAAGTCTCCATTTTTTTTTAATGGCTGAATAGTATTCCCTGGGGTACATATACCACAGCTTGTTAATCCATTCCTGGGTTGGTGGGCATTTAGGCTGTTTCCACATTTTGGCGATTGTAAATTGAGCTGCAATAAACAGTCTAGTACAAGTGTCCTTATGATAAAAGGATTTCTTTCCTTCTGGGTAGATGCCCAGTAATGGGATTACAGGATCAAATGGGAGGTATAGCTTGAGTGCTTTGAGGTTTCTCCATACTTCCTTCCAGAAAGGTTATACTAGTTTGCAGTCCCACCAGCAGTGTAAAAGTGTTCCCTTCTCTCCACATCCACGCCAGCATCTGCAGTTTTGAGATTTTGTGATGTGGGCCATTCTCACTGGGGTTAGATGATATCTCAGGGTTGTTTTGATTTGCATTTCTCTAATATATAGAGATGATGAACATTTTTTCATGGTTTGTTAGCCATTCGTCTGTCGTCTTTAGAGAAAGTTCTATTCATGTCTCTTGCCCATTGATATAAGGGATTGTTGGCTTTTTTCATGTGGATTAATTTGAGTTCTCTATAGATCCTAGTTATCAAGCTTTTGTCTGATTGAAAATATTCAAATATCCTTTCCCATTGTGTAGGTTGTCTCTTTGCTTTGGTTATTGACTCCTTAGCTGTACAGAAGCTTTTCAGTTTAATGAAGTCCGATTTGTTTATTTTTGTTGTTGTTGCAATTGCCATGGCAGTCTTCTTCATGAAGTCTTTCCCCAGGCCAATATTTTCCAGTGTTTTTCCTATGCTTTCTTGGAGGATTTTTATTGTTTCATGCCTTAAATTTAAGTCCTTTATCCATCTTGAATCAATTTTTGTGAGTGGGGAAAGGTGTGGGTCCAGTTTCAGACTTCTACATGTAGACATCCAGTCCTCCCAACACCATTTATTGAATAGGGAGTCTTTCCCCAGGGTATGTTCTTGTTTGGTTTATCAAAGATTAGGTGGTTGTAAGATGTTAGTTTCATTTCTTGGTTTTCAATTCGATTCCAAGTGTCTATGTCTCTGTTGTTGTGCCAGTACCATGCTGTCTTGAGCACTATGGCTTTGTAGTACAGACTAAAATCTGGTATGCTGATGCCCCCAGCTTTATTTTTGTTACAGAGAACTGCCTTAGCTATACGGGGTTTTTTCCGGTTCCATACAAAATGCAGAATCATTTTTTCCAACTCTTGAAAGTACGATGTTGGTATTTTGATAGGAATGGCATTGAATAGGTAGATTGCTTTGGGAAGTATAGACATTTTAACAATGTTGATTCTTCCCATCCATGAGCATGGTATGTTCTTCCATTTGTTAATATCCTCTGCTATTTCCTTTCTGAGGATTTCATAGTTTTCTTTATAGAGGTCCTTCACCTCCTTCGTTAGGTATATTCCTAGGTATTTCATTTTCTTTGAGACTATGGTGAAGGGAGTTGTGTCCTTAATTAGCTTCTCATCTTGACTGTTATTGGTGTACACAAAGGCTACTGACTTGTGGACATTGATTTTATATCCTGAAACATTACTGTATTTTTTGATGACTTCTAGGAGTCTTGTGGTTGAGTCTTTGGGGTTCTCTAAGTATAAGATCATGTCGTCAGCAAAGAGGGAGAGTTTGACCTCCTCTGCTCCCATTTGGATTCCCTTTATTTCCTTGTCTTGCCTAATCGTATTGGCTAGAACTTCCAGCACTACGTTGAAAAGTAAAGGTGACAGAGGACAACCTTGTCTGGTTCCAGTTCTAAGAGGAAAAGCTTTGAGTTTTACTCCATTCAGTAAAATATTGGCTGTGGGTTTGTCATAGATAGCTTCAATCAGTTTTAGAAATGTGCCACCTATGCCTATACTTTTCAGTGTTCTAATTAGAAAAGGATGCTGGATTTTATCAAATGCTCTTTCTGCATCTATTGAGAGGATCATGTGATCTTTATTTTTGCCTCTGTTAATATGGTGGATAACGTTTATAGACTTGCGTATGTTAAACCAGCCTTGCATCCCTGGGATGAAGCCTACTTGATCATGATGAATGACTTTTTTGATGATAAGCTGTAATCTATTGGCTAGGATTTTGTTGAGAATTTTTGCGTCTATGTTCATGAGTGAGATTGGTCTGAAATTCTCCTTTTTGTTTGGGTCTTTTCCTGGTTTTGGTATCAGGTTGATGTTTGCTTCATAGAATGTGTTGGGGAAGATTCCTTCTTCCTCAATTTTTTGGAATAATTTCTGCAGTACAGGAATAAGCTCTTCCTTGAAGGTTTGATAGAATTCTGGAGTGAAGCCAACTGGACCAGGGCATTTTTTGGTTGGAAGCTTTTTTATTGTTTCTTTGATCTCAGTGCTTGAAATTGGTCTGTTCAGGAGCTCTAGTTCTTCCTGGCTGAGTCTAGGGAGAGGGTGTGATTCCAAATATTGATCCATTTCTTTCACATTGTCAAATTTCTGGGCATAGAGTTTCTGGTAGAATTCAGAGATGATCTCTTGTATCTCTGTGGGATCAGTTGTTATTTCCCCTTTATCATTTCTTTCTTTTTTTTTTTTAATATGGCCATTCATGTGGTTAACATTTTAATTTCTTTTTTTTGTATTTTTTTATTATTAAATCATAACTGTATACATTGGTATGATCATGGGTCATCATACACTCGCTTCATAAACCATTTGACACATTTTTATCACAGTGGTTAACATAGCCTTTCCGGCGTTATCTCAGTTACTGTGCCAAAACATTTACATTCTATATTTACCAAGTTTCGCAAATACCCCTGTAATGTGCACCACAGGTGTGATCCCACCGATTCCCCTCCCTCTACCCACCCACCCCTTTCCCACTTCCCCCTATTGTTAAGTTGTAGCTGGGTTATAGCTTTCATGTGAGAGTCCCAAATTAGTTTCATAGTAGGGCTGTGTACATTGGGTACTTTTTCTTCCATTCTTGGGATACTTTACTAAGAAGAATATGTTCCAGCTCCATCCATGTAAACATGAAAGAGGTAAAGTCTCCATCTTTCTTTAAGGCTGCATAGTATTCCATGGTATACATATACCACAATTCATTAATCCATTCGTGGATCGATGGACACTTGGGCTTTTTCCATGACTTAGCTATTATGAATTGGGCTGCAATAAACATTCTGGTACAAATATCTTTGTTATGTTGTGATTTTTGGTCTGCTGGGTATATGCCCAGCAGAGGAATTACAGGATTGAATGGCAGATCTATTTTTAGATCTCTGAGTGTTCTCCATATATCTTTCCAAAAGGAATGTATTAATTTGCATTCCCACCAGCAGTGCAGAAGTGTTCCCTTTTCTCCGCATCCACGCCAACATCTCTGGTCTTGAGATTTTGTGATATAGGCTAGTCTCATTGGAGTTAGATGATATCTCAAAGTAGTTTTGATTTGCATTTCTCTGATGATTAAAGATGATGAGCATTTTTTCATATGTCTGAAGGCCGTGCACCTGTCTTCTTCAGAGAAGTTTCTCTTCAAATCCCTTGCCCAGCCTGCGATGGGATCACTTGTTTTTTTCTTGCTGATGCGTTTGAGTTCTCTGTGGATTCTGGTTATTAAACTTTTGTCAGAATATACCCTGCAAATATATTCTCCCATTCTGAGGGCTGTCTGCTTGCTCTGCTTACTGTGTTCTTAGCTGTGCAGAAGCTTTTTAGTTTGATCAAGTCCCAGTAGTGTATTTTTGAAGCTGCTTCAATTGCCCGGGGGGTTCTCCTCATGAAATACTCACCCAGACCAATTTCTTCAAGGGTTTTCCCTGCATTCTCCTCTAGTATTTTTATAGTTTCATGTCTTAAGTTTAAATCTTTAATCCAATGAGAGTCTATCTTAGTTAATGGTGAAAGGTGTGGGTCCAATTTCAGTCTTCTGCAGGTTGCCAGCCAGTTCACCCAGCACCATTTGTTAAATAGGGAATCTTTTCCCCACTGACTGTTTTTAATTGGCTTGTCAAAAATCAAATAGCGGTAAGTAGCTGGATTCATCTCTTGGTTCTCTATTCTGTTCCAGATATCTACTTCTCTGTTTTTGTGCCAGTACCATGTGGTTTTGATCACTATCGATTTGTAGTAAAGTCTGAGGTCTGGTAGTGTGATTCCTCCTGTTTTGTTTTTATTTCTGAGTAATGTCTTGGCTATTTGAGGTTTTTTCTGATTCCATATTAAACAAAGTAATGTTTTTTCAAGATCTTTAAAATATGACAGTGGAGCTTTAATAGGGAGTGCGTTGAAACTATATATTGCTTTGGGTAGTATGGACATTTTGATAATGTTGATTCTTCCCAGCCATGAGCATGGTATGTTTTTCCATTTGTTAACATTTTCAGCTATTTCTTTTCTTAGAGTTTCATAGTTCTCTTTATAGAGATCTTTCATGTCTTTTGTTAGGTAAATTCCCAAATATTTCATCTTCTTTGGCACTACTGTGAATGGGATAGAGTCCTTAACTGCTTTTTCAATTTGACTGTTGTTGGTGTATATAAAGGCTATCAATTGATGAATATTGATTTTGTAACCTGAGACGCTGCTGTATTCCTTGATCACTTCTAGGAGTTTTGTAGTAGATTCCCTACTGTTTTCCAGATACACAATCATATCATCTGCGAAGAGCGAGAGTTTGATCTCTTCTGACTCTATATGGATACCCTTGATCGCCTTTTCTTCCCTAATTGCGGTGGCTAAAACTTCCATTACAATGTTGAAAAGCAATGGAGACAATGGGCAGCCTTGTCTGGTTCCTGATCTGAGTGGAAATGATTCCAATTTAACTCCATTCAATATGATATTGGCTGTGGGTTTGCTGTAGATAGCCTCTATCAGTTTAAGAAAAGTCCCTTCTAGACCAATTTTCTTGAGTGTTCTGATCATGAAGGGATGCTGGATATTATCAAAAGCTTTTTCTGCATCAATTGAGAGAATCATATGGTCTTTGTTTTTTAATTTGTTTATGTGCTGAATTAAATTTATATATTTACATATATTGAACCAGCCTTGAGACCCTGGGATAAAACCAACTTGGTCATGATGTATAATTTGTTTGATGTGTTGTTGGATTCTGTTTGTTAGGATCTTGTTGAATATTTTTTCATCTATATTCATTAGTGATATTGGTCTATAATTTTCTTTTCTTGTTGGGTCTTTTCCTGGTTTGGGGATCAGGGTGATGTTTGCTTCATAGAATGTGTTGGGCAGTCTTCCTTCTTTTTCTACATTTTGGAACAGGTTGAGTAATATAGGCACTAATTCCTCTTTAAAGGTTTGGTAGAATTCTGACGTGAAACCATCTGGTCCCGGGCTTTTCTTTTTGGGGAGGTTTTGTATAGTTGATGCTATTTCTGAACTTGATATGGGTCTGTTCAACATTTCCACTTGATTCTGGTTAAGTCTTGGAAGGTGGCGTGCTTCCAAGTATCGGTCTATTTCCTTCAGATTTTCATATTTCTGAGAATAAAGTTTCTTGTAACATTCATTAAGGATATTTTGGATTTCTGATGAGTCTGTGGTTATTTCGTCCTTGTTGTTTCTGATTGATGATATTAGAGATTTTACTCTTTTTCCTGATTAGGTTGGCCAGAGGTTTATCTATTTTATTGACCTTTTCAAAAAACCAGCTTTTTGATTTATTGATCTGTTGTATTATTCTTTTGTTTTCTATTTCATTTAATTCTGCTCTAATTTTGGTTATTTCTTTTCTTCTACTGGGTTTGGGGTTGGAATATTCTTCCTTTTCCAGTTGCGTGAGATGTCCCTTTAAGTTGTTAACTTCCTCTCTTTCCATTCTCTTGAGGAAGGTTTGCAGTGCTATAAATTTCCCTCTTAGAACTGCCTTTGCAGTGTCCCAGAGGTTCTGATAGTTTGTGTCTTCATTGTCATTTTGTCCCAAAAAATTGGCGATTTCTTTCTTAATCTCATCTCTGACCCAGCTATCATTCAGCATAAGGTTATTTAAGTTCCATGTTTTTTTATGGGTATGCAGATTCCTGTTGTTACTCAATTCAAGTTTTATTCCATGATGGTCCGAGAAGATGCATGGAATAATTTCTATTCCTTTAAGTTTACTGATGTTAGACTTGTGACCTAAAATGTGGTCAATTTTGGAGTAAGTTCCGTGGGCTGATGAGAAGTATGTGTATTCAGTTTTGTTGGGATGAAATGTTCTGTAGATGTCTGCTAAATCTAAATATTGGATGGTTAGGTTTAAATCTAAGATTTCTTTGCTCAGCTTCTTTCTGAAGGATCGATCCAACACTGCCAAGGGAGTGTTGAAATCTCCGATGATTATGGAGCTGGAGGAAGTCAAGTTACTCATGTCTGTTAGAGTTTCTCTTATAAATTGAGGTGCATTCTGGTTGGGTGCATAGATATTAATAATTGAGATCTCATCATAGTGAGTATTACCCTTAACAAATATGAAGTGACCATTCTTGTCCTTCCTTACTTTTGATGGTTTAAAGCCTACTGTATCTGCAAATAAAATTGCAACACCTGCTTTTTTCTGATTACCATTTGCCTGAAATATGGATGACCATCCTTTCACCCTGAGTCTGTATTTGTCTTTTAAGTTGAGATGTGACTCTTGTATGCAACAAATATCTGGCTTGAGTTTTTGTATCCAGTCAGCTAACCTATGCCTCTTTAGAGGACAGTTTAAGCCATTCACATTGATGGAGAGTATTGATAAGTCTGGTGGAATTTTGGGTATCAAGTTTTTCAAAGGTCCAGTGGACATTTTTAATCCTTTCGCCAGTGTGGAAGTTGGAGTTTGATCTGAAGTTTCTGAGTGAGTTTACTTTTGTGGTATAGGATTGGGGTGGTCATTGTGGAGGATACGTCTGAGAACATCCTGAAGAGCTGGTTTACTTATGGCAAATTTTTTCAACATATGAATGTCATTGAAGTATTTAATTTCTCCATCATAGATGAAACTCAGTTTAGCTGGATACAAGATCCTGGGTTGAAAGTTTTTTTGCTTTAGGAGATTGAAAGTTGATGACCAACCTCTTCTGGCTTGAAAAGTTTCAGCAGAGAGATCTGCAGTTATTCTAATATTCTTACCTTTGTACGTTATAGTTTTCTTTCACCGGGCTGCTTTGAGAATCTTCTCTTTCATGTTAACTTTAGTGAAGCTAATTATGATATATCTGGGGGATGACTTATTGGGGTTGAATCGTGCTGGGGTTCTGAAGCTGTCTGCTATCTGAATTTCAGATTCTCTAGGCATGTCTGGAAAATTTTCTTTCATAATTTCATGCAGAAGGGCCTCTGTGCCCTCGGAGGCGACTTCATCGTTCTCAGAAATTCCTATAATCCTTATGTTGCTTTTTTTCGAATTATCTGAGAGTTCTCTGAGTGAGTGATCCGTTTTTGCTCTCCATTTCTCTTCCTCTTTGAGAGATTGGGAGCATTCGAAGACTTTATCTTCAATGTCAGAAATCCTTTCTTCTGCTTGCTCCATTCTGTTACTGAGGGATTCTACTGTATTTTTCATATCTTTGAGGGCTGTAAGTTCTTGCTTCAGTGTGTCTAAGTCTTTGGTGGTTTTGTCTTTAAATTCGTTAAATTCTTGAGACAATTTTTGAATTTCTCCTCAAATTCCTAATTCCATTTTATTAATCTTGTCTGCAATCCAAATTCTGAATTCGATTTCTGACATCTCAGCCAGTTGTTTATGAATGGGATCTTCAATCACATCTGCCGTATCTTTTCTTGGGGGGGGTTGATCTATTCTGGTTATTCATGTTACCAGAGTTTTTCCGCTGATTCCGCCCCATGTTCATTTTACTCCCTTTGGTTTTTCCCCTGGGGTTTTATCGAGGGCCCGTACAGTGTTGTGGCCTGAGAAACTGGGGCCCTGTCTGGTGTGGTGGAGCAAAGTGGTTCTGTCTTGTTTTCAGCTGATTTCTGTTCGATCCTATTGCAACTTCTACTCTGGCTTGAAGTCTCAGCTGTGTGGAAAAATCAGCAATTAAGTCACCCCGCCTGCCCACCTCTGGCCCCAGTTGGAAAAGGTGAATCAAACCTTCCTACAATCGCACACCCAGGGCACCGCCTGTAAAGTCCTCAGTCTATTAGCCCAGTTCAAAAGGTCAAAATCAACTGTCTCAATCGGCACTTGTCTCAGGTGGGAGAGTTCAAGAGGTCTCTGGGAACTGGATCACAGGGGTCTGGTGACTCCTCTGACACGGCTCACCCCAGTGCAGCGTGGAGTCAGAAGGAGCCACCCAGCAAACAGAGCAGTCTAGGAAGGTTGACGTCTCCTTCCCCACTTTGCCCCTCCGTCGGACCCAGTCACTGGTATCTCTGCAGATGGCTAACCCAATTGCCTGCAGTGAACAGACACTCCAGGGGTTTGCACCTGCCTGAATCGCAAGGAAGTCTGCCAGGCCCCCGCAGACTGCCGCTATCTAGCAGGAGGAGATGGGGCCTGACATCTTTGAGTGTTTGATGCAGGTGATGGGAAGGAGGTGTTCACTCAGGCTTAGCCCCGTCCCCCTGATGGATGCTGCTAACAGAACAGAACAGAACAGACAACTTTGCGGGGTTCTGTCTCTGTTCCTGTCGAAATCGCCTACAGAAGACGGGCTGTTTTGAGTTCAAACGTCTTTGCTGCTGGAGATTTGCGTCCGAACACCTCTCTGGGTCGGCCCCGCCCTGGAAGCTTCCCGGGTTTGTGAGCAGTGTCAGGAAATCCCCCGCTCACCAGTGGCCTCCTCTGGTTGCCCAGGGAGACAGGGGGTGTGGCCTCAGAATATCCAGAAGTGAGGTTCTGCCGTTAAAGAAAAAAACGGCTGTTGATCTACCTCCAGGGAACTGCTGCTCTGGTGTGGGCACTCAGGTGACCTTTTTCTCCTCTGTCCCACGCCCCAGAGTCAGCACTGAACAGCCGCAGTTTGTGCTGGGTCCACACCCCTCAAGAGATCCCCCAAGAATCAGAACTCTTTGGGGATGGGCCCCCAGACCCCGATTGGGAGTGGGGGGGGGAAGCTAGAGTTTCATTCAGTTTTACACAACACTATGGCCCGGGGAGGGCTCCTGCACTGCACCGCAGGGAAGTGCCGCCAAGGCTTGATTTCCCCTCAGCAGAGTGCCCTCTCCTCGCTCATGTGTCCCAGAGTCAGCGCTGACCTGACGCAGCTCAGGCACTGTGCACTCCCCTCGAGAAATCACCCAAGGATCCGAACTCCTGGGGGATAGGCCCTCAGACCCCGAGTGAGAGTAGGGGCTCTCAGCCCTCAGCGGGGAAGCTAGAGTCTTATTCAGTCTTGTGCCTGCCCTGTAATGTTGCCCGGGGAGGGTTGCTGCACTACACTGCAGGGAAGTGCCGCGAGGCGTGACTCCCCCTCAGCCCGGTGCCCTCTCCTCACTCGCGCGCCTCGGAGTCAATGCTGACCAGTCGCAACTCGGGGACTGTCCACTCCCCTTGAGAAATCAACCCAAGGATCCGAACTCCTGGGGGACTGGCCTCCAGACCTCAGTGGGTGGGAGGGGACCGCTGGGAGGATTCCCAAGTTTTATTCAGTTTTATGCCTGGCAGGAGAACGCCACGACACCCCAGTAGGGGAGGTAGGTCCAGTTTTTAGAAGGTCTCTCCCGTGGAGTGTAGTGGGAGGGCCTTTAATTTCTGCCCACTTGTTTAATTGTGGGGCTCTTGAGCCGGTCTCATGGGGGAGGGGGACTCCCGTCCACTTGGTGTTGGATTTTGTACCTTTTGTTTGCGTCCTTGTGATCACAACTTGCCTCAGCGGATTTGATGTGCGTTCTTCAACCTTCTCTCTTGGTGAGGCTCAAGTCCACCAGGATACTTACTAAATTCCTGTCCCTTAACTCTCCTTCTGGACGGGAGCCTCTGTTGAAAGCTGGCTTCAGTCCGCCATCTTGTCTCCCCTCACACTCTCCTTTATCATTTCTGATTAAGGTTACTAGAGATTTTACTTTTCTATTCCTCATTAGTCTGGCCAATGGTTTATCTATTTTATTGATTTTTTCAAAAAACCAACTCCTTGTTTCATTAATTTTCTGAATGATTCTTTTGTTTTCAATTTCATTGATCTCTGATTTGATTTTGGATATTTCTTTTCTTCTACTGAGTTTAGGCTTAGATTGTTCTTCTTTTTCCAATTCCATAAGATCTCTTGTGAGATTGTTGATGTGCTCTCCTTCTGTTTTTCGAATGTAGGCATCTAAAGCGATGAATTTTCCTCTCAAAACTGCTTTTGCAGTATCCCACAAGTTTTGGTAGCTTGTGTCTTCATTGTTGTTATGCTCAAGGAAGTTAATGATTTCCTGTTTTATTTCTTCCTTCACCCATCTGTTATTCAACAGAAGATTGTTTAGTTTCCATGCCTTTGGGTGGGGTTGAGCATTTTTGTTAGAGTTGAGTCCACCTTTAGTGCCTTATGGTCTGAGAAGATACAAGGTAAAATTTCAATTCTTTTGATTCTGTTGATATTTGTTTTGTGTCCCAGGATATGATCAATTTTGGAGAATGTTCCATGGGGTGATGAGAAGAATGTATATTTTTTATCTTTGGGATGGAGTGTTCTATATGTGTCTATCAAGCACAGTTGTTCTAGGGTGTCATTTAAGTCTCTTATATCCTTGTTTAATTTCTGTTTAGAGGATCTGTCCAGCTCTGTAAGAGGAGTGTTAAGGTCCCCTGTTATTATGGTATTATCAGCTATCATATTGCTCAGACTGAGTAAGGTCTGTTTCAAGAATCTGGGAGCATTTAAATTGGGTGCATAGATATTTAGAATTGAAATGTCTTCTTGTTGTATTTTTCCCTTGACCAATATAAAGTGACCATCTTTGTCTTTTTTGACTTTAGTTGCTTTAAATCCACATGTATCTGAAAATAAGATTGCAACTCCTCTTTTCTTCTGAATTCCATTTGCCTGAAAAATTGTCTTCCAACCCTTGACTCGGAGCTTTAATTTGTCTTTTGAAGCCAGATGTGTTTCTTGCAGACAGCAAATGGATGGATTGTGTTTTTTAATCCAGTCAACCAATCTATGTTTCTTCAGTGGGGAATTCAAGCCATTAACATTTATTGAGATAATTGATAAGTGTGGTAGTATTCTATCATCTTATTTTGTGAGAGTCCATTGCTTAGTTTTATCTTTTGCATCAGTGTGGAGGTTAGGTTCTGTCCTTTAATTTCTGAGTTCTTACTTTGCTGCTGATCCATTGTGGTGGTCAGTGTGCAGAACAGGTTGAAGTATTTCCTGTAGAGCTGGTCTTGTTGTGGCGAATTTCCTCAATGTTTGTATATCCGTAAATGATTTGATTTCTCCGTCAATTTTGAAGCTTAGCTTAGCAGGGTACAGAATTCTGGGCTGGAAATTGTTCTGTTTAAGTAGATTAAAGGTAGATGACCATTGTCTTCTTGCTTGAAAAGTTTCATTAGAGAAGTCTGTGGTCAATCTGATGGATTTGCCCCTGTAGGTCAACTGGCGCTTACTCCTGGCAGCTTGCAGAATCTTTTCTTTTGTCTTGACTTTGGACAGGTTCATCACAATGTGTCTTGGAGAAGCTCGGTTAGAGTTGAGGCGACCTGGGGTCCGATAGCCCTCTGAAAGCAGTGTGTCAGAATCTTTGGTGATATTTGGGAAATTTTCTTTTATAATATTCTCTAGTATGGCTTCCATTCCTCTGGGGCATTCTTCTTCCCCTTCTGGAATTCCTATAACTCGTATGTTGGAACGCTTCATAAAGTCCCATAATTCTGACAGTGAACGTTCTGCTTTCTCTCTCTTCTTTTCTGCCTCTTTTACTATCTGAGTTATCTCAAAAACTTTGTCTTCTACCTCTGAAATTCTTTCTTCTGCATGGTCTAACCTGTTGCTGATACTTTCCATTGCATCTTTAAGTTCCCTGATTGTTTCATTTCCTTCAGCTCTGCTATATCCTTTTTATATTCTTCATATCATTCATCTCTGATTTGATTCTGTTTTCGGATTTCCTTTTTGTTATTTTCCACTTTATTAGCAGTTTCCTTCATTGTTTCCATCATTGCTTTCATTGTTTTCAACATGTGTATTCTAAATTCCCTTTCTGTCATTCCTAACATTTCTGTATATGTGGAATCCTCTGCAGTAGCTACCTCATGGTCTTTTGGCAGGGTTGTTCTGGACTGGTTCTTCATGTTGCCTGGAGTTTTCTGCTGATTCTTCCTCATGAGTGATTTCTTTTATCTGTTTCCTTGCCCTAATTTTCCTTTCACTTCCTCTTGCTCTTTAAGTTCTCGTGCCTGTGGAAGTTGCAGGCAGGTTTAGATGGATTGAACACACGTGACCACTTGCCGGTTTTCCACTGTTTTAGTCCTCCTCTTGTGGTCCAGAAGTCTCTCGCTGACTCCTTGTATCCTCTCAGGGGTGATGATAGGCAGATCCCACCAGCCAGAGATGCCTGGAGTCCTATATCCCCAGACTCACGGTGCCCAGATGCAAGGAAGCTGTTCCTCGGCTGCCATCTTGCTCCGCCTCCCCATCTAGTCCTTCTTGATCTCCTGACTTCGCTGATCAGCTTCCCAGAGCAGAGAAAGAATAATGTGGGGTTGTTAATAGGATTCCCAGACAACACATGCAACGGGCTGAGCACAGAGGCTGACATGTGAAAGCTGTCACGTGGCATCCCAGCTCAGGGCCACCCCAGAGTCATGGGTTGTCCCATTGGCTCCCGCTGAAACAAACTTCAGATGGAGAACACTGCTAAAATCTGTCAGATAACCAGCAGCTCACAGCCCTGTAGGAAATCACAGTTGTCACCATGCATTTTTCAGCGTGTAAAGGAGAATGTCCTTGCCCTTCAATTGTCATCATCCTTAATTTATAGAAGCTGAACTGAGACTTCCAGATGTTAACAGATATGGCCACAAGAAAATCTTCCAAATGGAAGAACCATGATTTGAACACGGATGGGTCATTTCCGAAGTCCATACTCACTTTACCCAACCCTACTCCTTCCTGAACTTCACTCTCAGCTCTCTTGGGGCTCTAGGCTAACACAGTCTTCATGTAAAGAAAAGGGAAGGTGGTCACTGGAAGCCCTCAGAGGCTCGCCAAGTCAAAGCCCATCAGACTAAACACGATGCTTTCTAGCAAGTGATGAGTAAAGAAAGTGGTATGGACACATGCATATCTTAAGATATGGCATAAGAAACCATGATGCCCATGTGGTCAGGAAAACGTCTGTCACATGACTGGGACGGGCTTTGAGGAGGCTGCTGGCATCCATCCTTAGTAAGGAAAACTCTAAGTTTTATTCATCTCACGCACAGTTCATTTGAGAATGTGCTGGGTACCAGGGAGGATCTAAAAGAGACACCGAAAGTCAGGTACTGTCTTAGATCAGGTTTCCCTAGAAGCAGAGTCTGAGAAAAGGACTTGGGTGCGAGTCATTTTTTTAGAGGACATTTAGGAGAAATCTACAGGGAATAAGAAAAGCAGGATAGGGAGAGAAATAATCAAGAGTGTGATATCAAGGAAAACAGCCTTGGCCTGCTTCACGACAGGGTCTGGAGCATAAATTATGCCACCAAATTTGAGGCAAAGGGGCTGGCTTTTGTGCTATGTTTAAATTCATATAAATGTCTCTGGATTTCCCCTGCCAGTGTAGGATGTTTTATCAGCTGAGGGATGTCCCGTTTGCCAATGCCATCTTAGAAAGGGACTGTACACTATTAGCAGCCAACACTCACAGCTGCTGGGGAATGGTTGCAGGGCAGAATGCCAGAATCATCCACCACCTGCATCTTCTCTGTGGGAGTAAAAACTCCATGACAGCAGAGAAAACACCCTAGTGACAGACCTACCCAGGTGCTATAATTTGAATATGTCCTCCAAAGCTTGTGTGTTGGAACCTTTATCCCCAATACAATAGTGAACTGGGATCTTGAAGAGGTGATTAGACATACCTGCCCTCACACATGGGCTGTTGAGGAATCTGTGTAGTTATCATGGAAGTGGGTTCCTGATAAAAAGAAACATGTGCTCCTTCATCTTGGGCCATAGTTGTGATCTATTCTTCATATGAAAGTGTGAGTGATTGTAAATTGGTTTCATGATAGTACTGAGTACATGGGATATTTTTTTCTTCTGTTCTTGAGATACTTTATTTACTAGGTAGGATATGTTCCAGCTCCATCCATGTGATGAAGGAGGGAGGAGAGCATGGGAGAGAAGGGAGGAGGTCAGATCGAGAGAGGGTGAATGGTGGGATCACACCTATGGTGCATAATGCAAGGGTACATGTCAGATCTATTGGTGTAGAGCATAGAAGTCTTAATAACTAAGTAAACGAGATGAGGTATATATTAACCAGTGTGATGTTAGCATCCCTAATTCTATATGAAATCAGCACATTGTACCCCATTAATGAATTAATGTATACATGATCTATGTGTTTATGATTTAATAAATAAATAAGTAAAAGAAACACGTGGCCTCCTTTCTCCCCATCCTTGTCTTCTCTTGCCCTTCCACTTTCCACCTTGGGATGACACAGTAATCACACCTTGTCGGATGTGGGACCCTCGATCTTAGATTTCCCAGCCTCTAAAACTATAAGAAATAAATTTCTTTTCATTTAAAGCTGGGCATGGTGGCCCACGCCTGTAATCCCAGCACTCTGGGAGGCTGAGGTGGGTGGATTGTTAAGGCCTCAGGAGTTCGAGGCCTGCCTGAGCAAAACCAAGACCCCATATCTACTACAAATAGGAAAACTAGCTGGGCATTGCAGTGGGCACCTTAGTCCCAAATATTCAGGAGGCTGAGGCAAGAGAATCCCTCAAGCCCAAGAGTTTGAAGTTGCTGTGAGCTAAGCTGATGCCAGAGCACTCTATCCAGGGTGACAGAGTAAGAATCTGTCTATTAAAAAAAAAGAAGAAGAAGAAGAGGTCAACAGAGTAGGTATGATTAAGTCTCATAAGGAATTACTTTGAGCATGGGAATGATATGGTGGGAAGGATTCTTACTATCAAGTTTTCACTCTCTCCCAATTATGGGATTAAATGTCCCTGGAGGTGCCATGGCTTTGTGATCGGCTGAATCCACTTCTTCACCCCTTGATTTGGTCCTGACCAACACCACTTGCTTTGGCCAGTGAGATATTGGTGAATACCACTGGAACAGAGACCCTAAATGTGCTTATGCACTTGGCTTATCTCTCCCAATCCTGTAAATCTCCGTAAGAAGAGCACATTGCCAGTAGCTCTTCAAAGAGAAACACAGGGAGTAAACACAAACCCAACCTGCAGCCGGGAGCCAAGTCCAGTTGATTCCAGCCAAGCCCAGCTGAGACACAGCCGGATCCCAGACTATAAATGAGGAGACAAATGTTGCTGTAAACCAATCCTTTGGTGTGCAGCAAAATCTGACTAATAGTACTGGGGACATTTAAAGGACAAGAGGAAAAGATTTTAATATTTAACTCTAGCAATTATAAATGGAACTAGATTTTACTAGTGCAGCCATACTACAGACACAATTTAACAAGGGGAAAGGAGCTCAGGTTTCTCCACTCCTGATAATGCCATCTCTCTTTATAGGCTTTTTGCCTAGAACACTTTCCACAGCCTAGAAAAATAGCCCAGTGATTTTATTTCCCAGAGTTACCAAGGCTCAGAGGGCATGGGTGGTTCACCACCACTGCACAGTTCATATTTGAACCATAGAGTAGAAGTCAACACCCACAATTGCAGATCCTCTGCCCTGGGTTTATCCATTAAGAAATGTTTTATGATGTCGTTGATGTCATGGGATTCTCAGCCCACCTGAGTTCCCCTGCAGCTCTTCCTGTTTCCACGTGCCTGAAGGCTCTCTCTAGCACCTTTGGAGTTTGGTAGGCAGCTGCAAATAGGATCCCACAAGGAGTGCGAGGGAGTTGGCACCTTTGGGGCAGTCCTCACCCAACAGAGTATGCGAGCAAGTGGACAAATGTCCAGTCTTTCTGCTCACTAGATGCTGACTCTGAGGTTGACGCTCAGCAGTGTTGAGCCTCAGCTGCTCCCAGGAGTGACATCCATTCACATTCCCTTTGTGGGCTCTGATTTCTTTCCCATCCTACTTTCCTTACTCCTTCATGGTGCTTCTTGGGACCACCCCCCAGATAAATTATCTACTCCCAAGTCCTTATGTCAAAATATGCCTCTAAAGAGAGCCAAAACTAAGGCCCAAGCACCTCTCCCTGGAAACTTATTGGAAAGACTTGAGAGGCAATGGGAAAATGTCTGCATTAATAATGGTTTGGCCAGAGAAGCAGAACCATGACGCATGATACAAGAAGAGGGTTTATTACGGGGATTAGTCTTGATGCAGTCCTGGGTGCTGAGTGAGCAGTCTGTTGCAAGTCTGTCTTCTCTGGATAGTCTTTGCAAGACAGTCCCTTTAGCTGTTATTTTGGCCTTCTCTTTCATAGGATCTAACGTTTGATATAGCTCCTCCAAAAAAAAAAAAAAAGATCTGAATAATTTTTCTGACGTGTAATACCTTTCTCAAAAAAGGTTCATGAAATGAAGTGAGCAAAATTTATATTGGCTAACCCCTGGTCAAAATAGTTGAAGCACTATTTGTCAACCTGGAGTGTCAGCTGTTCCCCTTCTTACTTGGCTTGTCTCTGAAGAACATGATCTTGGATTATAGAAAATTAAAACTTCACAAAAAAGAAATCATTCTGTATTTGTCATACATGTGCGTCTACATGCATGCACACACATGTACATATGTGTCTGCATGTGTATGCACACACGCACACGCAAGCTACAGTGCAGGACCCAATTTCCAAGTACAAAGCTATTCCAGCCATTCAACAGGAGAACAAATGAGAAATGGAAGGGGGAGAGAGAAAGTGAGCAAACAGAGTGTGAAAAGTCTAATTCAAATAACAGAAGTGGGCTACTTCAGCAGAAGGAAAACATTTCAAGAGAATCACCTTTGCTGATCTTTTTAAGAGCTAGGTTTTTAAAAATATATATACAATTTAAGGATACAGATGTTTTTAGAGAATTTAGGATATGCCTTATGTAGTAGATTACAAAAATGGACAAAAGTTCTTCCCCTCCCTAATCCATGCAATTTTTCTCCTCCTACATTAACTTTGATCTTGGCCATGTGACTCCCTTTGGTTCACGGAATAGTAGCAAATGTGGCACAAGCAGAAACATGGAAAGTGCTTGTGTTTAGAGCTTTCCCCGTCTCCTCCTAGAGGCTCTCACCAGCTCCCTGCACCCTTCAAGACCTGTCTTTCTCAGAACATATCCTCAGATGCCCTCATCAGGATGACTCTCCCACCTCCTGTGGTCTCTTGGCAGTCTGGGCCACTCCCGTGTGCTTACTACACCCTGGCTGTATTATCATCAAGTGTTAATGTGCAGTCTTCCCAGCAGATGGGAACTCTGAGAGTACGGGGAGAGAGGGCAGGAGAGTTGAGCATATGACCAGCTCCCGCAGGTTACACAGATGAGCACGTGACCAAGGGTGCTCCTGTTTTTATCATGTCCTAGCTATGGGCTGATTAAGGCTCTATGCTTCCTGAATCAGAACATTAACCTTAGAAATGTCAACTTTACCACTTTCAGCTACAGAGACTGGGCAGCTGATACCTGGTAGCCAGGTACACCTTGAACAAATCCAGGGTCTGTTAGGAAAGGAGGGGGAGGATGGATATTTGAAGCCAGCTAGCAGTGAAATGACTGGAAAGAGAAAATGAAGGTCATTTCATTTTTCATAGTAACTCAGGGAGCCCAGCAAGGAAAGCATTTCCACCTATCTGTCCAGACTCCCAATCGGATGTAGGGTCAGGTTCCCCCTCTGTCAAATGCAGATGACAACCATCGCTAGCTGATAGATAAGATCATGAGGATTACATGAGACAGCCCAGGAGATGGTCCACGCCAGTGCTTAGAACAGCGCCCAGAGCACGCTCAGTGAGTGTGAGTGACTCCTGGGAGTGATTTCACAGCAGAGACACTGAGGCTTAAAAAGGCGACATGACTGTTTATAAATCCAACCCTGAGGAAGAGTCGACTGCGGGGTGTGTGTCTGTTACTCAGAGTTGGCCCACTACCACCATGAAGGCATGACACAGTGACAGTGTTCACATGGGTCCCCAGCTGCCCTCAAGGACAAGGGCACGGATCTCCAGGATGCTCTCGCACTGTCTGAGTGAGTTTTCTGGAGTGGCTTTTTGATAAGACGCTTCAGTGGCTTCATAGAGTCCCCTTTGGTGTGGCCCAAAGCCTGCCGGGCCCACCAGGCCACCAGATCACATCGGGGGCATTTTTTGTCACCATGTGAGATCTCCAACCAAGCACATTTTGGAAATACTGCTCCAGAGACAATTGCTCTTCTTTCTTTCTTTGGTGTCTGCACGAAACATCAACACAAGGAAAGATCAGCTTCCTTGGAGTTCAGGGAGAAAAGCAGCAGAGATAAAAGGCAAAGAAACCCCGCTGCGGTCAGCTCCTGCCTGCGTCTGTTGCAGACTGTGATGGGGAAGAACTGACTAGGGAATTGCCACAAAGGGCAGCGAAGCCAACAGGCCACGCCTGGGAGCCAGGGCGCACCTGCTCCCAGGCCTTCCCCCTCCTCTCCATGTCCTTCTTTCTGACTTTGCTCTTAGTACGTTGTCTTTCCAGAGCCCCCAGTGCCCTCCAGGCCCAGCCCTGCATCCCCCTCTATGGGGCAAGAAGCTGGTGTCCGGAGCAGTATATTTGGTGGATAGTCGCCCAGCTCAGCCGGCTGGTGGGGACATCTCTAGAGCAGCAGACATGGGGTCAGGTGACACATGGCTAAAATGGGGAGAGGGGCTGCGCTTCTCAGAGAGGTGTGCCTATGTCAAAAGGACCAGGAATAGGGCGATTTTAAGACGGGATGACGTAACTATAGCATCTTAGCTCTGGAGTGCTTGTTGGCCCGTGTTCTCGCCATGGGAAAACCCTCCAATGGGCTCTTAAATTAATGCCTGGGACCCTGACTGATCCCCAGCCCCACATGACCCGACTTCTGCTGCTCCACCCACTGATCTCCTGGGGCACATCAAGCCTGTTCCCACATGAGACACCTTGTCCTCCAACCCTGCCTCGCTCTCAAAAGCCTCCTTACACATCTTCCTTGCCTGGTCAGCTCACTGTCCCCATGTCAGTGCAAACACATCTCCTAGGGAATCGTCACCAATTGCCCATCAATATCCAGTTTCATTTCTTTGTGACATTTACCACTCCTTTGCTTCACAGCACTGTCCTTCTCCGAAATTGTCTTTTCTTATATTTACTTGAATACCCGTTTCTTCTCTTTTTTGAAGAAGTAGCACAGACTAATGGTTAAGACTAATGTGTTTTTCAACCTTTTTTACCTCAATGACACACTTGAACCTATAGTTAAATTTCCATGGCATGCTTAAATTATGTTAATAAAAAAAAAAAGAGTAAAAAAAGAATATACTTACTATGCTTTGAACTTCTTTTGAAAATAATTTAAAGATTTTCATGGCATACCTGAAATCCTGTCACAGCACAGCAGTGTACCACAGTCCACCGTTTGAAAATCGCAGACACCGTGGCTCTACTTCCAGCCTACTGCTTTCTAGCTGTGGGGGTCCTGGGCAGGTGACCTTCCCCACCTGTGCCTCAGTGTCCCCTCTGTAAGACAGGTCTAAGACACATGACAGTTTCTACCTCAGGGTAGTTCTGCCGAGGGAGCCTGGCAGCCTGCAGTGGTGCTCAGGACAGGGAGTGGCACACGTAGGAACCAGGCAGTTGCTCATTAGTGCAGCTCCGTATTGCCCACTGCCCGGTGGGTTTCATGCAAGTCCACCGGCCCATTTCTTTGCCCTGCCCTTGCTCATCTGCCCAGCGTTTAGAACACACTAGATGCACAACAGATGCCTGCTGGATGGTGAACGTGTGTCCCTGCTTCACACCAACGGGGGATCACAAACAACTGACCAGTCTTTCAGATGTGTATGGAAGCTTTGCCAGGTTCCCCTTTTCTGAGAAATTTATTATTCAGTAATTTTAAAAAATCAGCAAATGTATTATTCAGTAAACACGCATAAAGTTTACTTAATGATTCCAAAAAATCCCAGAATCATTCTAGAGGACAAAGATGTAAAGATGGACCTAATGTTGTAAAATACTTTGGGGAAAGAATTTTCTGTCCTCACTAAGTACGGATTTACACTAGACTATAACATCTTTGAGGGGGATGGATACTACAGTGAATGTCCAGCCTCAGGGATCATGTTCTCCTAAATGTACCTTCTAAATAAATGAAGAAAAGAAAGTTTATTTGGGAAATTCTTTTGTTTAGATATTTTATTTTACATTTACTGTTTTATTATATAGTAAATATTATTATATAATAAATAAAAACAAAATAAACTATTATGATAAACTAAAAAATAAAATACTTAATGAGAAAATACAGTAGAACCTTCATAGTTGACCACCTCTCTACATTGATCACCTCCTTAAATTGACCTAACTTTCATAGACTGGAAATGCACCACAGGTACATATCAGCATAGTAGGCCGAGTTCCTTATGCTGACTACCTCTGTATGTTGACCAATTTATTATAGTCCCTTGGGTGATCAACTCACAGAGGTTCTACTGTATTTTGATATTTTGTATTAATGCTACTCTTGTGAATTTGACACATTGTTATATTTTATTCATTCCTGTATTAGTCTAATTCATGGAAATACGTTTTGTTCTTCTAGCTCTGCTCCTCTTCATTCCTTCTAGCCCAGGGTGGGGAACTTAGTCTGGGAGGCATAATAATAGTATCATCTATCCTTAATAAGTGAGAACACTTAATACCTACCAGGAATTCTGCCACGTTTACATATATTTACTAATTAAATCTCATGAAAATCTCTGTAGGAGGAAGTCTCATAACCCTGTTTTATAATGAGTAAATTAAGGGTCAGAGAGGCGAAGTGATTCGCCCAGCATCACACTGCTATTGAGTGACGGAACAGATATTTGAACACACTTCTTCCAGCTCTGAAGCCCAAGCCAAACTTCATGGTTATCCTGTAGGGCCCTTGATGCCTCCAGACCTGAAGCTTGTCCTGGGCTGGGCCATAAGGACACTTCCTAGAATGGTGTCAACATCTGCTGCTCTTAGCTTGAACTTCCCAGCCAACCATCACCCTTTATTGGTTTCACAGTTGATGGAAACGAGGTGTTTATCCTCCTATCCTGTTACAATGACATTTCACCAGCACCAATATTTCAGAAATGACGCCATGTTTTTTTAAGTTTATGGCCCTGTGTTAATTAATTCAGAAATAGTCTCTCTCTCTACATTAAAGCCTCTCTGTCTGACTTCGAAATGTTTTTACTACCCTTTCTGTCATGAACTGGCATGTTCTTTGACTCTTTTCTGTACCATATTTATCTTGAAGAATATTCACAACAAATTTACACAACTGAAAAAAAAAACAGACTTTTAAACATAATGTGAATTTTATGGCTCCTCCTCTCTGAAGATATCAGTGTGATTATTTTCTTATAGAAAAGTGATGTGGATTACTTCGGAAGGAAATATGTGATTTCCACTCAGATTAGGACTTTGGTGCCAAGTTCTTCAAGGCAGAGCCCAGGAAGAAATACTTAAGTCCCTATGGCTTGGTGCTAAATGAAAACAAAACAAAACAAACAAAACAAAGAATTCACACATTTCTATACGACAGGTCTTTGTAGTACTCAGCTCCTAAAAATATAGCCAGAATTAAAGGTGATGGTGTGGCATATAAAGCATTTAGTACAACGTCTGACATGTAGTGGGTGTTCAAAACCCTTTTCATTTGGGATGAATCCAAGACTCACTTGCCTTGTTTTTAATTCAATCCAATAGGGAAAACTAATACCTAGATTATAAGGCATTATGATATGTATTCAGGATTGCTTGGGGTCTGGAAAAGTCCTAAAGCTCCTTTTATAACCAAATAAAATTACCAGGAGTTCCTCCAAACCCCTTCTTCAACATCTCCAACATCTCCAAATGAGGTGTCCCCAAACATCAGTGAATCATTCATTTAAGCCTTCCCTTCTGCCTGAACATGGCCAGACCTTACAGAGGCAGCCTCAAAACATGTAACTGGCCAAACAAGGCAAATTCTGTAGCAGCCCAAGGGAGTGCTTACTCTAAGTGAGGAAGCGACATAAATGTCCCCACGTCTCTTGACAATAGTAATTTAATATTGCTCTATTTCTGTACATGTTGACCAACCCATAATTCACTACTGCAAGAGAAAACAGCTTGTACTTTTTCATTAAGTTTGATTAGATTATTTCCAAAAAGCCAGTTTAGCATTGAATAGAGCAACTCCGTGTTTCTATTTTGAACCATTGAAGTTTATCCCAGAGAGGTGCATGTCCTGTTTAGGTCAGAGAAGGAAGTAGGTTTGTGTCCCCTGGTGGGTGGGGGGCAGAATTTGTGCCTATTTTGTGATGGGGCTTGGGAAACAGTACCTTGAGATGAAAGCCTTGGAAGCAAACGTTCGTCTCTGACCTTCCTTTGTCCTCCTACCTTTGACTTTCACTCTTCCCTGTGGCCAGCTATAGAAACTAGAATCCCTCCTTCCAGGGACAGGTTGGAAAAGCTAGACCCTCTTCCTTCTGCTCCTCACACCTGTAAGCCAGCCATAAAACCTAAAATTATTCTATGTAAAAACTGGCTGTCAGTAATTGTCTGACCTACCTTGTTTGATTGTAAGCCATAAAACCTTGATCTCAATCAAGGTCACCCACACCTCAGAAGGAAGGAATTCATGTTCAGAGAGGCCAAGAAGAATCTAGACAGGTGGGAGTCCCCCTCAGTCTGTTAGCATTAGATCCTGCTCTTTTTGTCTGACCACATGTCTGCATGGCTGTTCATGCTTTGTTGAATCTAAGCATAAAGATGGACAATTTCCCTTGTGTCTTTGAGTTCTCATTCTGAAGGCTCCCATGTATACATGTTGAAATAAGAAACCTTGTCTCTTATGAATCTGCTTTATTGTGAATTGATTTTTCAGCAACCCTTTTGAGGGGGAAGAGGAAGTTTTCCTTTTACCCCAACAATCTAAAGATGTAGCCAAATTCCTCATCACACCCTTCCTTCTTGGCTCCTCTTTCTCCCCTCTGCCTTTTGCATTATGTAGCTATTTGGCTAAATGTTTGTTGCTAAAGCCATCTTAACATGTTTCTTCCAACAAGAATCTCTTGTTAATTTGGCTCCATCATGAGCACCTGCTGAGGTGGTCAGTAACATCGACAAGAATCTTTTTGCATAATTGCTTGGCAGAAGGATAAAGCCTATAAGTGCATGTTAAAGTGGTTTGGAAATTGATCCGAGAAACAAATGTCCCAGGAAGTGATTAATACTTTAAGCTCTGACTCAAGCACAGTACAACTGTGCTATGACAGAGAAAGATGAGCCTTCTGCACCACTGTGTGGGGAGAGTAGCAAGGTACCAATGTCTGGTGCATGGAGTATGTGGCTCGTGGCCAGGAGCCTTCAGTGGGTTGAACTCACCAGCTCATTCTGCGTTGGCTTCCCTCCATGACACATCTGTAGAGTAGCACTGAAGGATGCTAAAGAAAAGACCTTGGATCCAGACCAATTCATTCAAACTAAGCCAAAGTGGAGAGGTTCCCTGGCCATGGATCTTAATCCAGTGGTTTTGGCATTTGCTATCAGCAACTTTCAATTGCCTTCAATCAGCAATTCCTCATTTTTATCTTCCTTAATGCCCCAGCAGTCTGAGGAAGTCTATGTGTCCCTTGTCAGCATAACATTCTTAAACCATAAAACACACAAGATTTCAAAGGAAAATAATAATATTGAAATAGCTTTATCAAAATATTATACACACAAGTCATCATAGGGTAAAACATGCAGTTCCTGGCTTTATCTTTAGCTTCCCAATATAATTCTTTACCTTTTTATTTAAAAATGACTTTAGACTTATAAAAATGTTGCAGGGTGTTTCAGTCCACCCGTCACCCAGATTCTCCTAAAGTTAACATCATAGATAACCATGGCCCATTTATCAAGACTAGGAATAATACTGGTGCAATACTCTGAACTAAACTGTACACTCTATTTGAATTACATATTTTCCACCAAAGTCCTGCCCCTGTCCCAGGATCTAATCCAGGGCCCCACATTGTCTGTGTCTCCTTAGTTCTTCATGACCTTGACACTTTTGAAGAATACTCATCTTAGAATGTCCCTTAATTTTGTTTATCTGGTGTTTTCTTACAATCAGGTTGTGGTCATGCATTTCTTATAGGAAGATATATTTCCTTGTGAGTACATCTAATAACTAGCTTCACTAATAAATGAAGTAAATAACTATCCATTTAATGTATCTAATGACTTATGACTTTACTAGATAACTACCATAATTTTGAAGTGTGATGGGTGAAAATGATATTTTGTGAGCTGGAACACCTAAAATGAGGTATGAAAATTGCTGTGACTTCTGTTAATAACAAGACAGATACTACTAATAGTGCTGTGAATTGTTGCGTAGCTTTAAACGGGAAGAAAATGCTAAATATCAGCTAGAAACAAAGATTTTAAGACTTTTCCTCCACCCAAGTTCAAAAACTCCCCGCCTCCATGGATTTTATCTATGGATGCTTTAAGGACCTGGGGACCCCTGGTTAAGAATTCCTCTCTATAACTATTGATAATTACAGAGAATTTAGAAGGAAAACACCATATGTTAAAAGTTATTAACACATTTGCTTTAGAGACTAGAAAAATAACTCTAGTTAGACAGATTATCTTTCATAGAATGTCTCCAAATTGTTCATGAATAAATCTGCAACAGAGCGAGTGACTGTAAAGCTGTGTCAAATTCTCTAATGTACCAAACCTTCTGGTCCTGGGTGGAAGTTCATGGGACAACTTGTTGTAAAGAATGAAAGGGGACCCTACCCAGGGACTTTACTTGTTGCAAATATACTTGGTAGGACCCCTCGCCAGGAGATACTTTATTACTTACAGGCTGTGCCTTGACAGGATATGGTCAGGTACTTGGTCAAAGGAGGGGGCCTGGGAGCAATGGCAGAAATGTAAATGAGGACATTTGGGTTAGGCAATTCCAGCAACCAAATCTTCTAGGTTTCAGGCTTATGCAGAAGAGTCAGACATGCATATGGAGTCTGAATAAGGGTGAGCATCCAGAAGTTAAGAGACCAGGCTGGATTATAAAGAGGAAGACATAAAAGACTAAATTCCAGGGAATTTTTCAAGGAAAAGCTCTCTACCAAATAAATTTCCCCTTAAAAACCAAAGGGGCCAGCTTAGACATTGTGTGTGTGTGTGTGTGTGTGTACTGCATGCATGTATGAGATAGTAGATAGAGTAGATTTCTATTGCATTGCAACAAATTACTACAAATTTAGTGGCTTAAAATAAGTCCCACTTGATTTCACAGTTTTTGCAAGTGAGAAGCTCGGGCATGAATTAGCCAAATCCTCTACTTAGGTCTCAAAAGGCTAAAATTGCAAAAAAAATAGAAATCATACCATGTATCTTCTCAGACTACAGTGCAATAAAACTAGAAATTAACTCTAAGAGAAACACTCAATTCTATGAAAAATCATGGAAATTAAATAACCTCTTGCTGGGCAATTAATGGGTCAATAACGAAATTAAGATGGAAATCAAAAGAATCCTTGAACTAAATAACAAAGGGCACACAAGCTATCAAAGTCTATGGGATTCAGAAAAAGCTACTAAGGGGGAAATTCATAGCCTTAAATGCCTACATCAAAAAGATGGAAAGATCCCAAATTAAATATAGTGACAAATCTCAAGGAACTAGAATAGGAAGACCAAACTACACCCAAAGCCAACATAAGAAAGCAAATACGGAAGATCAGAGAAGAACTAAATGAAATGGAAAGCAAAAAAAAATACAAAGGATCAGTGAAACAAAGAGTTGGTTCTTTTAAAAAGTAAATAAAATTAATAGACCTCCTGCTAGGTTAACCAGGAATATAAGAGAAAGGGCCCAAATAAGATGAATCAGAAATTTAAAAGGTGATATTACAACTGATACCACAGAAATACAAAATATCATCTGTGAATATTATGAGAATCTTTATGCATATAAACTCAAAATATAGAGGAAATGAAAAAAATTCCTGGAAACATCCAACTTCCCAAGACTCAATAAGGAAGAAATAGAACTCCCGAGCAGACCAATAATGAGAAATGAGATTGAAGCAGTAATAAAAAATCTTCCAACAACAAAAAATCCCTGACCGGATGGATTCACAATCAAATTTTACCAGACCTACAAAGAAAAGCTAGTACACCCTAGTGTAGAAATTATTACATAATATCAGGGAAGAGAATCCTCCCCAACTAGTTCTATGAAGTCAGTATCACCTTAATCTCAAAACCAGGAAATACAACTGCAGACAAATATCTCTTATGAGTATAGATGCAAATATTCTCAATAAAATCCTAGCAAGTCAAATTCAACAGCACAGCAAAAAAAATAATCCATCTTGACCAAGTAGGCTTATCCCAGGGATATATGGATAAACAAAAGCAAAAATAAAGACCACATGATCATCTCATTAATACAGAAAAAGAATTTGACAAAATTCAGCATGTTTCACAACAAAAACCCTCAAGAAACTGGGCGTAGATTGAACATATCTCAAGACTATAAAAGCCACATATGACAAACCCACAGCCAACATGATACTGAATGGGGACACATTGAAAGCTTTCTCATTAAGGACTCACACAAGACAGGAGTGCCAACTATCACCACTTCTATTCAACACAGTGCTGAAAGTCCTAGCCAAAGCAACTAGACAAGAGAAAGAAATAAAGGGTATCCAAATTGGGAAAGAGGACGTCAAATTCTCTCTTTTCACTTATGTTATGGTATTATATCTAGAAAATGGCAAAGACTCCAACAAGAGACTTTTGGAATTGATAAATAAATTCAGCAAAGTCTCAGGTTACAAAATCAACCATACATAAACCAGTAGCATTCCTACAAATCAACAAGAGTGAAGCAAAGAGTCAAATCAAAGACTCAATACCATTCAAGATAACTACAAAGAAAATAAAGTGCCTAGGAGTATACTTAACCAAGGAAGTGAAAGATCTCTACAAGGAGAAATATGAAGTTATGTTGCAGGTGACACAAATGAATAGAAAATATATCGTGTCCATGGACTGGTAGAATCAACATAGTAAAATCACCCAAAGTGATTTACAGAGGCAATGCTATCCCCATCAAATCCTACATCATATTTTAAAGAACTAGGTAGAAAAAATAATACTATACTTTGTTTAGAACCAGAAAAGAGCCCAAATAGCTAAAGCAATCTTAAAAAAAAAAAAAAAGAATAAATCTAGAGGCATCAGGTGACCAAACTTCAAACTATACTACAAGGCTATAGTAACTAAAAAAGCATGGCGTTGGTACAAAAATAGAGACAAAGACGGATGGAACAGAACAGAGAACCAAAATATAAAACATCCACATACATCCGATTGATCTTTGACAAAGCAGACAGCAAGGTACATAGGGCAAAGAATCCCTATTCGATAAATGGTGCTGGGAAAATTGAATAGCCACATGCGAAAGAATGAAACAGGATCCTTACCTCTCACCACTCACGAAAATTAATTCAACATGGATAAAAGATCTAAGGAATGAAACCCTAAAAATTCTACAGGAAAATGTATGTAGAAGTCTTTTAGATATCAGGCAAGGCAAAGAATTTATGACTAATACCTCAATGGCAAAAACAACAACAACAAAAACAAATAAACAGGACTTGATTAAATTAAGGAAGGTAAGGAAATAGTCAGCTAAGGAAATAATCAACAGAGCAAATAGACAATCTACAGAAAGAGAGAAAATATTTACAAAGTACACATCCATTAAAGAACTAATAACCAAAATCTATAAAGAACTCAAGCAAATCAGAAAGCAAAAAATCAAATAATCCCACTACAAAGTGTGCAAAAGACAAGAACAGAAGCTTTCTAAAGAAATTATACAAATGGCCAATAAACATATGAAAAAAAGTTTAATGTCATTAATTATTAGGGAAATTAAAACCACAATGAGATATCACCTTACCCCAGTTAGAATGGCATATATATGTTGGTGTGAATGCAGAGAGAAAGGGTGTTTTTATCCTGTTGCTGGGACTGCAAACTAGTACAACTTCTATGGAAAAACAGTATGGAGATTCCTCAAAGAACTAAAACCATACCTGCCATTTGATCCAGAATTCCCACTGCTGGGTATTTACCCAAAGGAAAAGAAGTCAGTTTATCAGAAAGACACATGCACTTGAGTGTGTATTGCAGCACAATTCATAACTGCAAAGATGTGGAATCGACCCAAGTGCTCATCAATTTATGACCGCATTAACAAAATATGATTTATGTATGATATATATGTGATATATGTATGACGTATATGATGATGATATACGGAATACTAATCAGCCATCAGGAAGAATGAATTAGGGCCTTTGGTAACAATTTAGATGGAACTGGAGACTATTATTCTAAGTGAAGTATCCAAATGGAAAATCAAACACCACCTGTACTTGCGGCTAAGCTGGAACGAATTAATGAGCCACACAGGTGCACAGAGGGAAGCAAAACTCAGCAGGGGGAGGAGAGGACAGAATCAGAGAAAATGTCCCAAATGGGCACAGTGAACACTGGGTGATGGGCACACTGATAGCCCTGATTCAAACACACAAAACTGATATAAGCAACCACAAACATTTATACCCTGCCTCCATAATTTTTGAAATAAAAAAACACAGTTCAGGTAACAAATGGCTTTGAGAAACTCTGCTTCTATTTCATATACAGAAATACCTGTTCTGCTATCTTGTAGCTTTTTATTTTATTTTTTTAAATGACATCAAAAAGAACTGTATAAATTAAATTTTCCAAACTCTTAGCTTGTTTGTCTTGGCAGGATTTAGGCCCCAGTTGCCCTGAGCATGTCCTGATCATTGATGCTCCCTGTGTCGACTTCCTCCCATCTCACTTACTACTCAGTTAACAGCTTCCTGTGATCACCCTGCAGGTAATCCTTGACTCAGGCTTAGCTTCTGAAGGAAAAAAAAAATAAGACAATCTTCATACACTTTTAATAAGCTATTTTCATGCCCAGTTTAAAGACAAGGGGGCTCAGATTCAGAGTGCTGAATGGGCTGGATGCTTAAGACCCTCTCAAATTACTATGTTGAAATCCTAACCCCCAAGGTCATGGTATTGGGGAGGAGAGCCTTTCAGAGGCGGATCCTTCATGAATAGGATTAATGTCCTTATAAAAAAGCTCCCTCACCCTATTCTGCCATTAAGGACACAGCAAGAAAACAGATGTCTATGAACCAGAGAGTGAGACACTGAACCTGCCCAAAGACCTTGGACTTCCAGTTTCCAGAACAGTGAGTAACAAATGTCTGTTGTTTATAAGTGACCCAGTCTATGGTAACCTGTGACAGAAGTCTGAATGGACTAAGACACGGAGTAATTAAATAACTTGCACAAGTCAGATCAGGAATAAACAGGAACGCTACATACAATCCCACGTATGCCTAAAGCTTCCCGCGGCATCATACTGCCTTAGGAAAGTGGAAGAGCGAATTTTCCATGGAGACGTACAGAGACATGGCTTTGGGAACATGAACATCTAAAACCTGCAAGTTCTTTCTTGCTCAACCAGTTTTCTAGCTTTTATGTGTTCACAGGGTATCTTCTGTGTCTGTCTCATTTGTCACAAAGTAAGTTTGGTGGGGTCTTTGTAAGTGATACGTCCCTGGTTGCCCACGGACTGCAGTGTCTCATGTTATCGTTATAACGTTCAGCACATGGGTGCTGGGTGTCTTCCCGCCCCTCTGCTGCTCCCCTCCTCCACTCTGCTCTCTGTCACCCCATAGACCTGAGCAAAGCCCACAGGGGAGCAAGAAGTCATACAACGCAAAGGTCGTAGGTTCAGAGTTTTCCAATCATACTGTCGTAGTAACTGAAATTGATTTTCGAAAGAGTCAAAATTAAGCACTTAGACATAACAAGCAAACTCTTCTTGAATCTTTGCTATAAAAACAAAATTTCTTGTTTCATGTCATAACAAAAATACATTCAAAGTGTTAAAGGAAAGCAAGAACAAAGAGAGATGCCCCAGAACAGACGCACATGTCCAAATGTTGTATTTTTTAAGTTCTCGAGATAAAAAACAATACAGCTGAATGCTTAAAAGTGCAAAATGGATGTTTGAGCTGTAGAAATGCGTAATGGAAAAAACGGGGGTGGGGGGGATTGATTAGGTAGGCAGAAAAAGAACAAATATCCAAAGTAAATACAGGACATTTGCATGGGCAGAGCCAGGGAGAGGAAAGAGGAATTAGAAAGGTAAAGGAAAAACAAAGTCACTTTCTACAGGCTCCACTGATTTTCCACAAGGAAAAAGGGAATGTATTTTTTTAGATGGTGACCCCTAGGAGACCCTTCCCCGTTTAAGAAAATTTTACCCACAATGAAGCCTCAGATACATAGCCTTTTCCTCAACTGGCTGATACACAGCACTGCCTTGGGCAGCTCACCAGTTTGGTTTCTCCGTGGCTTTTGGAATAATGCCCAACTTGTTAATTTTAGATTTTCACTTTGTAGCAGGTGTACCTCTCTGGCTTGTCTTCCAGCTCAACGCACAGATGCCATCCTCTGGGACAGCCCTGGCTTCCTGCCAGTTCCGTATGCATGTCACCTCTGCCTGAGTGCCATGCATCCCCAGACCACCCTGGCTTCCCACCCACCTGGCTTCTTCCTTCTTCTTCTTTAAGACGGACCAATGATCCCTTCTAGGGTAAGCCTCCTCAACGAGCTGTACTCATCAAGCCCTCATAGGATCCTAAGTGGAGGTTTGTATGGAGATTTCAAACGAAATCTGAACTGCTTATTTACTTGTCACTCTCCTATAATACACAAAAAGTTTATTAAGGGCATTAGACTATATTTTATCCACCTTTGTGTGCTTGAAGTTTAACAGAGACTTCATGTTAAACCAAATCGAATATGTTAAATGTGTCATTTGGATCAATATATTTCTAAAGTGTGCCCTGGCTCCACAATTTTCATATCTGTTGTCTTGGGGGATTTCTAGACAGAATATTTGATATTTGTTCCCAGGTGTCTTGACATGAGGTTAAAGTAAAGTAAATGGGGGTGTCCAAACTGTCTTCACAATACTGTTGAGTCACCAAGAGGCCAAGAAATGTGTGACCTCCCCAGACCAGTAACTTGGCACATCACAAATGATAACTCCTTTGAATACATCTAAGCTGATCCTTCATACAAATATGTTTAATTTTTTGTGGATGATCATTTATTTTATGGCCATGGTAACCTAAATTGCCTCCTTTCTCAGATATGTGCCTTTCAGATGGCCCCAGCTGACAGAGGGTCCAGCACTCAGCTCCCAGGAAACTGGGTCGCCTGTGATACAATGTCACATCTTCAAGATGTAGCAGTTGGGGAGGGAGCGGGTTGGGCACAGCAATCAGACGGAATTGACTGCTGGTAGCTGGCGATTTGTTGCATTTTGCATTCTCTGATGTACAATGTCTCTGATTACTGGCACTGTCGTTCCAGGTTTGACATCCTTCTGTGAAGAACATCTGTGGCTGTGACATGCAGCATTTCTCTTCACACTGACAAGAAAGCAGACAAGACACTGCTAATTTTTTTCATCACGTGATACAGTGACATATACAGTAACAGTTGTGCCGTATCTAAGCTTCAATTATTTCAACTTCATTTGACAACTCCCAGTTTCTTATCTTGCTGCTTTCTCTTGGGCTTTTTCTTTGCTTTTGTTGTTGTTTTTTCACTTACATCTTTGTGTTAACCTAGATCTCTGGGGCTCTGATCTGAGGGCATAATGTTGGGCATTTTCCCTTTGTTCCTTCCAGGGACATTGCCTTTTAAATATGGCTTTCATCAATGCAGAAAAAAACCATGAAAGAGTCATCAAGCCCCATCCTTCTCCCCGTCTTCCCATTGATTCTGTAAATTTGCTCTTTTTAACATGCCCAGTCATTATCTCTATTTGAAAACCTCCCATGGGCTTCATGATATTCTAGGCTGTTCTAGACAGGAGGGATGATCTGACAAATAGGTTCACACCAAACTTCAGTAATTTTATGTTTTAATTCCTTTCCATTCCCCTCAAACACAATAGCATCCCTTAAAGGAATTACCAGGAGTAATATCAAATGAGTCCCTATGGGAAGAATTTCAGGCATCCAGGCTAGTTTTTAAGGAATGAAGGTTTAGAAGCTTTTTCACATGATCTGAAAATAAAACTGGTCTTACCTTTTCCCACAGTGCTTGTATGATGAGAGAGTACAGAGCTGGCCATCCAAATATTGGTTCTGGCTAATGCAATGTGTGGCTGTGGGACGCTAGATAAAATAATTTACCATTCGGGCTACGGTTCTCTCAAGTGTAAAAGAAGGGGGTATGTATTAAACGGTATACACATAACTACAACTCTAAAATGTCGCGTAGTTACGAATGAGTTTCCAGAACATTTCAAAAATGTTCACACATCTTGGAATAGGGTAACAGCACTAATGACAAGGCTACTCATTCCGCAGATTTATTATCAGAACACCATCCTATTTGCTTTATACTAAGAGGTATAAATATGACAAACTACCAAAACAGACAGGGAACATGATATTGTCATGGTGAACCAAGGTTTTCCACCATATTTTTGGTTTAGGTTATTTTAATTGTTATTCACCTTGGTCACCACTTTCTTGATCCCTTGACAAGCCGTTCCCAAGGTAACACTGTATCTCCCTGGAAGTTTGCTATCTGGCGGTGATGTGGACACAAGGCGGCTTGGACCAGACATTGCTGTCTGCTCTGCGTGGAGGGTTTGGAAGCTGTGTGGCCAATTTGGATGACAGCTCGTTCTCTGACATTTCTTCCATGAGGATTTGGGGTCTTTACTCTCCCTGATTTGTGCAGGCCCTTGGACTCCTTTGACTAACAGAATACGGCAGAAATGACACAAGAAGTCCCGAGGCCAAGCCCCTAGCAGACCTCTCGGAGGGCTCGCTCTTAGACACCCCCTCCTGAAGGAAGCCTGCGGCAGGCGAGAAGGGCACACGTAACTACCCGAGGTTACCGCGCTGTGAGGAGCGCACGCTGCAAAACAGGCCTTGGAAGGGGAGGAACCCTGTGCATCCAGGAGGCCACGGGCACCCACGTGCCCTACCCAGGCTGAAGCAGCGATCTGGGACACGCGTCCGCAAGCCCCTGCTGTTCTAGCCGATGCCACTTGGATCAGAGACGAGCCCCCAAACCAAACCCTTCCCCGATTTCCAACTCTAAAAAACATAATGAAATGTTTGCTTTCACCATTAAGGGTAGGGTACTCTGGTATATAGAAAGGAGTACCTGAAATGAGCCATCAGGACTTCTGAAAAAGAAAGTGGTTCTCGTTTGTCTGCAGAAATGAGAGGCAGGTAAGTGTCAGTCTGCGACCTTCTCTTATGGGCAACAGCAGCTGGCCCTGTGACTCAGAGGACATTGCTTCTTCATAAAACCAAATATTTGCCTCTGCTAACGAAGCTATGGAGGTTTTCCATTACCTATTGTTTGGAAGAGCTTAATGGATTTAAAATTCCAGGTGGTATGTGTTTGGACAGAAATGTGAGTAATCACTTCTGCGTGATGCTGGGAAAGCATGAGTCAGCAGAACACTTCCCCGGTGAGCAGGGGCTGTGGTGCAAATAACTGATGCAGCGTCGCAGAGCAGGACACTTCCCCGGAGGGCAGGGGCTGGGGTGCAAATAACTGACACTGTGTCGCAGAGCAGGACACTTCCCCGGAGGGCAGGGGCTGGGGTGCAAATAACTGACACAGCGTCGCAGAGCAGGACACTTCCCCGGAGGGCAGGAGCTGGGGTGCAAATAACTGACACTGTGTCGCAGAGCAGGACACTTCCCCGGAGGGCAGGGGCTGTGGTGCAAATAACTGGCACAGCGTCGCAGAGCAGGACACTTCCCCGGAGGGCAGGAGCTGGGGTGCAAATAACTGACACTGTGTCGCAGAGCAGGACACTTCCCCGGAGGGCAGGGGCTGGGGTGCAAATTACTGACACAGCGTCGCAGAGCAGGACACTTCCCCGGAGGGCAGGGGCTGGGGTGCAAATAACTGACACAGCGTCGCAGAGCAGGACACTTCCCCGGAGGGCAGGGGCTGGGGTGCAAATAACTGACACTGTGTCGCAGAGCAGGACACTTCCCCGGAGGGCAGGGGCTGGGGTGCAAATAACGGCCCCAGCGTCGCAGACGGCCATCCGCAGCCTTCATCCCCAGATGCCCGGGATACACCTGTTCAGCTGTGCAGAACCTCCTTGCTAAACTTTGTTTCAGAGGGACAAAAACTTGGACAAACTTGAGACTTTTCCACAATTATTTTTACAGTTCTTTCCAGGTTTCCTTTTCCTCTCTGCTCAATTTGTAGAAGTAAATCTTTCTAGCTGTAAGCTCGGGGTCCTTTTTTAATTTATTAACTTTTTTCCTCTCTTTGAGTTTTTTTAAGTAATAGTCTTTTAGTATAGTTTTATATGTGCAGGGAAAAAAATGAACAAGAAATACAAAATTCCCACATCGGCCTCCACTTCCACTATTTTTAAGATCTGCATTAACGTGGTACATGTATTAGAACTGATGGACCAATATTGATACATTATTATTAACTAAAGTCCAAGTTCACATTACAGTTCACTGTGTTATACGTTCTGTGGATTTTAACAGATATATAATGGCTTGTATCCATCATTACAATATCATGTAGTTTTAGACTTACAAAAATTCATAAAGATAATAGAGAGAATTCCTGTGTTGCTCACACCCAGTTTTACATCATCACGGGACATGTGTCACAATATAGATACTTATTATCTGAAGTCTATGCTCTATTGAATTTCTTAGGTTTTTTTCAGATTATTTTCTTTTTTAATTTTTTTTTTCAGAGTAACATGAAGGTACAATTAGATCACAGTGTTTGCATTTGTTAGGTGAGGCCCCTGTTGTAAGTGCCCCTCATCCAGGAGGTGTGCTGTGTACCCCTACAAGGTGCCCATTAGGTGGGAGCACATCCATCCCCCCTCCCTTCTCTCTCTTCCCTCTCCCCCAACTTGAATTAAATTGAGTTTTTCTCTTGTGTAGGCTTGTATTAGTTCATCTACTAGCTTCATATTAGCATTGAGTACACTGGATACTTGCTTTTCCATTCTTGTGATGCTTTGGTTTTCTTAGTGTTTACCTAATGTCCTCTGCTGTTGTTCCAGGAGACCCCCTTACACTCAGTCTTCATGTCTGCTTTAGCTCCTCTTGACTGGGACAGTTTCTCAGATTTTCTTTATTTTTAGTAACCTTGAAAGTTTTTAGGTATTTTGTAAAATGTCTCTCCCTTGGCACTTTTCTGATGTTTTTCTGATTGTTAAACTAGGGTGATGGGCTTGTGGGGAGGAAAACTGCAGAGGTAAGGGGTCATTCTGATCACATCCTATCGAGGGTGCATACTACCGGTGTGATTCATCACTGTTGACGTTAACCTTGAACATCTAGCGTGAGATACCTTCATCAGGTCTTCAGGTCTCTGTATTATAACCCTACTATGCCTTATTTTTCCACCTTTCTATACTGTACTTCAGAGCTCACATTTAAGAACTGGTGAGCATATTCTTAAGGGCTGAAGATGTACACAAATTATTTAGAATTATTATGAACAGGAAACTTATTATCTCCTATTTATTTGTTTATTAATTTACTTCCATTCATATGGGCTTCTGGATATTCATTTTATACTTCGTGCTGTAATCAAATGCTACTTTTTTTTTCAAGACAGAGTCTCACTCTGTCTCCCTGGGGTAGAGTGCCGTGGCATCATAGCTCACAGCAACCTCAAACTCTTGAGCTCAAGAGATTCTCTTGCCTCAGCCTCCCAAGTAGATGGGATTACAGGTGCCCACCACTATGCCTATCTAGTTTTTCTATTTTTAGTAGAGACAAGGTCTCACTCTTGCTCAGGCTGGTCTCAAACTCCTGAACTCAAACAGTCCACCTGCCTGGGCCTCCCAGAGTGCTAGGATTTAGCCACAGGTCCTGGCCTAATGCCGCTTTGTTAATTGTTTGACTTTTTCCAACTTTGACCACTGGGGCTCTTTCCTTCGGTCCTATTCTTTTGGCATACCCCATCATGGTAGGTTTGAACTTTTTGTTTTCATTTATTTATTTATTTATTTTTTTATTAAATCATAGCTGTGTACATGAATATGATCATGGAGCACCATACACTTGGTTCATAGACCATTTGATACATTTTCATCACATTAGTTGACATACCCTCCTGGCATTTTCTTAGTTACTTTGCTGAGACATTTACATCCCACATTTACCAAGCCTCACATATATCCTTGTAAGATGCACCACAGGTGTGATCCTTTCAATGCCCTTCCCTCTACCCACCTCCCCCCTCCGTCCTCACCCTTTCCTCCTTCCCCTATTCTTAGGTTGTAACTGGGTTATAGCTTTCATGTGAAGGTCCTAAATTAGTTTCATAGTAGGGGTGAGTACATTGGACACTTTTTCTTCTATTCTCGAGATACTTTACTGAGAAGAATATGTTCCAGCTCCATCCATGTAAACATGAAAGAGGTAAAGTCTCCATCTTTCTTCAAGGCTGCATGGTATTCCATGGTGTACATATACCACAATTTATTAATCTATTCATGGATCGATGGGCATTTGGGTTTTTTCCATGACTTAGCAATTATGAATAGGGCTGCAATAAACATTCTGGTATAAGTATCTTTGTTATGATGTGAATTTTGGTCTTCTGGGTATATGCCCAGCAGAGGAAATACAGGATTGAATGGCAGATCTATTTTAAGATCTCTAAGTGTTCTCCACATATCTTTCCAAAAGGAATGTATTAATTTGCATTCCCACCAGCAGTGCAGAAGTGTTCCCTTTTCTCCGCATCCACGCCAACATCTCTGGTCTTGGGATTTTGTGATATAGGCTAGTCTCACTGGAGTTAGATGATATCTCAAAGTAGTTTTGATTCGCATTTCTCTGATGATTAAAGATGATGAGCATTTTTTCATATGTCTGAAGGCCACGCGCCTGTCTTCATCAGAGAAGTTTCTCTTCAAGTTCCTTGCCCAGCCTGCGATGGGATGAATTGTTCTTTTCTTGCTAATGCATTTGAGTTCTCTGTGGATTCTAGTTATTAAACCTTTGTCAGAGACATAACCTGAAAATATCTTCTCCCATTCTGTGGGCTGTTTACTTGCTTTACTTGCTGTGTTCTTGGCTGTGCAGAAGATTTTAGTTTGATCAAGTCCCAATAGTGTATGTTTGAAGCTGCTTCAGTTGCCCAGAGGGTCCTTCTCATAAAAAACTTGCCCAACCCAATTTCTTCAAGGGTTTTCCCTGCACTCTCTTCTAGTATTTTTATAGTTTCATGTCTTAAGTTTAAATCTTTAATCCAGTAAGAGTCTATCTTGGTTAATGGTGAAAGGTGTGGGTCCAGTTTCAGTCTTCTACAGGTTGCCAGCCAGTTCACCCAGCACCATTTGTTAAATAGGGAATCTTTTCCCCACTGAATGTTTTTAATTGGCTTGTCAAAGATTAAATAACGGTAAGTAGCTGGATTCATCTCTTGGTTCTCTATTCTGTTCCAGACATCTACTTCTCTGTTTTTGTGCCAATACCATGCTGTTTTGATCACTATCGATTTGTAGTATAGTTGGAGGTCTGGTAGAGTAATTCCTCCTGCTCTGTTTTTATTTTTGAGTAATGCCTTGGCTATTCGAGGTTTTTTTCTGATTTCATATAAAACAAAGTATTGTTTTTTCAATATCTTTAAAGTATGACAGTGGAATTTTAATAGGGATTGCGTTGAAGTTATATATTGCTTTGGGTCATATGGACATTTTAACAATGTTTATTCTTCCCAGCCATGAGCATGGTATGTCTTTCCATTTATTAACATTCTCGGCTATCTCTGTTCTTATAGATTCATAGTTCTCTTTATATAGGTCTTTCACGTCCTTTGTTAGATAAACTCCCATATATTTCATCTTCTTTGGCATTACTGTGAATGGGATAGAGTCCTTAATTGTTTTTTCAGCTTGACTATTGTTGGTATATATAAAGGCTACCAATTTATGAATGTTGATTTTGTAACCTGAGACTCTGCTGTATTCCTTGATCACTTCTAAGAGTTTTGTAGTAGAGTCCCTAGTGTTGTCCAGATATACAATCATATCATCTGCAAAGAGCGAAAGTTTGATCTCTTCTGACCCTATGTGGATACCCTTGATCGCCTTTTCTTCCCTAATTGTGGTGGCTAAAACTTCCATTACAATGTTAAAAAGCAATGGAGACAATGGGCAGCCTTGTCTGGTTCCTGATCTAAGTGGAAATGATTCCAATTTAACTCCGTTCAATATCATATTGGCTGTCGGTTTGCTGTAGATGGCCTCTATCAGTTTAAGAAATATCCCTTCTAGGAGAGGGAGACAAGATGGCAGACTGAAGCCAGCTTTCAACAGAGGCTCCCGTCCAGAAGGAGAGTTAAGGGACAGGAATTTAGTAAGTATCCTGGTGGACTTGAGCCTCACCAAGAGAGAAGGTTGAAGAACGCACATCAACACCGCTGAGGCAAGCTGTGATCACAAGGACACAAACAAAAGGTACAAAATCCACCACCAAGCGGACGGGAGTCCCCCTCCCCCATGAGACTGGCTCAAGAGCCCCACAATTAAATAAGCAGGCAGAAATTAAAGGCCCTCCCACTACACTCCACGGGAGAGACCTTCTAAAAACTGGACCTACCTCCCCTACTGGGGTGCTGTGGCATTCTCCTACCAGGCATAAAACTGAATAAAACTTTGGGAATCCTTCGCCGGCAACCCTCCCAGCGCTCCCCTCCTGCCCACTGAGGTCTGGAGGCCTGTCCCCCAGGACTTCGGATCCTTGGGTGATTTCTCAAGGGGAGTGGACAGTCCCAAAGTTGCGACTGGTCAGCATTGACTCTGAGGCGCGCGAGTGAGGAGAGGGCACCGGGCTGAGGGGGAGTCACACCTCGCGGCACTTCCCTGCGGTGCAGTGCAGCAACCCTCCCCGGGCAACATTACGGGGCACAAGACTGAATAAGACTCTAGCTTCCCCGCTGAGAGCTGAAAGCCCCTACTCTCACTCAGGGTCTGAGGGCCTATCCCCCAGGAGTTCGGATCCTTGGGTGATTTCTCGAGGGGAGTGCACAGTGCCTGAGCTGGGTCAGGTCAGCGCTGACTCTGGGACACGTGAGCGAGGAGAGGGCACTCTGCTGAGGGGAAATCAAGCCTTGGCGGCACTTCCCTGCAGTGCAGTGCAGGAGCCCTCCCCGGGCCGTATTGTTGCGTAAAACTGAATGAAACTCTAGCTTCCCCCCCGCCACTCCCAATCGGGGTCTGGGGGTCTATCCCTCAAGAGTTCTGATTCTTGGGGGATCTCTTGAGGGGTGTGGACCCAGCACAAACTGCGGCCGCTCAGTGCTGACTCTGGGGCGCGAGACAGAGGAGAAAAGGGTTGCCTGAGTGCCCACACCAGAGCAGCAGTTCCCTGGAGGTAGATCAACAGCCGTTTTTTTCTTTAACGGCAGAACCTCACTTCTGGATATTCTGAGGCCACACCCCCTGTCTCCCTGGGCAACCAGAGGAGGCCACCGGTAAGCGGGGGATTTCCTGACACTGCTCACAAACCCGGAAAGCTTCCAGGGCGGGGCCCAGCCAGAGAGGTGATCGGACGCAAACCTCCAACAGCAAAGACGTTTGAACTCAAAACAACCCGTCTTCTGTAGGCGATTTCGACAGGAACAGAGACAGAACCCCGCAAAGTTGTCTGTTCTGTTAGCAGCATCCATCAGGGACGGGGCTAAGCCTGAGTGAACACCTCCTTCCCATCACCTGCATCAAACACTCAAAGATGTCAGGCCCCATCTCCTCCTGCTAGATAGCGGCAGTCTGCGGGGGCCTGGCAGACTTCCTTGCGATTCAGGCAGGTACAAACCCCTGGAGTGTCTGTTCACTGCAGGCAACTGGGTTAGCCATCTGGAGAGATACCAGTGACTGGGTCCGACGGGGGGGCAAAGTGGGGAAGGAGACGTCAACCTTCCCAGACTGCTTTGTTTGCTGGGTGGCTCCTCCTGACTCCACTCTGCACTGGGGTGAGCCGTGTCAGAGGAGTCACCAGGCCCCTGTGATCCAGTTCCCAGAGACCTCTTGAACTCCCCCACCCGAGACAGGTGCCGATTGAAACAGTTGATTTGGACCTTTTGAACTGGGCTAATAGACTGAGGACTTTTCAGGTGGTGCCCTGGGTGTGCAGTTGTAGGAAGGTTTGATTCTCTTTTTCCAACTGGGGCCAGAGGTGGGCAGGTGGGGTGACTTAATTGCTGATTTTTCCACACAGCTGAGACTTCAAGTAGGAGTAGAAGTTGCAATAGGATCGAACAGAAACCAGCTGAAAACAAGACAGAACCACTTTGCTCAACCACACCAGATAGGGCCCCAGTTTCTCAGGCCACAACACTGTACGGGCCCTCGATAAAACCCCAGGGGAAAAAAACCAAAAGGAGTAGAATAACCATGGGGCGGAATCAGTGGAAAAACTCTGGTAACATGAATAACCAGAATAGATCAACCCCCCCAAGAAAAGATATGGCAGATGTGATTGAAGATCCCATTCATAAACAACTGGCTGAGATGTCAGAAATCGAATTCAGAATTTGGATTGCAGACAAGATTAATAAAATGGAATTAGGAATTTGAGGAGAAATTAAAAAATTGTCTCAAGAATTTAACGAATTTAAAGACAAAACCACCAAAGACTTAGACACACTGAAGCAAGAACTTACAGCCCTCAAAGATATGAAAAATACAGTAGAATCCCTCAGTAACAGAATGGAGGAAGCAGAAGAAAGGATTTCTGACATTGAAGATAAAGTTTTCGAATGCTCCCAATCTCTGAAAGAGGAAGAGAAATGGAGAGCAAAAACGGATCACTCACTCAGAGAACTCTCAGATAATTCGAAAAAAAGCAACATAAGAATTATAGGGATTTCTGAGAACGATGAAGTGGCCTCCAGGGGCACAGAGGCCCTTCTGCATGAAATTATGAAAGAAAATTTTCCAGACATGCCTAGAGAATCTGAAATTCAGATAGCAGACAGCTTCAGAACCCCAGCACGATTCAACCCCAATAAGTCATCCCCCAGACATATCATAATTACCTTCACTAAAGTTAACATGAAAGAGAAGATTCTCAAAGCAGCCCGGTGAAAGAAAACTATAACGTACAAAGGTAAGAATATTAGAATAACTGCAGATCTCTCTGCTGAAACTTTTCAAGCCAGAAGAGGCTGGTCATCAACTTTTAATCTCCTAAAGCAAAAAAACTTTCAACCCAGGATCTTGCATCCAGCTAAACTGAGTTTCATCTATGATGGAGAAATTAAATACTTCAATGACATTCATATGTTGAAAAAATTTGCCATAAGTAAACCAGCTCTTCAGGATGTTCTCTGACCTATCCTCCACAATGACCAACCCAATCCTATACCACAAAAGTAAACTCACTCAGAAACTTCAGATCAAACTCCAACTTCCACACTGGCGAAAGGATTAAAAATGTCCACTGGACCTTTGAAAAACTCGATACCCAAAATTCCACCAGACTTATCAATACTCTCCATCAATGTGAATGGCTTAAACTGTCCTCTAAACAGGCATAGGCTAGCTGACTGGATACAAAAACTCAAGCCAGATAATTGTTGCATACAAGAGTCACATCTCAACTTAAAAGACAAATACAGACTCAGGGTGAAAGGATGGTCATCCATATTTCAGGCAAATGGTAATCAGAAAAAAGCAGGTGTTGCAATTTTATTTGCAGATACAGTAGGCTTTAAACCATCAAAAGTAAGGAAGGACAAGAATGGTCACTTCATATTTGTTAAGGGTAATACTCAATATGATGAGATCTCAATTATTAATATCTATGCACCCAACCAGAATGCACCTCAATTTATAAGAGAAACTCTAACAGACATGAGTAACTTGACTTCCTCCAGCTCCATAATCGTCGGAGATTTCAACACTCCCTTGGCAGTGTTGGATCGATCCTGCAGAAAGAAGCTGAGCAAAGAAATCTTAGATTTAAACCTAACTATCCAATATTTAGATTTAGCAGACATCTACAGAACATTTCATCCCAACAAAACTGAATACACATACTTCTCATCAGCCCACAGAACTTGCTCCAAAATTGACCACATTTTAGGTCACAAGTCTAACCTCAGTAAATTTAAAGGAATAGAAATTATTCCATGCATCTTCTCGGACCATCATGGAATAAAACTTGAATTGAGTAAAGACAGGAATCTGCATACCCATACAAAAACATGGAAGTTAAATAACCTTATACTGAATGATAGCTGGGTCAGAGATGAGATTAAGAAAGAAATCGCCAATTTTTTGGAACAAAATGACAATGAAGACACAAACTATCAGAACCTCTGGGACACCGCAAAGGCAGTTCTAAGAGGGAAATTTATAGCACTGCAAGCCTTCCTCAAGAGAACGGAAAGAGAGGAAGTTAACAACTTAATGGGACATCTCACGCAACTGGAAAAGGAAGAACATTCGAACCCCAAACCCAGTAGAAGAAAAGAAATAACCAAAATTAGAGCAGAATTAAATGAAATTGAAAACAAAAGAATAATACAACAGATCAATAAATCAAAAAGCTGGTTTTTTGAAAAGGTCAATAAAATAGATAAACCTCTGGCCAACCTAATCAGGAAAAAAAGAGTAAAATCTCTAATATCATCAATCAGAAACAACAAAGACGAAATAACAACAGACTCCTCAGAAATCCAAAAAATCCTTAATGAATATTACAAGAAACTGTATTCTCAGAAATACGAAAATCTGAAGGAAATTGACCGATACTTGGAAGCACGTCACCTTCGAAGACTTAACCAGAATCAAGTGGAAATGTTGAACAGACCCATATCAAGTTCAGAAATAGCATCAACTATACAAAAACTCCCTAAAAATAAAAGCCCGGGACCAGACGGTTTCACGTCAGAATTCTACCAAACCTTTAAAGAGGAATTAGTACCCATATTCCTGAACCTGTTCCAAAATGTAGAAAAAGAAGGAAGACTACCCAACACGTTCTATGAAGCAAACATCACCCTGATCCCCAAATCAGCAAAAGACCCAACAAGAAAAGAAAATTATAGACCAATATCACTAATGAATATAGATGCAAAAATATTCAACAAGATCCTAACAAACAGAATCCAGCAACACATCAAACAAATTATACATCATGACCAAGTTGGTTTTATCCCAGGGTCTCAAGGCTGGTTCAATATACGTAAATCTATAAATGTAATTCAGCACATAAACACATTAAAAAACAAAGACCATATGATTCTCTCAATTGATGCAGAAAAAGCTTTCGATAATATCCAGCATCCCTTCATGATCAGAACACTCAAGAAAATTGGTCTAGAAGGGACTTTTCTTAAACTGATAGAGGCTATCAACAGCAAACCCACAGCCAATATCATATTGAATGGATTTAAATTGGAATCATTTCCACTCAAATCAGGAACCAGACAAGGCTGCCCATTGTCTCCATTGCTTTTCAACATTGTAATGGAAGTTTTAGCCACCGCAATTAGGGAAGAAAAGGTGATCAAGGGTATCCATATAGGGTCAGAAGAGATCAAACTTTCGCTCCTCGCAGAAGATATGATTGTGTATCTGGAAAACACTAGGGACTCTACTACAAAACTCCTAGAAGTGATCAAGGAATACAGCAGCGTCTCAGGTTACAAAATCAACATTCATAAATTGGTAGCCTTTATATACACCAACAACAGTTAAATTGAAAAAGCAGTTAAGGACTCTATCCCATTCACAGTAGTGCCAAAGAAGATGAAATATTTGGGAATTTACCTAACAAAAGACGTGAAAGATCTCTATAAAGAGAACTATGAAACTCTAAGAAAAGAAATAGCTGAAAATGTTAACAAATGGAAAAACATACCATGCTCATGGCTAGGAAGAATCAACATTATCAAAATGTCCATACTACCCAAAGCAATATATAATTTCAACGCACTCCCTATTAAAGCTCCACTGTCATATTTTAAAGATCTTGAAAAAACATTACTTCGTTTTATATGGAATCAGAAAAAACCTCGAATAGCCAAGACATTACTCAGAAATAAAAACAAAACAGGAGGAATCACACTACCAGACCTCAGACTTTACTACAAATCGATAGTGATCAAAACAGCATGGTATTGGCACAAAAACAGAGAAGTAGATATCTGGAACAGAATAGAGAACCAAGAGATGAATCCAGCTACTTACCGCTATTTGATTTTTGATAAGCCAATTAAAAACATTCAGTGGGGAAAAGATTCCCTATTTAACAAATGGTGCTGGGTGAACTGGCTGGCAACCTGCAGAAGACTGAAATTGGACCCACACCTTTCACCATTAACTAAGATAGACTCTCATTGGATTAAAGATTTAAACTTAAAACATGAAACTATAAAAATACTAGAGGAGAATGCAGGGAAAACCCTTGAAGAAATTGGTCTGGGTGAGTATTTCATGAGGAGAACCCCCCGGGCAATTGAAGCAGCTTCAAAAATATACTACTGGGACTTGATCAAACTAAAAAGCTTCTGCACAGCTAAGAACACAGTAAGCAGAGCAAGCAGACAGCCCTCAGAATGGGAGAAGATATTTGCAGGGTATATCTCTGACAAAGGTTTAATAACCAGAATCCACAGAGAACTCAAAAGCATCAGCAAGAAAAAAACAAGAGATCCCATCGCAGGCTGGGAAGGGATTTGAAGAGAAACTTCTCTGAAGAAGACAGGCGCACGGCCTTCAGACATATGAAAAAATGCTCATCATCTTTAATCATCAGAGAAATGCAAATCAAAACTACTTTGAGATATCATCTAACTCCAGTGAGACTAGCCTATATCACAAAATCTCAAGACCAGAGATGTTGGCGTGGATGTGGAGAAAAGGGAACACTTCTGCACTGCTGGTGGGAATGCAAATTAATACATTCCTTTTGGAAAGATATATGGAGAACACTCAGAGATCTAAAAATAGATCTGCCATTCAATCCTGTAATTCCTCTACTGGGCATATACCCAGAAGACCAAATATCACAACATAACAAAGATATCTGTACCAGAATGTTTATTGCAGCCCAATTCATAATAGCTAAGTCATGGAAAAAGCCCAAGTACCCATCGATCCACGAATGGATTAATAAATTGTGGTATATGTATACCATGGAATACTACGCAGCCTTAAAGAAAGATGGAGACTTTACCTCTTTCATGTTTACATGCATGGAGCTGGAACATATTCTTCTTAGTAAAGTATCTCAAGAATGGAAGAAAAAGTACCCAATGTACACAGCCCTACTATGAAACTAATTTGGGACTCTCACATGAAAGCTATAACCCAGCTACAACTTAACAATAGGGGGAAGTGGGAAAGGGGGGGGTGAGTAGAGGGAGGGGGATCGGTGGGATCACACCTGTGGTGCATATTACAGGGGTATTTGCGAAACTTGGTAAATGTAGAATGTAAATGTTTTGGCACAGTAACTGAGATAACGCCGGAAAGGCTATGTTAACCACTGTGATAAAAATCTGTCAAATGGTTTATGAAGCGAGTGTATGATGCCCCATGATCATATCAATGTATACAGTTATGATTTAATAAAAAAAAAAAGAAAAAAGAAATATCCCTTCTATACCAGTTTTCTTAAGTGAAGAGATGTTGTATCTCATGAAGAGATGTTGGATGTTATCAAAAGCTTTTTCTGCATCGATTGAGAGAATCATATGGTCTTTGTTTTTTACTTTGTTTATGTGCTGGATTACATTTATAGATTTATGTATATTGAACCAGCCTTGAGACCCTGGGAAAAGCCAACTTGATCATGATGTATAATTTGTTTGATGTGTTGCTGGATTCTGTTTGTTAGGATCTTGTTGAATATTTTTGCATCTATATTCATTAGTGATATCGGTCTGTAGTTTTCTTTTCTTGTTGGGTCTTTTCCTGGTTTGGGGATCAGGGTGATGTCTGCTTCATAAAATGTGTTGGGTAGTCTTCCTTCTTTTTCTACCTTTTGGAACAGGTTGAGTATTATAGGTACTAATTCCTCTTTAAAGGTTTGGTAGAATTCTGATGTGAAACCATCTGGTTCTGGGCTTTTCTTTTTGGGGAGATTTTGTATGGTTGATGTTATTTCCGAACTTGATATGGGCCTGTTCAACATTTCCACTTGATTCTGGTTAAGTTTTGGAAGGTGACGAGCTCCCAAGTATCGGTCCATTTCCTTCAGATTTTCATATTTCTGAGAGTAAAGTTTCTTGTAATATTCATTAAGAACTTTTGGATTTCTGAGGAGTCTGTTGTTAGTTCATCTTTGTTGTTTCTGATTGATGAGATTAGAGATTTTACTCTTTTTTTCCTGATTAGGTTAGCCAACGGTTTATCTATTTTGTTGATATTTTCAAAAAACCAGCTTTTTGATTTATTGATCTGTTGTATTATTCTTTTGTTTTCAATTTCATTTAGTTCTGCTCTGATTTTGGTTATTTCTTTTCTTCTACTGGGTTTGGGGTTGGAGTGTTCTTTTTTTTTTTTTTTTTTTTTTAATTTTTTTATTAAATCATAAGTGTATACAATGATATGATTATGGGGCATCATACACTCACTTCATAAACCATTTGACACATTTTTATCCCAGTGGTTAACATAGCCTTTCCGGCGTTATCTCAGTTACTGTGCCAAAACATTTATATTCTACATTTACCAAGTTTCGCAAATACCCCTGTAATATGCACCACAGGTGTGATCCCACCGATTCCCCTCCCTCTACCCACCCCCGGAGTATTCTTTTTTCCAGTTGCTTCAGATGTCCCATTAAGTTGCTAACTTCCTTTCTTTCTGTTCTCCTGAGGAAGGCTTGCAGCACTATAAATTTCCCTCTTAGAACTGCCTTTGCGGTGTCCCAGAGGTTCTGATAGTTCGTGTCTTCATTGTCATTTTGTTCCAAAATTTGGCAGTTTCCTTCTTGATCTCATCTCTGACCCAGCTATCATTCAGCATGAGGTTATTTAACTTCCATGTTTTTGTATGAGTATGCAGATTCCTGTTGTTACTCAGCTCAAGTTTTATTCCATGATGGTCCGAGAAGATGCATGAATAACTTCTATTCCTTTAAATTTACTGAGGTTAGACTTGTGACCTAAGATGTGATCGATTTTGGAGTAAGTTCCGTGGGCTGATGAGAAGTATGTGTATTCAGTTTTGTTGGGATGAAATGTTCTGTAGATGTCTGCTAAATCTAAATGCTGGATGGTTAGATTTAAATCTAAAATTCCTTTACTCAGCTTTTTGTTGGAGGATCGATCCATCACTCCCAAAGGAGTGTTAAAATCTCCGACTATTATGGAGCTGGAGGAAATCAAGTTGCTCATGTCTGTTAGAGTTTCTCTTATAAATTGAGGTGCATTCTGGTTGGGTTCATAGATATTCATAGTTGAAAACTCATCATATTGAGTATTATGCTTAACAAATATGAAGTGACCATTCTTGTCCTTCCTTACTTTTGTTGGTTTAAAGCCTATTGTGTCTGCAAATAAAATTGCAACACCTGCTTTTTTCTGATTACCATTTGCCTGAAATATGGATGACCATCCTTTCACCCTGAGTCTGTATTTGTCTTTTAAGTTAAGATGTGACTCTTGTAAGCAACAGATATCTGGTCTCAGTTTTTGTATCCAGTCAGCTAACCTATGTCTCTTTAGAGGACAGTTTAAGCCATTCACATTGATGAAGATTATTGATAAGTTTGGTGAAATTTGGGGTATCGAGTTTTTCAAAAGTCCAATGGACAATTTTAATCTTTTTGCCATTGTAGAAGTTGGAGTTTGATCAGGTGTTTCTGAGTGATTTTACATGTGTGTAGTAGAGGATTGGGTTGGTCATTATGGAGGATAGGTCTGAGAATATCCTGAAGAGCTGGTTTGGTTGTGGTAAATTTCTCCAACATATGAATGTCATTAAAGTATTTAATTTCTCCATCATAGATGAAACTCAGTTTAGCTGGGTATAAGACCCTGGGTTGAAAGTTTTTTTGCTTTAGGAGATTAAAAGTCAATGACCACCTTCTTCTGGCTTGAAAAGTTTCAGCAGAGAGATCTGCAGTCATTCTAATGTTCTTACCTTTGTAGGTAATGGCTTTTTTTTTTTGCCTGATAACCTTGAGAATTTTCTCCTTCATGTTAACTTTAGTGAAGCTAATTATGATATGTCTGGGGGATGACTTATTGGGGTTGAATCGTGCTGGAGTTCTGAAACTGTCTGCTATCTGAATTTCAGAGTCTCTAGTCATGTCTGGAAAATTCTCTTTCATAATTTCATGCAGAAGGGCCTCTGTGCCCATCGATGCCACCTCAACATTTTCCAGAACTCCTATTATTCATATATTGGCCTTCTTCGAATTATCTCAGAGCTCTCTAAGAGAGTGATCCATTTTTGCTCTCCATTTCTCTTCCTCTTTGAGAGTTTGGGAGCGTTCAAAGGTTTTATCTTCCATGTCAGAAATCCTTTCTTCTGCTTGGTCCATTCTGTTGCTGAGGAATTCTACTGTATTTTTCATATCTTTAAGGGCTTCAAATTCTTGCTTCAGTGTGTCTAAGTCTTTGGTGGTTTTGTCTTTAAATTCGTTAAATTGAGACAACTTTTGAATTTCTCCTCGGATTCCTAATTCCATTTTATCAATCTTGTCTGCAATCCAAATTCTGAATTAGATTTCTGACATGTCTGCCGGTTGTTTATGAATGGGATCTTCAATTACATCCGCCATATTTTTCCTTGGAGGGGAGGTTGATCTATTCTGGTTATTCATGTTACCAGAGTTTTTCCACTGATTCCACCCCATGGTTGTTTTACTCCCTTTGATTTTTCCCCTGGGGTCTAGTTGAGGGCCCATTCAGTGTTGTGGCCTGAGAGACTGGGGCCCTGTCTGGTGTGGTGGGGCTACATGGTTCTGACTTATTTTCAGCTGGCTTCTGTTTGACCCCAGTGAAGCACTTGCTCTGGGTTGAAGTCTCAGTTCTCTGAGTCGGCCCTGCCCTGTAAGTTTCCTGGGTCTGTGAGTCACCTCAGGCAAATCCTATACTCAGGGATGGCCTCCTCTGGTTCCCCAGGGAGGCAGGAGGTGTGGCTTCAGCCGCCTCAGGGAACTGCCACTCTGATGTGGTTCTCCCCCAGCCTCACTCCTGTGTCCCAGAGTCAGGAGTGACCAGCCACAGTTCAGGCACTGTCCACACCCCAACAAATCCCCCAAGAATCTGGACTCCCAGGGGACAGGCCTCCAGATCCCAGAGTGAGGTGGGGTGGGGTGCCAGGAGCCCAGAGCCGCTGGCAGCGAGCACACTCATTTCTTCCCAATCTTTAGCTCCACTGCACTGCCGCAGCCCAAGCCTCCAGGTTTCAGAGTGATGGAGGGGTGGGGGGAGTGGTGGGGGCCCAGGGCCACTGGCAGTGAACACACTCAGTTCCACTTAGTTCATTGCCTGGCCACCTGGCAGGTGCTCAGGTCTCCAGATCACAGAGCGAGGGCAGGGGGATCACCGGGAACCCAGAGCCCAGATTCTCTCACCAGGCCACAGCGCCACAGCTCAAGCCTTCAGGCTTCAGAGTGAGGGCAGGGTGGGGGGAGCAGCTGGAGCCCAGAGCCACTGGCAGCGAACAGACTGAGTTCAACCCAGTTCCATGCCCGGCCACACAGCACGCGCTCAGGTCTCCAGACCACAGAGGGAGGGTGGGGGGAACGCCGGGAGCCCAGAGCCGTCGGCAGTGAGCACACGCAGCTCCCTCCCGTTCTCTAGCCCGGCCGCAGCGCCGCAGCTCAAGCCTTCAGGCTTCAGAGTGAGGGCGGGGTGGGGGGAGCAGCTGGAGCTCAGAGCCGCCAGCAGCGAACAGACTCAGTTTGACTCAGTTCCTTGCCCGGCCACACTGCAGGCGCTCAGGTCTCCAGACTGCAGAGCGAGGGCGGGGGGAGTGCAGGGAGCCCAGAGCTGCTAGTAGCGAGGTCACACAGTTCCGCTCAGTTTTATGCCAGCTTGTATTGTTGCCCAAGGAGGGCTGCTGCACCATGCCTCGGGGAAGTGCCGCCCTGTTGAGGGTCGCCCTCTGCTGACTGTCCTCACCTCTCTCCCATTTCCCAGAATCAACGCTGACCAGCCGCAGCTCGAGGACTGTCCTCTCCCCTCTAGAAGTCACCCAAGAATCTGAACTCCTGGTGGACAGGCTTTTAGACTTCAGAGAGAGTGGAGGGAAGTGCTGGGAGATCAGAGTTGCCGGCAAAGGATATTTACAGTTTTATGTCTGGCAGGAGAACGCCTAGGCCCCCTAGTAAGGGAGGTAGGTCCAGATTTTAGTAGGTTTCTCCTGTGAAGTGTAGTGGGAGGGCCTTTGATTTCTGCCCATTTGTTTGTGGGGTTCTTAAGCTTATCAGGTGGGGGAGGGGGGACTCCCATCTGCTTGGTGGTGAGTTTTGTACATTTTGTTTGTGTCCTTGTGGTCGCAGCTCTCCTCAGCGGGGTGGATGTGCTTTCTTCAACTCACTTGGTGCTGCTTGAATCCATCAGGTTACTTGCTAAATTTTCATCCCTTAACTCTCCTTCAGGACGGGAGCCTCTGTGGAAAGCTGGCTTCAGTTTGCCATCTTGTCTCCGTCCCTCCTTTGTTTTAGTTTAGTTTTAGTGGGTTGTGTCTGTTTATTTGTTTCAGCCCTTCCTAATTTTATTCAGGACAAGATGTTCCAGACTAATCTTGAATATTTACTTCCCTGGTCCTAAGATCAGCCATTTATCTAAGAAACTCTGGTTCTTTGTATAGGAGAATGGTATTAGAAACCAAACTTCAGACACTTAGCTGCTCACTGCTTCTGGGCAGTCATTGTTTCAAGGCACCCTCAGGGGACAGAGATACGTGTGTGTATACTACACCATGTATATACATACCTATAGTTCTCATGTAACCATCTGTTGCTGTTCTTCATACTGGATACTAGTGTCCAGTACCAATCCATTACCATATGGGTCATTTTAGTCTCTTTCTTCTTGCTTATCTATAACGTCCTACATCAATACTGAGAAGCATGGATCCCACTGCCTGCCCTGCGTCACATAATTGTTCACTTCTAGTATACACACATAGCAGTTTCAGAGTTGTTAACTCACGCTTCTGTGGGAAAGAACTTTATCAACTAGAGTACAGTTCTGCAAAGTTCCTTTTGTCTTTTTTTCTATTACTCTTTTTATTTTTTTCTTAAGTCAAATACACATAGATCATGAATACATTCATGCATATGTGGGGTACAAAGCGCTGATTTTTATTTTATACAATCTGACATGGTTAGATCAAATCAATCAACGTAGTTTTCACTTCATTTACTTGATTATTGTGCTAAGACATCTATGTTCTACACTTGACAGATTTGACTTGTACCCTTGTCATATGCTCCATAGATGTGGTCCTGCCTTTTACCCCGTTCTGTCAAACCTCCCCCCTCCCCTCCCTTCTCTCTCCATTTCTCTCCTTCATCCTGGGCTATAGTTGTGTTCTATCTTTCATAAGAAAGTGTGAGTAAATATAAGTAGGTTTTATAAAAGTACTGAGTACATTGGATACTTTTTCCTCCATTCTTGAGACACTTTACTCAGGAGAATATGTTCCAGATCCCTCCCTGTAAACAAAAAAGAGGTAAAGGCTCCATCTTTTTTTAAGGCTGCATAGTATTCCATGGTATACATATACCACAATTTATTAATCCATTCATGGGTCCATGGGCACTTGGGCTTCTTCCATGACTTGGTTATTATGAATTGAGCTGCAATGGATAATCTCATGCAAATATCTTTTTTGCAAAGTGATTTTTGCTCCTTTGGATATACTCCTAGTAGAGGAATTGCAGGATCCAATGGCAGGTCAATTTTTAGATCCCTGAGTATTCTCCAAACTTCTTTCCAAAAGGAACATATTAGCTTGCATTCCCACCAGCAATGCAGAAATGTTCCCTTTTCTCCACATCCATGCCAACATCTGTACCTTTTGTCTTTAGTTTTACAGACTCCATCATTTCCAAAGTGTTGCTTAGTTCAGTGTTGTAGTCCCCACCCCTCCAGTGAGCTTTCACCATTTATACTTGGATACTTTTATGGCGTTTTACATTCTGTCCTGGGTTCCCTTGAACTGTTCGATGATTTTTTACATTTCTGTACTTTAAAGTTTATGCTATGAAGTTCTATGCTTTTTGCCAAACATTTACTATCATGTATGTATCATTACAGTACCATACAGAATAGTTTCCCTGCTCCATAAATCCTCCTGTGCTTCCCTTGTTCAGCCCACTCTTCTCCCCAACCTCTGAACCTCTGGCAATTACTGTGTTAACAGTTTAACTTTTCCACAATGTCACATAGTTGGAATCACACAATAAGTTGCTGTTTCATACTGGCTATTTTCACTTATCAATATGAATTTTAAAGTCGTCTATCTTTTCATATTTGATGACTCATTTATTTTTATTGTTGTGTAATATTTCATTGTATTTATACACCACAGTGTGTTTATATATTATTCACTTAGGGAAGGATACTTTCTCTGCATCCAATTTTTGGCTGTTGTGAATAAAACTTTTCACTCAGGTACAGGTTTTATGTGGATATAACTTTGCAAACCAGTTGCGTAAGTCCATAAAAGCATTATTGCTAGATTGTAGGGTAATCTTTGAAACTGTCTTGAAAAGTTGAGGTACGCAGTTTTGCATTCCAACCAACAGGAAGGAGAATGTCTCTTGTTCCATATCCCTGTCAGTAATTAGCATTGCCAGTTGTTATTTTTTTTTTCAATTTTATCCATTCTAATGAGGACCCAGTAATATCTTACTGTTTTGTTGATTTGCAAATTCCTAATGATAAATGCTGTTGAGTTTTTTAATAAGCTAATTAGCCATCTGAATTTCTTTTCTTTTTTTTTTGGCAAATTCAGATATTTTGCACATTTTTTAATTGGATTGTTTTTATTAAGCTTTAAGAGGTCTTCATATATTTTGAACTTGAGTTCATTATCAGGTAAGTTAAGATTATTCTTTACGGAGCGGCGCCTGTGGCTCAAGGAGTAGGCCGCCTGTCCCATATGCCGGAGGTGGCAGGTTCAAACCCAGCCCTGACCAAAAAAAAAAAAAAACACACACACACAAAAAAAGATTATTCTTTACGGTACTGAAATGATACATACATGATAGTAAATGTTTGACAAAAAGCATAGAACTTCATGGCATAAACTTTAAAGTACAGAAATTTAAAAAATAATTTAATATTTTCTCTTAGTCTGTGGCTTGTTGTTCTATTCTCAAAACTGTTGCTTTGGCAAAGACATTTATAATATTAATAAAGTCCAAAGTATCAATTTTCCTTTGGTGGATTGTATTATTATTATTGCATTTGAAACCTCATTTTCCCAACCTAAGGCCTGTAGATTTTCTCCTATGTTTTCTTCAGTATGTTTTGTAATCTTGCATTGTAAATTGTACATTATTCATTCCATTTTGAGTTAATTTTCGTGTAAGGTATAATGTTTGTATTTAGATCAATTTTTTGACACATGTAGGTCCAGTTGTTCTCGTACCATCGATAACTTGCTCCTTTGCAAAAAAATCAGCTGTACATGTAGAATATAAATGTCTTAACACAATAACTAAGAAAATGCCAGGAAGGTATGTTAACCAGTTTGATGAAAATACTTCAAATTGTATATAAAACCAGTGCATGGTGCCCCATGATTGCATTAATGTACACAGCTATGATTTAATTTTTAAAAATCAGCTGTACAGGTGTGTTTCTGGGCTTTTTGTCTTGTTTCTTGATCTCTGCGTTTATTCATTTACCAATACCATGCCGTCTTGATTAATGTAGCCTGTACCAAAACTGAAATCAGGTGTTAGTTTTCCAAGTTGGTTCTTCTTCAAGATCATTTGGGTTATTCTAGGTCCTCTGTCTTTCCACATAAACTTTGTAATTAGCTTGTCAATATCTACAAAATAATTTGCTGAGATTTTTATTGGGATTGCATCAAATCTATAGCTCGAGTTGGTAATAATGGACATTTTAGTAGTATTGAGTGTTCTAATCATGAACATGAACCTGATTTGATTTTTTCATTTTTGTTCTGTGGTTTTCTGCACATAAGTCTTGTATACATTTTCTTAGATTAGTGTAAGTATTCCCTTTGTGAGAGTGCTACTGTGGATGGTTTTGTTTTCCAATTTCAAATTCCAATTCTTCCTTGATGGCACGTAGGGAACTAATTGAATTCTGTATACCGTATTATATATCACGTTGTATATAATCATTGTATCCCGAAACCTTGTTTTATTATATAGGGCACTATAGGAGATTATTATATAGCATAAAACCTTCTTTTATTATATAGCAAGGTTTTAGGATATAATAAAACCTTGTTTTATTACATTAATTCCATAAGCCTCTTTTACTGATTCTTTGGAATATTCTACACAGGCAATCATGTCTTCTACAAACTGAAACAGTTTTATTTTTTCCTTTCCAATATGTATCCCATTACTTGTCCTCCTCTTGGCTGAAATCTAGTGTCGCATCTGTTCTTACCAGTTTAATATCTGATCTGTCCTCTCTATCCAATCTGTATCCGTTTTATTTCCTTGGTTTATCTTACTGAATCAGCTAGAACTTCCAGTGTATGTTGAATGAGAACAATAGAACAGATATTCTTGCCTTGCTGTTGATTTTAAAGGGCAAGTGTTCAGCCAGAATGACACCAGCTGTAGAGTTTTTATAGATTTTTCTCTATTAAATTCAGAGTTCCCTTCTAACCCTAGTTTGCTGAGAGTTATTAACATGAGTAAGTGGTGGATTTTGTCAACTACATTTTATGTGTAATTGACATGATCATGTGATTTTTCTTCTTTAATCTTTTGTCTGGAAAACACTGCTTTAAGTGCATCCCACATTTTTTGCTAAGTTGTATTTTCATTCTAATTTAGTTCAAAATATTTTTCAATTTCTTTTGAGATACCTTTGATTTGTGTGTTATATACATACGTGTTGTTTAGTTTTCATATATTTTATAATTTTCCAAGCACATTTCTATCATTGATTTCTAGAATCAATTAATTCTATTATGGGCTGAGAATATACTTTTTATATGATTTCTATTCTTTTAAATTTATTAAGGCAATTTTCATAGCTTAGAAGGTTGCCTATGATTAAAAATATTCTGTGTGAGCTTAAAAAGAATGTGTATTCTGCTATCATTGGTTATAGTATTCTTTACATTTCAATTAGAGCAAATTACCTATAGTGCTATTCAGATAAACTTTATATTTAGTAATTTTTCTGACTGCTTTATCTATCAATTACCTAAAGGAGCGTGTTAAATTTTTCAAGTATAACAGTGGATTTGTTTATTCCTTCTTCAGTTATATGAGCTACTGCTTCATGTATTTTGATGTTCTGTTGTTAGATACATACAAGTTTGAGATTGTTATGTCTTCTTTGAAAATTTACCCAGTAATTATTATGCAGTGCCATTGTTTATCTCTGACAATTTTCCTTGTTCTGAAGTCTGCTTTCTCCGAAATTAATATATCTATTCCAGTTTTCTTTCGATTCATGTCAGCATGGTCTCTTTTTTTCTATCTCTTTAATTTTAACCTGTCAGAGTCTTTATGTCCAGAGTAAGCTTTATGTAAACAACATATACTTGGGTCTTGTTTTTTATCTGACAAGCTCTGTCTTTTAGTTGGTATGTTTATACCACTCATTTAACAGAATTGTTAATATTTTTGCCTTAACACGGACGGTGCTTCCTGGTTTTAATTAAGTATTTATGTGGTTCCATTTTATCTCCTCTTTTATATGCTTCTTTTTACTATAAAAAAAAAAAGTTGTTTCCCAGAAGCTTACAGTATACGTGGTTAACTAACCTAAATCCACCTTCAAATAAGGCTATTCTGCTCTACAGGTAGTACAGGGACCTTATAAGAAGATTCCCAGTTTCTCCCTCCCATCCCTTGTGGCAGTGCTGCTGCTCATGTCACTTGTCTAGGTGCTATAATCACCTAAGACGTTCACAATGTATTATTACATTATACATTTATCTTTTAGATAAATTAAGAACAATAAAGATAAAAGATCTATTTTACTTAAATTCCTTTTCCAAGATTCCCCATTTTTTACACATCTATACATGCGTGTATATAGTCACACGTCACTTAATGACAGGGATACGTTCTGAGGCAATTATGCCACCGTGTGAACATCACAGCAGGTGCTAACATGCACCTAGATGCTGTAGCCTATGATACACCCCGGCTATATGGTACAGCCAGCCTATTGCTCCTGGGCTATACACCTGTACAGCATGTTACTGTACTGAATACTGTAGGTAATTTTAAGGCAACAGCAAGTATTTGTGTATCTAAACATAGAAAAGTTAAAGGAAAAATACAGTCTAAAAGATAAAAAAAAAAATGGTACACCTGTATAAGACACTTGGCATGAATGGAACTTGCAGGACTGGGTATTGCTCTAAGTCAGTGAGTGAGGGGTGAGTGGGTGTGAAGGCCTAGAACACTGCTATTCATTACTGTGCATCTTATAAATACTGTACACTTAAGTTACAGTAAATGTATTTTTAAAAGTCTTTCTTCAGTAACAAATTAATCTTGGCTTACTATAACTTTTTTAATGTATAAGCTTTTATTTGAGTTGTTGACTCAGAAATACTTACAAATAGCTTAAAACACATTTTACAGCCATATAAAAATATTTTTTGTTCATATCTTTATTCTATAAGCTTTTTTCTATTTAAACTTTTTTAAACTTTTTAATCTTTTTTGTTAAAACTGAAACACAAACACACATCAGTCTAGGCCCATGCCAGGTCAGGATCATTAACATCACTTTCTCCCACCTCCATATCTTGTCCCACTGGACGGTCTTCAGAGGCAGTAACAGGCCTGGACCCCTCACCTACCATAATAATAATGCCTTCTTCTGGAAACCCCTCAAAGGACCTGCCTAAGGCTGTCTTACAGTTAACTTTTTTCTGATAAGCAGAAGGAATACACTCTAAAATAATGGTACCCCATGGCACAGAGCAGCAGCGGCAGCAGTGGGAACAATAGGGCTCACACCCTGGGAATATTTTGGAGAGACACTCTCTACCTCTCTGGGCAACCAGAGGAAGCCGGGCATCTTCTCTGGTGGCAGACACTGGTGGAACAGATCTGGGATGGAAACACAGGCCCTGTGAATAAAAGGTATGCCTGAGGCACTGCCTGCCTGGGTGAGGCATGGCGGGGATGCACACAGAGACGGCATACTCCCAGGGCAGGGCTGAGCCAGAAGGACTGCTTTAATGAGCCTAAGAAGCACCCAGCCCTCAGGAGATCATAGCTGAGACAAAGGAAGGCAGGCAAAGGCTGGAAATTAAAGCTGAGTGTGAGCTCTAACCACGCCCACCCCAACACAGACTGCAGCGGAGACAGATATGCCAGCTCCAGGCAGCAGCACAGACCAGGGCTGAATCATAGTTTCTGTGAAGTCAAACAGTGTCTGAGCCACAGGGGAATATAGTCGGAAACAAGTTCTGTGAAATTGTTCTAGTCTGTCAGCAACATCAATCAAGGGCAGGGCTGGAACTGAGTGAACCGCCTCAGCTTCCATTAAGCACCCAAGGTTGTCATGCCTCAGCTCCCCCTGCCGTATAGTGGCAGAGAGCAGCGGCCTGGCTGAGGAGACATAAATCTCCCTGTGACTTAGGTGGGTGAAAACCCCTGGAGTATCTGCTCATTGGAGGGAACTGGGTCACAGCCCTGCAGGGTTACCACTAACTGGGTGTGACAGGCGTGCTAGGTGGGGAAGGAGGCATCAACCTTCCCAGACTCATTCATTTGCTCAGTGGGTCCTTCTGACCTCACAGAGCACAGAAGTGAGTCATACTTGAGCTGCCAGCAGACTCCTGCTGTCTAGTTGGCAGAGACATTTTGAACTCTCCCACCTGAGGCCAGTGCTCACTGGGACAATTGATTTGGACCTCTTGAACTGAGCCAATTACATGAGAACTATCCAAAGTGGAACCCTGGGTGTGTGGTTGTGGGAAGGTTTGATTTTCCTTTTCCAGTTGCTGCCCATGGGGGACAGGGGGACTTAATTGCTGGTATTTCTCCACAGCTGAGACTTCAACCCAGAATAACTGATTCACTAGGGTAGGACAGAAACCAACTGAAAACAAGACAGAGCCACTTAGCCCCACCACACCAATCAGGTCCCCAGTGTCTCAGTCTGTAGCATTATACTGGTCCTTTGCAAAGCTCTGGGTGAAAAGGTACAGATACAAGTCCCAGCTCTTGGGCAAAGGGCTGGTTAATCACTACTCCAGGAGCACCCATCCCAACTTTACCTTATCTGCTCATCTTGCCAAATTGTGTAAAATAATCATGGGGCAGAATCAGCAGAAAAACTCTGGTAACATCAATAACCAGAGTATATTAACTCCCCCAAGGAACTAAATGGCAGACACAATTGAAGATTCCAATCATAAACAGATGGCTGAGATGTCAGAAAATGAATTCAAAATTTGGATTGCAATAAGATTAATAGAATGGAGGTGAAGTTGGAATTAGAAATTCAAGGAGCATTTCAAAAGTTGTCTCAAGAATTCAATGAATTCAAAGACAAAATCACCAAAGATTTTGAAACAGTGAGACAACAATTTGCAGCCCTCAAAGATCTGAGAAATACAGTAGAATCCCTCAGTAACAGAATAGACCGAGCAGAAGAAAGGATTTCTGACATTGAAGACAAAGTTTTTGAACACTCCCAAACACTCATACAGGAAGAGAAGTGGAGAGCAAAAACAGATCATTCCCTCAGAGAGCTCTGGGATAATTCAGAGAAAACTCATATTCACCTTATAGGAATTTCTGAAAGTGACAAGGTGGCTTCAAAAGGCACAGAGGCTCTTCTTCAGGAGATAATGAAGGAGAACTTTCCAGACATGCCAAGAGATTCTGAAATTCAGATAGCAGACAGTTTCAGAACCCCAGCACGACTCAACCCGAATAAGACATCTCCTAGACACATTATAATTAACTTCACCAAAGTTAAAATGAAGGAGAAAATTCTGCAAAAGCCAAACATAAGAAACCATAACCTACAAGGGGAAGATTATTAGAATGACTGCAGATCTCTCCGGTGAAAACTTTCAAGCTAGAAGAGGGTAGTCATCGACTTTTAATCTCCTAAAACAAAATAACTTTCATCCCAGAATCCTGTATCCAGCTAAACTGAGTTTCATTTATGATGGAGAAATTAAATACTTTAATGACATTCACATGTTAAAGAAATTTGCAACAACTAAACCAGCTCTCCAGAATATTCTTAGACCTATCCTCCATAACGACCAGAGCAATCCACTACCACAAAAGTAAACTCACTCAGAAACTTTTGATCAAATTCCAACTTCCACAGTGGCTAAAGTATTAAAAATGTCCACTGGACCTTCCAAAAACTCGATATCCAAAATTCTACCAGGCTTATCAATATTCACAATTAATGTGAATGACTTAAATTGCCCTCTAAAGAGGCACAGGTTGGCTGACTGGCTACAAAAACTCGGGCCAGGTATCTTCTGCATACAAGAATCTCATCTTACCTTACATGATAAATATACTCTCAGGGTGAAGGGATGGTCATCTATATTTCAGGCAAATGGAAATAAGAAAAAGGCAGGTGTTGTAATTTTATTCGCAGATGCAATAGGCTTTAAACCAACAAAAGTAAGGAAAGATAAGGACAGTTACTTCATATTTCTTTTTTTTCTTTTTCTTTTTTTTTTTATTAAATCATAGCTGTGTACATCAATATGGGCACTATACACTTGGTTCATAGAATATTTGACACATTTTCATCTCATTAGTTGACATAGCCCTCCTGGCATTTTCTTAGTTACTTTGTCAAGACATTTACATTCCACATTTGCCAAGCCTCACATGTACCCTTGAAGATGCACCACAGGTGTGATCCTTTCAATCCCCCTCCCTCTACCTACCTCCCCACGCTTTCCCCCTTCCCCCTGTTCTTAGGTTATAACTTGGTTATAGCTTTCATATGAAGGTCCTGAGTTAGTTTTGTAGTAGGGGTGAATACATTGGATATTTTTTCTTCCATTCTTGAGACACTTTACTGAGAAGAATATGTTCCACCACCATCCATGTAAACATGAAAGAGGTAAAGTCTCCATCTTTCTTCAAGGCTGCATAGTATTCCATGGTGTACATATACCACATGATGAGATTTCTATTATTAACATTTATGCACCCAAACAGATTGCACCTCAATTTATAAGAGAGACTCTAACAGACATGAGCAACTTGATTTCCTCCAGCACCATAATAGTCATAAATTTTAACACTCTGTTGGCAGTGTTGGACAGATCCTCCAAAAAGAAGCTAAGCAAAGAAATTTTAGACTTAAACTTAACCATTCAACAATGGGATTTAACAGAAATCTACAGAATATTTCATCCTAACACAAAACTGATTACACATTCTTCTCATCAGCCCATGGAACATACTCCAAAATTAATCACATCTTAGGTCACAAGTCTAAACTCAGCAAATTCAAAAGAAGAGAAATTATTCCTTGCATCTTCGTGGACCATCATGGAGTAAAATTTGAACTCTATAACAGTGGGAATCTGCATGCTCATACAAAGACTCAGCAACTAAATAACCTTATGCTGAATAATACCTGGGTGATAGATGACATTAAGAATCAAAACTACTTTGAGATATCATCTAACTCCAATGAGACTAGCCTATATCACAAAATCTCAAGACCAGAGATGCTGGCGTGGATGCGGAGAAAAGGGAACACTTCTGCACTGCTGGTGGGAATGCAAATTAATACATTCCTTTTGGAAAGATATATGGAGAACACTCAGAGATCTAAAAATAGATCTGCCATTCAATCCTGTAATTCCTCTGCTGGGCATATACCCAGAAGACCAAAAATCACAACATAACAAAGATATTTGTACCAGAATGTTTATTGCAGCCCAATTCATAATAGCTAAGTCATGGAAAAAGCCCAAGTGTCCATCGATCCACGAATGGATTAATAAATTGTGGTATATGTATACCATGGAATACTATGCAGCCTTAAAGAAAGATGGAGACTTTACCTCTTTCATGTTTACATGGATGGAGCTGGAACATATTCTTCTTAGTAAAGTATCCCAAGAATGGAAGAAAAAATACCCAATGTACACAGCCCTACTATGAAACTAATTTGGGACTCTCACATGAAAGCTATAACCCAGCTACAACTTAACAATAGGGGGAAGTGGGAAAGGGGGGGGTGGGTAGAGGGAGGGGAATCGGTGGGATCACACCTGTGGTGCATATTATAGGGGTATTTGCGAAACTTGGTAAATGTAGAATGTAAATGTTTTGGCACAGTAACTGAGATAACGCCGGAAAGGCTATGTTAACCACTGTGATAAAAATGTGTCAAATGGTTTATGAAGTGAGTGTATGATGCCCCATAATCATATCATTGTATACAGTTATGATTTAATAAAAAAAATTAAAAAAAAAAAAAAAGAATGAAATTATCAAATTTTTGAAACAAAATGACAATGAAGACATGAATCACCAGAACCTCTGGGATACAACAAAGGCAGTCCTCTGAGAGAAATTTATAGCACTGCAAGCCTTCCTCAAGAGAACAGAAAGAGAGGAAGATAACAATTTAATGGGACATCTCAAGTAACTGGAAAAGGAAGAACATTCCAATCCCAAACCCAGCAGAAGAAAAAAATTAACCAAAATTAGAGCAGAATTAAATCATATTGAAAACAAAAGGATTATACAACAGATCAATAAATCAAAAGGTTTTTTTTTTTTTTAAAGGTCAACAAAATAGATAAACTTTTGGCTAACCTAACCAGGAAAAAAAAGAGTAAAATCTCTAATGTCAACAATCAGAAACGACAAAGACGAAATAACAACACATACCTCAGAAATTCAAAAAATCATTAATGAATATTACAAGAAAATTTATTCTCAGAAATATGAAAATCTGAAGGAAATTGACCAATACCTGGAAGCACATCACCTTCCAAGACTTAGCTAGAATCAAATGGAAATGTTGAACAGGTCAATATCAAGTTCTGAAATAGCATCAACCATACAAAATCTCCCTAAAAAGAAAAGCCTGGGACCAGATGGCTTCACGTCAGAATTCTACCAAACCTTTAAAGAAGAACTAGTACCTATATTACTTAACCTGTTCCAAAACACAGAAAAAGAAGGAAGACTACCCAACACGTTCTATGAAGCAAACATAACCCTGATCCCGAACCATGAAAAGACCCAACAAGAAAAGAAAATTATAGACCAATATCACTAATGAATATAGATGAAAAAAATAATCACAAGATCCTAACAAACAGAATCCAGCAACACATCAAATAAATTACACATCATGACCAAGTCGGTTTTATCCCAGGGTCTCAAGGCTGGTTCAATATATGTAAATCTATAAGCATAATTCACCACATAAACAAATCAAAAAACAAAGACCATCTGATTCTCTCAATTGATGCAGAAAAAGCTTTTGATAATATCCAGCATCCCTTCATGATCAGAACACTTAAGAAAATGGGTATAGAAGGGACACTTCTTAAACTGATAGAGGCCATCTACAGCAAACCCACAGCCAATATCATATTGAATGGAGTTAAATTGAAATCATTTCCATTCAGATCAGGAACCAGACAAGGCTGCCCTATGTCTCCACTGCTCTATAACATTGTAACGGAAGTTTTAGCCATCGCACTTAGGGAAGAAAAGGCGATCAAGGGTATCCATATAGGGTCAGAAGAGATCAAACTTTCACTCTTCGCAGATGATATGACTGTATATTTGGAAAACACCAGAGATTCTACTACTAAACTCTTAGAAGTGATCAAGGAATACAGCAGCATCTCAGGTTACAAAATCAACATTCATATATCAGTAGCCTTTATATATACAAACAATAGTCAAGCTGAAAAAACAGTTAAGGACTCTATTCCATTCACAGTAGTCCAAAGAAGATGAAATATTTGGGCGTTTATCTAACAAAGGATGTGAAAGATCTCTATAAAGAGAACTATGAAACTCTAAGAAAAGAAATAGCTGAAGATGTTAACAAATGGAAAAACACACCATGCTCATGGCTGGGAAGAATCAACATTGTTAAAATGTCCATACTACCTAAAGCAATATACAATTTTAATGCAATCCCTATGAAAGCTCCACTGTCATAATTTAAATATCTTGAAAAAATAATACTTAATTTTATATGGAATCAGAATAAACCTCGAATAGCTCAGACAATACTCAGAAATAAAAACAAAGCAGGAGGAATCACACTACCAGACCTCAGACTATACTATAAATCAATAGTGATGATCAAAACAGTAGGTACTGGCACAAAAACAGAGAAGTAAATGTCTGGAATAGTATAGAGAACCAAGAGATGAATCCAGCTAATAACCATTATTTGATCTTTGACAAGCCAATTAAAAACATTTAGTGGGGAAAAGATTCCCTATTTAACAAATAGTGCTGGGTGAACTGGCTGGCAACCTGTAGAAGACTGAAACTGGACCCAAACCTTTCACCATTAACTAAGATAGACTCACTGAATTAAAGATTTAAACTTAAGACATGAAACTATAAAAATACTAGAAGAGAGTGCAGGGAAAACCCTTGAAGAAATTGGCATGGGCAAGTCTTTTATGAGGAGGACCCCCCTGGCACTTGAAGCAGCTTCAAAAATACACTACTGGGACCTGATAAAATTAAAAAGTTTCTGCATAGCCAAGAACACAGTAAGTAAAACATGCAAACAGCGCTGAGAATGGGAGAAGATATTTGCAGATTATGTCTCCGACAAAGATTTAATAACTGGAATCCACAGAGAACTCAAATGTATGAGCAAGAAAAGAACAAGTGATCCCATCGCAGGAGGGCAAGGGACTTGAAGAGAAACTTTTCTGAAGAAGACAGGCACACAGCCTACAGACATATGAAAAAATGATCATCATCTTTAATCATCAGTGAAATGCAAATCAAAACTACCTTGAGATACCATCTAACTCCAGTAAGATTAGCCCATATCACAAAATCCTAATATCAGAGATGTTGGTGTGGATATGGAGGAAAGGGAGCACTTCTACACTGCTGGTGGGAATGCAAATTAATACATTCCTTTTGGAAAGGTGTTTGGAGAACACTGAGAGATCCAAGTGTTTTTAGAAATAGATCTGCCATTCAATCCTATAATTCCTCTACTAGGTATATACCCAGAAGACCAAAACTCACATTATAACAAAGATACTGGTACTAGAATGTTTATTACATTACATAATTCCAATTCATAAATGCTAAGTCATGGAAAAATCCCAAGTGCCCATTGATCCACAAATGGATTAATAAATTGTGGTATATGTACACCATGGAATATTATGCAGCCTTAAAGAAAGATGGAGACTTTACCTCTTTCATGTTTACATGGATGGAGGTGGAACATATTCTTCTTAGTAAAGTATCTCAAGAATGGAAGAAAAAGTATCCAATGTACTCAGCCCTACTATGAAACTAATTTATGGCTTTCATATGAAAGCTATAACCCAGTTATAACCTAAGAATATGGAGAAGCAGGAGATGGAGGGGAGGGAAGGGGGAGGATGGGAAGAGGGAGGGTGATTGGTGGGATTACACCTGTGGTGCATCTTACAACTTACACGTGAAACTTAGTAAATGTAGAATATAAATGTCTTAACACAATACCTAAGAAAATGCTAGGAAGGCTATGTTAACCAGTGTGATGAAGATGTGTCAAACTGTTTATAAAACCAGTGTATGGTGCCCCCATGATCGCATTAATGTACACAGCTATGATTTAATAATAAATAAATAAATACAAAAAAACCCAAAAAAAAACAGACTCCTCAGAAATTCAAAAACTCCTTAATGAATATTACAAGAAACTCTGTTCTCAGAAATATGAAAATCTGAAGGAAATAGACCAATACTCAGAAGCACGCTACCTTCCTAGACTTAGCCAGAATGAAGTGGAAATGTTGAACAGCCCTATGTCAAGTTCTGAAATACCATCAACCATACAAAATCTCCCTAAAAAGAAAAGCCCAGGATCAGTTGGCTTCACATCAGAGTTCTACCAAACCTTTAATAAGGAACTATTATCTATATCACTCAACCTTTTCCAAAATAGAGAAATAGAAGGAATACTACCTAACACATTCTATGAGGCAAACATCACCTTGTTCCCCTAACAGGAAAAGACCCAACGAGAAAAGAAAATTATAGACTAATATCACTAATGAATATTGATGCAAAAATATTCAACAAGATCCTGGCAAACAGAATACAGCAATATATTAAACAAATTATACACCATGACCAAGTGGGTTTTAACCCAGGGTCTCAAGGATAGTTTAATATACACAAATCTATAAATATAATTCATCACATAAACAAATTTAAAAACAAAGAGCATATGATTCTCTCAATTGATGCAGAAAAAGCTTTTGATAATATCCAGCATCTTTTCATGATCAGAACACTTAAGAAAATGGGTATAGAAGGGACATTTCTTAAACTGATAGAGGCCATCTACAGCAAATCCACAGCCAATATCATATTGAATGGAATTAAATTGAAATCATTTCCACTCAGATCAGGAACCAGGCAAGGTTGCCCATTTTATCCACTGCTTTTTAACATTGTAATGGAAGTGTTAGCCATTGCAACTAGGCATGAAAAGGCAATCAAGCATATCCACATAGGGTCAGAAGAGATCAAACTTTCACTCTTCGCAGATGATATGATTGTATATCTGGAAAACACCAGGAAGTCTACTACAAACTCTTAGAAGTGATCAAGGAATACAGCAGCATGTCAGGTTACAAAATCAACATTCATAAATCTGTAGCCTTTATATATACCAACAATAGTCATGCTGAAGAAAACAGTCAAGGACTCCATTCCTTTCATAGTAGTGCCAAAGAAGATGAAATATTTGGCAGTTTACCTAACAAGGGACATGAAATACCTCTATAAAGAGAACTATGAAACTCTAAGAAAAGAAATAGCTGAAGATGTTAACAAATGGAAAAACACAGTGGGGGACCTGTATAAAGAAGACACGGTGGGGTGTGGGGGAAGGGGAGACCAGACAGAGATGGAGGGAAGAGATGAGGGAAAGGAAAAGAAGGGGGTAAAAAGAAAAGAAATGAATGACTAATTCTCCCATAAATTGGATTTAATTTTGACCAAAGTACATTACTTAAACATTAATTTTTAATTCAACTTGTTAATATGTTGTTGAGGATAATGCATCGTCATTTATAAGTGACATGTTTTAATTTCCACTTTATAATAATGTATTTTCTCCAATTTTAATATCAGGTGTACCTAGACAAGTAGAATGATTTTGAAGTCTTTCTTCTTTTTCAATTGTCTATAAGATTTGGAATGGTCTGTTTTTCAAAATTATCTTTTACTTTTACTTATAAATATTAGTTGTCTATTTTTGAGACTTAAAAAAAAATAAGAAGTTCACTGATGACTCCATACTGAATCTCAGAGTCAAAGCATTCTATAATAAACACACTCTTATTTAACAATGTGAATGTTACTTTCTTAATATTATTATTATTATCGCTTAATATTTAGATGTAGCAATTGTCTGATTCCTTTTCTGAATGTATTTATGTTCATTCATTCTTCACAAGGTTTTTATGTCTAGTCCTTATTTTAAACATTGTTATTGTTATTAAAAGTTAAGCCTTTTTAATTTTGTAAAGGCAAAAAAAATGGAAACCTAATAAACACATGCATATGTAAAAATTAAAAAGTAAAAAAGAAGAAGCAAATGGAAAAACATACCATGTTCATGGCTGGGAAGAATCAACATTGTTAAAATGTATTACTACCCAAAGCAATATACAGTTTTAATGCAATCTCTATTAATGCTCCACTGTCATACTCTAAGGATCTCAAAAAAATAATACTTCTTTTTATATGGAATCAGAAAAAACCTCGAATAGCTAAGACATTACTCAGAAATAAAAACAAATTAGGAAGAATCACACTACCAGACCTCAGATTATACTATAAATCCACAGTAATCAAAACAGCATGGTAATGGCACAAAAACAGAGAGGTAGATGTATGGAACAGAATAAAGAACAAAGAGATGAACCCAGCTACTTACCGTTATTTGATCTTTGACAAGCCAATTAAAAACATTCAGTGGGGAAAAGATTCCCTATTTAACAAATGGTGCTGGGTAAACTGGCTGGTGACTTGTAGAAGACTGAAACTGGCCTCACTGGACTCACACCTTTCACCATTAACTAAGATAGACTCTCACTGGATTAAAGATTTAAACTTAAGACATGAAACTATAAAAATACTAGAAGAAAGTGCAGGGAAAATTCTTGAAAAAATCAGCCTGGGCAAATATTTTATGAGGACGACTCTCCGAGCAATTGAAGCAGCATCAAAATACACTACTGGGACCTGATCAATCTAAAAAGCTTCTGCACAGCCAAGAACATAGTAAGTAAGCAGACAGCCCTCAGAATGGGAAAAGATATTTGCAGGGTATGTCTCCAATAAAGGTTTAATAACCAGAATCCACAGAGAACTCAAACATATAAGCAAGAAAAGAACAAGTGATCCCATCGCAGGCTGGGCAAGGGACTTGAAGAAAAACTTCTCTGAAGAAGACAGGTGCATGGCCTACAGACATATGAAAAAACGCTCATCATCCTTAATCATCACAGAAAGGCAAATCAAAACCACTTTGAGATATCATCTAACTCTAGTAAGTTTAGCCCACATCACAATATCCCAAAACCAGAGATGTTGGCGTGGATATGGAGAAAAGGGAACACTTCTACACTGCTGGTGGGAATGCAAACTAATATGTTCCTTTTGAAAAGATGTTTGGAGAACACTTTGAGATCTAAAAATAGACTTGCCATTTGATCCTACAATTCCTCTATCAGGTATATATCCAAAGGACCAAAAATCACATTATAACAAAGCTATTTGTACCAGAATGTTTGTTGCAGCCCAATTCATAATTGCTAAGTCATGGAAGAAGCCCAAGTGCCCTTCGACCCACGAATGGATTAATAAATTGTGGTACATGTATACCATGGAATATTATGCAGCCTTAATGGAAGATGGAGACTTTACCTCTTTCATGTTTGCCTGGATGGAGCTGGAACATATTCTTCTTAGCAAAGTATCTCAAGAATGGAAGGAAAAGTATCCAATGTACTCAGCCCTACTATGAAACCAATTTATAGCTTTCTTATGAAAGCTATAACTCAATTATAGCCCAAGAAGGAGGGGTAAGGGGAGAGGAGGGAGGGGGAGGGGGAAGATGGGTGGAGGGAGGGTAATTGGTGGGGCCACACCTACGGTGCATCTTACAAGGGTACATGTGAAATTTACTAAGTGTAGAATATAAATGTCTTAACACAGTAACTAAGAGAATGCCAGGAAGGCTATGTTAACCAGTTTGATGAAAATATTTCAAATTGTGTATAAAACCAGCACATTGATGAAAATACTTCAAATTTTGTATAAAACCAGCACATTGTACCCCATGATTGCATTAATGTACACGGCTATGATTTAATTTTAAAAAAAAAGAAAGAAAGAAAGAAAGAGAAAAAGAAAAACCACAGGAATCCTTTACATTGAATGGCATGCAATGCATTTACAGGATTATTTTGAAAGGTGCATTATAAAAAAAAGAAATAATATACTTACCCATATGTAACATGCTCCCTCCTTTAACCAGCTTTAAGTTTATTGCACATTTAATTGCCACTGCACTGAATATTAGGAACAAAATAACTTAGTATAAAAGATGGTAAACGATAGGGTTTTCCATTTCAGACAATTTTCTTTTCCTTTGAACCTACCTCTGAGTAGGCCCTTTGGAATTATTCTGCATAGGTACAGGAAAGGAGATCCCGGAAATCTTCTCTGTGAGCAACACCTTGTTGACTTAACTCCCCAGACATCAAGGAAAGAATGAAGAACCTGAAATTGCTATTTATTTTCTTTTCCGTTTACTGGCTCTGGGCCACTGACAAATGAGAATGTTACATACGTAGAGACTTTTTTTTTTTTTTAATCTATGTCTTGGCAGAAGTAGAAATCAAAACAGCAAAAGGTAGTCTTTGGGGCCTGATGCAGTGGCTCACACCTGTAATGCTAGCACTCTGGGAGGCCGATGGCTGGAGCTCAGGAGTTTGAGACCAGCCTGAGCAAGAGGGAGACCCCATGTCTACTAAAAAAAAAAAAAAGCCAGGTGTTGTGGCAGGTACCTGTAAGTCCCACCTACTTGGTGAGCTGAAGCAGGAGGATCACTTGAGCCCAACAGTTTGATTGAGGTTGCTATGAGCTATGATGATACCACAGCTAGAGAGCTCTGTCTCAAAAAAAGAAAAAAAAAAAAGGTAGTCTTTGAAGAATTTGGGGAATGGATGTTAGGAAGGGCACTCTGGAAGTGCAGGATGTGGACATAGCCTCTGTCACCTCCCTATGTTCCCTCTCTGTGGGAATCCTTTCTGGGCCATGCACTAATCACAAGCCTCCTCATTTTCCTGGTACCAAATGATTTCTGGAATCCAACCTCTTTAGCTCTAGAAAAGCCCTTAGAAATAGATACTCCTTAATCATGCCTCCACAGGGAAGCTGAAGCCGTAGGAGGCAGCTGAGCTGCCCCTCCCACACAGCCGCGCAGACCTGACACCCTCTCTCCTGGCCACCACCTTTATTTGTGAAGAGCAAACCGGCCAACAGATGGGGACACTGATGGGAGTGACTCCTACGCGGACGTGCCTGATTCCACTTGTTGGCAAGTGGGGTGTGTGGGAAACTTGAGTCACTCCTCATTTTGGCGTCCTCTCTTCAGTGACACTCTTCTTCTTATCACATGTTGTTTTTCCTTTGGCCTTTATTTGCTGTTGCACCACTCATAAAAATAACCCAAATTCTTTTTTTAAAAAATCGTAATCTTCATTAAATCATAACTGTACACACTTATGGGGGCACAATGTGATGATTTGATATACAATGTGGAATGCTTAAATCAAACTAATTAACATAACCATCACCTCACTAACTTATTTTAGGGGTAAGACTTTTATAATATACTCTTAGTTGCTGTAAAATGTACCTTTGCATTGTGCACATGAGGTGAGATCCGACCTAATAGCCTCCCCTCACTCACTCTCCCAAGTTCTTAACATGCATGTTTGCAGCGAGAACGCGTGGTTGGATCTCTCTCTCCATCAGTCCTATCTGCAGAGGCCACAGCCCCGCACTCTGCGAGGTCTTTTCCTCGCTGGGGACTTTTCTTCTTTTATGGTGAGTTAGCTTCTCCCTTGGCGATGGGCCAGGTGTAAACATGCTGCTTGTGTAACAAGCCCCCTTTCCTCTGCAAACCAGATGAGCTCTCAGGTTTTGTGGCAAGATGGTGACCACACTAACTGCTCCCGCACTGGGGACACAGCCAGGAAGTCACTGCCATGATGCTCTCAGCTCCTGGCTGGGCCTGTGTCCCCTGGCTCCAATTCAGGGGCTGGCTTGTCCAGTGTTTGGTGTTTGAGTTCTTTGTTCTTGTGGGTTTGGATTTGTCCAGCTTTCATCCCGGGGACATTTGCTCTCTGCATCCAATGCCATCTCCAGCTCAGTCAATATTTGCTCTCTGTGTCACCACTCTTCCCTTGCTAGGCGTTTACTTCATTCTTGCTCATTTCCACTCTCTTTTAATTCTCTCACTGTTAAATTTCTTTTTTCCTTTGTTTTTTTTTTTTGAGAGAGTCTCGGTCACTCTGGAAGAGTACTGTGGCATCATAGCTCACAGAAACCTCAAACTCCTGGGTTCAAGTGATCCTCCTGCCTCAGCCTCCCAAGTAGCTGGGACTACAATTGCCCACCACAATGCCTAACTAAGTTTTTGTATTTTTAGTAGAGATGGGTCCGCCAGCCTCAGCTTCCCAGAGTGCTAGGATTATAGGTGAGAGCCACTGCACCAGGCCTGTTAAATGTCTTTTAAAACTTTATACTCAGAATTATCATTTATTTCTCCCAGAGTCCCTTTAGCTAGCCCCTGACTCTGAACACTCCTTATTTCCTATGAGCAACACCTGTTATCCACCTGTCACCATGTAGTGCAAAATAATGAACTCTTCGACAGGCAAATCTTTTTTGTTTTGTTTTGTTTTTTGTCTGATCCTCTGTCTTAGAGGTGGTTTGCAGATTTTTGTGAAGATCCTGACCAGCAATACCATGACCCTGGAGTGATGCCATCGCAAATGTGAAGGCCAAAATCCAGGATAAAGAAGGTGTCCCTCACCGCCATCCCCATCAGCAGAGGCTCACCTTAGCGGTAAGCAGCTGGAAGATGGTTGCTCCTGTGACCTCAGCATCCTCTGAGAGTAGCTGTTAATTCTTCAGTCTTGTGTTCCTAGTGCCCAATAGCGGCATTACTCTGCACTGTAGCAATTTGCCCCAAATTAGGGTTTGGAAGTTACCAGTACCAGCAATTGTCGAACCTGTTCAAAATGTTAACAAAAGTTTTGGTGGATGGTAAAAAATAAACTAAACAAAGACATAAATTTTGCCTTTAGTGAAAATAAAGTCGGCCTGAAAAGCACCAGGAAAAATCAGATGAGGACATCACTTAGCAACAAATACCCCTGTAAATTCCTCAGCTTCAGAGAAATCTTGCCCACTCTGCCAGTGGTTAAATGATGCATCTGGAATCAACAACTTCAGAACTTCCCAGCTTCCGACATCAGTAAGAGATGACTCATGCTTCACACCTGTTGTTTCCTCTCAAGGAAGTCTCCTTCTCCTACTCACTATTTCCTGCTCAGACTTCAAGTAATGAGTGAATATCACATCTCAGAGAAGAATGCCCTGGCTCCCCAGTCTAAATTATAGACTTTGATTTGACCCTCACATCCAAGCCCAAACCTGTCCTTTAGATTCCAGATTCTGGTACACAGCGGCTCAATGTCCCTAGCAGATGTCCCAAAAGCATCTTGAACTTAGCAGTATGAATCAAATTCTTTATTTTTTGACCAGCAAATCTATCTTGCCAGTTCCTTCGCATTGCGCCTCCTTTCCCATTTGTTTATAGAGTATTTGCATTACACTGTATAGGTTGCCTCCAAAGAATCACAGAAGGTTTAGACAGTAAAAGAAACTAATTGCGTCTGAGTCCTCAGAATAAAATGTCCATTCACTTGGAATCAAGTTAGAAGATCAAGTCTTTTTATACACACACATGCACACACACATACATACACACACACACACATTTATTATAAGGAAATGATTTATGTGATTATGGACTCAGGCAAACCCCAAGACCTGCAGGATAAGGTGGCAAGCCCAGAAAAGACAATGGTTTCATTTCCGTCTGAATGCCAGCAGGCTCAAGACTCATGAGGAGCTATTGTTTCAGTCCAATTCCAAAATCAGGAAAAAATCTCTTTTACTTGAAAGAGCATCAGCACTTTGCTCCATCCAGGCCTTCACCTGATTGGACGAGGCCCACCCACGGTAGGGAGGGCAGTCTGCTTTACTGAATCTACAGAGTCAATTGCAAATCTCACCAGAAACACCAGGATACTATTTGATCAATGTCTGGGAACCTCATAGCCCAGTTAAGTTGACACATGAAAGTAACCATTACAGATAGCAGGGGCAGTACACCCCTTGGATCCACAGTACCAGATCAGGAATCCTGTCCCTTGGCTTCTGAGTATGGGCTTCCGATGGCCTACATCTTTCCTCTCTTCAGAGGACACCTGGGGCCACTAGCGCCACACTGCCCATATAGAGCAGAGAGGCAGCAAGCACAGACAACCGGAAGTTTCTTGACACTTACCTTCCCCCAGATAAGCCACTGGCTATTGACTAAATATTAGATAGTGCAGTGGTATGAAAGCCCAGCACCATTAGTCCAAGTTGGGTTCAAGTCAGAACTTTCTTCACTCCCTTACTGGGTCCTGCTAGGATCAATTCTTTCATAAAACACTTAAACATGAATTCTTATCTCAGGTTCCGCTTCTAGGGAAGTTGGCCTAAGAAAGCAACCTTCCTCATAATACTTTGCTGGCTGTTGTCACTTTCTTCCTGAAGATCCCTACTTTGAGGAGATTATTGAAAGTTTCCTAAAGCATCCTTTCTGTTCAGAATTACTGAGAAGCAAACCTCTGAGCCAGGAAGGCTTGAGCTCTGGCGTCAGCATGTCCCTCTTGCCCTGGCCTTTTATGGGCACATTTGATCCTGCTAGAATGACCTCGGAGGGGGAGAACCCCTTTCTCTCAAACCCCCCAGAAGGAGAATTTGGGGGAGACTGCTGTTTGCTAAACTGTATGCTCCGTGGTGAAATGAGAACACCAGGAGGAAGCCAGTCCGATAATGACAAGATCCACTTAGCATATAATTTACATGCATGCGAATCTATTTCATAACTGCAGGTTGCTGGAGAGGTATGTCTCCCCTCCCAGAGCCCTCAGTGACTGCAAAAGGTAATTACCGAAACGGCCTCACTCTGCTCATGATGTGGAAGCCTCATGTTTCTTGAAATGACTTAACCCATGGTATCTATCGCTGAGCTTTGCCTGAAGAGAATTAGGAACAAGAAACACACCTCAGTGAATGAAATATTTCTTTTCTTCACGCATGTATATGAACTTACTCTAATTACTTCTCTGCTCTGCTCTTTTCAGTCAAGTAGGTACCCAGGAGAGTGATAAACACTGTCCTTTAAAGAACCTGATAATAAACACTGTCAAAGAAAACCCTTTAGAAAACGGTGCGTGCTGTTCTTAAAGCCAAGGCACTTCAGGGGATTTTCTGCTGGGCAATGAACTTGGATTGCAAAGTTGTGTAACTATGAACATGTGCTCACACACAGACGTGCTCACACTCAACAGAGTTATTGAAACTGCCTATTACAAAGCAATAAAGGTGGGCAAGATGAGAACTGTGGGAAGGGCCTAAAACTTCAAGAAGGCACAGGCCTAACTAAAAACAATGACAATAATCAGCCACTGTCCCTTGGTTTGCCTGACAGTAGCCACAGTGGTGTGACGATCCAGAGGGTAAATGCCAGAATGCAGTGTTGGGAGAAGAGGGTGAGTTGCAGCCACATTAATTAGGTAGAACTGGTGGGAAGAAGGTTTTGGAAGTGACGCATTGTAAGTGGAGATGGCGCTGTGCTGAGAGCCAGGACCAGTTTCTTGCATTCTGTCCTTACTTCTGGAACATGCGCTGGCTATTTCATGGGTGCCCCTAATTAGATGCTGATTCGATCAATCTGACATTCATCTCTCATCTAGCCCTTCTCCAGCAGAAGGCCCTTACCGGCCATATAATGATGAAACAGCAAATAATGTAACTTCAGTAGGTCTTGTACATTTTCTGAATCTCAGGTTCTGCATTTATAAAATGAGATGGCTGAACACAGATCTCTACTGATCACCCCCAGCTCAAATACTCCAAGTCTGCCAGTTCTCAGGGGTCTGAGATGGCAGCTGCCTTTGGGGGGAATGTTGGCAGAACTAGGGAGATGGCCAGGCTGGGAGCCCATCTTCCCCCAGGTTCCCGCCACACCCAGGGCTCACCAGGAGAGAGCCCCATTGATCCACTGCATTTGTGTTATTCACAGGCTCTGAAACAGTCCTTGCTGCAATTCCCTTTAGTGGAAGAAATGACAATGAGCCCCGCTGCAGGGGAAGGGGGAGGCTGTGTTTCCAAGGTAAGCTCACTGGTGGTATACAATTGTGTCTTTATTTAAAGTAAATTTCCTGTTGGCTGAATTTATGCTGCCTTTGATACCTACTCAGTGCTTTGCATACAATCTGCTTCTCCCGGCTTTGTTTTCCCAGAGCCCTGAAAGGGGATCCCTCAAATGCTGATTAAAAGCTATTCAGACATTTATACGCTGCTCTTAATGTATTTGACATGTACCCTTACAATATGCACGATAGGTGAGGTCCCACGGATTCCAAATTGTATATTAAAAAAGCACATTGTACCCCATAAATGCAGTAATGTACACAGTTACGATCTAATAAAAAAAATTGTCAAATTAAAAAATAATAAATAAATAAAAGCTATTCAGCAAGAGCCTAATGTTTCACTGATAACTTTCTCTTGACTGCTTCATCAGGGCTGTCCTGCTGCAGGTTGGCTGGGTGTCCCCAGACGGGTAGACAAAAAGAGGACAGGAAGGTTCCAGCGCAGTCTTGCCCCAGACTTCACCCTCACTTGAATCACTTTTCCATTTTGTGCCTTGGCTCACGGGTACCGCTTTCCCTTGTCAACTCCAAGAAGTGAGTAGGAGGTTATTCGATGAACACTGCATGCTCCTGCCTTAAAAGAGAAAAGAAGGAGAGGTTCTGTTCAGTTCTGCAGGATTTCAAAGCTAACCCTTGCTGACAGTGTGGCGGGAGGCAGGGCTCAGCTGTAAGTGAGCCCTCAGGGCTGGAATTTCCTGGCCTGAAAAGATCCCTAGACTCAGAAGCTTTGGTTCCAATTTCACAACTTCTTCATCTATAAAATCACAGAGCTGTTACATAATCTCTACTGCTTCTCACAGGTCTGAGGTTCAGTCTGAGATCCCTAGAAACATACCTTCATTGTTAATGTTCTTTGTTGTTGTTCAGTGAGGTTAATACACAGAAACTCAGGGAGAGGGCGGCACCTGTGGCTCAGCGGGTAGGGCACCGGACCCATATACCGAGGGTGGCGGGTTCAAACCCGGCCCGGCCAAACTGCAACAGAAAAATAGCCGGGCGTTGTGGTGGGCGCCTGTAGTCCCAGCTACTTGGGAGGCTGAGGCAAGAGAATCGCCTAAGCCCTGGAGTTGGAGGTTGCTGTGAGCTGTGTGACGCCATAGCACTCTACCAAGGGCGACACGGTGACACTCTGTCTCTACCAAAAAAAAAAAAAAAAGAAAGAAACTCAGGGAGAGACAGGAGTGCCCTGGGGTCGCTCTACCTACCTGCTGAGTAAGAGCTACCCAAAGTGCTAAGGAGCTAGAGGGAGCAAAGCCATTTATCATACAAACTAGGAAACCTCAGAAATGAAAAAGCATGTTCTTGGTATTTCCACCAGGACAGCAGGCCTAGACAGGAGCAATTCAAGGAACTGTGTCTTTGGGTGTGGAAACTCCTTGTTACTAATACGTGAATATTCCCACTGAGGATTCTTCACAGTCTGTACCTGGAGAACAGAAGCAACGGTTACATGGAGAACCTTGTTCTGACCCCTAAGATGAAGTGGGTGGGTTTGATTCCTTGTTACCAAGGTAACCTCTTTCAATAAGCCTTGAAAAGATAATTACTCTGTGTGAAGACTTTTTTTGCTTTGCATGGCACACCAGTACAGTTCAGAGACAACCCATTTACATAAGAAACAACAGGCATAGGCACACTTGATTTTATGAAGTGCCACTATTCAACGTATAAACACAGGCCTACAGACGGACTTAACCAGCATTTGTTTGTAAGTGTCTCATCTTCACATAAGGTACAATTTTAGAACTGTAAGGATTTAAAACAACAAACGTGCCCAGTTTCCCCATTTTTACAAATGATGAAATTGGGGCCTAGAAAAATTAAACTGGGAGCCCAATATTCTGGAGAATATTAACTGCAGATGTGGGATTAAAAATGGTATTTCTGACTCTTACTCTGGTGTCCTCTCATCGTTTCTTAACGTTGTTTATGGCTATCTGCCAATGAGGCAGAATGTATTTTTATAAATATTATACTATTTTTAATTCTTTAACATAGCAATAAAGCCAGAAAAGTGGCTTGAGGGATGGAGACTGAGCAGCTGAGCTGAAGCAGCGCAGCTGACCTCGTCTGCTCAGCCTTCCCCACCCACCCTCCATCATCATCTAGTTAAGGTTTCTCGTTGATTGTGAGGACGCTTATCTCAGGAGACTTGAGGAAGGAGTCACACGTAGACAATAGGTGTTGTGATGTTGGTAAAGGTTACTTTGATGATATGATGTTTTCTGTAATGATTCTCTCAGATATTTTGTTAAAGGGAAAATTACCTTTCTGTTGTTTAAACATTTTACATTGTTAGAATGAAGACTACTTTTATGTTGCTTCCTGTTAGATAAAGTTAAAATTCTCTAGGTTTGTTTCCTCGTATTCCCACTATAAAAGCTATTAGAATTATAACGGAGGCAGAACAGAATTGAGAGACTACTGTCACTGTTCTCCAGAACTACTGGCCTTCTGACAATAAAGCTAGTTGGACCTAATCCCCAACTCTGCATATTGACTGGACAGCGATAGGCAGCCGGACCCTCTTTGGTAACAGCAATTAGTAATTGACCATAATTCAAAAATATAGAGACGCATAAGTCATAGTAAAATATCATAATGTCTTGCCATCAAGAAATAACCATGGTTAATTTTTCATGCACACACACACATCCCCCAGCTGTCTGGAAATTATCCAGCCATGTATGTCTCTATCTTGCATATTACATGGATATACATATATATATATATGACAGATATAAAGTTTGTGTGCAATTGAATAGTTTAACATAGTGAATTGCATAGGAACTTTAAGTCCATCCCATGTGTGTGTATAAATACATATATATACATGTATCTCCAATCACCTTTCTATAGACACATCTGTATTTTTAGAAATGGAAGAGAATGTATTGTATTTTAACCCTTTCTCTGTAATATTTTATTATAAATACATGTTCTCTATAATCAAACACGCATTTGCAGCACCATCTTTTCGACCCAGTTTATCTCCCACCACAGTAGCATTTATACACGGAGAATCAATGAACTTGACTCTCAAACTGGGCCTACTCTAAATTTTTTTTTTGCCTAAAAGATCAGCTTCCATTTGTTCTGAATACAACTCGAAGGAGTCCTGAAATCCAAGAACCTGTCTTACTCAAGGCCTAAGGAAAAGAAGTCAACCCCCCACCCAGCCCTTTGACAGCAGGAAGGCTGCTCAGTGTTGTTTATGATAGAGAAACACATGTCAAAATTGCAATCACCATTTTCTCTTATCAAATTAGAGAAGTTCAACAAGTCTGACAACACTCCATTGGAGAGCATGTGGTGTGGGGAAACAAAGTCTTGTGCATTGCTGAGGGGAAGGGAAATCGGTGCAGCCTCCATGAAGAGAAGTGGAGCAAAAGCTGTTACAATCACAAGTGTACGTATCTTTCAACCCAGCAATGTCTTTCTAATGCCAGGAAATATCATTCGCGTTCATCATCCCAAGTGCAAAGTGATATGTGGTCAAGATTAATGATTACATCATAGTCTTTTTTTAATTTTTAAATTTTTAATTATTATGGGTGGATAATATATATCTTTACTGGAAATACATGATGTTTTGATACAGATATACAATGTGAATTAATCAAATCAGGATAATTGGGGTACCTATCACCTCAAATTAGGTATCTATCACTTAACACATTTCTTTGTGTTAGGAACATTGCAATTCTACTCTTTTGGTTATTTTAAAATATGCCCTCACTTAGTGTTAATTATAATCATTTTGTTGTGAGAAAGACTGGAAATACCTTAACTGCCCATAAATAGAGAATTGGAAGCTTATCCATAGTATGCAAAAACCATGGTCTTTTTGTGCTGATATCAGGGGCAACTTCCAAGAACTGATGCTAAGTGGGAAAAGCCAAACAGCAGGATGATACGTTCAGTGTGTTGCCATTTATGTTAGATGAGAAATGCATTAAATATTTCAAAACTACACAGACTCATTTGCCATTCAGAACCTCAGGAACCACGGAAACGGACATCTTTGAACAGGTAGCAACTTGGGTTCAAGTTCTAGCAAACAGCCCCCTGACCAGCAGCCCCCACGCCATGCTGCTTATGTCACTTTTGTTGTTTATCAAACAGCTCGCTTTTTCTGTTTTATCTTCTTTTCTTTTCTTTCCCTTATAGATGGCTGGCTGCTTTCCCCCATCAAGGAAACTGAGCAGGCTCAGTGCCTGTAGCTCAGCGGCTAGGGCACCAGCCGCATACACCAGAGCTGGTGGGTTCGAATCCAGCCTGGGCCTGCCAAACAATGACAGCTATAACCAAAAAAAAAAAAAATAGCCAGTTGTTGTGGTGGACACCTGTAGTTCCAGATACTTGGGAGGCTGAGGCAAGAGAATCGCTTAAGCCCAAGAGTTCGAGGTTGCTGTGAGCTGTGACACCACAGCACTCTACCCAGGGCTACACAGTGAGACCCTGCCTCAAAAAAAAAAAAAGAGACCAAGCAAATTCGAAAGTGTTTAATAAAAGCTAGAAAATGGTGATTTCTGCATTAGAGTAGGACTTAACTTAATTACATTAAGACTTGTGTTTGGCCTTTTATGAACAAGCCCTTTGCAATGAGTCTAAATCAGCCCATGGAACTCCGATCAAATAATGAGGTTGAAAATAAAAGGGAGATGACTATTACGATCTCCTCAACTGCTGCTGGTTACTAGATGTCCCTGATTTAGGCAATGGAGTTCTTCTATAGACACACACTGAGAAACTGGGACCAGGAAACGAGACTTAGAACCTTGTTCTGTTGTGGGGATAAACAAATCATTTTTTTCTAGTAGCCTTCACACAGATTTCCAAGCAGGCTCTGACCTTTAAAGGGTAAAGCAATAAGCCTCTGTCACAGGAAAGGGGCCCACTGGCTGCAGCCAGTGACTATCAGCTCTGTTCTGCCAGAGAGTAGCCCGTGAGTCAGGGCACCAGGGCTGCCCGTCCTTCTCCAGTTACTGTGGCTCTGCCTGCTCCCTTCACACCATCCTTCCTATAGCACAGAATTAACGTCTTCCACACATTCATATTCTGCTATCAATACAAGAAAAACAGATCATACCATTATATGGTTTGGCTTGCTTTTCAGAGCTTTAGCATCTTGAAGTCTATTCTGTTTAATTAAAACAAATTTTTATTTTTCCTTCTATGTGCACTATGTGCCCTAGAATTTCTGAGAGCAAGAAACTCAAAACCTACGTTCTCCAAGGTAAAGGTTTGCACTGTTCTTTGAGCACCTAATGTCCTGCAGCAGGGACTGTTAGGATGCTTTCTGTAGCCTCTCAGCACTCACCTCTATGTACTGAAAGCAAATGCCAGTGATTCCCTACCCGAGGGACTCAGCTTGCCTATGGACAGCTTAAGCCAACAGTGCCAGAGCCTTCCAGAAGCAGTCAGTCTTCAGCCAGGGATGAACGGGGAGTTGATCCCCAATGATCGTCGTTTTCTCATTCTTCATTTGTGAGAACTTGGGCATGTTCTACACAGTCTCCCAGAGATTCCCAGAGGACTACACTCCACTTGCACAAAGTGGGAACCTGCTGAATCATACATATGGTTACAAACGCCCCAGAGATAAACGAGAAAGTAAGAGGTTCACCTCCAGTAGTACGATAAAATGTCAAGAGAAATCCTGGTTAACAAAACAAAGAAAAGCCAGATTTGAAGAAGTAAGCAGGGCTGGACCTAGCATTTTCTTTGTGTACCTCTGATCTCAGGTGCTCTAAACCTTAAAGTTTTGGTTGGGAACAAGAGACAAAACATGGCCCCAAACTAAGTGGAGCCCTGACGAAACATCCAGTGTAGGGCTAGGATCTTCCAGAGGCAAAGCTCTCAGGTGCAAATAGGGGAAAAAACGTTCCAAGTAGAGGGAGGGTGGTGATCCATTTAGGTCTTGGCAATGGGAATAACATTAATAATAATAATATATTTTCTAAGAAACTTGCTTAAAAATCTTTGACAATAGCCATCATCACCGAGTTGGGGACAGAATTTATTTAACCAAAATGTCCTGAAATAATCTAAGTCCTGGGTTGGTAGTGATCCCAAGAAATGGGCAGAATAGTGGCACATCCTTTTTGGAGGATTATCATCTTGGCTCAAAACTCCAATGTGTTCCCACAGATAAAGCTCTAAGAATAATGGGCTCACGATCAAGTATCATCAACACTTGGGGAATAATGTACCACGAGCAACAGTTAGGAAACACAGCAGCAAATAAGGTAATCAGACCAACCACGACTGCAGGTACTGGAATGGACACAGAGCAGAAGATACCCAGGTGTAATAAATATGTAATAAACAGATATAGAAGAGTTGGAAATAGGATGAAGGAATAAAAAATGCTCAAAACTGACCAGGTATTTTTAGAAAAGAACCAAATAGAACTTCTGAAGAAAACTGATCCTTAAAGTTAGAGACTCAATGGACAAGAGAAATAGACATATCAGAGATGAGAGTTCTTGAACAGGAAAATAAATCTGTAAAAAGTACCAAGAGATGTGCAGAGAATGTGACACAGAGAGACAGTGTGCGAGAACCCAGGATGAAAAGCTGAAATACGTGAAAAGGTGAAAAAATAAATAAAGAAAGAAAGAAAGAAAGAAAAATTAGATTGGTCTATAGTGTGGCAAACATGTACACAATATTATCTAGTTATTGCTTTTTGTATTAGCAAATATTTGTACAAATGACTAGTTATTAGTTTTTGTATTTTGATTATTGATTTTTGACTTTAATAACGGTATTATTCTTTGTAATAAGAGTTTAAAATTTTACCTTATTTTCCATGCTTTGGAAATCATTAGCTTTAAAGTGTTTCTTGAAATTTCGATAAAATTTATAAACTGAGAATAAAGTCCTTAAGTTAAAAAAAAAAAAGAAAGAAAAGCTGAAACATGTGTGATCCAGGTTCTGGAAAAAAAGCAAGAAGCAATGGTAACACTTCTGAATTACTAGCAAGGTAATGACAGAAATTTCCAGAGCTATTTGCCGAAAGAATTACATACAGAAAGGAGAAAGCATATTGATCCCAATCAGAAGAAACTAAAAACAAACAAAAAAAAAACTCTCATGTAGATATCCTGGTAAACCTACACTGTCCCACATTTTATAAATCTTTAAAAAAGCCAGAAAAAAAAGACAAAATATGACAATTATAAAGAGAGCCACTGACAACAGAAGGCACATAAAATATCAGTGTGGGATAAAATATCAATGTGTTGAAAGAAAAATAGCTCTCAGCTAGAAAAAATAAGTCTGGGGGGAGAAGAAGGTTAAATAAAGACATCTTCAGACAAACAAAATGGAGGCTCTTTTGCCAATAGAATAGAACTACAGAATTTCAAAAAGAAAAAAATATATATGATGCCTGGAAAATCTAAGATGCAAGAAGGAATGGCAAACAAAGAAAATAAGTCCGTCATAGTAAATGTTTGCAATTAAAAAGTAAAGCTGAATTAAAATCCTGGACAAGAGCAGTGGAGAGATTAGAAGTTGGTGGCTGGAGTAGCACGTGCTGAAGTAAAATCTTAGTTTGCTTGAGAGCAGCATAAAGATCATGTGAACCTTAGACCTTGTTAAACTTACATTAGAGAAATGTATAGTTTTCTAAAGGGTGTGCAGAGGCCTTCCCCAAATGGGGGTGCTCCGTTTCTTAATCTAGCTGGTGACTATGTGAGGGTGTTCCTGTTGTGAAAACCCAGCAAACATGCCCTTCTGATGTGAACATATTTCTCTATGTAAATTATATTTTTCTAAAACTGTAAAATAGGAACAGAGACATCACTAGCGTGACAACTAAAATAATAGAACCAGGGGGTCTATAAACCAGGGAGGTCTATAAACCACGGGGGATATAAACAAGACATATAATTTCCAAACCAGGAAAGGAAAAACATGAAGTAGAGAAACATAGACATAATTCAAAAGAGGACAAACAGCGTTAAAAAGGTCAAGTAAAGATTTTTTAAATTAAAAAGGTAAAATTTAAAAATATGTATAAAATAAATGTGAATCCTAATATATCTACAGTCACAGTCAGTATAAATTTTGTTAAAAGGCAAACACTCACAGTCTAGATCTTTCCAAATGTCAAGCAAAAGTATTTATAAATACCTGAAATAAATGACATGAAATGACTAAAGGAGAGGGAGTGGGGACATTAAGCAAAATACACTTTCTGGACAAAGCATTATCAGTGCTAAAATGGGCCACTAAATATTGATAAAGATTTTGATTCACAAAAGCAAAATGGGAATTCTAAATTAGTGTCATACTGATAATATAACAGAGCTGCTAAGATAAATATATTCACCATAAGATTGGAAAAAAGTGATAGATCCACCATCCTAGTGGGAGACATTTAATTCTCCCTTTTCTGTAATTGAATGAGAAGAGAGAAAAAAAAAAGCATAGGATAAAGAGTTGAAGAACACTATCCTTAGGAGAAACAATACCTATTTTAAAACATGACTTCAGCATGTCGAGTAACAAAACACCTCCATGTCTCTGGATGAGTTCATTTAAAATGTTCTTTGAACAAAAACAAAACCTATAGATTTTTTTTTTTCTGATTCCCAAAACCATAGAAAACATTAAATAAAATTGCAAGGTCTCAAGTATGATAAGAACCCCCTATCAAGGGTGGTGCCTGTCTGCAGATAAATAAACACACTGTTGGGTGTTTGGTCTTCCTTAGATTTTCTTAATCTTGGGTGTGAGGCAGGAAGTGTTTTGAATGAGGCTGTGTTCTCAGAGTCATGTGTGTTGTGACCACATGTGACCACAGTCTATCAATTCATTAGGCTTCTCTACTCTGCTTTGATACCCAGATAATAAGATATTTGAAATTGTGGAGGAAAACCCAGAACGACATATTTATTGAGGTTACAGGCTCTAACAAACGTATGTTTTTTTCTGTCCAATGAGATCGTAGATTTAACAATAGCATAAAAATAAATACTGTTTTAAATGATAGAAACTTTCCAAAGACACTCCCTGAACAATACTCCAGGTGTGCATGCAACTTTTGGGGACAAAAGATTAAGCAAAAATAGAGGTGAGATAGGATGGAGGGGGGGGTGTATGTTCCAGGGCTGTCTTTTTAAAGGCAACAATGGTAATAGATACACTGGCTTCAGATCACAGGCCCTGGTGCTCTCCCTTTTCCCCCTGATAAGCAGAAGCTCAATAAGGTATTTGCCAAAGTGTTCACTAGTTTGTCACCCAACAGGGAAGCTCATCCAAACTCAAGACACGTAGACAGACTCTAGATGCTATGTGTATGAGTTTTCTATTGCTTCCATAACAAATACCTGCAGACTGAGTGTTTTATGTAACATAAACATTTTAAAGTTCTTTTATTTGTTTGTTTTTGGCCAGGGCTGGGATTGAACCTGCCACCCCCAGTATATGGGGCCCGTGCCCTACTCCTTGAGCCACAGGCACTGCCCTAACATTTTAAAGTTCTTTAAGTGAGAGGTTCAACAAGGGTTCAATGTGCTAGAGTCAAGATGTCAGCAGGGCTGTCTTCCTTTCTGGCCCAAGGGAGTATCCACTCCCTTGCTCCGTTCCTTTTGATTGTGGGGCTTGTCAGGTGAGAGCCTTCCCCAGCCTCTAGAGCCCTTCACGTTCCCTGGCTTGTAGCCTCCTTTCTGCATATTCATAACCACCAATGGCTGGCCGAGTTCCCCTCATGCTTCCCAATCTCTCCTCCCTCCATCTGACTTTTCTCTCCCCCAGCTGGGAAATGATCCCCACTTGAAAGACTTGTGTGACTAAGTTGACCTCTCCTGGATAAACCAGGATACTTTACTCCATCTCACGTTTTGTAACCTTAATCACACCTGCAATGTCACTTTGCCTTCCATGTAAAGCAACATATTTGCAAATTCTAGGGATTAAAGCAAAGAACTCATTTGCATGATCTTTATTCTGTTAACCCAGGGACAGAGGATCGGTTTCACCACAGTTTAGGGCTCATATTTTGGAGACCAAGCGAGCACTTCAAGCTGTGGAGAATTGCAGTATGGAAGAGGAGGACAGTTCTGTTCTCTGCTCTTTTTCTGCTCCCCTGTTCCTTTTCCTACTCCCTAGATGCCAGGATCTAAGCTGTGAGTTCAAAGTCAAGAGGACAGAGAAGGCTTTGCTGGGCTGCTGGGCTTGGTACCCGCTGGCATGGCTGATGTCTAGTTTAGAACGCCTTTGCGGGGATTTCTCTCCTAGGGTCTAAAGCAGAGAAGGTGTATCTCTCCTCGAGAGATAAACATAGCCTGGAAAGCAATGCAAGAAGTCAGCCTGGGGGCTGCAGCGCAGCACAGTCGGCGGAGGTTCACCGGGGACTCAGAGCAAGGGGGCTCTACGTGGAGTGGGAGGAGGTGGAGTCGGGGACTAGGCAGAGCCGCCAGCATCCAATGGGTGCTAACACAGGGTCCAGGTCTCAGCAGGGCTTCCCCAGAAGCAGACACAGAGAGCAGAATTTGGAGACAAGCAGTTTCCCCGCAACCCTGGCAGCAAAGTGGAGATACTGTATAAGGAAGGAAAGGCAGCCTGTAGGGTGCGGGTTGATGTCGACTAAACAGTGGACAGCTGACAATTTATCCCCCGGGAGAGCCTGGGGAGCCAGTGTGGAGCGCCCTTACCTGAGGGCCCAGGGCCTGGGGCATTCGTCCACCCGTCCACCCTGTCCCACCACTCACTGTCTGAGCGTCCTCCTGGGGAATATTTAATGCCCAAACCCCTCTGGCCTGGTCAAGCAGAGCAGCGAGTCACAGAGGTGCAGGGGCAGGTGCGGAAAGCCATCAACTGCGCATGGATGTAGCAAACTTCTGGGCAAACAAGTGGTGCCACTGGGATCCTGGGAAAGTCAAAGGGAGCCTGAGAGGAAAGGATGGGCGCTGTCACTGGGCGCCCCGTCCCCAGGACATCTCCACATCTGGATAGGGGTGAATCTGGGGTGGCAGACAGGGTTTCCAAGTAGAAAGGTACGGGGTTCAGGAGGCCGGGATCATTGTGTCTGGGGAGACAAAACGAGCAAGCAGGCACAGCGACACCAACACAAAGCAGCAAGCACCGAAGCTCTTTCACCTGGCGTGAAAACAAAGCGCAAGAGCGGTGGGGCAGGACCAAGGCGGCAGGGAGCGCAGCCTTTACGGAGAAAGCCTCCACCACGTCTCCAGGGTGGATTGGAGTGAGCAGAACGCTCCACATCATTTGTTTTGGAAAACTCTTTCAGCTGTGACATTTAATTAAAGCCAGGGGGAAAGTGGGAGAGCAAACTGATGTATCAACAGGGTGAGGGGAAGAGGCGTCTCCCCAGATTCACGCTCGGGGTGTCCCCGGAGCGCGGGAGGGAGGCTGTGGACCAGCTCGAGTGCGCTTGGTGCCCAGATGGTCTCGGAAGAAAGGATCCCAGGGCTGTATTTCCAGGCTGAAATGGCTTTCTCGGCTCCCTTTCCCTAATTTGCTGGAGACTAGTCCAGAGAAAATAATTAGAGTTGCTCTGATAATGTGTTTGTTTTACCACTTTCAATTAAGGACGAGAATGAAGTGAAGAGAGAGACGGCGGGCCTGGCGGTGCCAGGACTTCTATTTATGCCCCCACCAGGCCTCCGCACAAACTTGCACAATATTTTCTTGGTTATTTTAAACTAATGAGTCCTCAAGTTGGTTTATTTTAAGCAGCTTTATTGAGGTATAATTAACATACAATAAGTTGCACGTAATTAAAAAGTGTACAATTTTGAAAACTTTTGATATGCATATACGTGATGAAATCACTGCTGCAATGGAGACAGCGAACGTATCCAACGTTCCATCCGTTCCTGCTTTTGGTAAACCCGCCTCTACCACCTCCTGGCAGCCTGCCCCAGACAACCACCTGCTCTTATTCACCATTGGTTATTTATGTTGTTAGAAAATTATGCAAATAAAACCGAACAGTGTGTATTCTTATCTTCCTTCACCAAAATTATCTTGAAGTTCACCCGTAATGGTTCTTCTGCGTCCTTAGTCCAGACGATCTTTAGGGTTTCAAGATTGCAAAATCAGGTATTCCTTTAATTTTGAGACATGGTCCTTCTATCATTTTCCTAGGGCTGCCTTAATGAATTACCACAACTGGGTGGCTTTAAGCAACAGAAATTTATTCTCTCACAGTTTTGAAGGCTAAAAGCCAAAATGGAGGTGCCAGCAGGGCCATGCTCCCTGGGAAGGCTCTAGGGAGCGTCTGTCCCACCCCCTTCTCTGAGTTTGGGGTGTTTCTGGCAATCCTGGGCGTCCTTGGCCTGTGGGCACGTGGCTGTCATCTCTGTCATCTCTGCCTTCCTTATCAGTCCCCATGTTTCCCCCTGTCTGTGTCTCTTCTCTTCCTGAAGGACACCAGTTACATTGTACTAAGAGTCTACCCTAATCCAATACCACCTCACCTTAACTAATTACATCTACAGTTTTATTCCCAAATACAGTTGCATGTTGTGGTTTGGGGAAGAATATGAATTTAGGGCACGGAGGAAACTATCCCCCCCCAATATAGCCATCCTCCCCTATTGAACCTTATATGGTTCTATTAAATAAAGAATGGAAGAGAGTGAATTTTTTTTTTTAATTCTTGACCTATCTTGAGATAACGTGAGCTGGGAATCACATTTCCCAAACTGTGTTCCAAATAATCACATATTAAATCACATTCTCTAAAATACAGGATAGTGTGGTCAAGTAAATTTGGTGAATGCTGGATTTTTTAAAGCATCTTCATTGAAGGGCTTGTCAAATCTTTGACATGTGTAACTAGAATAAATCTGGCTCTTTTCATTGCCCTTCTCAGCACAGCACTGCTTTCCGAATAGCTACAAACGAAGTGAAAGCAATTTAAATCCTTATTGCAGAACTCTTAAAAAAAAAAAAAAAAAAAACAGAGGAAAAATATACGACGTTATGTACAGTAAAAAATGCCCCCAAATCCTTACCCACTTCTGCAAAGCTAGCTGGTCACCTCACAGCAGCTATCTCCAAATTGGAGAGTCATCCTGTTAGAAAACCTGCCCAAATCCTTCTCCCAAAATACAGTCTGAGCTGACCCGGTCTCTTTTCCCCCCACCTCCTCTGCCAGCTTCCCAAATTCACTTTTTTTTTTTTTTTTTGAGAAAAATGAAAATCTCTCTGCCCTTTCCAATGTAGACAAATTCAGCCTTTAGGAATTTTCTGGTTTTCAATGAAGGAAGTTTGCCCATAATGAGAACGTCTGTTGAACTAGGTGGTGCAGACATGACTGAACCAAGGAAGATGTAATGAAGGACAGTGGCAGACACGCCGGGAAATTGGTACCACTATTTATTCCAAGCCCAACTCCCAATCTCTGGGGGATTCCTAAACAACCAAAATTAGCTCCCCTTGGCCTACAAAAAAAAAAAAAAAAACCAGACTGGGAGGACCTCTCTCAGCGAGCTTCCAGATAATCAGCTTACACAAAAAAACTGTGCAAACAAGATTAACTATTCCCAGACTGTCAACGGTTTTGGGGGTTTTTTCCCTCCCCTCTGCCTTAAGGATGCCTGTGCTTGCCTTCCTTTCTTGGCTTGTCCTACCCGCTGAGTCCTCCTCAACATGCCTGCAAAATAATCTAATAAACATGATGTAAAAGTAACTAGCAGATGTCTCTGAATTGTTCCTTGTAGAGAAACATTATTTCTTTTTGTCCCTGTCACATAAACAGTACTTCACAACGAACATCTAAGTGGGGTATACCGTGTACTCTAGATTTCTGTGAAGCCCTACACTTGCCTTTAACCGTCTTTTTAATAACATATGAGAGGCTTCAGACGCTGACACGCACACCCAGTTTGCCAGTGTTGCTCCAACCAGATCTGCAGCAGACCCCGATGTTTTCAACTGGAAGCCCCTGGAAGGCAGGTGTGCAGCCCAATGAACGAGCACCCTGCACAGGATATACTCAAAGCACTGTTTAATTTTTCTACCATCTTCCCTATAATTTAAATTCCTTGTTTCTGAGTGAAAACTTGTATAAGTCCAATGAATGAGGCAAAAGACAGTATTACGGTCACTTTTATTAGTACATAAAGCCTCAATTTGGAAGTTGCAGTGACCAGTCCTTGATAGCAATTTGGGGCAGTGCATGTCTCCTGCCCTCTAGCTAGGTCCACGGGGGCCTGTCAGCATCCGACAGTTGGGGGGGGTCTTCATTGTTCCCCTATAAAGTCCCTGTCCCTGCACTTGCTGACTGCAGGGACTGCCCCCCTTCAGAGCTTGCCCAGGCAGAGCATGGGCTGTGGAAACGTCATCTCCTGACACCACAGGTATGGTTTTCACCTTATGTCAGGCTCTCTGGTGCCAAGTGCACAGTTGCCAACCCTTTCTCTTAGGAATATCTTTGAGGGCTCTTCCAGAGGCAGCTCTCACCATGTAGACACCATGCTTCTCCTTTGGTCACTCTGCATCCAGCCCAAGGTTCATGAGAAGAGACACAAAGAAAGGGGTTTAAAAGGGACTGGGAAGAAAGCCTGGACGGTTGAACCAGGAAGTCTGGAGAGCCCACAAGAATGTGGGTATGAAGTAATCTAAGTAACCAATGACCAATAGAGATGATCAATGACTAGTAGAAACAGGCAATACCTCCTAGAGGCACAGAGAGGCCAATAAAAGACTTGCAGCCAATTTCAAAGACAGAGGGTGTCTATGCCCCCTACAGACCTTTGCAACTCCATCTCTCTCTCACCTTCTCTCCTTCATGACAGGGACCCACTTCCAACTCTCTGTGGAAGTGCTCTGAACTTTCTCTTTGTTCTTCTTAAATAGACTCTCTATTACCCTGAAACTTGTGCAGGTGACTTTTGCTCTCTATCCACACTGCCTGTGCTGCTCTAATTTTATTTGCAGTTTCCACTCACTTTTGCTTTCCATTGCAGCTGGACCTCCGTTGAACTTTCTAGCTCAGCCGAGTAATCGAACCAGGTCAACTGGATTCAGGCGACTGGGACCCCAAACCCTCAACAGCTCAGATGCTCACGGTTGGGGCTCTCATCACCATATGCGGTGGTCCATCTGCCCAGTATGTGAAATGGCTCCATGGGAGCTTACTTTCTTCCAGGGTCAACAGCTGGTCCACAGGAGACACTCATACATGCTGTGACCCACAGTGGGCAGGGAATACTCACGTCTCGTGTGCAAGAGCCACTCACAGACAACCACCAAAGAATCCCAACAGCTCTTCCTGGACCTCTGAATGTCCAGGATTAAGAGACAGACCTCCATCTCCTGGTCTCCAAAGCTCAGGGCATTCATCTTAATTTCTGAGTGATCTCACTGAGTTCTTACCTCCAAAAACTAAGACTGAGATTAGGAAACAGGTAATATGTCCACACCTGCTAGCAGCGCAAGTTGCTCTAAAAATACTTATTACAAAATCTTTTCTTTGGCTTGGCGCCTATAGCTCAAGTGGCTAAGGCACCAACCACATACACCAGAGCTGGTGGGTTTGAATCCAGCCTGGGCCTACCAAACAATGACAACTACAACCAAAAAAAATAGCCGGGCATTGTGGTGGGCGCCTGTAAGTCCCAGCTACTTGGAAGGCTGAGGCAAGATAATCGCTTAAGCCCAGGAGTTGGAGGTTGCTGTGAGCTGTGACACCACAGCACTCTACCCAGGGTGACAACTTGAGGCTCTGTCTCAAAAAAAATAAAAGAAAAACACAAAATCTTTTCTTTACATCTACACTGTCCTGAACCTCTAGTTGAGGTCTCCAAAAGTTTCGAAACTGATTTTCTTTTTAAATGCTAGATGTGGTGATCTGGTGTCTCACTGTGGAATTATATTTATTATCCCTTTGTTCTCATTAGAAACTTCATGGTTTTGTTAATATCAAAATTTTAAGGGGACACAAATGTTTTACATTACATGGATCACGTTTGTAATACTTCAGTCCCAGCTAACCATGTGCCCGTCACCCATATAGTGTTCATAGTATCTGTTAAGTAGATTTTTGCCCCTTCCCTCCTCCCCTTCCCTCCTGTTTGATTTTGGCTGAGTTTTACTTCCCTCCATGCACAGGTGCTCATCAACTAGTTCCAATATAAGAGTGAGGTATATGGTGTTTTTCCTTTCTTGAAACACTTCACTTAGAAGAATCATCTCCAGTTCCATCCAGAATGTTCCGAAAGGTATTAATTCATCTTTTTGATGGCTAACTAATACTTCATTGTATACATCTACCAAATTTTCTTAATCTACTCATGAATTGGTGGATGCTGGGTTTGATCCCACATCTTTGCAGCTGTGAATTGTGGAACAAACATTCTAGTACAGATGTCTTTTTGATGAAAAGTCTTCTCGTCCTTTGGGTAAATAGCCAGTAGTAGGATTGCTGGATTGAATGGTAGCCCCACTTTTAGTTCTTTGAGAAATCTCCATGCTGTTTTCCATAGAGGTTGTACAAATTTGCAATCCCACCAATAGTGAATAAGGATTCCTTTCTCTCTACATTCATGCCAGCATATACTGTTTTTGGAATTTTTTTTTTTTTTTTTTTTGTAGAGACAGAGTCTCACTTTACTGCCCTCAGTAGAGTGCCGGGGCGTCACACGGCTCACAGCAACCTCCAGCTCTTGGGCTTACGCGATTCTCTTGCCTCAGCCTCCTGAGCAGCTGGGACTACAGGCGCCCGCCACAATGCCCGGCTATTTTTCTGTTGCAGTTTGGCCGGGGCTGGGTCCGAACCCGCCACCCTCGGCATATGGGGCCGGCGCCCTACTCACTGAGCCACAGGTACCGCCCTGTTTTTGGAATTTTTAATAAAAGCTATCCTTTTTTTAATTTTCAGCATTCTTTATTGCCATTAATAAAAGGCAAGGATTTGTTGTTTTTTCATCTTGTGGAAGAAAAATAAAAGCCATTCTAACTGGGGTAAGGTGATATCTCCTTGTGGTTTTAATTCACATTTCCCTGATAATTAGTGACATTGCACATTTTTTAATATGCTGATTAGCCATACGTCTATCTTTCTTGGGGCTGCTTCTATTCATGTCTTTTGATCACTTTTTGATAGGGTATTTGTTTTTTCCTTGCTGATTTGCTTGAGTTCTTTGTAAAGTCTTATTATTAGCCATTTATAGCTTACAAATACTTTCTCCCATTCAAATAAAGTGTATGATTATTTTTTCTAAATCTGTGAAGTATGACTTTGGTAATTTGATGGTGATTGCATCGAATTTGTCGATCACTTTGGTTAGCATGGACATTTTAACAATGTTTATCCTACCTATCCATGAACATGCTATGTTTTTCCAGTTGTTTGTATCCTCTGAAATTCGTGTCCTTGAAGTTTCATAATTCTCCCTATAGGTACCTTTCACCTCCTTGGTTAAATATATCCTATATATTTTATTTTATTTGTAGATATTGCAAATTGTATTGAGTTTTTTATTTGACTTTAGCTTGGTTGCTATTAGTATAGAGAGATGTTACTGAATTATGTGTATTGATTTTGCATGAATCAATAAGACTAAGACTTCACTGAATTTATTTATCAATTCCAGGAGACCGTTGGTGGAATCTGTCAGGTTTTTTGGATACAAGGTCATATCAGCAGTGAAGAGCAATAATTTGACCGTTGATCTCTAATCTCTCAATTTGAATATACCCTTAATATTCTTCTATTGTCTGATTGTTCTGGCTAGGACTTCTCACACTGTGTTGAATAGAAGTGGTGACAGTGGAATCACTTGTCTTATGCCAGTTCTTAGGGGGAATGCTTTCAACTCTTCTCCATTCAGTATCATATTGGCTGTGGGTTGGTCATTTATGACATTATTCTGAGATATGTTCTTTCTATGCCTAGTTGTTGAGGGTTTTTATGAAAAGATGGTGGCCCTTGTCAAATGCTTTTCCTGCATCTATTGAGAGGATCATATGGTCTTTGTTTTTGCTTCCATTTATGTGGTAAATCTCATTTACAGATTTATGTATGTTGAACCATCCTTGAATTAGTCCAGGTGGATTATTTTTTATGTGCTTTTAAATTTGGTTTTCTAGTATTTTATTGAGGATTTTTGAACCTATGTTTATAAGAAATATTGGTTAGTAGATTTCTTTTTTGTTATGTCCTTTCCTGGCTTTGGTATCAAGATGATACTTGCTTTGTAGAATGAATTGAGAAGGATTGCCTCCTTCTCAATATTATGGAATAGTTTCTATATTATGGGTATCAAGTCTTCTTTGTAGATCTGATAGAATTCAGCAGTGAATCCATATGGTCCAGGGCTTTTTTGTCATTGTTTCCAGGAGGATTTTTTATTGCTGTTTTGATCTCACTGTTTGTATTGGTCTGTTCAGAAATTGTGTTTCTTCCTGACTGAGTCTTGGGAGGTTGTGCACTTCTGGGAAGTTGTCTGTTACCTCTGCCTTCTCTAGTTTGTGTGCTTAGAGATTGATGTGGTATACACAGTTGCTATTTTGTATTTCTGTGGTATCAATTGTAATGTCACAATTTTCATTTTTGGTTGAGCTTATTTGGATCCTTTCTCTTCTATTCTTGGTTAGTCTAGTAAGAGGTCTGTTGATTTTATCTTTTCAAAGAACCAATTCTCAGTTTCATTAATCTTTTGTATTTTGTTTTGTTTTTCAATTCATTTAGTTCTGCTCTAGCTTTAGGTATTTCTTTTCTTCTGGTGTCTTTTGGTTTGATTTGTAGCTCCTTTCTAGTTCCTTGAGCTGTGACTATAGGTTTTAATTTGGGATCTTCCTATTTTTTGATGTAAGTGTTTACGACTATGAATTTTCCTCTGAGGAAGGAAAATTCAGATTTTCACAGCTTGTGTCCCCTTTGTCATTCAGTTCAAAGAATTTTTTTATTTTCATCTTAATTCATTCTTTTTTTTTTTTTTTTTTGGAACAGAGTCTCACTATGTCACTCTCGGTAGAATGCCATGGTGTCACAGCTCACAGCAACCTCCAACTCTTGGGCTTAAGCGATTCTTTTGCCTCAGCCTCCAAAGTAGCTGGGACTACAGGCACCACACCTGCCACAACGCCTGGCTATTGTTTGTTGCAGTTGTCATTATTGCTTAGCTGGCCTGGGCTGAGTTTGAACCGGCCAGCCTCAGTGTATGTGGCTGGTGCCTTAACCACTGTGCTACCAGGACCGAGCCTTAATTTCATTCTCTCTCTTTTTTTTTTTTTTTTTTGCAGTTTTTGGCTGGGGCCAGGTTTGAACCTGCCATCTCTGGTGTATGGGGCCAGCGCCCTACTCTTTTGAGCCACAGGCACCGCCCCTTAATTTCATTCTTGATCCAGTAATCATTCAGCAGGAGGTTGTTTAATTTCAACAACTTGTGTAGGTTTAAGTGAGAAACTTCTATTTTAAGATCTTGTTAATATGTATCAAATTGTAAAAAAATGCTAGCATACCCTTTCTAAAAGAAAGAATGTCAGAAATTAGATAGGCCTAGAACTGTGATATCTTTTCTCTTTTATGCTATACTGATCTGATTCTTTCTCTCCATTTACATATGTGTGTGTATTAGGGGAAAAAGACCTATGCAACTGTGAATATATATATATATGTATATACACATATATATATAATGTAGGGGAAAAGAGCTATGAAAATGTGAAAAAAACATCATGACTCAGAGCAAAAAAATGTGGCAAAGTTAAATTTTAAGTATGTCTTTGAATTTTTAAACAGTGCATTGTAAATTCCAAAGAAATGTTTAAGATAGAACATATGAAATAATTAATTTTTAAATTACTTTGAGAAACAATCCAAAAATAAGTGGCTTATTAAGCACATAAATCTGGTTTATATTTTGGAAATATAATAACTATAAATTAATTACAAATAACAGTATAAATCTACTTTTTTTCTCTTTTATTGATATATAATAATTTACAGACTTATGGGGTACAGTGAATATTTGTTATCTGCATAGAATGTGTAATGATCAAGTCAGGGTACTGTGCATATCTATTACCTTGAGTATTTATCATTCTTATGTGTTGGTATCATTTCAAGTCCTTTCATCTAGTAACCGTGAAATATATATAATACAATTGCCAAGTATAGTCACTCTAGTCTGCTATCAAACATTAGAACTTATTTATCCTATCTAACCATGTGTTTATACTCATTACACTCTCTTCATCTTGCCTTCTCTCCACTCAACCTTCCCAGTCTTTGGGATCTATTGTTCAATTCTTTACATCCATGAGATCAAGTGTTTTTGCTCCACACAGAAGTGAGAACATGTGATATTTGTCTTTCTGTGCCTGTCTTATTTCATTTAATATAATGGCCTCTGGTCCCAATGATGTTGTTACAAATGATATGATTTCACTCTTTTTATGTCCAAATAGTATTCCACACCACACATGTATGTGGGTGTATATATGTGCATATAGACTCTATTTTCTTCATCCATTCATCTGTTGATGGACACGTAAGTTGATTCCACATCTTTGCTATTGTGAATAGTGCTATGATAAACATGTAAGGGCAAGAATCCCTTTCATATACTGATTTTATTCCTCTGGGTAGATATCTAGTAGTGGGATTGCTAGATCATGTAGTAGTTCTATTTTTAGTTTTTTGAGAAATATCTATACTATTTACCATCATGATTATACGACCTTACATTCCTACCAGCACTGTATGAGTTCCCTTTTCTCCACATCCTTGCCAACATCAGTTATTTCTTCTAATAGGAGGCATTCTCACTGGGGTGAGATGGTATCTCATTATGATTTTGATTTGTATTTCCCTGTTGGTTAGTGATGTTGAGAATATTTTCATGTATCTTTTGGCCATTTGTATATCTTTTTTGAGAAATGTCTATTCATGTACTTTGCCCAGTTTTAAATGGAATTTTTCTTTAAACTTTTGGGTTGTTTGGGTTTCTTGTATATTCTTGGTATTAGTCCCTAGTCAGATGAGTAGTATGCAGATATTTTCTCCATTCAAGAGGTTGTCTCTTCACTCTGTTGATAATTTCTTTTGTTGTGCAGAAGTTTTTTAGTTTAACATAGTTCCATTTGTCATTTTTGGGTTTTATTGCCTGTGTTTTTGAGGTGTTAGTCATAAATTCTTTGCCTAGACCAACGTCCTAAAGAGTTTTCCTGTGTTTTCTTCTAATAGTTTCATAATTTGGGCTCTAATATTTAAGTCATTAACCATCATTCATTTGTATATGGTGAGAGATAGGGTCCAGTTTCATTCTTCTGCATATAGATATGCAGCTTTCCAGCATCAAAGGATTTCACATCTCCAATGTATATTCTTGGTGGCTTTGTTAAAGATCAGTTGACTATAAATATATGTATGTATTTCTGGGTTCTCTATTTTGTTCCATTGGTTTATGTATCCATTTTTACACTAATACCACACTGTTTTGGTTATGATAGTCTTATAATATGTTTTGAAGTCAGATAATGTGATGCCTCTAGCTTTATTCTTTTTTCTTAGGATTGCATTGGCTATTTGGGTTCTTTTTTGGTCCTATATGAATTTTAGGATTATTTTCTCTATTTCTATGAAAAACAATGTTAATGTTTTGAATCTGCAGACTGCTTTTGGCAATATAGTCATTTTAATAATATTAATCCTTTTGATTCATGAGTACCCGATGTCTTCCCATTTGTTTGTGTCCTCTTTAATTTCATTCATGAGTGTTTTGTAGTTTTCTTTATAGATACCTTTTGCTTTCTTCATTAAATTTATTCCTAGAGGTTTTTTTTTTTTTTTTTGGTTTGCTTTTTTTAGCTAACATAAATGGGATTGCCTCGTTGATTTCCTTTTTGACGATTTTATTATTAATGCAAAAACACTACTAATTTTTGTATGCTTGTTTTGTACATAAAAAACTTTTCTGACTTTATTTTAAAATCAGTTCTAAGAGTTTTCTAGTAGAGTCCTTTGGTTTTTCTAGATATATGATCATATGATCTGCAAAAAGGGACAATTTCACTTCCTTTTTTTCATTTTGGATGCTATTTATTTTTCTTACCTGATTTCCCTGCTAGGAATTCAAGTACTATGTTCAATATGATTGGTGAAAATTAGCATCATTGTCTTGTTCCAGTTCCTAGAAGAAAAGCTTTCAACTTTTTTCCATTTATGATAATGTTAGCTGTGAGTTTGTCATACCTGACATTTATATTTTGAGAAATACTCTTGAGAAAAAAACTATGCCTAGTTTGTTGAGAGTTTTTATGATGAAGGGCGCTAAATTTTGTCAAATGTTTTTTCTGCATTTATTGAGATAATCATATAGTTTTTGTCCTTCATTCTGCTAGTGTGGTATATCACATTTGTTAATTTGCATATGTTGAACCATCCTTGCATCTCTGGCATAAATCCCATTTGATCATGGTGTATTATCTTTTTGATGTGCTGTTGGATTTGGCTTGCTAATATTTTGCTGAGGACTTTAGCATCTATATTCATCAGGAATATTGTCCTGTAGTTTTCTTTATTTGTTGTATCCTTGTCTGTTGTGTATGGTTTTGGTATCAGGGTAATGTTGGCCCTGTAAAATGAGTTAAAAGAAAATTTACTTTTCTTATTAAGAAATTTTGTTAAAATCAAAATTAACTAAACATATTTATGTCATAATACCTTTTAACAAGTATATGAGAGAGAGAGAAAGAGCAAGAGCACTCATAAAGAAGTCTTAAAAAATAAATATCTATATATTAAGAGGAGTCATTTGTGAATGGTAGTATGGGTAATTTTCAATTTCACTTTACTTTTTTTGCATTCACTGATTTTTTTTACATTGAACATTTTTATCTTTTATAGAATAAAAACCAAAAAATATGTTTTAATTGAAATGAAATGTATTTTTTTCACAAATGTGAGATCTTTTCATCAACATAATTGTGCTTAAGTTTACCATTTTAAAATGCAGTAAAAATATTTTTATATTAACTGCAATTTTGATTCAGTCTTCAATTGGGTAGTTTTACATGGAAATATGTTCATGACAATTTTGTAAAGTATTGATGAGCCATGCCACTTGCAAATGAGTCTATTTATATTTTCACTTCATGGGTGGACAAAGTCTCACTCTGTTACCCAGGCTAGAATGCAGTGGAGTCATCACAGCTTGAGCAATCCTCCAACATCAGCCCCCTGAGTAGCTACAACTAAAGGAATCCACCACAATACCCACCTAATTATCTTTTTATTTTTAGTACAAAGAGGATCTTGTTCTTGCTGAGGCTGGTCTCAAAATCCCTAGCTAAAAGGATCCTTCTTCTTTGGCCTCCCAGAGTGTTAGAATTATACAAATGAGCCACCACACCCAGTCTTCTCACAATTTAATACATCTTTAAATTTAATACATATTTAAATACATATTCTAGCACTCTGGGAGTGCTATACGAATGAGCCACCACACCCAGCCTTCTCACAATTTAATACATATTTCTTTTATTAAGTGGTTTTAAACCAATTGTATGCAAACATAAATATAGCTATAAAATTAAAATTTGTGAACATTTTCCCAATCATATGATAGGAACATATCCTTCAGAACTTGGTGGCTTAATTTCTAACAAAATAGATTGTTTATCAAAATTTGATCTATGCATTATGTCTGTAATACATACAGATTTCTGTTCTACAATTTCACATAAATATGTATTCCACATTCATTATAATATAACTACATGCTTCACTTATATCAATCTGTGCTAAAGCCCATAAGGAGAAAATTTACCTAATGTAATACTTTGAAGAGAGAGGAGAGAGACACAGCAGGGCTTCATACGTACAATGCATTCTTATTCAGTCTTCCTTGAGAATCATAGAGCTTATGGATATAGACTAAATGTGGAGCAAGAATGATCTTGTATAGCATTATCTTTTAATTGGCGTTTCTATTTCTGACACTTTCATTTGCTCACCATAATAGCTTAAACTGTAGCAACTGGCAAAAGCGTCATTGTCTGTTTGGACTGTAGACAACAGGACACATGCAAGTGTTTTATTTCCAAAGAGGATTGGAGAAAAATTTAGGATTTTGCCTAGAGTTTTTATGGGGAACAAATTAGTTCTGAAAATAGCAAGCTGCATTTAAACCATATTCCTGAGAAGTATTTTGTATTTTTAGCGTTGGGGATTCATTGAGGGTGTGAAGAACCAGGTTACATTGATTGCATTTGTTAGGTAAAGTCCCTCTTATAATTGTGTCCCACCCCACAAAGATGTGTCACCACCATGACCCTGATCCCCCACCTTCCTTCTTTCTCTCTGCTCTCCCCTTCCTCCAACCCCCACCGTGTACTAGGTCATTAATTATCCTCATATCAGAACTGAGTATATAGGATTCTTGCTTCTCCATTCTTGTGATGCTTTACTAAGAATGATGTGTTCCACTTCCATCAATACAAAAGATGTAAAGTCTCTACCTTTTTGATGGCTGAATAGTAAGTATTCCATGGTATACATATACCACAGCTTGTTAATCCATTCCTGGTTGTGTCCAACAAAGACCCAAGGAGTCCTCCAAAACTCCTTTTCCTACTCCTCCCACTTCTGGCTGGAGGTTTATTTCCTACAAATAGCATATGAGGACACTGGAACCTGGGAGCCCTTGTGTGTGCTGAGCGCATTAACCCATTAGTGCATAAAACGTGGGCAGGCATATTTGCCCTTGTGTAATAGATGGTGAAACTTCTGACAGTTCTCTCTGTCTGGAGGAAGTTCACAAATGGATATGACAAATGTTGAGCCTGGTTAGCCTAGAGGATTATATTTCTATTTTCTAAGTAGACTGTCCCCTTTTGTTCCTAAGAGATAAGTCCAGTCCTTATGAAGAGCCTGGAGCCAATTGTGTTTGTTCTAAACTTAATTATACCAGTTTCCCAATTTCTGAAATTATATAAGCTTTTTAAACATCATGTGAAGACAATGAAATATTAGTGTAAAGAGAGTTCTCTTTTTTTAAATAAAATTCGATTGAATACTTTGGAAAATCTCATATAGGTGAATAACTTAAAATTCACTATGAATTAAAAATGGCACAACAGTAAAAGATTAGGGAGGAAAATGTTAAAAGTAGAAAGATTCTGTGCTTAGATTTATTTCCATGTTATTTTTCCTGCTGCTGTCATAATTTTATTTATGTGTCTTTAAAGAAATAAAAAATCAGAACCCAAAGTACACTGAGCATTTCTGGGCATTAGGGATTATTAACTGATCCATTTACAAGATTCTTCTTGCATCCTATCCCAAAAATTATGATTCTGTTTGTCTAGGCACAGTGAAATATGAGCTCCAGGATTTTTAAAAATTTCACGGAGAACTCTAATACACAGCCAAGTTTGAGCTCTACTGCACTAGAACATCACTTCTCAAAATGTATTTTATACACAATCACCTGGGGATACTGTGAAACACAAATTCTAATTCAGGACAAAGGTCCCAAGTGCTGTTGATGCTGCTGGTCCAGGGAATACACTGTAAGTAGCCAGACAGTAACACATATGAAGCAAGGATCCCTCCACACTGGTGCTCGACATTGGCTGTGCTTGTAATCACCTGAGCAGCTTGAAAACACTGAGGCTTGCGTCTCCCCACTGGGATCCTGATTGGATTGTCCATCTGGGGTGATTTCAAGGCAATTCCATTGTACATCCAAAGCTGACAGCCCCCTCCCTGGATGGTTATATGTTAAATTGTGCACTTGACAAAGAACATATGTCGAAGTACCCTGTCTCTAAACCGCTAAAATCTATAGTTTATTTTCTGTCTTTAGAAAGGTTCCCGGGTGGAGCCTGTGGCTCAAAGGAGTAGGGCACCGGCCCCATATGCTGGAGGTGGCAGGTTCAAACCCGGCCCCAGCCAAAAACTGCAAAAAAAAAAAAAAAAAGAAAGATTCCCCAGTTTTTCTTCTCCATTCTTGTCCCTTCCACTTACAAGTTAGTTGTTTGTTGAGCATCCTCTTGAATAACCCATATCATTGACACAATTATTCCCACAAGACTTGCCCTACACAGTCAGTCAACTCTGGAGAGTATAAACAAGCCATTCATTTGAGAACAGAGACCATGTGTTATTCTTACTCCAGTCCTCCAAATGCAGTTCCTGAAGCTTTAAAATTAGCCCATGGATTGAGAGCCCAGTGTCATGCCCTGTGGAGAGCTGGTGTGGTAGCAGGTGGCATCAGGGCGAGGGTCATGGAGTAGGGCTGGGGGAAGATTAACCATTTTGAGAGAGAATCTTTGGGAATTCAAAGATTCCCAAAATTATTCAACATAAATATGAAATTGCACATTAAAAATTAGAAACATTGAACAACTGGATCAGAGCTTATTAGCAAGTTTCACACCAGCAAAGATTTGCACAGATATGGCATTCATTGAACAGCTCAAGAGCAGATAGCTTCTAGACACTCAACATTTGGGAAGGATTGGTTGGATCTTTGTTATACATAAAACCTTGGGCTGTTCATAAGAGAATTGCAAATATGAACCAGATATGCCCCACAAGCATATAACCTACAGAAAGAATAATCTCCCACCTTCATATAATAGATAAGAATATCTATCTTATACTGAGTACTTTACATTGGTTCTTATAGTATAAGCCATCTCACAGCTCTGTGAGGTACTGCCATGATTCACAGATTATTCTGTCTAGCAGTCTATAGGTTTCCCACACATTATCCTATTTGAGCCTCACAGAGCTACTGGGTAGGCTGCAATTATTCTCCTTTTACACACAAGCAAACCAAGACTCAGAGAAATGAACTTGCTGAAGATCACACAGCTAAAGTGTTCAGATCACACAAGTAAGTGTTCAGAGCCCAGATCTGGCCTGAGTTGGTAGATTCACACTGAGTTGATAGCTGACTCCTCAGAGTGACCACAGTATTTGTGTCTGTTCAGGCAAATTTATAAGGTAAAACTCATCATTTTTTCCTTCTCTCACAAGACACTGAGCATCTATCTACCACAAAGGGTAGCTCAGGCCTTCTGTAAAAGCAATTGTTTAGAAGCTAAAAATAAGAAAAACTATGTGATCTTTTTAAAAATCCCCATGTATTCCTGATTTCCTGGGTTTCAACCTTCTGCACGTTGTGGAAACATTGACTTTATAGCTGACCTATATGGTGGTCCACTCCACTGGTCTGCAGGGAAGACTAGCTTTGAAACAAGCAATATTATTTTATATGATTTTATATAAAAGTTTAAGAAAATATCCTAGTCCCCAAAACCAGTTCTGAGATAGATATATATAGATATAAATATAGATGTGTATCTCAGAATGAACTATAGGTGTGGTAGATTGCATTTTCCAAATATGGCCACATCAATATTTCTTTCTCTGCCCCTCCTGTAAGGTGACATAACCCTCCTTTCATGGGCAGGTGGGGTCTATGTCCCTCTCCTTGACCTTGGGTAGTTTTATGACTATACCAGATGTGCCACTACATGACTTACTAGGCTAGGTCATAACAGGCTTCCACCACATCTCTTGGCATTCTGCTGTTGGAATTCAGCCATCAAACTTGCTGGATCAGAGAAATTGCACAGAGAAGCTCTGCGTAGGTATTTCAGCCATCAACAGCTTCAACCATCAGATGAGTAAGCAGAAATGCCTCCAGAAAATTCTACCTCCAGTGATCAAAACATGCCTCAGCCTCCAATCTTTTCAGCCAAGATTTTTCACATCCTGGAACAGACAGAAGCCATTCCCACTATTCCCTCGCCAACCCTGACTCACAGAATCCATAATTCTGATAAGATGGCTGCGCCCTGTCACTACATTTTGGAGTAGTTTGTTACACAGCAATAGATAACTGATACAAGATGACAGATTTTTCTATCATTCATCATTTCTGTAACATCAGGCTTTCAGGATAACCGAGCCATTACATGTGAGGCTATAACATGTGTTTTAAGGATGTTAGAAGTCCAAACTTAAAGGTTACAATCACTATAATGACATTAAAATGATACATGTGTTTGAAATAAAAAGGTGAGAAGGGTCCTAAAAGAACAGTGTGTAATTTATAACTATACATCATTGAATAAGCATGCAAATAATAAAGGGCAAATAAATTGTGAAAATTAAAGTGCAACCTGCATTAAGTATAACACAGAAAAATAGAGAATTTTTTTTTAATGACCTACTTAGGGATATCAAAAGCACGATTACAGCTTAATTTTCAAATAACAAAATGCCTAATTACATTGTATTTAAGCAAAATGCAGACTGATAGGTAAACTAATTAGAAATGGATTTCATTTTCATATTATTTGTTCATGCATGTAATGTTATTTTACTTATTTTCTCTCCTGATTAATATGGGAAGTGAAAAATTATAAGAATTTAAAAGAAATTGGAAAAATATTGGTATAGCGACCCATATATATTAGCTCAGTGTGTGGATTTTAGCTGCTTCAAAAATTTAATGAGCTCTTAACCTCTCCAGTTTCAGAAAACTGCAAATCTAAAGGAAGCTTATAAACATAATACACATATAATAATTAAACAGACTGATCAATTACATTATTACTGTCTTGCAAGATACCTACCAGGTAATTTGCTCACTTAAACCTCTTTTCTTCTTATGGATAGAGCATGAACCCTGGAATAAGTGGGATAAACAAGGAGAAGGGATTAAAACAGTCAGCTTCTCTTTTATCCACCTCTCTTTTTATTATTTTGTGTTATTTACATTTTTTAGATAAAAGATCTTACAATTAAGTTTGAGAACTCGTCCTAGAAAAAGTGCTACCTACCTCATTGCTGAATATCACTATGGTCATCATGAAAGTACTTCCCTTGGGAAGCTGTGCACTGATGCCAGGGTCTAGTCCATCTTGCAATAACCATCAGAGCTGTTGTCATATGGCACATCAAAACATGCAACAACAATAATGAATGCCACTCAGCAAGACACTGCTCCATGCTGACATGAATACAGCCGTGACACACTGATACACCAAGGTTACGAGCCTTACCGAGTTGTTTGCACAGTGCTGCCAATGTAAGTGCCTGGTGAGTCTGTGAACTTAATTGTTAGACTTTCATATGATGGCTCTGATGGTTATTCCAGAAAAAGAGTTCCAGGATTCCTTTGAAGGGTGGACTAGGTGCTGGTGGTAGTGCATAGCTTCCCAAGGGGAGTACTTCACAGGTGACCATAGTGATACTCACTAAAGAAGAATGTAGCACTTTTTCTAGGATAAGTTGGCGAACTTAATTGTCAGACCCCATATGTATAATTTTTTTATCTCAGGGTATAAGTAGGTTTTGGTTACATGAATAAATTGGGTAGTGGTGAGCCCTAGTTCTTTAGTGTATTCCTTTTTTTCTCTGTTTTTTAAAAATTTATTTTGGATTAACACAAGGGTATATAGGATTAGGATACATTGTCTATGTTTGTAAGGTATAGTCTCAGTTATAGTTGAGTCCTTCATCCAGAAGATGCTCCCTATACCCTACATTGTACCCAATAGTTGTACTGTGAGCCCACTGAACCCCCCTCTTTCCTTCCCCCCTTTCCCCTTCCAAAATATAATAGTGTTCTTCTCTCATGTAGGCCTGTAGTGGTTCATTTGCTAGTTTCAAATTAGTACTGAGTACATGGGACGCTTGCTTTTCCATTCTTAAGGGACTTAGCCAGGGGCTTCCTCTTCCAGTAAGTCATTAGACAGAAAACAGTGCTGGCCCACCCACGGTGTCCACTGCAACACTTAGGGGTGTTTGAGGTCAACATGCTGGAGACCCCACTGAGAAGCAGATTAATTAGGCTGGGGATCTTAAGGCCCTATGGGTTACTCTAATACAGAAATAAAGCTGAGGCCCTGTTTAGGATGAGGGAGTTTTTGCTGCCTTCTGGGAGGAGCACAGGCAATAGGAAGATACAAACATTCCCCAGGCTGCTTTGTTGAGCAGTGCCATGCCAGCTGCAGTGCTGGGCACCTAAGAAGGAGAAACTGAAATTTAGGTCACTTAAAAATTTCTTCTTTTATGTACAGAATTCCCCTCTCTAGAAAGCTGCCTACCTTAAGGTCTAGCTTGCTGGGGAAATACATGGTGTGGAGTGAGTCTTATTTTTCTTCTCTTAATTTTGATTCTGAGACCAGACTCAAATCTCTTTGAATCCCAGTCATATAAATTGTGAGTTTTGGCAGGTCTGGAGACATGACTGGAATGATAAACACTTCTGAAATACCCAGAAGTTCAACCAGACAGCAAATTTAGGTGATGGAGCACCATCTTTAGTCTAAGCAGTTGCAGAAGCCAAAACCTGCAGGGACATCTAATGAAGGCAAGGTTTATACTTTGTTTTCAGTAAACAGAAAAGCTCCTGTTACTTACTTGTGCTTCTGCAAATGCAGGTGTTTTGAATCTAAATCTGAGTGAGCTGGCATTTCTACCAAACAAGCTGTACTCAGCAGCTCTTTGAGTCTTATATAATTCAACACCTTTACAGGTAGGGAAGGGTCTACTCTGGGCCACAAATCAAACGCATGGCCATTGCAATCTTTGCTCCATTTTTTTCCTTTTCTACAATTTCATATAAGAAGAATCATACAATGTGTAGCCTTTTCATATTGGGTACTTTCACTTAGGAATATGTATTCAAGGTTCTTTCATGTCTTTTCATGGCTTGATAGCTCATTTCTTTCAGCACTGAATAGTATTCCATTGTCTGGGCATACTTATTAGTTCATTCACCTCCTGAAGGACAACTCCGTTGCTTCCAAATCTTGGCAGTCATGAATGAAGCTCATGAAGTTCCATAAACTTCTTGAGCAGATTTTTGTGTGGACACAAGTTTTTAACTTCCTTGGGTAAAAAATCAATGAGCGTTTGTTTGGATACAAAGAGTATTTGATTGTTGGGTCACATGATAAGAGTGTGTTTAGCTTTGTAAAACTGCCAAACTGTCTTCCAAAGTGGCCGCACCATTTTGCATCCCTGCCAGCATTGAATCAGAGTTCCTGTTACTCCACATCCTCACCAGCACTTGGTGTGCCGTCAGGGTTGTGGATTTTGGCCATCCCAAGAGGCAGTATGTAGTCAATGTATCTCACTTTAATTTGCGTTTCCGTGATGATATATGACGTTGAGCATCTTTTCCCATGCTTATTTGGCATCTGTGTGTATTCTTTGCCCAACTTTAAGCGGGGCTACTGATTCTCTATTTGCTGAGTTTTAAGATTTCATTGTATCTTTTGAAAACAGTTCTTTATCATAAATGTCCTTTGCACATGAGAAATGAGGCAATGTGATAATAAGGGCAGAACAGCAAAATAGTGGAAACCCTGAGTCCCTGACAATCATGAAACGCCATAATAGGCTCAAACATCCGAGCTCAGCATCCTTTTTACATGCCAGAGAAATAAATGTCTGTCTGGGATTTTTTCAAAGAAAAGAATAAAAGCGGTGTGGTACTATTAATTCCCTCTGTCTCAACATGCTGGGAACACTCCTCCCCTCACCAGCACTCAGGACATAGAAGCAATCAATGCACATCCATTAATTGATTATGTACCAAAAAAAGAATGTGTTATAACCCTATGTTCTTCGTTAGAACATTATAATGATTATGTCAGGAAGTAATTTTGAGCACAACTCTATTAATTTTCAAGTCTCCTCTTCTACTTTTTGTTCCCATGGTTTTTTTTTTTTTGTTTGTTTGTTTTTGGTTTTGTTTTAGAGTTGTCACATTTTATCTTGACATCACATTTGCTCCTCCTGGGCTGGGGCACCACTTCTCTCTCAGCCGTGTGTTTCAAGAAAGAGCTGCCATCCCAGAATCCTGGCCTTTGGGCTAGAGCTGAGCCAATAGGAGTCCTTCCCTAGGATTTTTAAAACTCTCACCCCAAAGCCTACTCCAAGCCGCCATGGTCTTTTGCCTGGGCTGTTATATAGTCTCCAGCTGGTACCCTGCTCCCCACCCTCCCTCCCACCACTCACGGACTATCCTCAGCCCGTTTCTCTAAAACTATTTAGATCATGTCGATGCTCTTCCTGGTTTTCTCTTTGGCTCACCATCTCCCTCCGGATGAAGTGTGGAATTCTTGGCCTTTCTCCCAAGCTCCCTCACTTCATTTCCTGCCACTGCCTCCTGCTGCCGGGATGTTCCTGGCCACACCAGGCTCACACCCACCTCAGAGCCTTTGTCTGTGCCAGTTCCTCTGCCTGGAACATTCTTCTCACCAACAGAGGCTCCCCACTCTTCTCAGGCAAGTTTCTGAGTGTTCCAATGACACCTTACTAGAGAAATCTTTCCTAAATTTCTGATATAAAATAATCCCGTCAGCCCTCTCTTATCATTACCTAACATGCAGGTAAGTTTTTTCGTTTGCTTATTTATTACCTGGATCTCACCATTAAAAATTAACCTTTACAAAGGAAGATACTTTGTCTGCTTTTGTTCACTGCACTTCTCTGGCATTTAAAACAGTGTGGTCCTCAACCACCATTGTGTTAGGTGAATGTCTCACTGAACCATGCCTTTGTTGGACTTTTCTACACTGATGTCTTTAGCCATGTCTTAAGAACTTCTGAACAGCTACATTTATAAACGTCTTAGGTAACGAGTGAACAAAAACAAGCTTCAGTAAGCTTCAGTAATCCTATAGAAACTCTTCTTTTTAAAGATGAGAATCATAGTAAACCCAGTGTGGGAGAAGTAAAGTGCCCAAGAACACACAGCTACTCATGGCACCATTGCTTTTGGCAGAAAATAAAAACTGCAGCTGAAGCTGTTTACCAGCCTCACAGAGGCAGGCACCCATGCTGCATGCGAGGCTCTCCTGATTTCAGTTGCATCTGGAAAGCTCTGAACAGGAAGCAGGTGCAGCCAGATGGCTTTGTTTTCTCACAGGCCAAAGCAATATATGGCCTCGACCTGTTTCCAAAGGAGGGACTGGGGAAGCCTGGAACAGGAGGTCTCCCTGCCCCTCCCACTATCTCTCATTATCTTTGGCTGCACACAGGGATTGAAAAAATATCTGTTAAATAAACAGCCCCCAGGTCCATGGAGCCAGAAGTGGGACAGCGCAGGAACACGCCCGAGGTGCTTAAATCCTCATGCCTGGTTTCTTTTTGCCATTAACAAGTCTTTCTCCACTTTCCCCACCTCCCTTCTACACATCCACACTCCCACTAGGAAAATGATAAATGATTTCCAACTTGTTTGATAACAGGGCTCTATTCTCAAGGGATCCTGATTAGCATCTCATAGATTCTTTCCAGCACACTTTGAGAAATGCTGGCATAATACAGAATTGTAAAGAAAGAGGCGCCACAGTGGGTCCCATGCAGAATGCCCTCAATTCACAAATGAGAGCCCTGAGGTCTAGAGAATGTTAATGACAAGCCTTGAATCCCCCCTCCTGTGACAGCAAAGCACCCTCCAGATCCTCCTCTTTCACTAACCCAGGCCACCCAGTGCATTATGACAATTTTGTTTTCTGGGGTAAAAAATATAATTGCATTTCTCCTATACAATGCAATTCTTAAGTAAGGTCCTCCTGGCAGATAATTAAACCCTGAGAACAATTTTATACTAATTTATTTAATGAAACCCAACTTATACATTGTGTATGTATAAATGCATGTGTATATATATTTTATATATACATATGTGAATATATATTTAGGAGCTTCAGCTACACAAGGAATACTGACTAATATAATAAATGCCATGTACCTACCATCCGGCTTAAGACACAAAACATTAAAAATACCACTGAATCCTCCTATGTAGCCCATCCTACAGCATTATGGGTTTAATTTGAATTTCCTGATTACTCTGAAGGTTAAATGTATTTTATATGTTCATTGACCACTTGTGTTTCCTCTTCTAAAAATTGACAGCCAGGTTTTTGATTAGATTGTTCATTTTTGTAAGAGTTCTTTATATAATCTGGAATCCCGATAATATGCATTGATTACACACATCTCAGATATTTTTTCCCAGACCATGGCTTATGTTTTTCATTACTTACTTTGGCCAATAAGAAACCTAGGTTTGTTTTTGTCATTGTTGTAGTTGTTGCTGTCATTTTTGTCATAGTAAAGTTGAATTTACCATTTTTTCTTTGAGATTATTTTTTATTTTTAACTATAAAAATTCTTCTGTACCCCAGGTCCCTAAAGACACTCTTGTACAGTTTCTTCAAAAGTATTTAATGGTTTGCTACATATAGGCAGATCTTTAATCCAATCTGGTTTATATTGACCTGAACTATGAAGAAGGTATCCAAATTTATTTTTTTCCACGTAGGCAAGAAATTATACTATCATATCCCTATTGAAGATTTTGTCCTTTCTCACAGATTTGTAATGCCAGCTCTGCCATCTGGGATGTTCTGTGTCTGCATGAACCTATTTGGGGGCCTTTTCCTCTGGCCCATCATGTGGTCTTCTGAAGCCATAAGGCTGACAACAGATATGAATTTTATTTTTCCTTAATAATATAAAATCACAGAAATTAGGTGACGGGCTTGTAGGACCTCATTATACCATTCCCTCTACTTGTGTGTTTATTTGTTAAAAATAAAGAGTTAAACAGACAACTGTACCTTAGAATCCTGATTGCGTTGCTGTGTAACAGGTGGTCACAGACCATGCTGTTCGGGCCCCCAGATCTGTGTTGCTCTGTCCTCCACTTTGGAATACCCTCCTCGTCCGCCACCCACTTTTCAGCTAGCAACATTCACTCCTGAAGACATCCCCGCTGGAGGCCTTTGCTGACCACTGTCAGGCTCACCTGGCCGAGTGGCCTTTCTACAGCAAGGCTCTTCCCCCAGCACACAGGGGCCTGCATCTTCCTGTCTGCATTTACCATCATGCTGAGACCCCGAGAGTAGGAACAGTGTCTCGTTTATTTCAGTTTCCCCATAATTGAGCAAATCGCAGATAGGGGGTACCTTATGACTATTGGATAAAAGACTAATTTTGAAACAGTGAATAAGTGAGTAAATGCTCAAGGACTTATGATAAGCAATAAAAAATAAATGGGGAAACAGGCAGGTTGCTGGTTCATAAACTTGGCCCTTAGGGTATTATCAGAGCTTGGATGTTTCCAAATGCTCATACCCTGATTCCCTCAGCCGACGGGCTAGGAAAAGCCCATCCTATAAAGCAGAGTGTGTCTGGGAAGACCAGTCCAGTGCTTCCTAATGCATGCAGGAGCATTTTTGCAAACATAAAAGCTCTATCCTTCCTCTACACAGTAAAATTCTGGTAACTTTTACTGATCGTCTCTTGCACTTTGGAAACAGTAGCTTTTTAGAAATGCAGGCTGCATGGGAGAAATAAGTAAGATCATTTTCTGAAAATACAAAGAAAACCTGCGTATGGCATCTATCAACAAAGCAGACAACACAATTCAGCAAGAAGCTCAAAAATAATATGATCTTCCCTCCCTCCACAACAGTCTGAAATGCACTTAAGAAAAATAAAAACCCTTTAAGAGCAGGAGTGATTAATAGTCAAAGCATAAAGATCATGTCTGTTCCAGAGGTGCAATATTTTCTTTTTGTTTTCCAGATCAAGCACAAGTATTTTCATGTTGCTGCAACAAGTTCTTCTCACCAACAGAGGCGAAGTTGGAAAGATGTTTCCCCCAGACAGAAATCAGAAAGATAATTCTCTTCTCTGGCTTACCACTTATGGTTATATAGTAACTTCTCTATTTTTCTGTGTTGTTGTTTTTTTTTCTTTTCTTTTCTTTTCTTTTCTTTTCCCAGAAAAGTATCTGTAAGCTAATTCTTACAGAGTAAGAAGAACAATATGATCTTATTTTTAAAATTTCAGATTAATATAAGGGTATATACAATTAGGTTACATTGTTTGCATCTGTTAGGTAAATTCCAAATTGCAATTCTTAGGAAGTAATGGCTATTGTCTTCCATTTACAGATGAGAATCTGGAGTCCAGAGAGGTGAAGAGATTAGGCACAAGGTTAAGCGGCCAGTAAATTGCAAGTTTTACCAACCTTAAATCAAGTGATCTCTCCCCTCCTCTGTGGGTTTGTTTTTGATTAATCTGCATTACAACCCAATTAGGGCGAATCAAGCAGATAATATGTAATGCCTTTTTGGAAACAGAAACAAATTTGGACAATTTGGTAATTGGACCACAGATGGATTTGGTGAGAAATTAAGGGAAGATTTCCGGCATTCTCACTGCTGGATAATCCTGCATTAGATGCCACCACTGCAGAAGCTTAACACTAAAGTTTCTACCCAGAACCTGAAAAATTCCTCATCTCTCTGCTTAGCACAATGTGAGACGGTATAAGGCAATGAGGTGGAACATGTGGTTTTATAAAAATTAGTCAAAACAGTGCCAGAGGAGAAGGAAAAACAAAAACAGATGTGTACGCGTGTATAATCAAAAGGGCATTATGTACATAATCCTAGCAGCTTTATTCAGTGGCTTATTCCATTTCAGTAATCATGTTGGTAGATGAGCTAATTGCAAATTTGTTAAATATTCATAACCAGCAATTTCTGCTAAGTGAAAGTGAACTGTCACAGTTGAAAGGATTATAGATCCTAGTGTGACATGATCTCATAGGCTGCTTTCTGTCATTGCTCCAAAATCCTAGCCATCCACTTCCTACCCATGGCAGAGGCATTAGATAGCAGGGCAAGGTCAGTGGACGTGCCCAGGTATGGTGGGGCAGAGAACAAGTGATGAGCTGGCAGTGTGACCCCGGCCTGGCAATGTGACCCTGGCCTGGCAGTGAGCTCGTGTCCAGTACCCAAGGTACCACAAATGGGCTTGAAGAATGAATTGTCCAGGGATCTATTTCATTCTCAACTCCTTTATGTAAGCAGTGCCCCACTGAAGTGGAAAAACTAAAGGAATGGTTAAATGTTACATAGACCTTTCTACTCGAAATTGTGGTCTGTGGGCTGCAGAAGCATCTCCTAGGAGCATGTTAGACACATCACATCTCAGACCCCACCACTGACCTGCATGTCAGGAGCTGCACGCTAACAGGATTTATATCCCAGGAGGAATATGATGTATTTTGAACTCTAGAAAAAAGCACTTCAACTTTTTTCAAGAAAAACAGTGTCTTTCATGACTCCAGATCACATGGCCATAGATGCCCAGATAAAATAACCTAAAGACATGGAATTCTGATTTTCAGGAAATCTGTTAATCCCCAAGTGCAGCTGGAGGTTAACTCCTCGGTTTTGCACGTCTCCGTTATAGTTGCCGTAGTTACTGTAGTAACTGTGGTTAGTCTCCTTTCTTTATCCAACACGAGGGAATTTCTGTCTTTACTGCTGTCTGTCAGCTGTCATGATATGCCACACCTGTCGAGGTGAGTCATAGGTTTTCCACGTGACCCAAAGTACATTTGGAAAGTTGATTCCCTGGTATTCTTACTCTTTGTCAGGCAGTTTCCTCGTCCCATCCGAATCCACCTGCACGGTCTGTTCACATCTGCAGGTGCACTCACCCTAGTCCCTACCAGCCTGCTCAGGGATAATTCTATGTTTGTCAATTTCAGGTTAGTATAGTCATGTAAACATGTTTTTAATTTTACTTTGACATTTGCCATGACGGTCATAATTGACCAACTCATTCATTGCCTGTGAACTCACCATCATAATGGCCAGCTGCTCTTTATCACACATCTATTAGCACCAGGTTCATTGTTAAACCCCCACATATATTATCTCTAATGCTCTCAAAAAAATAGCATAGTAGGTGGTATTTCCCCCATATACAGATGAAGAAATTATCTCAGAAAGTTAAAATTATTTGCCCAAAGCCACACAACAGATAAATGAAGCCTAGATTAAAACACAGAAGAGCCTGGGTATAAATTGGTTTCTTTCCACTGCCTCATTCTCCCCTATTAGCACTTGGCAATTCACATCATTACAATCACAATTTTGCAACAACGTTATTGATCCCTGCTCAATGTGAAAAGCATTGATTTCAGATTATGTGAGTTGCATACTTTTCATTTGGAAAAGGAATGTTGGCAAATGAACCCATGTTCTACTCAGGTCTCTTCAGATTGCAAGAAAGAGAAACTCCAAGTAGCTCGAATCAAAGATAAGTGAAGAAGTCCAAGGACAAGATACCCACCTGGGCTCCACGTGGACGAAGGCAAGGAGCACAGAAAGCAGAGAGAACTGGAGCCTTGAACTCCAAATTCCGGGGGCTATGGTGTCTGTCTCCAACTTGCTGGGACCCACAGCTATGCCTCACCCCAGCTTCCTCCAACTGGGAGACCATCCTCCACTGCAAGAAACAGCCTTTCTGTATCCAAGTAGAGAGGGCCCCGCTGTGCGAAGTGATTCTCTCCACGGCCCACCCACAACTGCTAAAGAGCCCAAAATGAACCACAAAGTGCTCACATTGAGCAAACCCAGTCCCAAAGCTGGCATTACTAAACCCTGTACAGAAAGCTTGTGGGGTGACACCCAGCCTGGGGGATCCTTGACCTCCTCACCTTTTATGTCTAGCTGAGCTCTTCTACAAAAGCAAATCCATTCAAGCAGCAGAATTGTGGTCCAAGTTACAAAATATTGTCACAAAATTAACATCTTATTGCCTACTTTTCCAATATCTGGTGGTCCCCCTGTGGTGGTCTCAATCTCGGCTTTGTGCAGTGACTTGGGAGAAGTCTGTGGGACCGAGATGCTTAGGCAGCTGGGATGTTTATTAAACTGGGCTTGTTATACTTTCTCAGGCACAGGTTTTAAGCACATCCTCCTAAATACATTAGCCCTCACAACTGGTCCCCCTAGAATACTGCTTAGTCATTTTGAACATGGTCCAAAGTGACCGGCCGATGTACACTGTTCTTCATTCTGACACCTGTCACCACCTGAACCTCCTCTGTGTCTTCTAGTCCGATTATGAATTTGGGGGGGCAGAGTCTGCCTGGTCCTTTCTTGGGGGGAGTCCGTGACTGCCCCCTAGTCAATTCTTTTTTGTTTCACAAAAAAGAAACAAAAAAGTATGTTTGGTAAAAGCCCTAAAATACTGTTGGGAACCATGCAAACTTGAATGTGGAATTCAGTCAACATTCATTCATTCATTCATACAGTAAACATTCATTTATTCAAGCTGTATTAATCCCAAAGAAAAAACGATACAGATGTGGACTCTGCTGTGAAAACCTCTGAACTTAAGCAAGGTAAAAAGTGATGAGTATTGTTGGAGGGTGTGGAACAAACTAGAGCTTGGTAGAGCTTGGTGGAAGGAAAGAGGGTGAACTGGGAGAATTATGTACGATGATACTGATTAGTGTTAGAGCTGGGAGCCTAGAAGAACGGAGCTTAAAGGGCTCACTGAGGAAACTCCTTTTTCAATGATAGTCCTTGGTTTCAATTGTATATGTCCCAGGAGAGCCAGGATGCATATTTAAATGGCACGTTGCTGTTCCCCGGGAGCCCATCTGTGTGCTGGACGCCTAACTGCGGGGTGTATCTGGCATCACAGATGAAGGAAGCTGATAGACACACAGGACATTTATGCCAGTGTTTTCACTAAAAGAAACCTAAATATATGTGAATAAAGACTTTTAAAGAATGTGTTACACATTTCTCTGCCTTCTTAAACATGATCCATTAAATATTTGATAACTGAGAGGGCTAAAACTTGTACCCCGCCAAATTAAAGCAACGACCTCACTAGAAATAAAGGGCTGAATTTCCGCCAACATTACATTTTGTTGCTATTATTATTATTATTTTTTATTTTTTTCTGCCTTTCCCTTTGAAGGAAGTTGGAACTCTGCTGCTGCTTGCATGCATCTATTTGCACTTGCCAAGTTCTCCTCTTCCCTGTGCTAAAGTGCTGCTTCTAATCTGCAGTGGAAATTAGGTCAACGAGACCATTATAAACACGAGCCAAGTGAGAGGAAAAAGGTTCAGAATCAGGAACTCTGTGCCTTCTCCTAAATTAAAGGCAGGGAGTCAGAAAACAAATATTCTAATACCTACTTTGAATAGTCAAAAGATCTTTTTATGCTTATTACAAGTTTCCACCTTGTGTTTCACATAGATGAAGGTGTGGTGTATTTGACCACAAAGTACATTGAAAGAATATTCCAGACGGGCAGTTCCCCAACTCCACCTCCAGGCCTGAAGAAGGAACGTTAATCAATGGCCTTTGGAGTCTTAGTATTGTGGAAAGGACCGTGGGCAGTGAGAGGGACCCCTTGCCATTGCTGAGGCTCTGTTGCTCCGGCCCCAAGATTGAGGGGGATGGCAGCAGATCACTGCCCTGCCCCTGCTTACTAGAGAGGGACAGCACAGACGTGGAGAGAGGTGCAGGCTTGAGAGAAGGGCAGACTCCCTCCCAGTGGTTGCTGTGTTAGCAAGAGGTGGCTTGGTCTGACAAGTGGCAATCAAGAGAGTAGCTGGTCTACCAGCAGGCTGCAGACCCTGTGCACAGTGGGGTAACAGGCTGAAAATGGCCCCCCAAAAGTATCAGTCCTGATCCCTGAAATCTGTGAATGTTACCAGATGTGATGAAGATGTGGCAGGTGTGATTAAATTAAGCTTCTTGAGGTGAGGAGATTATTCTATATTACCCATTTGGCCCTAAATGCAATCACATGTACACTTGTAAGAGAGAGGCAGAGATCTAATACACACATGAGAGGAGGTGATGAGAAGACAGAGAAAAAGGAGCTGTAAGATGCTGGAGAAATGCCACCCAAGGTGAGAGATGTCGACCAATTGCCGATTGCCCCGCAAAGCAGATGTGTTGTGTGAAAAGTGCCAGCAGCAAGGTCTAAAAGGTTCTATTATCCTGACACTCTCGCCATCATGGTTTTTAAATGTTTTAACTATAAAATAAAAAAATATATTCTATTTGTAGTTTTAATTTGAATGTCAATTATGATGATGGGCTTGTGGTTTAAGTCAATCATATTTCTTTTTTCTGAAAATCCATTTGCATCCACTGCCATTTTCCTGTTGCAGATTTGATACTCTAATTATCAGGGATCCTCACAAGCTCAGGCAACTAACTCTGTGGGTCTGAGTTGCAGTTTGATTTATTTATCACGTTTTTTTTACCACGCAGGATTTTAAACTTGTTTATGTAGTTAGATTAATCAATATTTTATAGCCACTGGTCATGCTTTGAATGTCTTCCCAGAACAAGATTTTTTTTAAGTGTTTTCTTCTAATCATGCACGGTTTCAGTTTTCATATTTAAACCTTTGATTCTTTCAAAATTCATTTTGGTGTAAGTTGTGAGAGGCAGATTAGGTGTAATCGTTTCTCTCCACATCCCCTCCTTGGCATCTTAATACAAGTGGATAAATGATTTCATCTTTTTGATCTTCTCATGTATTAAATTCCAATGTATATTTGGGTCTATTTCTGGGCTTTCTTTACTGTTACAGGGAGCTTTCTGTCTACACATACTTTTAATAAAGAAAATAAAGCAAGCTATAAACAGAGAATTCTGGTTCTCACATCCTTTGAGACCTTCACACAGGTCTAGATGTGAAGAACATGGGGAACTTGGCGTCAGGATCCCCTCACACACACACAAGCTTCACACTGCACCCCGACTGACCTCTCACGATCCTGCCCAACTTCCATCCAACCAGAGGCTGGACAGCAACAGGAGGGCCTGTTAGTAGGGGCAACTAGAGCCCTGCCCCCACTAGAACCAGGGAACAAAATTTCCACTAAAGGGCCAAGGAGAACTTCAAATCGGGACAATTGTGAGCAATTGTGAGAAAAAGGAATAAAAACCATCACTGCTTGTGTCCAAGCGTTTACATAGATGCAAAATTACATCTTAGGCTGGTGACATGACCAAGCATAGCCTCAGGATGTCTTTAGAATCCTCTAAGCTTCCTATCACGAGAGCCGTGACTTCTCTAAAGCCGTCCAGAGAGAGGGAAATAAGCCAACACATGGCAGTCATGAGCACTCAGAGATAAGAGTTGCGTTAAGAACACCAGCAGATACCCTGCCCTCTGCTTCCCATAGACTCCAAGGTGGGAAAGGAAATTTAATGAATTTTCTCTGGCATATCCCTTTCCTGTGATTATTTATAAATGTTGCCAGGTTTTTACATTGTCCACAGCTCTTTTTAAGTTTTTCTTCCTTGTTTATTCATCTGTTCAAGCCTCTTTTAGTGCACAGGCATGCCTAGGCTGACAATGTGTGCTGGTCATCCACTTATACAAAATAAAAGAAATAAAGTCAGTGGAGTTGATGCCTGTGGCAGAAAAATGCAGACAGTCCAGAGAGGTCTAGAAACAAGCTTGTTTCTAATATTAATGGTGGGAGAAACTCCTGTCAATCAGTCTTAAGCACTGCCTCAGAGGCTAGAGGCCCTACACAGAGCTACTCCCCCAAAAACCTGTACAGGCTGAAAGATAAACCCTCGGAGCCCATGAACAAAAGGGAATCCACCCTCCTTCTATACAGCCCCCAACTCAGGAGGAGCCATAGAAGCAAAGTGTCTATTAAAATCAAAGTTAAGGGGGAGGAGACAAGATGGCTGACCGAAGCCAGCTTTCCACAGAGGCTCCCGTCCAGTAGGAGAGTTAAAGGACAAAAATTCAGCAAATAACCTGGTGGATTTGAGCTGCACTAAGAGAGAAGGTTGAAGAACGCACGTCAACCCCACTGAGGTGAGCTGCGACCACAAGGATACAAACAAAAGATACAAAATCCATCACCAAGCAGACGGGAGTCCCCTCCCCCATGAGAATGGCTCAGAGTGCCCCACAAACAATCGGGCAGAGTTCAAAGATCCTCCCACTACACTCCACAGGACAGACCCTCTGAAAACTGGACCTACCTCCACTACTAGGGTGCCATGGCATCCTCCTGCCAGGCATAAAACTGTATAAACTGTATATAGTCTCTACTTGGAATTCTGAGCTCCCAGCGCCCCCCTTTACTCACACTGAGGTCTGGAGGCCAGTCCCAGTTGGCGGAGAGGGGACCGCACCAGAGTGGCAGTTCCCTAAGACACAGTGTGACAGCCATCTTTTGGTGACAATATGGCCAGGCATAAAACTGTGTGTTCTCTGCCCACAACCCCAGGCTCCCAGCACTCCCCGCGCTCCCCTCTGCTCTCGCTCCAAGGTCTGGAGGCCTGTCCCCCAGGGGTCCAGACTCTTGGGTGATTGCTCGAGGGGTGTAGACAGTGCTGGGCTTCAGCCAGTCGGTGCAGACTCTGGGGTACGGGAGCAGAGAAAGGACGGTTGGCCGGAAAGGAGCTACACCAGAGCAGCGGTTGCCTGAGCCATAAAACAGCAGCCCTCTTTTGCCAGCAATACGGCTTACTACCGAATATTCTGAAGCCACAACCCCTGTCTCCCTGCAACCAGAGACTCTGAGTATAGGATTTGCCTGAGGCTACTCCAACTTGCAAACCGGGGAAACTCCCAGGGAGGGGCTGATGAGAGGTCCGCTTTACTAAACCTAAGACTCCTGGCCCTCAGGGGATCATCAGCCTATAGACAATACAAGAGCAAAGACAAGCTGATTTGGAACTCAATTCAGCTTCTCTTCTGCAGGGGAACCGCAGAGTTGTTCTGTTCTGTTCTGTCAGTAACATTAATCAGGGGCGAGACTGGACCTGAGTGAAAACCCCCCAAACTTCATCAAGCACCCAAGGTTGTCAGGTCTCACCTCCTCCTGGTAGAGAGAGGCAGAGTGCAGCGGCCTGGCAGACTTCCTTGTGATTCAGGCAGGTGCAAACTCCTGGAATAACGATTCACTATAGGCAACCGGGTCAGCCAACTGCAGGGCTATGAGTGACTGGGTGTGACAGTGGTGCAAGGTGGGGAAGGAGGCATCAACCTTCCCAGACTGATCTATTGGCTGGGTGGCTCCTCCTGACTCCACACAGCACTGGAGCAAGCCACACCAGAGTAGTCACCAGACCCCTGTGATCCAGTTCCCAGAGACCTCTTAAACTCTCTCACCCGAGACAGGTGCAGACTGAGACAATTGATTTGGACTTTTTGAACTAAACCAATCGCCTGAGGACAAATCAGGTGGTGCCCTGGGTGCACGGTGGTAGGAAGGTTTGATTTTTCTTTTCCAATTGTTTGCCGGTGGGGGGTGGGGTGACTTAATTGCTGATATTTCTCCACAGCTGAGACTTCAATCCAGAGTATCTGTTTCACTAGGGTGGAACAGAAACCAGCTGAAAACAAGACAGAACCACTTAGCCCCACCACACCAGACAGGGCCCCAGTTTCTCAGGCCACAACACTGTACAGGCTGTTGACAAAGCCCCAGGGGAAAAAATCAGAGGCAGTAAAACAACCATGGGGTGGAATTAGTGGAAAAACTCTAGTAACATGAATAACCAGAATAGATCAAATCCCCCAAGGAAAGATATGGCAGATGCAATTGAAGATCCCATTCATAAACAACTGGCTGAGATGTCAGAAATCGAATTCACAATTTGGATTGCAGACAAGATTAACAAAGTGGAATTAGGAATTCGAGGAGAAATTCAAAAGTTGTCTCAAGAATTTAACGAATTTAAAGACAAAACCACCAAATACTTAGACACACTGAAGCAAGAATTTGAAGCCCTCAAAGATATGAAAAATACAGTAGAATCCCTCAGCAACAGAATGGAGCAAGCAGAAGAAAGGATTTCTGACATCGAAGATAAAGCCTTTGAACGCTCCTAACCTCTCAAAGAGGAAGAGAAATGGAGAGCAAAAATGGATCATTCTCTCAGAGAGCTCTGGGATCATTTGAAGAAGGCAAATATCCAAATCATAGGAGTTCCAGAAACAGATGAAGTGGCCTCGCTGGGCAGAGAGGCCCTTCTGCATGAAATTATGAAAGACAATTTTCCAGACATACCTACAGATTCTGAAATTCAGATAGCAGACAGCTTCAGAACCCCAGCACAACTCAACCCCAATAAGACATCCCCCAGGCATATCATAATTAACTTCACTAAAGTTAATATGAAGGAGAAAATCCTCAAAGCTGCCAGGAGAAAGAAAACCATTACCTTCAAAGTGAAGAATATTAGAAAGACTGTAGATCTCTCTGCTGAAACTTTTCAAGCCAGAAGAGGGTGGTCATCAACTTTTAATCTCCTAAAGCAAAATAACTTTCAACCCCAGATCTTGTATCCAGCTAAACTGAGTTTCAATTATGATGTAGAAATTAAATACTTTAATGACATTCATATGTTGAAGAAATTTGCCATAACCAAACCAGCTCTTCAGAATATTCTCAGACCTATCCTCCATAATGACCAACCGAATCCTATACCACAAAAGTAAACTCACTCAGAAACTTCGGATCAAACTCCAATTTCCACACTGGCAAAAGGATTAAAAATGCCCACTGGACTTTTGAAAAACTCGATACCCAAAACTTCACCAGACTTATCAATATTCTCCATTAATGTGAACAGCTTAAACTGTCCTCTAAAGAGGCATAGGCTAGCTGACTGGATACAAAAACTCAGGCCAGATATATGTTGCATACAAGAGTCACATCTTAACTTAAAAGACAAATACAGACTCAGGGTGAAAGGATGGTCATCCATATTTCAGGCAAATGGTAATCAGAAAAAAGCAGGTGTTGCAATTTTATTTGCAGATACAATAGGCTTTAAACCAACAAAAGTAAGGAAGGACAAGAATGGTCACTTCATATTTGTTAAGGGTAATACTCAATATGATGAGATCTCAATTATTAATATCTATGCACCCAACCAGAATGCACCTCAATTTATAAGAGAAACTCTAACAGACATGAGCAACTTGATTTCCTCTAGCTCCATAATAGTCACAGAGATTTCAACACTCCTTTGGCAGTGTTGGATCGATCCTCCAATAAGAAGCTGAGCAAAGAAATCTTAGATTTAAACCTAACCATCCAACATTTGGATTTAGCAGACATCTACAGAACATTTCATCCTAACAAAACTGAATACACATACTTCTCATCAGCCCATGGAACTTACTCCAAAATCGATCACATCTTAGGTCACAAGTCTAACCTCAGTAAATTTAAAGGAATAGAAATTATTCCATGCATCTTCTCGGACCACCATGGAATAAAACTTGAGCTGAGTAACAACAGGAATCTGCATACTCATACAAAAACATGGAAGTTAAATAACCTTATGCTGAATGATAGCTGGGTCAGAGATGAGATTAAGAAAGAAATCGCCAACTTTTTAGAACAAAACAACAATGAAGACACAAACTATCAGAACCTCTGGGACACCGCAAAGGCAGTTCTAAGAGGGAAATTTATAGCACTGCAAGCCTTCCTCAGGAGAACAGAAAGAGAGGAAGTTAACAACTTAATGGGACATCTCAAGAAACTGGAAAAGGAAGAACATTCCAACCCCAAACCCAGTAGAAGAAAAGAAATAACCAAAATTAGAGCAGAATTAAATGAAATTCAAAACAAAAGAATAATACAACAGATCAATAAATCAAAAAGCTGGTTTTTCGAAAAGGTCAATAAGATAGATAAACCTTTGGCCAACCTAATTAGGAAAAAAAGAGTAAAATCTCTAATCTCATCAATCAGAAACAACAAAGATGAAATAACAACAGACTCCTCAGAAATCCAAAAAATCCTTAATGAATATAACCAGAAACTGTATTCTCAGAAATATGAAAATCTGAAGGAAATTGACCGATACTTGGAAGCACGTCACCTTCCAAGACTTAGCCAGAATCAAGTGGAAATGTTGAACAGGCCCATATCAAGTTTGGAAATAGCATCAACCATACAAAACCTCCCTAAAAAGAAAAGCCCGGGACCAGATGGTTTCACGTCAGAATTCTACCAAACTTTTAAAGAGGAATTAGTACCTATATTACTCAACCTGTTCAAAAAGGTAGAAAAAGAAGGAAGACTACGTAACACGTTCTATGAAGCAAACATCACCCTGATCCCCAAACCAGGAAAAGACCCAACAAGAAAAGAAAATTATAGACCAATATCACTAATGAATATAGATGCAAAAATATTCAACAAGATCCTAACAAACAGAATCCAGCAACACATCAAACAAATTATACATCATGACCAAGTAATTTTTATCCCAGGGTCTCAAGGCTGGTTGAATATACATAAATCTATAAATGTAACCCAGTACATAAACAAATTAAAAAACAAAGACTGTATGATTCTCTCAATCCACGCAGAAAAAGCTTTTGATAATATCCAGCATCCCTTCATGATCAGAACACTTAAGAAAATCGGTATAGAAGGGACATTTCTTAAACTGATAGAGACCATCTACAGCAAACCCACAGCCAGTATCATATTGAATGGAGTTAAATTGAAATCATTTCCACTCAGATCAGGAACCAGACAAGGCTGCCCATTGTCTCCATTGCTTTTTAAAATTGTAATGGAAGTTTTAGCCAACCCCAATTAGGGAAGAAAAGGCAATCAAGGGTATCCATATAGGGTCAGAAGAGATCAAACTTTTGCTCTTCGTAGATGATATGATTGTATATCTGGAAAACACTAGGGACTCTACTACAAAACTCTTAGAAGTGATCAAGGAATACAGCAGTGTCTCAGGTTACAAAATCAACATTCATAAATTGGTAGCCTTTATATATACCAACAATAGTCAAGCTGAAAAAACAGTTAAGGACTCTATTCCATTCACACTAGTGCCAAAGAAGATGAAATATTTGGGAGTTTATCTAACAAAGGACGTGAAAGACCTATATGAAGAGAACTATGAAACTCTAAGAAAAGAAATAGCTGAAAATGTTAACAAATGGAAAAACATACTATGCTCATGGCTGGGAAGAATCAACATTGTTAAAATGTCCATACTACCCAAAGCAATATATAATTTCAATGCAATCCCTATTAAAGCTCCCCTGTCATACTTTAAAGATCTTGAAAAAACCATACTTCGTTTTATATGGGATCAGAAAAAAACTCGAATAGCCGAGACATTTCTCAGAAATAAAAACAAAGCAGGAGGAATTATGCTACCAGACCTCAGATTATACTACAAATCGATAGTGATCAAAACAGCATGGTATTGGCACAAAAACAGAGAAGTAGATGTCTGGAACAGAATAGAGAACCAAGAGATGAACCCAGCTACTTACCATTATGTAATCTTTGAGAAGCCAATTAAAAATATTCAGTGGGGAAAAGATTCCTTATTTAACAAATGATGCTGGGCGAACTGGCTGGCAACCTGTAGAAGACTGAAACTGGACCCACACCTTTCACCATTAACTAAGATAGACTCTCAATGGATCAAAGATTTAAACTTAAGACATGAAACTATAAAAATACTAGAGGAGAATGCAGGGAAAACCCTTGAAGAAATTGGTCTGGGCGAGTATTTTATGAGGAGGACCCCCCAGGCAATTGAAGCAGCTTCAAAAATACACTACTAGGACTTGATCAAACTAAAAAGCTTCTGCACAGCCAAGAACACAGTAAGTAAAGCAAGCAAACAGCCCTCAGAATGGGAGAAGATATTTTCAGGTTATGTCTCTGACAAAGGTTTAATAACCAGAATCCACAGAGAACTCAAACACATTAGCAAGAATAGAACAAGGGATCCCATCGCAGGCTGGGCAAGGGATTTGAAGAGAAACTTCTCTGAAGAAGACAGGCGTGGCCTACAGACATATGAAAAAATGCTCATCTTTAACCATCAGAGAAATGCAAATCAAAACTACTTTGAGATACCATCTAACTCCAGTGAGACTAGCCTATATCACAAAATTCCAAGATCAGAATGGAATGGCATGGATGTGGAGAAAAGGGAACCCTTTTGCACTCCTGGTGGGAATGCAAATTAATACATTCCTTTTGGAAAGAGATATGGAGAACACTTAGAGATCTAAAAATAGATCTGCCATTCAATCCTGTAATCCCTCTACTGGGCATATACCCAGAAGACCAAAAATCACATCATAACAAAGATATTTGTACCAGAATGTTTATTGCAGCCCAATTCATAATTGCTAAGTCATGGAAGAAGCTGAAGTGCCCATCAATCCACGAATGGATTAATAAATTGTGGTATGTGTACACCATGGAATATTATGCAGCCTTAAAGAAAGATGGAGACTTTACCTCTTTCATGTTTACATGGATGGAGCTGGAACATATTCTTCTTAGTAAAGTATCTCAAGAATGGAAGAAAAAGTACCCAATGTACTCAGCCCTACTATGAACTAATTTAGGGTTTTCACATGAAAGCTATAACCCAGTTACAACCTAAGAATAGGGGGAAGGTGGACAGGGAGGGGAGGGATAGGGGAGGTGGGTAGAGGGAAGGGGATTTGTGGGATTATACCAGCGGTGCATCTTACAAGGATATATGTGAAACTTGGTAAATGGCCTGTGAAGCTAGTGAATGATGCCACATTAATATATCAATGTACACCTCTATGATTTAATAAAAAAATAAATAAATAAAATCAAAGTTAATTCAACAACAAAAATAAACAAGTGGGACTTCATTAAACTGAAAAGCTTCTGTACAGCTAAGGAGACAATAACCAAAGCAAATAGACAACCTACATAATGGGAAAGGATATTTGCATATTTTCAATCAGACAAAGGCTTGATAACTAGGATCTATAGAGAACTCAAATTAATCCACATGAAAAAAGCCAACAATCCCATATATCAATGGGCAAGAGATGTGAATAGGACCTTCTCTAAAGAAGACAGACCAATGGCTAAGAAACGTATGAAAAAATGTTCATCATCCCTATCTATTAGAGAAATGAAAATCAAAATCACCCTGAGATACCATCTAACCCTGGCGAGAATGGCCCACATCACAAAATCTCAAAACGGCAGATGCTGGCGTGGATGTGGAGAGAAGGGAACACTTTTACACTGCTGGTGGGACTGCAAACTAGTACAACCTTTCTGGAAGGAAGTATGGAGAAACCTCAAAGCACTCAAGCTAGACCTCCCATTTGATCCTGCAATCCCATTACTGGGCATCTACCCAGAAAGAAAAAAAATCCTTTTATCACAAGGACACTTGTACTAGACTGTTTATTGCAGCTCAATTTATAATCGCCAAAATGTGGAAAAGCCTAAATGCCCACCAACCCAGGAATGGATTAACAAGCTGTGGTATATGTAAACCATGGAATACTATTCAGCATTAAAAAAATGGAGACTTTACATCATTCATTATTTACCTGGATGGAAGTGGAAGACATTATTCTTAGTAAAGCATCACAAGAATGGAGAAGCATGAATCCTATGTACTCAATTTTGATATGAGGACAATTAATGACAATTAAGGTCACAGTGGGGGTGGGGAAGGGAGAGCAGAGAGAGGGAAGGAGGGGGGGTGGGGCCTTGGTGTATGCCACACCTTTTGGGGGCAAGACAAGATTGCAAGAAAGACTTACCTAACAAATGCAATCAGTGTGACCTGGCTTATTGTACCCTGGATGAATCCCCAACAATAAAAAAAAAAAAAAAATCAAAGTTAACTAAGAAACACAGGAAAAATAACCTTTCCCTCTTTCTTCACCTTTCAAGTAGAATAGACTATACTCCGGGCTCAAGGAAAGGTGCAGCTCCCAGATCTGCCTGCAGTCTGCCAGGTGAGGAGGAAGCAAGCGGAGGGAGAGGCTGGACACAGATACTGCAGCTGAGGCACAGTTAATCAAGTCTCAGTTTGCAAGAGCAGCTTCCCCATGTACCATTTGTCATACCAAACAGTCTTTTACATTGAGATATTAGTACTTTCTTAAAGAGATAATATGCATTTAGATAAGATGTGAGGAATGTAGAGGACTCTGGATACCTGGAATAAAAGCAAGAAGTGATGTAAAAAGAAACTCTATAACTTGAAATCTGAAAATACAGTCTGGTGATCTGTTCCTACACGTATGTATGCAGGCATGACCACATGTGAAGTACCTTTGCATAATCGTGAACTGGTTAAACTGGATGGCATTTTTTCAATGACCTTCAAATCCTTTTAATAATTCTGATGGTTTAAAAATACCACTACTAGGCATTCACCCAAAGGGAAAAAAAGTCATTTTATGAAAAAGATACTTTCAGCGGCGCCTGTGCTCAGTGGTTAGGGCACTAGACACACACACCAGGGCTGGCTGGTTTGAACCTGGCCTGGGCCTGCTAAACAACAATGACAACTATAACAAAAACAAAAATAGCCGGGTGTCATGGCAGGCAACTGTAGTCCCAGCCACTTGGGAGGCTGAGGCAAGAAGAGAATAGCTTAAGCCTAAGAGTTTAAGGTTGCTGTGAGCTGTGACACCATGGCACTCTACCAAGGGTGATATAGTGAGACTCTGTCTCAAAAATTAAAAAAAAAAAAAAAAAAAGACACTTGCACTGGAACGTTTACAGCACATTTCACAATAGCAAAGATGTGGAAACAATCCAAGTGCCCATCAATTCGTGAGCGGATTAATGAAATGGGGTATATGTATACCATGGAGTACTGCTTAGACATAAGTAAAAAATGGTGATCTAGTATCTTTTGTAACAACTGGAGACCATTCTCCTAAGCGAAGTAGTACAAGACTAAAAAAAAAAAAAATTAAGTACACCACATGTACTTAATATTAATACTAAACTGGAACTAGCCAATTAACACTTATGGGCACATATAGAGTTAAAACTCGGTGGAAACCTGGTAGCGGGGAAGGGGCTGACGAGGTAGGGAAAACTCCCACCTAGTGGGTACAATGCTCACTGTCTGGGTGAAAGGTGCACTTACAATACCAACTTAAAATGTACAAATGCTAACTATGTAACCAAAATGCATGTACCCTGTAATATTCTAAATCAAAAAATAATTTCTTTAAAAAATAATTCTGGTGGTTCATGCCTTCCTTTCTTTTATTGGAGTACAAAGAAGACATATCCTTTCATAAGAAGATGAAGAAAAAAAATTGAAAATAACATCAAAACATGATCAAATGTCCAAAGCACTGATGTATCTACACATCCAATCTTGCAGACTTTGATTATTAGGAAAAAAATGATCAAGGGTAATGTAGAAACAAGAAAGCTACAACATGTTCGATCCCTACACAGACTCCCTTTTTATCTAGCTGTGTTACTAAACACAACATATTTTGCTTTTGATTATTTATTGATTTGTCTTTTATGCATTACATTCCAAAACTGTAAGAGGTCAAGATGAAATAACAGAGCCTGGATTTATTTTCCTACCTAAAGCAACAACAACAACAACAACAACAAAAAGGTAAAATTTGTGGAACAATAGCTTTCAAAACACTAGATGTCAGGCAATGAGGGACAGTGATCCTGAGAGATGGAAAACAATACAATCACCTCTCTGATTGCTTCACTCACTGCCCTGGGAGAGTTCCCACCTGCGGCACAGGGAAAGACAACCAAGGTGGAGCCAAAAGATGCCCTCAACTTAAAAGATAGATTTGAGAGCCCAAGAAGATGAAGGTAACAGGGGTTTGCAGGATTGAGTACCAAAGAAGAGCAATCTGCATGGAGAGAACTCCAGACATTGATGGAGGGTCATGCCTTCTCTTCTCTGGCTATGGAAAAGGTGATGTTGCTTTCACCTTTTACATAGCCAAAGACAGAAGCATGAACAAAGATAGGAGAGGAAAACATTCAAGGCCAGGAACAGTGCCTTTTCCCATCAGCCACACTGAAAAACCTCATAATTCATAGGAGAGTTTTGCCTTAGTAGCAGATAAAAACTAACTTCTCTAGTCTTGCTAAATAAATTTTAAAAGTAAGACCTAAAAGGATAAAAGCGCCAAGTAAGTGAACTGCATCCTAGGAAAAAAAATGGTCAAGGAAATCTATAGAAATAGGAAATACTTATCCCAAACAGGTAAAATTTATGATGTCTGTCACCCAATTAATGGTTACCAACCATGGAAATATCCAAGAAAATGCCATCTATAATAAGGGGGAGAAAAATAAAAGAAAGTGAAAGTGACCCAGAACTGACTCTGATGTGGAAATTAGCATACAAGGACAGGCTATTATTGTAATTGTATTTCTTATGTTCAAAAGTTAAGTGGAAACATTGAAGACCAAAAAAAAGGGCATCAATTCAACTCCTATAGATAAAATCTACAGTGTCTGAGATGAAAAATACACTGAATAGGATGAAAAGTAGATTGGACCTTGCAGAAGATTAATGAACTTGAATGGACAATAGAAAAAGCTATCTGAAATAAACAAAAAGTGAAAGTGACATCACCTTTTCCATAGCCTATTGGTTGGAAGCAAGTCACAAGTTCCACCTGCACTGATGGGATGGCATTATATAACACAAGGGCCTAACAGTGGGGGTCTTCTTATAATGTGTCCATCAAACTCTTTGGGAAAAAAAAAAAAAGGCCTTATTAATTTAAGATGAAGTATAACTCATGCTACATAAAACATTTAAATCTAAGACATGAAATAATAAAAACTGTAGAATAAAGTGTGGAAAAAATCCTTAATGATATCAGCCTTGGAAAGGAATTAATAAAGAAGACTCACTTGGCAATTGGAGCAATAACAAAAATAAATGATCAAATTAAAAAAGCTTTTGCACAGCTAAGACACAATCAACAAAAAAGACAACCTTCAGAATGGGAAAAGATATTCACATGTTACAAATCTGGCAAAGAGCTAATAAGCAGAATCTACAAAGAACTCAAGCAAATCCACAAGAAAAGAGCATACACCCCCATTAATCATTGGGCAAGAGACATGAACAGAACATTTTCCCAAGAATACAGACAATGGCCAACAAACATATGAAAAAATGCTCATTGTCCCAAATCACCAGAGAAATGCAAATCAAACCCACCTCGAGATATCACCTAATCCCAGTGAGAGTAGCCCACATCACAAGATCCCAAAGCTGCACGTGCTGGCGTGGGTGTGGAGAGAAGGGAATATTCATGCACTGTTGGTGAGATTGTAAACGGGAACACCATCTTTGGAAAGAAGTATGGAGATCCTCAAAGTGGTAAAAGTAGACTTCCTATTTGATCCCACAATCCCATTACCAGGCATCTACCAAGAAGAACAAATATCATTTTACTATAAAGACATTTGCATTCAAATATTTATAGCAGCTCAATTCACAATCACAAAGATGTGGAAACAACCCCAAAAGCCCAACAGCCCATGAGAGGATTAATAAACTGTGGTATATGTATACCATGGAATGGTAGTCAGCCATACAAAAAAATGGAGTCTCTGTATCTTTTTTAAGTACCTGGAAGGATTTGGAGAACATTCTCCTAAGTAAAGTATCTCATGAATGGAAAATCATTTCTGAGTAATGTCTTGGCTATTCGAGGTTTTTTTCTGATTCCATATAAAATGAAGTATTATTTTTTCAAGATCTTTAAAGTATGGCAGTGCAGCTTTAATAGGGATTGCATTAAAATTGTATATTGCTCTAGGGAGTATGGACATTTTAACAATGTTGATTCTTGGGGCGGCGCCTGTGGCTCAAGGAGTAGGGCGCTGGTCCCATATGCCGGAGGTGGCGGGTTCAAACCCAGCCCTGGCCAAAAACCACAAAAAAAAAAAAAACAATGTTGATTCTTCCCAGACATGAGCATGGTATGTTTTTCCATTTGTTAACATTTTCAGCTATTTCTTTTCTTAGAGTTTCATAGCTCTCTTTATAGAGATCTTTCATGTCCTTTGTTAGATAAACTCCCAAATATGTCATTTTCTTTGGCACTAGTGTGAATGGAATAGAGTCCTTAACTGTTTTTTCAGCTTGACTATTGTTGGTATATATAAAGGCTACCGATTTATGAATGTTGATTTTGTAACCTGAGACACTGCTGTATTCCTTGATCACTTCTAAGAGTTTTGTAGTAGAAACCCTGGTGTTTTCCAGATATACAATCATATCATCTGCAAAGAGCAAAAGTTTGATCTCTTCTGACCCTATATGGATACCCTTGATCGCCTTTTCTTCCCTAATTGCCATGGCTAAAACTTTCATTACAATGTTAAAGAGCAGTGCAGAAAATAGGCAGCCTTGTCTGGTTCCTGATCTGAGTGGAAATGATTTCAATTTAACTCCATTCAATATGATATTGGCTGTGGGTTTGCTGTAGATGGCCTCTATCAGTTCAAGAATGTCCCTTCTATACCCATTTTCTTAAGTGTTCTGATCATGAAGGGATGCTGGATATTATCAAAAGCTTTTTCTGCATCAATTGAAAGAATCATATGGTCTTTGTTTTTTAATTTGTTTATGTGCTGAATTATACTTATAAATTTATGTATATTGAACCAGCCTTGAGACCCTGGGATAAAACCGACTTGGTCATGATGTATAATTTGTTTGATGTGTTGCTGGATTCTGTTCGTTAGGATCTTGTTGAATATTTTTGCATCTATATTCATTAGTGATATTGGTCTATAATTTTCTTTTCTTGTTGATAGTGATCAAAACAGCATGGTACTGGCACAAAAACAGAGAAGTAGATGTCTGGAACAAAAGAGAAAACCAAGAGATGAGCCCAGCTACTTACTGTTATTTGATCTTTGACAAGCCAATTAAAAACATTCAGTGGGGAAAAGATTTCCTATTTAACAAATGGTGCTGGGTGAACTGGCTGGCAACCTGCAGAAGACTGAAACTGGACCCACACCTTTCACCATTAACTAAGATAGACTCTCACTGGGTTAAAGATTTAAACTTAAGACACGAAACTATAAAAATACTAGAGGAGAGTGCAGGGAAAACCCTTGAAGAATTCGGTCTAGGTGAGTATTTTATGAGGAGGAACCCCTCCCACCCCCCTCCGGGCAATTGAAGCAGCTTCAAAAATACACTACTGGGACCTGATAAAACTAAAAAGCTTCTACACAGCCAAGAACACAGTAAGTAAAGCAAGCAAACAGCCCTCAGAATGGGAGAAGATATTTGCATGTTATGTCTCTATTAAAAGTTTAATAACCAGAATCCACAGAGAACTGAAACGGATACGCAAGAAAAGAACAAGTGATCCCATCTCAGGCTGGGCAAACGACTTGAAGAGAAACTTCTCTAAAGAAGACAGGCGCACGGCCTACAGACATATGAAAAAATGCTCATCATCTTTAATCATCAGAGAAATGCAAATCAAAACTACTTTGAGATATCATCTAACTCCAGTGAGACTAGCCTATATCACAAAATCCCAAGACCAGAGATGTTGGTGTGGATGCGGAGAAAAGGGAACACTTCTACACTGCTGGTGGGAATGCAAATTAATGCATTCCTTTTGGAAAAATGTTTGGTGCATCTTACAAGGGTATATGTGAATCCTAGTAAATGTGGAATGTAAAGGTCTTAGCAAAATAACTAAGAAAATGCTACAAAAGCTATGTTAACTAATGTGATGAAAATGTGTCAAACGATCTATGAACCAAGTGTATGGTGCCCCACGATCATACTAATGTACACAGCTATGGTTTAATAAAAATAAAATAAAATAAACATAAGAAAAAAAAATGTTTGGAGAACACTTAGAGAAATAAAAATAGACCTGCCATTCAATCCTATAATTCCTCTACTAGGTATATACTCAGAAGACCAAAAATCACATCATAACAAAGATATTTGTAACAGAATGTTTATTGCAGCCCAATTCATAATTGCTAAGTCATAGAAAAAGCCCAAGTGCCCATCGATCCATGAATGGATTAATAAATGGTGGCATATGCACACCTTGGAATATTATGCAGCCTTGAAGAAAGATGGAGACTTTACCTCTTTCGTGTTTACATGGATGGAGCTGGAACATATTCTTCTTAGTAAAGTATCTCAAGAATAGAAGAAAAAGTGTCCAATGTACTCAGCCCTACTATGAAACTAATTTATGGCTTTCACATGAAAGCTATAACCCAGTTACAACCTAAGAATAGAGGGAAGGGGGAAAGGGAGAGGGGGAGGTGGGCAGAGGGAGGGGGATTGGTGGGATTACACCTGCGGTGCATCTTACAAGGGTATATGTGAAACTCAGTAAATGTAGAATATAAATGTCTTAACACAATAAGTAAGAAAATGCCAGGAAGGCTATGTTAACCAGTGTGATGAAAATGTGTCAAAAACGGTGTATAAAACGAGTGTATGGTGCCCCATGATCACATTAATGTACACAGCTATAATTTAATAATAAAAGTAAAGAGAAAGAAAGGAAGAAAGGAAGGAAGGAAGGAAGGAAGGAAGGAAGGAAGGAAGGAAGGAAGGAAGGAAGGAAGGAAGGAAGGAAGGAAGGAAGGAAGGAAGGAAGGAAGGAAGGAAGGAAGAGAAAGAGAGAAAAAGCATACTATGTACTCACGACTAGGTTGAAACTAGTAGATTAACAACTACAGGCCCACATGAAAGAAAAAGACAATTAAATACAAAAAGGGGGGAGGAATAGGGGTTTGATAAGCTCCCAACTAATGAGTACAATGCATGGGTACAAGGCACCCGTCCTGGTGAAGGACTCCACTGCAACTTGGTCTTTACCTTAACAAAAGCACACAATGTCTGATCATGTGTGCCCTCATATTAACCCCTCGTATGTATATGCAAAATAGATTTCAGAGGAAAGAATATTATGAGAGATAAACATAGTCAGTTCATAATGAAAATGGGAAACATCCATCAACGAAACATCACAATCCTATACACTTATACACCCAGTGAGAGAGCTTCAGAATATATAAAGGAAAAGTCAATGGAACCACAAAGAGAAATAGACAAAGCCACGATTATAATTAGAGGTTAGGATAAATAAACAGAAAACATATCCAAGTCACACAAAGTATGTTCTCTGTCCACAAAGGAATCAAATTAGAAATCAATAACAGAAAAGTATTGAGAAAAATACTCAAATATTGGTTTCCTTAACAAAACAGAAAATTAATAAAACCAAAAGTTGATTCATTGATTAGATCAGTTAAATTAATTAACATCAGTAATGAGAAGGTGACATCACTGTAAGAATCTACAAATATTAAAAAGAACAAAGAAATATTATGAGAAAATACTATCCTGATAATATTTAGTATCCTAAATGTTATGAGAAAAACTTAGTGGAAATGGATAAATTCTTTGAGTAATAAAGATTACAAAATCCCCTTTAATGAAAAATAGATAATTTGAATAGCACAGTATCTCTTAAAGAAATTGAGTTTATATTAAAAACCATTCCCACAAATGAAATTCTAGGCCTGGATGGCTTTCCAGATAAATCACATCAAATATTAAATGGAGGCTTCAGTGCCTGTGGCTCAAGCTGCTAAGGCGCCAGCCACATACACCTGAGCTGGCGGGTTCGAATCCAGCCCGGCCCACCAAACAACAATGACAAATATAGCCGGGCGTTGTGGCAGGTGCCTGTAGTCCCAGCTACTTGGGAGGCTGAGACAAGAGAATCGCTTAAGCCCAAAAGATTGAGAGATTGAGCTTGCTGTGAACTGTGATGTCACAGCACTCTACCCAGGGCGACAGCTTGAGGCTCTGTCTCAAAAAAACAAACAAACAAATATTAAATGGAAAAAAAACAACAATAATAAGGAATGAGCAGTTTGATACAGGCAGCAACATGGATGGATCTCAAAACAATTGTACTGACTGAAAGAAGCTGAACAAAAAAATAGTGCGTACTGTATAATTCCATTTATATAAGATTCTAGAAAATGCAAACTCATCTATAGACAGAAAGCAGAGCAATGGTTTCCCAGGAAGGAAAGACGTGATCACCAAGAGACGTGAGCAAATGTTTCAGAGTTACGGGTCAGGTTCACTGTCTTGATTACTGTGATAATTTCACAATGTACACTTATGTCAAAATTCATGGAATTGCTCAATTTATTGTGTGGCGATTATAATGCAACAAAGTATTTGAAAATCTTTCAACATAAAATAGCTATGATAAAGAGTTCTCCTCCTCTACACCTTGTCAAGTTTTCATCATTCCCCATTTCTCTCTGTTTTCTTAGCTGAGAATTGTCTTTTTTTTAAGTATGTCTCTAATTTTTATTACCTCAGAGGATGCGTTAGTGGTGTCAGATTTACTGCCTAGCCCCCCACACCATGATGGTGTCATTTGTCTTAAACTCTCACAGCACTGATGGTGCGTACCTTCCCTCTTTCTGCCTATTTTATACACCTGTCACATGATATTAACTCTGGGCTTTCCTGAAATTCTCGGACCACACCCACTGCAGACTCGTTCACAGAGCATGCACATTCCTTCTAGATTAGACACTTGCTTTGAGTCAAATTTATTGATATACAATTTAAATGCAGTAAAATTTATCTGTTTTGACGTACAGTTATGTGAGTTTTGACAAATGCATAACATTGCATAATCACCACCACAATCACGATTTTAAAGGTTTCATACCTTGCACTTATTTCAGCTGCATCTACACTAAAATTACAAGTTTAATAACCCCCTCCAATTCCCTCACCTCCTATAGTCAGCCCCTTTTCCTGTCGTACACCTAGTCACCACTAATCTGCTTTCTGTCCCTATATTTTTGCTTTTATATAAATGGAGTGTTATATAAATGGAATTGTACACTACGGAGTCTTTACTTTTGTTTAGCTCTTTTTATTTTGCATAATCCATTTGAGATATATCCAAGTTATTTCACATATCAATAGTTCAATCCCTTTTATTTTTAATTTATTCTTTTTGTCTTATTCTGCTTGCTCAGACCTCTATTATAATAATAAATGAAAACAACAAAAGTGGGCATCCACTCCCCTCTCAAAGGGAGAAGTTCCAATCTTTCACCAAACAGGCTGATAGGTGCTGTAGTGTTTGCCGTAGAGGCCTTTCATCTGGTTAATGACGTCTCCTCTCTTGATACTTTGCTAAGTGTTTTTGTTTGTTTTTATTATGAATGCTCATTGTAAACACCTGGTGTATGAAAAACTTTAAAATAGGGGGGGAAAAGAAAGATTAGTGAAATCTGGAATACCTCATTCATCTAAGTTATCTTCATAGTTCATTGTCGGTGAGTTATTTCCCAACTCTGAACTTGTAGAAAACTGACAGTAACATAAGTTGTTCTTATCCATGAAATGTGAACTGAGTCTTCTAGAATGTAATTGATTATTACCCTGTGGATATTGACAAGTTTTGCATCTAGTTGGAAATTTATTTTAGTATTTTTAATCTCCCTGTCAACGCATGGTACTTTGGATTCTCCTTTGAACTGGTTTAACATCATACCAATTCTTCAGTAATGTAATGAGTTATAGAAATCTTTGCCAGGTGCTCATTTTTATTTTTGTAAAGGTTATCATTTTACCCATTTTACTTTTTAAACAGCAAAATCCCTTAGCAGGAACTTTGAAAGTGCTTGGCCCAGAGTAAATACTCAACAATTCCTAGCTCTTACAACATTAATTTTATTAATATTGAAAATGATGCTTGAGTCACACTTTAAGTTCGGCAGGGAAGGTGCCCTCTAAAGAGCACGCACTTGCTCAAGCATTCCCAGTGTTTGGGCACTTCCTAGGACAACAGCCTAGTGTTCACTGTTAGGGATACAGAAAAATAACTCTCTCTCTCCCCCTATTATCTGCTACTGTGTCGAATGCTGGTTCCTGAAAATATCTCCAAAACGACCTGTTGCTAGGACAAGGCCAAGCTTACTCTTCTGCACCAGGTGAAAGCACTGCTTCTAGAGTCTTAGTAGCATTTCAGATGGGGCAAGACAAAGCAAGGAGAGGCAGGAGATTTCAGAGTCAGGTTTCGCTAGGGGTGGGAGTGAGGACTGGGTTAGGATCACGACATAACAGCTTAGTCCTGGTGGACACAGCAGGTTAAGAACTTAATGGTGAGGGGTTCAAGGACTTGTGGTATAAACTGTCATGTGGTGCGTTCTCTCAAAGAGTTGATGAGTCTCTCAGGAAGTTTCTGGAATGACCAATCAAGTTATTTGTAACTTCTTGGACAAGAGTTTCCTATAATAACAATGGCAGGTTGCTGAAGACAACTTCTACTTTATAGAGAAAGAAACGGAGGCTCAAGAACTTGTCTATAGCTGCCTGTTGAGGAAGTGGCAGAACAAACAACACACTGCAGTGTCTCTGTGATGCCCACAGCTAAGCGGTTAAGTTTCTAAAACCAGACTCTGGGCCATCATCTCTGAGGCATCCAGCATTGTTCTGGGCCCAGGGTATTCACAGGTTCTCACTGAGCATTTGTTAAGGATGCTGAAGAGTGAGACAAGTGCCCCACAGCACACTCAGAAGCCTTCCAGGGCAGGGGCATCTGGTGCCTTCCAATCTGACATCTTCCTAGTAACCACAGCTGCTGCTCACTGGCTAACCAGGAAGGGCACTGCCCACTTTTTATGCAGTTATGGTAATACATTAAGACCAAAATTCTTACATGGATGGAGCTGGAAAATATTCTTCTTAGCAGGGTATCTCAAGAATGGAAGAAAAAGTACCCAATGTACTCAGTCCTAATATGAAACTAATTTAGAGCTTCCATAAGAAAGCTATAACCCAATCTCAGCACAAGAATATGGGGAAAGGGGCAAGGGAGGGTAGGGGAGAGGGAAGGATGGATGGAGGGAGGATAATTAGTGGGTCCATGAGAGAACCAGACCAACGCCATCTTAAGTTCAGCCATTTTGTCTAAAACTGATGAGTCACCATGAATTGCTGGGTTTTGTACCTTGAGTCATCGATGTCCAATCAGAAACTGCCTCCTGGAATGGGCCATATGGCAGGACCAGTGGCAACCAATCCAGAAGCGATCCCTTTGTTTAACTTGTATACGCCTACTTTGCTGTGCTATCCTATAAAAATACCCCTGTTCCAGAGCTCAGGGCTCCTGGCTCAGACCCATTGTAACGGAGACCCTACGAGTCCAAGCTCGAGCTTGCAATAAAATGGCTCTTTTGCTTTTGCATCAGACTCGGCTCCCTGGTGGTCTTTGTGGGGGATTTCGAGATCTGGGCACAACATCCACACCTACAGTGCATCTTAGAAGGGTACAGATGAAATTTACTAAATGTAGAATATAAAAGTCTGAACACAATAATTAAGAAAATGCCATGAAAGCTATGTTAACCAGTTTGATGAAAATATTTCAAACTGTATATAAAACCAGCACCTTGTACCTCATGATTGCATTATTGTACACAGCTATGATTTAATAATAAAAAAAGACCAAAATTCTTGCCTCATGTTCTCAAAGTGTCATTCATTATATTTATCACTTGTCAGTGAAGTAAATTAAGTGGAGTATTTTCAGAGACAAAGAAGAGAAAGGGAGAAGGAGAAAAGGAAAAATTGGGAGGGAAAAAAAGTTAGCCCATGCTGCAAATCATTTCTACAAATAACTTTTCAAATACAATGTCCAGCATATAGTCAAACATAAACAAGCACAACAAAGTCAAGACACTGTAAGTCCGAGTCAGCAGAAACAAACAGGAATTAGCAAGAATATGTAATATTGGAGAGAGATAAATGTATGGGTACTTCTAAGTGACAATTGTGTAAGACAGGAACCTCAATAAAATTATTATTATTTGTAATAAACTAAAGAAAAAATTGAGAGCTCTCAAAATGTGCTTCAACTGTGGTAGTGAGTGTTTGATCACGTGGTAGATACGCAGAGCACAGCCAGCAAACCGTGGTGCATAAGCCGCGCCTGGCCCGTGGCCTGTGCTTTTTATCTTTTTATGGCAAGCAAGCTAAGGGGTTTTTTAAATATCTTTAAAGGGTTTTTTTAAAATATCTTTAAAGAATCATTTTTTAAAAACAGAAGGAAAATATGTGATAGAGTTTACATAGCCTGCAAAAGCTAACATATTTACATTCTGGCCCTTTACATGGAAAGGGCCTTTCTGTGGAGGAAAATTCTTCAAATTTTTTCTTTTCTCCTTTTCCCTTTCTCTCTGAAAACACTCCACTTACTTTATTTCATTGACGGGTGAGAAGTATAATGGCCTTGCTTTGGCCCTTGCTGTGGAGAGATGGATATGTGCCTACAGGACAACATGGCTGGATCCTCCACACACATCTTTGAGCTAAAAAGAGCAAGACCAAAAGAAAAAACTCCAAACGATCCCACTGACAGAAGTTTAAAAGGCAGACAAAATTAAAGTTTTGAGACCCTTTCTTACTTGGTGAAACTATCATATAAAGAAAAGTAAAACAGGGTGGTGCCTGTGTTCTCAACGGAGTAGGGCACCGGCCCCATATGCCAGAGGTGGCTGGTTCAAACTCAGCCCCGGCCAAAAACTGCAAACAGGAAAAAAAAAAAAAAAAAGCAAAACCGTGGTTACCATAAATGTCAGGAGCGTGGCCACCTGCAGGGGGCAGAGAAAAGAATGTCACTGGGGAAGTGGGGCCCTGAGCCTCAGAAGTCGCGGAGCCATCTATTTGTGTGGCTGTTACTTGGGTATTTACAATAATTTGTTAAAATGTTTATTTATATTTTATTCATTTTTCTATGTGTGTATTCTACATTTTATAACAAAAAGAATTTAAAAGATAAATTTTATATAGATGTTAAAGAGGGTGGAAGGAAGGAGGGAAGGGGAAGGGAGTAAGGAGAGTAGGGAATAAAGAGGGAAGGACAGAAAAAAGGAAAAAGGAAAAGAGGAAGGAAGGTCCGTAAATAAAAATTCTAAGCAACAGTTTTAACTACCCCTTGATTTGATAGGGAATTTCATAGAGAATGATTGCCCGTTTGTATGTTTATAAAGGACTTAGCTTAAAGAAAAGGTCAGTGCTCTTGCTGTGAATCAAATATTTATGAAAACAGGCCTGGCTTTTCTCTCTTTATCTTCCCACCTGCCCAGCCTCCCAGCCTCGCAATGTATTAACCCCCTGCCTGGCCTGTGGCAGTTAATACACCTTTCAAAGGCATTTTCACCACATCCTCTCTCAAAGATTCGAGCCATTTTTCCTTGATTTTTAAGGCCCTCATTCTTTTTTTCATATGCTCTTTCTCTCTGAAAATATTCCAGTCACCTTTACTTCACAGACAAGTGTTAAGTATAGTGAATGACAGTTTCAGAACATGTGTCATAAGAAATTTGGAGCTGCCTTTCATACAACTCCAGGGGGGAACATTCACATCATGGTAACTCCCTGCAGTTGTGTAGTGCCCAGACTGCGTAGCTGAGGCAGCAGCCTGACCAGTCCTGTGAGAGGGACTTGGTGTTAAGATTTCTGTAAGTTAAGGGAATGGGTTAACTCTATCACATGAAGGATTAATGCTAAACAATAAGTGAACTTCTGGCTCTAAAAATTAAGGAAAACAAGGCTGGGCATGTGCCTCACACCTGTAATCCTAGCACTCTGGGAGGTAGAGGTAGGTGGATTGCTTGAGCTCAGGAGTTCCAGACCAGACTTAGCAAGAGCAAAACCCTGTCTCTACTAAAATAAAAAAGTAGAAAAACTAGCTGGGTGTAGGGGTGCATGCCTGTAGTCCCAGCTACTTGGGAGGCTGAGGTGAGAGGATTGCTCAAGCCCAAGAGTTTGAGGTAGACACCATGGCACTCTACCCAGAATAAGACTCTGTCTTAAAAAATAAAAAATAAAATAAAAGGTAGCAGGAACCATGCACTTGCAGCTCTGTTCATAATGCAAAGCTCTGTCTGATTACGTGTGTTCTGAACTTCCATATGGGGGTTGAAGTTGATTCTCATAATTAAATCTAATGGCAACAGCCAAAGTTAATTTGTTTATGTGAAAACTGCATCAGACAGAACTGGGTTTAAGTCTGAACTCTGCCTTTTACTAGTTGTATGAGCTTTAGCAAGTTGCTGAACCTCCCTGAGTCTCATATTTTTCATCTTTAAAAAATGATGAGGATAAAAGTAATTATCTAGTGTAGATAATTAAGTGAGGTAATATATATAGTTCACAGTGCCTGGTACATCAGGTAATACTTGTATTGTTTGTTCTCTGACCATTCCCATCTCCCTCCAAAAATATGTGCAAAAAATATGTCCTGCCCTTATCAGTCCTCCAGTCCACACCCCACAAGTGACCCCTTTCACCATCTGATCCCTCAGACCCTCCATGCCCACCTCTGCTCTATCCAAGCACTCAACAAACGCCAGCCAAGACCCTGGGCTCCTACCTACCTGCACATCTCTCCTCACAGTCTCAAACCTCTTGTGGGATGTTTCCTCCCATAACTGCCACCTCTGTTTACTCATCCATCCATCCATTCACTCACAAGTACATTGAGTAAGTAGAGTGGCTGGGGAAGGCCTCTCTGAGGAGGCGACACCTGAGCACCTGCATCAGCTAAAGGAGTGAGCACGGGGATTCCCAGAGAAAAGTGCTCCAGGAAGAGAACACAACATGCTCAAAAGCACAGACACAGACAAGTTCAAGGGCTCATAAGAAGGCAGAGAACCTTTGTTCAGTGCCAGGGCATATAGGTCCATGTGGCAGGTCCTCTCTGAGTTCCTGAAGAGCCACTGACAGGTTGGAGCAGAAGGGTGACGATTTTAGAGCATCACACTCTGGAGGCAAATGATGAAAGCAGAGACACAAGGTGGAAAACCATGACCAGGGAGCGAGGATGAGGATGGTAACGGCTAGTCAATCTAAAACACAATTCTGATCGGTTCACTCTACTTGGCCCAGGCACACCCCACACACACTCTTAAAACCAGCCCAAGTTTTCCTTGTGGCCCATGAAATCAGGTTCAAACTCTGGACCCCTCTCCCACCTCATGTCTTTGCACCTGCTGTTTCTTCTTCCTGAAATGCTCTTCCCTCCTTTGTTTTTTCAGTTATTCTTCAAAATTCTGCTTTTGCGTGAGCTCCCCTGAAAGCTATTCTTGATCCTCTTCTCTCTATCTTTCCTGAAAGACTTAATTGCCTTCTCTGCTAAGCTGTCTCTGACTCCTAGGCCATAATACTATGATCATCATTATCATTCTGTCCTAGAAGGATGCACCTTCATTTCAAATCTTTCATCCTGGATGCTGTAAGTCTCTTCAGTGCAGGATGCCTTCCTTCCTTCCTTCCTTCCTTCCTCTCTCTCCCCCTTCCTTCCTTCCTTCTTTCTTTCTTTCTTCCTTTTTTTGTGAGACAGAGTCTAACTCTATTGCCCTGAGTAAACTGCTGTGGCATCGTCATAGCTCATGGCAACCTCAAACTCTGGGCTCAAGAGAGCTTCTTGCCTCAGCCTCCAGAGTAGCTGGGACTACAGGCATGTGTCACCATGCCCAGCTAGCTTTTTCTACTTTTAGTAGAGATGGGGTCTCACTCTTACCCACATTGGTCTTAAACTCTTGAGCTCAGGCAATCCACTGACCTCAGCCTCCCAGAGTGCCAGGATTATAGGCATGAGCCATTGCAGTTGGCCATTTTAATTTTTTTTTTATTTTGTGCCATTTGCACAAACCCTGGCATAGAGTATGTGTCTAACTTACAATTAATTTAGTGCAACAGTAAATAGGATCATCTTTCTGATTAATTTTTTAAGCAAAGCAGCTAACTTGAGGTTGTTTTGGTATCACTTTGCTAGAATATCAAGAATCTTTGCTGACATCACTTTTGATACTTGTACCTCAACGTTCATGTCCCACACTGCCCACTTCCACCTGAGCTTGGATTCAGAGTTTAGCCAGGAATGCTCCCCTACAAACTTCTCCCTCTACTGTCTGTCCTTTCCAGGCTTTGAGGTCGGTGTGCATTGTGAACTTTGAGTTCACTGTCATCAGACTTCTTGACCTCCAGCCAATCCTATGCTAACTCCTCCCTCTCAATCAAAACCAAACAAAAGTCATATACCTTATTAAGTTAGCATGACTTCAACTCTAAAAAATGCTCCCCAAATGTAGTCTTTTTTATTTATTTATTTATTTATTTTTTCCCCAAATGTAGTCTTAATAGGCATACTGGTGCTTCAGCAGGAGTCTGCTCACTTGCGTAAACTCAAAAACACTGTCTAAAATAAAACAGTTATTTCTCCTCGGAAATTCCATGGAAAGTTAGCAGGATGGTGCTACGTAATGCCTGATGTGCTTTGGTTTTGGTCTGGTCACAATTCCAAGTCCTGGTGTGTCCTTTCCTGTTGCTTATCTTGTGCATGTTAACTTTCTGCTTGGTAAAACTGCAAATTCACAATGAAAGCTTTTCTACAATTGATTAGACCCAGGCCGCTTGGCAATTTCTCTCTAATCTCCTTTATTGTGCTTTTCATAAAAATGACAGCTCTGGTATAAATCCTAGTTTGAATCAATACCAGTGAGTGCCAATCTCTTCACAGCACTGGAGGTGGAAATGTCAAATGGGAACTGCTGGGCATTTGAACTTCCACTGTAAATCATCAGAAATTAAAGCAACACAAATTGATTTTATTTTCCATCTTTTAAAAAAATCAGTTTCAGATTCATTATTTTTTCAGTTGAGTTATTCCTTTTTTTTCCCCTTTGTAGTCTAGTTGGATGAGATTGATAAACTGAATTTGGCAAATATGTTGACATCTCACAGCAATATACACAGTACCCAGAACTGTACTAGGAAAAGTGATCATTTTAAAGTATAATGCATATATTCCAGTTGCATTTTGATTCTTCTTAAGGTGATAACACCTCAGTTAAGTGGAATCTTGGTTGAAGATGCTGCACCACAAGAAGTTACCCAATAATGCTACAGTCATGAAGGAGAATCTCTCGTCTCCGTATCCCGTCTTTGTAGAAAGCTTTCCTTGGGAATTTGCAATTTGCTGCCACATTTACCACAAGCTACATAAGAGGCTGCCCTCACTCGGTTCTGGCACCTACCTGAAATCTGGTCCCTTCTCAGGCAGGATACAGAAAAATGCACAGCTCAAGGGTTACATTTCCAAATGATGATGGAAGACTTAGGCTATCACTGTTTCTAAACTCAGGCAGAAGCATCCTGCTCGGCTTCTCACCCTACTCATGTTATCCAATAAAAAACTACGTACTTGGGAAATTTAGTAGCAAAGTCATGGTCATAGACTTAAAGGCAAAGCAGTAAATCTCATATATACAATTCAGGTCAATTTCTGTTATATGGTGGAGAAATACGAGAACCACACCCACCATGAGCACAGAGTCTGCAAAAATCTGATGTGTGTGTACTCATAAAAATAGTTAATACTCTTCATACATGCTAATGAAACAGAGGAATGGCAGGAGAAAGACAGATGTTACATATGAAGTCTTAATTTAACTAAGATGTCCCTTGACTTACCATAGGGTTACATCTTGATAAATTCATCCTAAATTGAAAACACTGTAAGCTGAAATGGCTTTTAATGTACCTAAGATTCTGCACATCGTAGCTTAGCCTAACCTACCTTAAAAGTTCTCTGAGCACTTACATTACCCTGCATTTGGGCAAAATCGTCTAACAGAAGCGTATTTTATAATGAAGTGTTGAATATCTTGTGGAATTTATTCACGACTGTGGTAAAAGGGAAGAGCGGAATGATTGTGTGAGCACTGTTTCCACCTAACATGCACTGCTTTCACACCTCCTCCCATGGAAAATTTAAGTCAGACCATTGGAAGTCGGGAACTATCTGTAGTTCGCTGCAGATTTAGTCCCAGATAACGTATTTTGTGTTCTGTATTGTCCCCTTTTCATCTCACATGGAGAATGCTAATTGGCAATGAACAACTTAAAAGTACATAGCCCAAAGGAGGGCAGAAAATCACACATCCAGTTCACAAGGCAGTTCACCAAGCAAGGAGTCGGCCTTTGAGACAGTTCTAGGAGCTGACCACAAAGATTTCTCCAACCTCTGTTTAGTTCATAAAGCTATTCGTCATTTTGAGTTCCTTCATCGCTATGACTAAAGTGCAAGGCCCTCAAAATTGCCTGCCCTTCCTCTCATCAGCTTCAGTCTTGCAGAGTGGCCAGCACAGGTTCCTACCAAGCAGGTCACAGAATGAGCACCCTGGACTCAGCAGAACACATCCAAAGGAAACAGCCCCTACTTAGAGATGCTACAAATGCAAAAGTGGATGTGAATTCCCCCAATATATGATTTTGACAATTAATTCAAAATAATTTAAATGCATCTGAGGCCCCCAACGTAAGACCTTTAACTTAAGAGTGAGAAGCCAATTTAAGGTTTAGTTAACAAGAAAGAGCGAACCATGAACAGCTGCTGCCGTGGGGGGAGCAAACCATGAAACAGGAGAGGAGGTCGGGGTTGTCTCTAAAGCTGTGGAAACAGGAGGGAATCAACCCCTTGACTTCTTGGGGAGAGGCTGTCTGACTTGTGAATTTAGAACAAAAACACTTGCTTTACCTGAATCACAGCTTCATTGTGATGGAGGGTGGACCGGAAAAAAAAAAAGTACAGAAGAGAAGCCACATCCTGACCCTGTGCAGGACTGGGGTCCGAATGTGGGAAGGAAGCAGGACTCTGGGGTGAGTTCTGAGAAGAGAGGCGCTGGCACAGCAGGTGGGAATCAGGGCGCTGAGGACGGTGCAGCGGCAGAGACAGTGTCCTGGCCCAGAGCTCTGCGAACCCATTGTTCCCATTTCCATGTGCCCATCGCCTCTTTGAGCGCTTGATAAATTGTTGTTGCAGTATTTTGTGCTTCTAAAAGCTGCGCTGTCTTATAGTGGTTCCCCTTAGCATAGTAGAACGGTTTTGCTTACACAGAGAGCTGGGAGTGCAGCCAAGGGCAGCTCCGATGCCTCCAGGGGGGCAAACTCCAGGATGTGACTGACACTGCTGAGCTCTGCTGGGGGACCAGCTGAAAGAGGGACTTTGCCTGAGGTCGCACAGTTGTTCCGCTCCGCTCCCTACTCGTTTTTGCCCTGCTTTCTCCACTTCCTCACCAGAGTCCCCAGGAGCACCCCATTCCCAGTCAGCTCCTGAAGAATCCTCTCTGATCTGCTCCTGAAAGAGCTCCTGCTCTTCACAACTTTACTGAAACTGGCTTACTTTATTAAGAGCTATATTTTTTCCAACTAAAAATTAAAGTATACCTGTTGTAAGTAGGAAAAAAGAGAGAGAGATAAAGAGAACATTATATTTTTATTCCAAAACTTTAGGACTTTTTCACAAATGAAACAAACTTTTATTTCAGCTCTGAGATTTTGGGTGTTTCTCTCTTTCTCTCTCTCTCTCTGTATAGGAGTTTACTTTAAAAGTTACAAAAAAATAGTTATATCCTTCATGACATTACATCCAACTAATAGTAAGGAGTGGTATAGATCTCTCGTATAGATAAAGGCCCAGAAACCAGGCAGAATCAAAGCCATTTGAATTAACACATTAGAAGTAAGATATTATCATGTCAATCAAGACCTACCTTTTTTTGTATTTGGAAATCAAATACATTACTTCAAACAAAGAGATAAATAAAGTAGCATTTATAATTACATTATTTTCCCATATTCTAAAATCAAGGAAACGCTTCTTCAGCAATGCAAGCCACACAGCCCAATCCCTCAGTAACTTGCAAATGCGTAGACACATAACTGGACTGACAGATGTTTGTAGGACTAGCTATAATGGAAGCAGTGCTGAAACCATAATGTACTTTTGCAAAATAACTTAGTTGAGTATTTTATATCCAATGAAATTTCAGATGTGTCTGGTGATAACTGCAAAATCATAAGTAAATTGAATCTCAGGATTTGCTACTCTGTGCTTATGTACTGTTGTTTTTATTTTAATGACCTGTTCAGTTGCTGGTATATCAGAACTAGAAACAGTGTCCACATAGATAGTATAACTTTAAGTCTCTTTTTTGTTTCTAAGAGGGAAGAATATTAAAAAGTGAAAGATGTCTAAGTCTGCTGAAGGATGTTTTAGGATGCTAAAACACTTTGGTAAACTGTACTATTGGTATCTTCCTTCAATTATGTATTCAACTGACTTTCTAAGGCTACTTAAAAAATATATGCAATTTAGTAAATATGATCCCAAGCTTTTATATCATAGAAAATTCTTGTCTAAAAATCCAGTCAGATAATGAAACACCATCTTCAGACTTAACATCTAGAAGCTTGTATCCAGCAAAACTACAATTGAGTTGCAAAGTCAAAATACCAACATTCTCAGGTACATGAAGTCTTGGAAAGAATCATCCAAACAAAAAAGCACTTTGCAGAGACCCTCAATAGAAAAGATAGAAATAAGATTAGGAGAAAGCAGTGGTCTCTGGGAAGTAAGAGGGTGTAATGTCTGTTGCTGAATAAATGATTGATATGTATATGTATGAGAATATTCAACCAGAATTCCAAATTATCCCAGTATGGCTGGAGGTGGAGTTTGGACAAAATAAGAATTTATAGCTCTTTTTTTCTCACAGAGCAGTAACACAGTTATTGATAAGCTTCAGACATTGACTTCTCATTATTGATAAGCTTCAGACATTAACATGTTAGGAGTAAACTCCTAAAGAATCAATAAAGTGTTCAACTTTCAAAATAATAATACAGCATCAAAACTATACAAGAAGGAGAAGAACAGAAACAACTCCAAAGATAAGACTATTTGAAATATGGATTTAAATCTGATTTTATAGCAATGAGTGTCAGCTTGAGTGTACACTGGATAACTCAGATGTCAAGCCATTGAAAACTATTTCATTTTAATTTGCCCATTTAACTATTATTTTGAGGTATCTCTCATGTATAAATAAGTATAAAATTTAGGGTATCAAGCCAATTCTATAATCATTTGTTGAGCAAATAGGAAATTAAAAATGCATTGGTTTTGTTTTTACCCCTTTCCCCAACCAGACAACCAACACTCTCTCCTCTATGACCATCCAAAGCCTAGATCCCTTCCCAGGATAAAATACTTGCTTTGCCACTTGCCATTCAACCCTAGCTTTGGGGCGTGCCCACCTCTCCTTTCTGCTTCTCTGTTCCTACCAACTGCAGATTCATTTAAGCCTTCAGTTCCTATTACCCAGAAGCCTCCGACTACAGATTCATTTAAGCCTTCCTCTTTCACCTGCCCTCCCTTCATCTGAAAAGCTTTGATGATTACACAGATTGAGGCAGAATTCAGCCACCAGAAATAATTGCATTCTCTGTTCTGTGGCTTCTCTTTATTGCACGTGTGTGTTGCCTTCACAAATCCTGAAGATTATTTAGCAACCTGAGACTGTGATTAGGCTGAGCGATCCGTGTCATATGCCTTACTGCCACCAAACTCAAGGAGGAAAGAAAAAAGAACAGTCACAATCCGTCTGTTGGAACTGTTTCTTTCCCCTTGCCCAGAGCCAATACACAGCTTCTCCTGTCTTCCAGGAACCAGTCTCTCCTGCTGAGTCACAGCCAAGATGCTACTTACCTAAAAGTGCCAAGGTAGAGAAAGGCATGCTGGCCTGCCATGCATCCACCCCCCCTAGGGCCTCTGAATAGTCACAGTGTCCAGATCTCAGGGAGGGTCCTAGGGTGCATTACTGATTTGCAAAGGTAATTAACTATACGTGGAAGGTTTTCAAAGGAATCAACTTTGTCAAAGGAATACACTAGCGAAAATTCCTAAGAAAAGGGTGCAATAGGCTACAGGGAGAAAGCAAAAATCAAAAGAAAGGGGTTTCTCCAATAACAGCCTTTCTTGTCTTCTTAAGGAAAGCTGAAATATTTGATGACCAGCTTTAGGAAAATATGTTCCAATTAAGGAATATTTTGAGCATCTGTGTGCTTGTATCTGTGAGCAAAACTCTTAGCTATTATATAAGATTATTAGAGTCAGGGGCTATTTTCCATCCAGTAATAAATTCTACAAATTGGGTGGTGCCTGTGGCTCAGTGAGTAGGGTGCCAGCCCCATATGCCGAAGGTGGCGGGTTCAAACTCGGCCCCTACCAAACTGCAACAACAACAACAAAAAAAAAAAAAAAAATAGCTGGGCATTGTGGTGGGCGCCTGTAGTCCCAGATACTTGGGAGGCTGAGACAGGAGAATCACCTAAGCCCAGGAGTTGGAGGTTGCTGTGAGCTGTGTGACGCCACAGCACTCTACTGAGGGTGATAAAGTGAGACTCTGTCACTAACAAAAATAAATAAATTCTACAAATTAAGGTGTGGGCTCCCATATACTAGAGCTCTTGAAAACATAATGCACAGTGAGGAAGTAGAGGGAAGTCATTGAAAATCTTCACAATCTCCTCCATACTGGAGTGATACATCACCCTCGTCTTCACCACTACCACCATTTTCATTGTCTTCGTCACCAACTTTCATTTCATAACACTTTCACTTTATGTTTCGCTTATGCACAAACTTCTCTGCTAGGCGAGAAAGGGGCCCATGTTGAGGGCTTCAGGTTAAAAGAGACAAAGATGATTGTTGCTCTGTCTCACGTGTTTACACCTGACTCTTTCAGGTAGGATGACGGCCTGGCACCTGGAGAGAATAGGTCACAGGCTGAATTCATCCACTTTCAGTTCTGTCACTGACCATTTAGAATCCCTTACTATCACTGAACCTCAGTTTCTTCATATATAAAACGGAATAAAAGTAATACACAGAAAATATAGGTAGAATGGCTAGCTCAGATGCCTCTAGGTAGGCACTCGAATAAACAGAGTTAGTCAGTCATTTGTCCTTTCTGAACTATTTCCTAATTGACACAAGTTATAAGAAAAGACAAGTGTGCTCAAAGATGAGTAAAACAGAATTAATCTAATGCATGAAAGAGAAGAATAATAGGAATAATTAAATGCTTTAAGAACTAAAATAGTTCCTACAATTAAGTATCATATATGACTTTGAGCCTCTTGGAAGCCATGGCAAAAATGGAAACTAGAGGATTTTCTAAAAAGGAAAAAGTATACCAATGCTTCAAAAAAAAAAAAATAAAGTCTAAACTTGTTGATAAGTTATGAGACATTTCTCATGTAAAGCTGTAAAGGTAACATTGAGTGTAGACAGGTCTCCTGACATCAATTTCATGTAAAAAGATGCAGACCAGGTTTTTGCTTGGATGTTTTAATAAGGAACTTGGATAGCAGCTGAGAGGCTAACACCAAAAGCCATTTCATTTCAAGTGACTCTGGAGAGGATTAAGCTGATATGGTCAGAGAGTGATGCCTGACAGCAATCAAACATAGATAAGAGCAGAATCAGGAAAGCATAACCACTCTAAGTGGTGTAGAATAAGGAAGTTATTATAGTAGTTCAACTTTACACAGTTGTGGGAGGTGCTGGGGAAGAAAGGGTCAGCAAAGGGAAGTTAGGGAAACAGGGAAAAGTCACCAATCAGGTTCCTGAAGCACTGGCACTGGGGAACTTGGAAGCTATGCACATCCAGCAACCAGGGTGGGCCCCGTAGCAGGGCTGATGTAGAAGTCTCGCGAGGCTGCTGTCTCTTCGTGGCTAGTGCCTTTGTGAGCTTGCAGCCAAGAGTCCAGTGGTTATCCTGGAATTGCAGTTAGTCAGCAGAGCTCGGGGTCAGAAGGGTGAACTGGACTTGGGATAGGGAAGAGGGTAATCATAAACCAGAACCCACCTCCACACTGGTCTCCCTCTGCACATGACCACCATGACCTTCAGAACATCGTGGCTGCAGCCTCACTTTGCCCCTCTGAAACTCAAAATTCTCTTGTGGCCAACTCCAGTCTGGGAAAATGCAATGAATGGGCTTCTGGCAAACTTAGCACCCATTTAGCCAAATGGGCCCAGACTCCACTCCAGCCAGCCAAAGGAAGAAAGAGGCAAAGGGGGTGGGGGGCGAGATAAAAACGCATTCCTCCTTTCTCTTAAAGATTATGTTTGGAAATTGCTCATGCCATTTCTGCTCCTAGCCAGATTATTCTGTGCCCAAATCACATCATCAGGTAAAATTCCAGGATGTGGCAGAGAAGCCCCAGATAATAACCTCCGTCCATGCTGGACCTAATCAGGACCTCAGGGCTATATTGAAACCCAATCACCTTCCCTGGCCTGACTGGATCTAGTCGAGTCCCAAAACAGATGAGGGTAAGAAAACTAACACAGGATACACCTGCCCCAAATTAGATTTTACTGAGAGGGTGATGGCACCAGATGGGGCAAAGGACTGGGTATTCCATTCAGTAATATAATGATATACTGATATCATGCTTATAATAATATAATAATTGTACTGAAGTTTTACTCTATACAAAGTACTGTGTGTTTTATCTTATTTAATTCTCGTAATCCTAAAAAGGTTCACAGGAGAATATATGGAGTCCCCATAAGTTTAAAATCTTGCCCAATCTTGCAGCCAACAGTTCCCAGTCCAGGGCTTGAACCTTTCTGCCTCTATCACTCCCATCCTCGTTTTTCTTGTCCCCTCCCACACTGTTTATTAAAGCTAATGCCCTGAAAAATGCTTAACATGAAGAACAGGAACGAGGCAATATTTAACTCATTGAAGTGTTAGCAACTTGGCCAACCACATCATTAAGACTGGCTTTTGTCTAGGGCATACCGCTAATGTTAACTCAGTTCCCCAGATGATTTCATGGCCCAAGATTGCTGCTCCGGCTCCAGCCATCACAGCATTAAATGTGATAGCTCTTAGCTGATACAGGTGATATCAGCCTCCTCGCTTCCTTACCATGCCAGGGTTGTGAATAGTGACAATCGCTAAGGACTATTCAGGTGGTGCCCTGGGTGTGTGGTTGTAGAAAGGTTTGATTTTCCTTTTCCAATTGTTGCCTGTGGGGGGTGGGGTGACTTAATTGCTGATATTTCTCCACAGCTGAGACTTCAACCCAGAGTAACTGTTTCACTAGGGTCAAACAGAGACCAGCTGAAAACAAGACAGAACCACTTAGCCCCACTACACCAAACAGGGCCCCAGTTTCTCAGGCCATAGCACTGTACGGGTCCTCGACAAAGCTCCAGGGGAAAAATCAAATGGTGTAAAACAATCATGGGGCAGAATCAGCAGAAAAACTCTGGTAACATGAATAACCAGAATAGATCAAACCCCCACAAGAAAAGATATGGCAGATATAACTGAAGATTCCATTTGTACATAGCTGGCTGAGATGTCAGAAATTGAATTCAGAATTTGCATTGCAAACAAGATTAATAGAATGGAGGAAAATTTGGAATTAGAAATTCGAGGAGCAATTCAAAAGTTGAAATTAGAAATTCAAGGAGAAATTCAAAAGTTGTCTCAAGAATTTAACGAATTTAAAGACAAAACCACCAAAGATTTTGAGGCACTGAAGCAAGAATTTGCAGCCCTCAAAGATATTAAAAATACAGTAGAATCTCTCAGTAACAGAGTGGAGCAAGCAGAAGAAAGGATTTCTGATTTTGAAGACAAAGCCTTTGAATGCTCCTAAACTCTCAAAGAGGAAGAGAAATGGAGAGCAAAAATGGATCATTCTCTCAGAGAGCTGTGCAATAATTCAAAGAAGGCTAATATCCGTTTCATTGGAATCCCTGAAAGTGATGAAGGCTAGGCACAGATCCCTTCTGCATGAAATTATGAAAGAGAATATCCAGACATACCAAAAGATTCTGGAATTCAGATACCAGACAGTTTCAGAGCCCCAGCACCACTCAATCCGAATAAGACATCCCCCAGGCAGATCATAATTAACTTCACTAAAGTTAATATGAAGGAGAAAATTCTGAAAGCAGCCAGACGTAAGAAATCCATTACCTACAAAGGGAAGAATATTAAAATGACTGCAGATCACTCTGCTGAAACTTTTCAAGCCAGAAGAGGGTGGTCATCGAATTTAATCTCCTAAAACAACAGAACTTTCAACCCAGATCCTGTATCCAGCTAAACTGAATTTCATTTATGATGGAGAAATTAAATACTTTAATGACATTCATATGTTGAAGAAATTTGCCATAACCAAACCAGCTCTTCAGTATATTCTCCATAATGACCATACCAATCCTCTACCACAAAAGTAAACTCACTCAGAAACTTTTGATCAAACTCCAACTTCCACAGTGATGAAAGGATTAAAAACAACCACTGGACTTTCAAAAAACTCGATACCCAAAATTTTACCAGACTTATCAATATTCTCCATTAATGTGAATGGGTTAAACTGACCTCTAAAGAGGCACAGGTTGGCTGACTGGATACAAAAACTCAGGCCAGATATTTGCTGCATACAAGAATCACATCTTACCTTAAAAGATAAATATACACTCAAGGTGAAAGGATGGTCATCCATATTTCAGGCAAATGGTAATCAGAAAAAAGCAGGTGTTGCAATTCTATTTGCAGATACAATAGGCTTTAAACCAACAAAAGTAAGGAAGGATAAGAATGGTCACTTCATATTTGTTAAGGGTAATACTCAATATGATGAAATTTCAATTATTAATATCTATGCACCCAACCAGAATGCACCTCAGTTTATAAGAGAAAATCTCACAGACATGAGCAACTTGATTTCCTCCAGCTCCATAATAATTGGAGATTTCAACACTCCTTTGGCAGTGTTAGATAGATCCTCCAATAAGAAGCTGAGCAAAGAAATTTTAGATTTAAACCTAACCATCCAACATTTGGATTTAGCAGACATCTACAGAACATTTCATCCCAACAAAACTGAATACACATACTTCTCATCAGCCCACAGAACATACTCCAAAATCGATCACATCTTAGGTCACAAGTCTAACCTAAGTAAATTTAAAGGAATAGAAATTATTCCTTGTATCTTCTCCGACCACCATGGAATAAAAATTGAACTCAGTTACAACAGGAATCTGCATACTCATACAAAAACATGGAAGTTAAATAACCTTATGATGAATGACAGCTAGGTCAGAGATGAGATTAAGAAGGAAATTGCCAAATTTTTGGAACAAAACTACTGTGAAGACACGAATTATCAGAAACTCTGGGATACTGCAAAGGCAGTCCTGAGAGGCAAATTTATACCACTGCAAGCCTTCCTCATGAGAACGGAAAGAGAGGAAGTTAACAACTTAATGGGACATCTCAAGCAACTGGAAAAGGAAGAACATTCCAACCCCAAGCCCAGTAGAAGAAAAGAAATAACCAAAATTAGAGCAGAATTAAATGAAATTAAAAACAAAAGAATTACACTACAGATCAATACATCAAAAAATTGGTTTTTTGAAAAGGTCAACAAAATAGATAAACCTTTGGCCAACCTAATCAGGAAAAAAAGAGTACAATCTCTAATCTCATCAATCAGAAATGACAAAGACGAAATAACAGACTCCTCAGAAATTCAAAAAAACCTTAATGAATATTACAAGAAACTTTATTCTCAGAATATGAAAATCTGAAGGAAATTGACGAATACTTGGAAGCACATCACTTTCCAAGACTTAGCCAGAATCAAGTGGAAATGTTGAAAAGGCCCATATGAAGTTCTAAAATAGCATCAACCATACAAAATCTTCCTAAAAAGAAAAGCCCGGAACCAAACGGCTATATGTCAGAATTCTACCAAAACTTTAAAAAAGAACTAGTACCTATATTACTAAACCTCCTCCAAAATATAGAAAAAGAAGGAAGACTACACAACACGTTCTATAAAGCAAACATCACCCTGATCCCCAAACCAGGAAAAGACCCAACAAGAAAAGAAAATTATAGACCAATATCACTAATGAATATAGATGCAAAAATATTCAACAAGATCCTAATAAACAGAATCCAACAACACATCAAACAAATTATACATCATGACCAAGACCAAGTCAGTTTTATCCCAGGGTCTCAAGGCTAGTTCAATATACGTAAATCTATAAGTGTAATTCAGCACATAAACAAATAAAAAACCAAAGACCGTATGATACTCTCAAGTGATGCAGAAAAAGCTTTTGATAATATCCAGCATCCCTTCATGATCAGAACACTTAAGAAAATTGGTTTAGAAGGGACATTTCTTAAACTGATAGAGGCCATCTACAGCCAACCCACAGCCAATATCATATTGAATGGACTTAAATTGAAATCATTTCCACTCAGATTGGGAACCAGACAAGGCTGCCCATTGTCTCCACTGCTCTTTAACATTGTAATGGAAGTTTTAGCCATTGCAATTAGGGAAGAAAAGGCGATCAAGGATATCCACATAGGGTCAGAAGAGATCAAACTTTTGCTCTTCGCAGAAGATATGATTGCATATCCGGAAAACACCAGGGATTCTACTACAAAACTCTTAGAAGTGATCAAAGAATACAGCTGCGTCTCAGGTTACAAAATCAACATTCATAAGTCGGTAGCCTTTGTATATACCAACAATAGTGAAGCTGAAAAAACAGTTAAGGACTCTATCCCATTCACAGTAGTGCCAAAGAAGATGAAATATTTGGGAGTTTATCTAACAAAGGACATGAAAGATCTCTGTAAAGAGAACTATGAAACTCTAAGAAAGGAAATAGCTGAAAATGTTAACAAATGGAAAAACACACCATGGCTGGGAAGAATCAACATTGTTAAAATGTCCATACTACCCAAAGCAATACACAATTTTAATGCAATCCCTATTAAAGATGCACCATCATACTTTAAAGATCTTGAAAAAATAATACTTAATTTTATATGGAATCAGAAAAAACCTCGAATAGCCGAGACATTACTCAGAAATAAAAACAAAGCAGGAGGAATCACGCTACCAGACCTCAGACTATACTATAAATCTATAGTGATCAAACAGCATGGTACTGGCACAAAAACAGAGAAGTAGATGTCTGGAACAGAATAGAGAACCAAGAGATGAATCCAGCTACTTACCATTATTTGATCTTTGACAAGCCAATTAAAAACATTCAGTGGGGAAAAGATTCCCTATTTAACAAATGGTGCTGGGTGAACTGGCTGGCAACCCATAGAAGACTGAAACTGGACCCACACCTTTCACCATTAACTAAGATAGACTGTCAGTGGATTAAAGATTTAACCTTAAGACATGAAACTATAAAAATAGTAGAAGAGAGTGTAGGGAAAACCCTTGAAGAGATCAGTCTGGGTGAGTATTTTATGAGGAGGACCCCCCAGGCAATTGAAGCAGCTTCAAAAATACACTACTGGGACCTGATCAAACCTGTTCTTCTGCACAGCCAAGAACACAGTAAGTAAAGCAAGCAGACAGCTCTCAGAATGGGAGAAAATATTACAGGTTATGTCTCCGACAAAGGTTTAATAACCAGAATCCACAGAGAACTCAAACGTATAAGCAAGAAAAGAACAAGTGATCCCATCGCAGTCTGGGCAAGGGCCTTGAAGAGAAACTTCTCTGAAGAAGACAGGTGCACAGCATACAGACATATGAAAAAATGCTCATCATCTTTAATCATCAGAGAAATGCAAATCAAAACTACTTTGAGATATCATCTAACTCTAGTAAGATTAGCCCATATCACAAAATCCCAAGACCAGAGATATTGGTGTGGATGTGGAGAAAAGGGAATACTTCTACACTGCTGGTGGGAATACAAACTAATACATTCCTTTTGGAAAGATGTTTGGAGAACACTTAGAGATCTAAAAATAGATCTGCCATTCAATCCTATAAGTTCTCTACTAGGCATATACCCAGGAGACCATAAATCACATCATAACAAAGATATGTGTACCAGAATGTTTATTGCAGCCCAATTCATAACTGCTAAGTCATGGAAAAAGCCCAAGTGCCCATAGATCCACGAATGGATTAATAAATTGTGGTATATGTACACCATGGAATATTATGCAGCCTTAAAGAAAGATGGAGACTTTACCTCTTTTATGTTTGCCTGGATGGAGCTGGAACATATTCTTCTTAGTAAAGTATCTCAAGAATGGAAGAAAAAGTATCCAATGTACTCAGCCCTACTATGAAGCTAATTTATGGCTTTCACATGAAAGCTATAACCCAGTTATAACCTAAGAATATGGGGAAGAGGGAGGGGAGGGGAGGGAGGGGGGAGGATGGGCAGAGGCAGAGTGATTGGTGGGATTACACCTCTGGTGCATCTTACAAGGGTACATGTCAAACTTAGTAAATGTAGAATGTAAATGTCTTAACACAATAACTAAGAAAATGCCAGGAAGGCTATGTTAACTAGTGTGATGAAAATCTGTCAAACAGTCTATAAAACCAGTGTATGGTGCCCCATGATCGCATTAATGTACACAGCTATGATTTAATAAAGAAAAAAAAAAAAAGAGTGGCCACACCACAGCTTTGTTCTGTTTCCCTTTTAGTACATGAGCAAACCATCACAAAGATGGAATAAGTCTCTAGTTTGCAGTGTTTTCTCCCTCTAGCACAGAGATTTTCAACCAGTGCAACCACAGCACACTGGTGGGCCGAGAGAGGATCTTAGATGGGCCACAGAAATTTTTGAAGATCATTAAATTATTGTAGAAAGAAGTTCAAAGCCCAGTAAGTATACCCTTTTTATGGTCTTTTTTTTTTTTTTTGATCAACATAATTTAAGTGTGCTGAAAGTTTAACTTTAGGTTCAAGTGTGCCATGAGATAAAAAAAAAAAAAAGTTGAAAAACACTGCTGTAGCATTTAACTGGACTCCACCAATTAGCATTTATGCAGCATGATTTGAGTACCATCTTTGTATTATATTTATTTATTTGAGGGGCATTTTCAGGAGGTTTCCATGGTTCCATTGTTGTATGATAAATTTATTAGTGGTCATTAAAATCAATATAATAAAAAAAGTATTTTTACTTTTTGTAAATCGCTTTCTTCACAGCAAAGGTTCTCCTGGGTTCCTTTACAGGCTTGATCCATAAAATTCAGAGGGGAAATTTGAGGGGGTCTTGAGTTCCACATCTGAGTTGACTTAGTTCTTTCAAGTGTAGCCAATGGGTACAGAGGAGTCCAGCAATGAAGGCAAGTGAGTGTAAGTAATCTCCAAAAACTTCCAGATACCTTGGGGAGGATTAAGATTCTACCCAGTCATCTAATTAGGGTTGCTGACAATTCCATTCAGATCTCAGGGACCTAGAGGGAGTCTGCTGATCTCTCGGTTACTACACACATGCGCGCACGCGCTCACACACACACATATGTATACGTATGTATTATGCGTTCATGTTTATTTAAAAGTCAAAATAACCTCATGGACCAGATAGCACATGTATTATTTCGGGGAAAAAAAAAAACAGAGAACCAAAATGTTACATGGTTTATCCATCATAATTCTGATAAGGCTGAGAATCCGTGCCCTGAGATCCTTTAATATTCTTGTCAACACATCAGGGACTTTTCCAAAGTGATGAGCTGAAAGGCAAGAGGTGAAATATATGTTTGACTTTGAAGTACTTAAGTTTCCACATGATGATGGTTGAAAACGTGATGAATCTGGGCTGTGCTTCCTGAGAATTTGATCACGAAAAAATGGAAAGACATTTCTTACTTCTCCTCAGTGGTCTCGTAAGATTAGTATTCTCCTCATGGTTGCAATTTGTTCCACTTTCCCTTTCCTATTCATTCTAACCCAAGGAAAATTTTTCAAATGTCATTGCAGTGATACCCTTAAAATAATATGTTTTTAATTTTAGCTTTCTAATATCAATACTGCAAAACTTCTGAAACTTGTCAGATAGTCAAATTTTTTCTCTTTGATTATACATTTGGTGCTTTCTGAAAACTATATGCTTTGTTTTTCATTTTATAATCACAATGGAGATGGCTTAAAAAAGCATTTATTTTGTTTGGTTTGTGTTATAAATAACAATGATATAATAAAATAAAACTTTAGCTTTAAGTGGTATATTCTTCCACAAACCAAAAAATATCCTTTGTTGTGTTGGCTAACTTATGCTCATCCTATCCTTTTTAACAATGTTTTTCTTACATTTGGAACATGTCATTACATAGGATAATTATTTTTTGGTCCCAGAAAAAGTAATGGAAGAAATAGAATCCTATGTTTATGTGCAGATATTGAGAGTATTTCCATCCTGTGGACTGAGCAGGTGTTCTCACCCTGGCCTTTTATTTTGAAACTACTTCTCAGAGTTCTTATATGGGTGCCTATCTTCATGATAAATTGTTTTAGCATGGTAATGTGCTCAGATCAATTGCTGGTGGCAGTAATGCTAGTATCAATCATCTACAAACATGTAATAGCTTGAAGATAAATGAGACACCTCCCCCTTCTTCGTTTAGCCTGGTACAGTTTGCTCTTCTGGAAGATGTCTTTAGTACAAAGTAATTTTCAGGGATGTTTGAAAGCACATCGGTGAAGCACTGAAATCTTTCAGCTCAACTGATCTGCAGATGAAGAAATGTGCAAAAGATGGAGCCTCCATGTCACCATTCTGGTGCAACGAATGGTGGCTCTGAGTAGTGTTTTCACCTGGAAGAGTTCTGTTCTCTAACCTTTGTCCTGCCTCCTGAAGCCTTTTAAAGCATTTCCTTTTTCTGCAGTTAGATTGTTTTGTTTTGTTTTTTGTTTTGAGGGTGATTTCCTAGTTACAATTTCCTGATGGTTCACAATTTGAATTTGGGGTGTTTGATTCTGGGGACTTTTCTCAAAATTCCTGATTTTGTAATATTTTCCAAGCCTCTCAACATAATTTTCTTTTATATTATTTCTCTTGCATTAATATAGGTCACATTTTTGTTCTTCTATGCAGTATTCTTTGTTTTGTTTTAGAATGGTTTAGCCAGCCTCCCAGAAGGCTGAGCTTTGTTTTGGTTATATGATTAATAATCAGAAATGATCTGTTTAAATATGTAATAAGTTGAATGCAAATGCATTCTGCACCCTGAAAAGTCAGGGCATGAGGAAGAAAGAGGTGGGTATATGTGTACACAGAGGAGTAACTGAAGAGAGTTTATTAAAGGAGGGTTTGCAGATGTGTAGGAGGATCAAGCAAATCCCACGAAGCACAGTGAAGTCCATGGGACTAGCAATGTCTTGGACCATTATCCCAGGAGGCCTAAAGAGGCAGGGGGATGGTTCATGGAATCTGGTGAGAGCTCCCTGACAAAAGCTACAGTATCTGTGACAGAGAGGAAGTCAATGTGCAGAGAACCAACACAGAAGGACCCTAAACAATGAACGGCCTGAGCTAACTCTTCCACCCTACCCTCCAAGTTTTCTAACAGCGCCTCCTGGTGGCCATATCTATAGTAAGCCATCAATCAATGAATCTCATTGATATGCTCATAAAAGCCAGTGGCCAAGCACAGCACAGAGTGGAGATCTGATGGGTGAAATAGAAATAAGCAGACAGACGTCGTGTGCACTGTTGGAGCTACATAATAATGCATGAAAATGTTTAAAAATTACAAAGATCAACTCAGGTCGTACTGCAGAATCCAGTCTGTCGATAGGCACCACTTTATACCTCTAACTAGCTGCTGATCCTCAGGAGTCTCTTGCTCAGATCCTTGTTCTTTCCTGAGTATCAAAGCCAATTATTTTTCATGAGATTCCTCACTCATTATCACTCACCATTCAATAAATGAGACAAACATGATAGATCATTCACCTTTGTCTAACATTCCGGCATACCTTCAGCCATGTCTGAACAACTGACTTCACATCCTACCAAAATCTTTTCCTTGATACAATCAATGATTTAGATTTTAAAACTTTCCTTGATTAAGGTGGAACATAATCCTTAAAATTTGAAAATGGCCACCATGCTGCAATTTTTGACAAATCATCTCAGCTAAAAGATGCAAGCTCATGTTCATTATTTGTTCATCTGTTCTTGCCAAGGAAACGTCCCAGCTCCTCCTGGTGCATGTCTCCTGGGAAAGATGAGAAGAGAAATAATAAGGGCACCTTGAAGAAACAACATAATTATATATAAAGTACCGGGGATAATGGTGAACGTTGAGACAGTTGTGCCATTTCATGTGGAACTGAGAACAAGAGCTCTCCTTTCCCTGCCAGGGAAAGAAATATGAAGACACATTCCACCATAGATCAGATTTTTCAAATATTCATCACCATTTTAATCCTGGCATTTATATACTTTTACATGGTAAAATGACAACCTAACTTCCCCTAATAAAGACTGAACCCATGATTTGGCCATGTCACCTCTGTACTGTCACCAGCTGAGTGAACCTGTCATCAAAAAGTCACCAGATGTAACTCAGTAACATTTTTATGCCAAGTGCTATCATTGCTGGGCTTATGCAAATGTAACAGTCTTCTTAACATCCACGAATAAATAACCAGTGTGTCAAATGTCACTCCCTCTAGCTGGCATTAAGAAGACATGTTAGGGGGCGGTGCCTGTGGCTCAAAGGGGTACGGCGCCAGCCCCATATGCCAGAGGTGGTGGGTTCAAACCCAGCCCTGGCCAAAAACTGCAAAAAAAAAGAAGACATGTTAGAATGTCACCAGCCCATTTACAACATTTTAGCTTTATTTTAGTAAACACCTTTCAATATAGTTCTGCCCCACAAATTATCCCACATCTTAAGGCATTGCTCATCTTTGATGAACAGATATTGTAATAGACACCTGCTGTTTTATCCCTCTGACATTCTTGCCTCTTTCTCTAGGGAAAAGCCCTTTTGTTTTCCTTGATCTATTAAAAAATTATCCATTTTCAGTCCGTGTGCTTTATGTTGGTTAAAGTCACATGTGTGCTCCAGGAGGAGGTATAACAACCAGGCCTGGCTAGGTCATTGATTGCAATCCTTAGACCCTATAATTGGGGAAAAATTGATTAAGTCACAATTCTACAAGCCAAGTTAATGAACTGCTATTTTTAAATTTTATAAAAATTACTAAAGAAAAGATGATTTCTTTTCTCTGACGTTAAGGCAATAAAGAGGACAATGGACCCTAAAAGTAAAGTTGGAGAAAGCTCTGCATCCAGCCATACCTGAATCTGCTACCTCTGGACCCTTGGAGGATGTGAACCAAAAAATTCCATCATTGATTAAGCCAGTTAGAGTTGTGGCTGCATTACTTATAACCAAACAAAAAAGGAATTTTGATCAATAATTGAGAAAGAAACTATAATCTAGAGTATGTCCAAAAATCTAAGGTCACATTCCAGGCAGCATTACATCTGAGCTCTGAGCTTCATGCATTTCATTATGGTTGAGTCTGAGCTGATCCATTTTGAAGCATGATAAGCCTCCCTTCCGTTGCCATCACATGGAACATTGCCATTCAAGTCAGATCAGACCCCAGCAATGCTTACTTGGCCATTCTTAACAAAATATCCAACAGGACATGCACTCTAATTCTCCAGGCTTCTAAGAGGAATGTGATTTGTACTTCCAGAAATGAAACAATTAAAATCTTTTTTCTCAACATTTCATAACAACACTGCCCCAAATGTATTATAGATCTTAACTACCAGCCAATTCACCTAAATTATAACTTATAAAAGTATGCTTTTTAATAAAAGATAAAAAGTGGATTCTGGATCTCACTTTGTATAATAGTTTGGATTACTGTGCAGCAAATATTGTCTCCCCTCACTCTCCTGTTCTGAACAGTGTGGAGCCAAACCAAACACAGGTTGGAGCCAAGCAGAACCAACCTGCAGCCTGAAATAGAGCTGCTCAGCCCTGCCCAGCTTAAATGAGCCAAACCACAGGAAACCTTAACATAAGAATAAGACATTTGTTGTAAGCCATGGTGTGATTTATTACAGAGCATTATGGTGGCACTAGCTGACTGCTACACTTCGTATAAGACACTTCTGTGTCCCTGTACCATTGCATATCGCTCAATAGCGAGTGCGCCTTATGAGATAGGAGATGCATGAGAGAAATAAACACTTGATTTCCTAAAATATTGTCATTGAATAATTATCCCTGAACTTGATCTTAGACACAATCAATCTCATCAAAGAATCCCCACCCCAAATTACATTGAAGCCAAGAGGGTGAAGTGACTTACCTGAAATTCTCAGGTCACAAAATTAAAAGGACACAGAGTCAACATCAAACAAAGGAGGCTTCACTTCCAGCCTCACAATCTTCCCACAATGCCACTGTGGCAAAACTGGGCAGTAATATATGAATTCCTTCTCTATCTTAATGCTTTATTCTTCTCATGTGGTAATCTTGGTTATCTTCTGGAATTCCTCTAAGGCAGTGGTTCTCAACCTTCCTGATGCCGCAACACTTTAATACAGTTCCTCATGTAGTGGTGACCCCCAACCATAAAATTATTTTCGTTGCTATTCGTAACTGTAATTTTGCTACTGTTATGAATCGTAATGTAAACATCTGATATGCAGGATGGTCTTAGGTAACGCCTGTGAAAGGGTCAGTTGACCCCCAAAGGGGTCACGACCCACAGGTTGAGAACCACTGAAGGGCTGTTTTACAGCAAAACATAGAACATATGAACTAACCATACTGGACATTTGCAAAGGTTTTTAATATCAGAGAAGGGAGGTATTGCCAGTCTGTCTATCCCTTGTTATCAAATGTGGGCAAGACCTCTGCCATTTGCCTGAAAGTTTGTACTCTGGAAGTCTGAGTTTAATTTTGTTATATCTTTGCTAAAATTTATTTAGAGAATACACTTCCATTTCCGGGATACTTGAATGTATTCTATTAAAGACATTACTAAAAAATCTCTACAGCAAAATGAATTGAGACTTCATAGCGTGTATAAACCAGAAGTCACAAACTCAGATGACTTTAGGGTTAGGATGTAAAGCATGTAATCAGGAAGCTGGGCGAGGGTTCTGGCAAATTAGGCAGCCCAAGCCCTGTTACATGAACTGAGGAGAACAATGGCTACTAATTCCAGCTGATTGTGACCAAATCTTTGGTTATTCTAAAAGAAGTCACATCTCTGAATTTTTTATGGGAAATAATCAATTTTATATGATTGTGACTATTTTTATTAACACTGTGATCCACATAAAACATGCCTACAAGCTGAATGCTACTGATATGTAATCTCTAGCATAAATTAATGCATAGTGAATAGTGCTGCAATAATGGTAGATGTTCAGATGTCTCTCTGACACACTGATTCCATTTCCTTTGAAGATATGTACACATCTCCAATAGTGGGACTGCTGCATTACAGTAGCTCTATTTTTTAAATTTTTGAGGACCCTCCATACTGTTTTTCATAGTTGCTGTACTAATTTACATTCCCATGGATTGAAAGAGTTCTCTCTCCTCTGCATCTTTGCCAGCATTTCTTTTTTTTTTTTTGTCTTTTTGATAATAACCAGTCTGAGATAAGGTGATATCTTATTATAATTTTAATTTGCATTTCTCTGATGATTCACGATGTTAAACATTTTTTCATATAGCTGTTGGCCATGTGTATGTTTTCTTTTGAGAAATGTCTGTTCAGGTCTTTTGCCCATTTTTAATTGGATTATTTCATTTTTTTTTGCTACTGAGTTGTTTGAGTTCCTCATATTTTCTAGATGTTAACCCCTTGTCAGATCCCATTCTGTATGTTGTTTCTTCACTTTACTGACTGTTTCCTTGGCTGTGTAGAAGCTTTCCAGTTAGTATTGTCTCATTTGTCTATTTTTGCTTTTGTTCCCTGTGCATTTTAATTCTTTTTTTCTCTTCTCCCACTTATTTTATTGTAATAGCACAAAATGAAACATATATGTGTATATATAAATACAATGCAAATATATATATTTATTTATATATATATATACCACACAAAGTATATGTTAATTGACTTCCTTTTCTTTTCTTTTTTTGGCAGTTTTTGATCGGGGCTTGGTTTGAACCTGCCACCTCTGGCGTATGGGGCGGGTGCCCTACTTGTTTGAGCCACAGGTACTTTCCCAACTTTATTTTCTTTCTAGTCAGGGTCACCACTTCATTGTTCCAGGGTCAACTTTACTACATTTAAAACACAGTTGTTCCTAACTGTGACATACACATGCACACATGCACAAATTACAATGTTCATACATTCTGCATTTTTACATTTAAAGACATGACATTACATATTGTGCTTGATTTCATATCATCAAAATTCTTTAGAAGTGTAATGTGATAATCACAACCGATGTTTCTAAGAGATTATAAACCAAATTATTTAACATTTAGAATATTTTCAGCATTTACTTTTTATTTTTATTATTTATTTATTTATTTTTGAGACAGAATCTCACTCTGTCACCCTTGGTAGAGTGCTATGACATCACAGTTCACAGCAACCTCAAACTCTTGGGCTTAAACAATTCTCTTACCTCAGCCTCCCAAGTAGCTGGGACCACAGGTGCCTGCCACAACACTCAGCTATTTTTTGTTGCAGTTGTCATTGTCGTTTTTTAGCTGTCCAGGGCGGGTTCGAACTTGCCACCTTTGGTGTACGTGGCTGGCACCGTAACCACTGTGCTATGGGCACCAAGCCTTCGGCATTGTTTTAATTATACAAATATATGAAATAAATAAGAGTAGCATTGATTGTTTTTTGTTTGATCATATGTAGTTATTACCATTTCACCACTTTAATGTTCAGTGTGTGGTCATTGATCATGTTTCTTGGCCTCCTAATCTTACCTTAGGTAGGAATGCTAAAGATTTTTCATTGGTTTCATTTTTTTTTTTTTTTTTGGTATTGACTTTGCTTATTTATTCATTTTTTATTGTTAAATAATAGCTGTGTATATTTCTGCAATCAAGGAGTACAATGTCCTGCTTTCATATACAATCTGAAATATTCTCGTCAAACTATTCAACGTAGCCTTCATGGCATTTTCTTAGTTATTGTATGTAGACATTTGTATTCTGCCTTTAGTAAGTTTCACCTGTACCCATTCTAAGATGCACCATAGGTGTGTCCCCACCCATTACCCTCCCTCCACCCTGACTTCCCCCCTCCCTTCTCCTCCCTTGCCCCTTTCCCCATATTCTTGTGCTATATTTGGGTTATACCCTTCATATGTAAGCTATAAATTAGCTTCATAGTAGGGCTGAGTACATTGGATACTTTTTCTTCCATTCTTAAGATACTTTGCTAAGAAGAATATGTTCTAGTTCCATCCATGTAAGCATGAAAGAGGTAAAGTCTCCATCTTTCTTTAAGACTGAATAATATTCCATAATATACATGTACCACAATTTGCTAGTCCATTCGTGGGTCGATGGGCACTTGGGTTCCTTCCATGACTTACCAATTATGAATTGGGCTGCAATAAACATTCTGGTACAGATGTCTTTCTTATATTGTGATTTTTATCTTCTGGGTATATACCTAGTATAGGAATTATAGGAGCAAATGGCAGGTTTATTTTTAGGTCTCAAAGTATTCTCCAAACATCCTTCCAAAAGGAACGTATTAGTGTGCATTCCCACCAGCAGTGTAGAAGTGTGCCATTTTCTCCGCATCCAGGCCAAAATCTCTGGTTTGGGGATTTTGTTATATGGGCTACTCTTACTGGAGTTAGGTAATAACTCAAAGTAGTTTGATTAGCATTTCTCTGATGATTAAGGATGATGAGCTTTTTTTCATGTGTTTGTAGATCATGTGTCTGTCTTCTTTAGAGAAGTTTCTCTTCAAGTCCTTTGCCCACCATGAGATGGGATCATTGTTCTTTTCTTGCTAATATGTTTGAAATCTCTGTGGATTCCAGTTATTAGACCTTTCTCGGAGGTATAACCTGCAAATATTTTCTCCCATTCTGAGGGCTGTCTGCTTGCTTTACTTACTATGTTCTTGGCTGTGCAAAAGCTTTTTAGATTGATAGGTCCCAGTAATGTATTTTTGATACTACTTCAGTTGCCTGGGGAGTCCTCCTCATAAAATATTCACCCAGGTCGATTCCTTCAAGAGTTTTAGCTGCATTTTCCTCAAGTATTTTTATAGTTTCATGTCTTAAGTTTAAATCTTTTATCCAGTGAAAGTCTATCTTAGTTAATAGTGAAAGGTGTGGGTCCAGTTTCAGTCTTTTACAGATCGCCAGCCAGTTCACCCAGCACTATTTGTTAAATAGGGAATCTTTTCCCCACTGGATGTTTTTAATTGGCTTGTCAAAGATAAAATAACAGTAACTGACTGGATTCATCTCTTGGTTCTCTATTCTGTTCCAGACATCTACTTCTCTGTTTTTGTGCCAGTACCATGCTGTTTTGATCACTACCGATTTATAGTACAGTCTAAGGTCTGGTAACATGATTCCTCCTGCTTTGTTTTTATTTCTGAGTAATGTTTTGGCTATTCGAGGTTTTTTCTGATTCCATATAAAACGAAGTATTATTTTTTCATATGACAATGGAGCTTTAATAGGAATTGCATTAAAATTATATATTGATTTGGGTAGTATAGACATTTTAACAATGTTGCTTCTTCCCGGCCATGAGCATGGTATGTTTTTCCATTTGTTAATATTTTCAGCTATTTCTTTTCTTAAAGTTTCATAGTTCTCTTTGTAGAGATGTTTCACATCCTTTGTTAGGTATACTCCCAAATATTTCATCTTCTTTGGCACTACTGTGAGAGGAATAGAGTCCTTGACTGTTTTTTCAACTTGGCTATTGTTGGTATATATAAAGGCTACAGATTTATGGGTGTTGATTTTGTAGCCTGAGACATTGCTATATTCCTTGATCACTTCTAAAAGTTTTGTAGTAGAATCCCTAGTGTTTTCCAGATACACAATCATGTCATCTGCGAAGAGTGAAAGTTTGATCTCTTCTGACCCTATGTGGATATCCTTGATCGCCTTTTCTTCCCTAATTGCGTTGGCTAAAACTTCCCTTACAATGTTAAAGAGCAGTGGAGACAATGGGCAGCCTTGTCTGGTTCCCGATCTGAGTGGAAATGATTTCAATTTAACTCCATTCAATATGATATTGGCTGTGGGTTTGCTGTAGATGGCCTCTATCAGTTTAAGAACTGTCCCTTCTAAACCAATTTTCTTAAGTGTTCTGATCATGAAGGGACGCTGGATATTATCAAAAGCTTTTTCTGCAACAATTGAGAGAATCATATGGTCTTTATTTTTCAGTTTGTTTATGTACTGAATTACATTTACAGATTTACATATATTGAACCAACCTTGAGAGCCTGGGATGAATCCCACGTGGTCATGGTGTGTAATTTTTTTGATGTGTTATTGGATTCTGTTTGGTAGGATCTTATTGAGTATTTTTGCGTCAATATTCATGAGTGATATTGGTCTATAATTTTCTTTTCTTGTTGGGTCTTTCCCTGGTTTAGAGATCAAGGTGATGTTCACTTCGTAGAATGCGTTGGGTAGTATTCCTTCTTTTTCTATATTTTAGAAGAGGTTTAGTAATATAGGTACTAGTTCTTCATTAAAGGTTTGGTGGAATTCTGATGTAAAGCCATCTGGTCCTGGGCTTTTCTTTTTAGGGAGATTTTGTATAGTGGATGCTATTTCAGAATTTGATATAGGACTGTTCAACATTTCCACTTTGTTCTGGCTAAGTCTTGATAGGTGGCATGCATCCAAATAGTGGTCGATTTTTTTCAGATTTTCATATTTCTGAGAGTAAAGTTTCTTGTAACATTCGTTATAGATTTTTTTAATTTCTGAGGGGTCTATTGTTATTTCATCTTTACCATTTCTGATTGATAAAATTAGAGATGTTACTCTTTTTTTCCTGGTTAGGTTGGCCAAAGCTTTATCTATTTTATTGACCTTTTCAAAAACCAACTTTTGGATTTATTGATCTGTTGTATAATTCTTTTGTTTTCAATTTCATTAACTCTTCTCTGATTTTGGTTATTTCTTTTCTTCTGATTTGTTTGGGGTTGGTGTTCTTCCTTCTCCAGTTGTTTGAGATGTCCCATTAAGTTATTAACTTCCTCTCTTTCTGTTTTCTTGAGGGAGGCTTGCAGTGCTATAAATTTGCCTCTTAGGACTGCCTTTGCAGTATCCCAGAGGTTCTGATAATTTGTGTCTTCATTGTTGTTTTTTTCCAAAAATTTGGTGATTTCCTTCTTAATTTCATCTATAACCCATCTATCCTTCAGCATAAAGTTATTTAGCTTCCATGTTCTTGTATGGGTATGCAGATTCCTGTTGTTATTGAGTTCAACTTTTATTCCATCATGGTCTCAGAAGATGCAAGGAATAATTTCTATTTTTTTTAATTTGCTGAGGTTGGATTTGTAGCCCAGGATGTGGTCAATTTTGGAGTATGTTCCATGGGCTGATGAGAAGAATGTGTGTTCCATTTTGTTGGGATGAAATGTTCTATAGATGTCTGTTATGTCCAGATGTTGAATGGTTAAGTTTAAATCTAAGATTTCTTTACTTAGCCTCTTTTTGGAGGATTTATCCAGCACTGCTAAATGGGTGTTAAAGTCTCCAACTGCTATGGAACTGGAGGAAATCATGTTGCTCATGTCTGTTAGAGTTTCACTTATAAATTGAGGTCCATTCTGGTTGGGTGCATAAATATTAATAATTGAAATCTCATCATATTGAGTATTACCTTTAACAAATATGAAGTGTCCATCCTTATCCTTCCTTATTTAGGTTGGTTTAAAGCCTATTGCATCCGCGAATAGGATTGCAACACCTGCTTTTTTCTGCTTTCCATTTGCCTGGAGTAGAGATGACCATCCCTTCACCTTAAGTCTATATTTGTCTTTTAATGTAAGATGAGATTCTTGTATGCAGCAGATATCTGGCTTGAGTTTTTGTATCCAGTCAGCCAACCTGTGCCTCTTTAGAGGACAATTTAAACCATTAACATTAATTGAGAATATTGAAAAGGCTTTCGAGAGTCTGGTGGATATTTTTAATCTTTTTGCGACTGTGGAAGTTGGAATTTGATCAAAATGTTCTGGGTTGGTTTACTTTTGTGGTGGAGGATTATGCTGTTCTTTATGGAAGATAGGTATGAGAATATTCTGGTGAGCTGGTTTAGTTGTGGCAAATTTCTTCAACATGTAAATGTCATTAAAGTATTTAATTTCTCCATCATAAATGAAACTCAGTTTAGCTGGGTACAGGATCCTTGGTTGAAAGCTATTTTGTTTTAGGAGATTAAAAGTCAATGACCATCCTCTTCTAGCTTGAAAGGTTTCAGCAGAGAGATATGCAGTTATTCTAATATTCTTCCCCTTGTAGGTAATGGTTTTCTTTCATCTGGCTGCTTTCAGAATTTTCTCTTTCATATTAACTTTAGTGAAATTGATTATGATGTGTCTGGGGGATGTCTTATTCGGGTTGAGTCATGCTGGAGTTCTGAAATTGTCAGCTATCTGAAATTCAGAATCTGTTGGCATGTCTGGAAAGTTCTCTTTCATAATCTCATGGAGAAGAGAATCTGTGCCTTGTGAAGCCACTTCATCGCTTTCAGGGATCCCTATTAGATGAATATGGGTTTTCTTCTAATTATCCAGAGCTCTCTGAGAGAGTGATCTGTTTTTGCCCTCCATTTCTCTTCCTCTCTGAGAGTTTGGGAGCGTTCGAAAGCTTTGTCTTCAATGTCAGAAATCCTTTCTTCTGCTTGCTCCATTCTGTTACTGAGGGATGCTACTGTGTTTCTCAGATCTTTGAGGGCTGCAACTTCTTGTCTCAATGTGTCAAAATCTTTGGTCATTTGGTCTTTGAATTCGTTGAATTCTTGAGACATCTTTTGGGTTACTGCTTGGAATTCTAATTCGATCTTATTTGCTATCTATATTCTGAATTCGATTTCTGACATCTCAGTTGTTTGTTTGTGCATGGGATCTTGTGCTGTGTCTGCCCCATTGATCCTTGCGGGTGTTGATCTACTCTGATTATTCATATTGCCAGAGTTTTTCCTTTGATTTCATGTTATGATTGTTTTTAACTATTGTCTCTGGCCATCCTCAGAGTTGGGGTTGTGTCTCTCCGAGATTAGACCCCGGGGGGATTACTCTATTATTGGTGGATCTTTGTGGGAATGACCCTGTGTAGCTCTTCTGGGGCTGCCCCAGCCAGGGAGTTCTGGTTGTGGGAGCAGCTCCAGAGTGTGACACCCCCGGATCCAGCAACAGGGCCAGGGGTGGTGCACATGGTTCTGGAAGTGCCTTGCACCCAGTGACTTTGGCACAGAGGGCCCAAGGCTCCAGCAGTCTCTGGCCATGAGAAGGGCTCCCACAGAGGCAGGGAGGGCTCTGGAGGGCACGCGGCTACCAGAGTCCCTGGCCACACGAGCAGGCGATGTGGAGGCAGGGAGGGTACTGGACGGAGGATGCCAGGTTGCGAGGCTCCCGGAGTTCCTGGTCAGGGCATGGGGAGGCCCGTCCAGGTGGGGTAGTGGGTCCTGGCGCAGCTCTGCCGGAGGTGGGAGAGTGCCAATCACAGTCCCGGCACAGCTCTTCTGGAGGGTCTTGAATTCTTATTCAAAAAATTTTTTCCCAAGCTGGGCACAGTGGCTCACACCTGTTATCCTAGCCCTCTGGGAGGCCAAGGTGGGTGGATTGCCTTTGCTCAGGAGTTTGAGAGCAGCCTGAGCAAGAGTGAGACCCTGTCTCTACTCTGTCTCAAAAGAAAATCCTTGCCCAGTTCAATTTCATGAGCAGTTTCCCCTATATTTTCTTCTAGTATTGCTAGATTTCTATATTTCTTTTTTTTATTTTTGTATATACATGTGTTTATTAGGTTTCCATTTTTTTGCCTTCACAAAATTAAAAAGGCTTAAATTTTCATAACAAGAACAATGTTTAAAATAAGGACTAGAAACAAAAACCTCATAAAGAACGAACATAAATACATTCAGAAAAGGAATCAGACGATTGCTATATTGAAATATTAAGTGATAATAATAATAATGCAAAGAAAGTAACATTCACATTGACAAATAAGAGTATGTCTATTATAGAATGCTTTGACTCTGAGGTTCAGTACAGAGTCATCAGTTAACTTCTTCTTATTATTTTTTTAAGTCTCAAAAAATAAACAACTAACATTTATAAATAAAAGTAACAGATAATTTCAAAAAACAGGTCATGCCAAATGTTATAGACAATAGAAAAAGAAGAAATACTTCAAAATCATTCTACTCGATCTGCGTACACCTGATATTAAAATTGAAGAAAATATATTCTTATAAAGGGGAAATTACAAACATGTGTATATTCACATGTGTATTCACAATGTGTATTACTGCATGTGTATATTCAGTTTTCCAAACACCATTTATTGAACAGACTGTTGCCTGATGTGTGTTCTTAACCTCTTTAACCAAAATCGTTTGGCTATAAATGCATGGATTTATTTCTGGGTTCCCTATTCTGTCTCACTGGTCTACATGTCTGTTTCATGTCTATCAACAAGTTACTAAATAAACAAACAGGCTCAGTGCCTATAGCTCAAGCAGCTAAGGCACCAACCACATACACCAGAGCTGGCAGCTTCAAATCCAGCCTGGGCCTGCCAAACAACAATGACAACTACAACCAAAAAATAGCTAGGCATTGTGGCAGGTACCTGTAGTCCCAGCTTCTTGGGAGGCTGAGGCAAGAGAATCCCTTAAGCCAGGAGTTGGAAGTTGCTGTGAGCTGTGATGCCAAGGCACTCTACCCAGGGCAACAGCTTGAGGCTCTGTCTCAAAAAAAAAAAAAAAAAATGAATAAACAAACAGTGGCATCTTTGTGCAATGAATGCTAATCAACAATGAAAAGGAATAAAATATTGTTACATATTACAATATGGATGAATTTCAAAATATTTGTACTAAGTGAAAGAATCAAGGCAAAAAAATTTATGAGTCCCAATGAGTTAGAAAAAGTGGATGTATACTGAAAAACTAATTAAAATTTCCTAAGCACCTGAATTTCAAGAAAAATGCAACCTTATCTATAGCAGCACAAAGAAAAGCCAGTGGCTGTGTAACGAGGAGTGATACTGAGAAGTGGGTGAGAGGGATTACAAAGTGGCATGAGAAATCTTCTGGAGGTGATGGATATATTTATTATCTTGATTGGGCGAAATTCTTTCACAGGTGCATACATATATCAAAAATCAAATTGCACAGCTTATGTTTTTAATAAATTAATGCATAGTGAAGTGTGTTATTTGAAATTAAGAATATTTTAATTAGGTCCTATATAAATTATAATCTTGATTGCAGAATTTGAAGAGAAAATAAATCTACAAAGCCATAGGGATTTTGTTGAGTGTCTACTTCTAGAAATATCTATTTTTTAGGTAGTATACCCTTAAACAAAAAAGGGTATACATTTTGTTTACTGTCTCCAATATTATAAAATAAAATAAATATTAAATGAAGTTTTCCAGAAATAGGCTATACTATGTTTTTGCAGATCATAAAAGAATAGAATATGTCAAAAAAAAAAAACAAAAAACAGAAAAGTGGTACATCTCAGAGCACAGCCATAAATTTTATATCTTCAACATGTTTTATAACACCATACATCAATTTCTCTATTTGGGATAGGTCATCCAAATTGATACTAAAAAAATAGTGTATAATTGCCCAAAGCATTGAGGTCAAAGTAAACACTTTCCTAGAATCTTATGTTTCATTACAGTAGGCAGATTTGGCTTTATAGAATTAGCATATACCTTTCATTGCTCGGACTTCAATTTTACACATACAATTTTTATCTTTTTAAATTCCAGCATATGTTTGCTAACAAGTTATATGCTTTGTTGTCTCTGAATTAGTTCTGTGTTTTAGGTAGCTTGAGAAGTCCCAAAAGAAAGCTCCTTGTTAAAGACAATTTCCATAATTATTTAAAAAGTGAATTGAGGAAGATATATGATATTTTTTAAAAGACTATGAAAAAGAAAAAATTAACACAAGGTAGAGAATTCATGAATAGGTAATAACTTTCTACAGACAATAAGCAATGTTCCAATAAGCCTGAGAAATAACTAATTAATTTTCCAAGTGAGCAAACATTATTTTGTAGCCCTGTAGACCTAAAGGAGAATCTAAAGATAATGAATAGCATTGTGTTCCTAATTTTTGAAAGATTAAAAAAACTTTAGTTCTCATTGTTTAGCTACTTCAAATTCTATCAAAATAAAAGAAGCTAAACTAGCACAAGAAACAAATTTTCATTTTCCTGAAAAATAAGAAAACCAGGAGTAGCTTTTGTTTATGAAGAGTTGATTAGGCTGAATAAATTTGATGACCTGATGAAATTACAAAATGAGTATAACCCAAAGCTCTATAGTTTCTGTGTTTTGATGACAATAAGACACTTGATAAAGCCCCGTGAATTCTCCCCACTATACAAATTTTAAATGGCTTAGATAACAAGTCAACTGAGAATTTTCAACTGAAGGGAAAACAGATAAGTCATTTAAGAGGAAGGTACTTGTACAAGTTGGCAAAAGCTACAGGAATCGGCCTGCTCCTCTAGGACAACTGACCAGCTCTCATCAAGTCACCTCAGAGAAAACCCTCTTTTAAAGTATCTCTTTGTGGTACCATCAGAAATGTCTGGAAAGTCCAAACTGTTTGGGGCCTTGTGGAGCCAAGCAAGCTGGGCCACACGTTGACCCATGAACCCCTGACAGTGACCTTCAACTGCTGTTACAATCTGCCTCCTCTGTGCCATGAAGCTACCTGCAAGGAACCGGTTATGATGAAAAATTTATATTGGATTCAGAAGAACCCTTATTCCCATAAAGAGAACCTTCAATTGAATCAGGAAATAGAAGCCATAAAGGAAGGATTGTTGTATTTTAAAGCTCAGGGTGGATGGGGCTTTGGTGGAGAACATGACTTCTGGGATTAGCCAAGACATGCGGACATTGAAGAGGCTTGAGGAAAAGACTGGGGTCCATACCATATCTGGAGCTGGGTTTCATGTGGGTGCAACTCACTTTTCTGAGACCAAAGCCATGTCAGTGGAGCAAGCAGAAAGCCCTAAGATCTTTGATGATATTAGCTCATAAATTCAGAATAGCTGGAATCTTGGAAATGCCATTGGCTCAGAGGTAGCTGGGCCATACTATAAAAATTTACTAGCTCAATAGGACATCTGCCCATTGGGATTCAAATTAGTAAACATTTTATTTCCTAAAGAAAAAATGTCAAGGAAAGAGATCTTAATGCATTGGTCATTGAAAAACCTATCGTGTTAATACTTAGATTTGTGTATATTGTCATCTATGCTCAGTAGTGGTGCCACAGTCTGGGTGTAAACCTCACTTTTCCATTATAAGCTTCAGTTATGAAATCTTTACATTTTTTTCTCTGGATTTTATAATAACACGCAATAAAGATTCACTTTAGGGTAAAACTTGGCAGGCCAATAAAAAAGCTACAGGAAGTGGAGGTAGCACCAACTGAATGTTGATGATTTAGAAGAAATGGATGGAAACTAAAAAACTAGTTAAAATTTCCCAAGCACCTGAACTTTAAGTTACAGCAAAAGTGTAGAAAAATACTACATAAGAATGAGCTCGACTTTGGAAAATAAGAATTTTCTGGGAAGAAAAAAACATGATTAATGTTGAGTTCAAATTTGACAGAAATCTATAAAGAGGTAACAATATTTCAGAAAGCCTATGTATGGACGGGGATAAAGGAAACAAAGGTTAGGATCATTAGGAGTAATCAACTTGACAGAGTTAATAGGACAGTATCATAGTAGAGAATTGTTGCCACCCAATGAAAGTTTCAGTACCCACATTTAAGAGCTCAGAATGAATTCATCAGAAACATCAAAGTCAAGCTTGACTTTTAAGAAGGCTTCATTTTAGATTGTGACCATCGGTGGTACATACACTTTTCCTCTCCAGATACCCCACCCAACATAAGAGAAATCAGATCTTTTCCCTAATGGTTCAAAGACTACTTAAAGGCTCCCTGGCTTCTCCCAAGGCTGCTTCTGGTTGGTTTTGTTCCCCCAGTGATATGTTTTCTTTGACCTGATGTTCTGTGGATCCACAGTTCTCCCCCTAGAAGTATAACTAAGTGGAAGGATCCCAATCATGCCTTGGGTAGTTTGGAGTTTCTTTTAATCACCCATACTTGTGTTGATTTCTTATTAAGAGACCATAAAATGATAAAGTTCTGGGCTTCATGGGGCAATCTCTTTAAAGATATTATGGGGGTCTGTGGTACATCTGAGCCAGAACCAAAAGCCCATGTCATTGCTGCAGATGTAACAGTAAATAAATTAAAAGATCCTCAAGATATTGATGGGTTTTGTGTCATGTCATGAGTGTCAATCTATCTGTGTCAATTATTCTTTTCCAAGTCCTCAAAATTAGTAAATATTAGACCATTTGGAGCAGGTTAAAAAATAAGCATCTGTTGGCCACTCTGATGTTATTTAAAGGCATACCTGTCTTTGACGTTTCTCAAGCTATTGATGATGTTGCCCACATCACAGTGGTGCTTTAGCATCTTCTTTGAAATTACAGGCTTTGGTAACTGAAGAGTATCTAATCTAATCCTTTTTACAGATGAAGAGATAGAGGCTTTGCAGTTTGGAACAAGTGGCATAAATAGCCAGTAATAGCAGAGCCTGCAATAGAGTCCCCGGCAACTGGTGTCTAGGTCAGTCCTCAGATTCTAACTTCAAAGTTACTATTGTTATTATTAGAAAAAGGAGCTGAAGAAATAGTTATCTAAGAAAGCAATATATGTGTGCACATGGATCTGTATTTGCATTTCAAATTACAATCCAATGCCTAGATGCATTTCCTATATTTGTTTACTGCATTGCTATGCATTAAAAATTCAGCATATGTATCTCAAAAAATTCTTTCATTCACTATGCTTTATCTGACAATGTTATGACAAACTGTCTTCTATGTACACCACTAAAAATAACTTATTTTAATAGGCCATACAAGTTTTATTTAGTTTGTACCCAGTTTTACACAATTTTAATTATGTAGGTAAATAATTAAATGTAGATATAGAGGCCAGATACAATGGCTCATGCCTGTAATTCTAGCACTCTGGGAGGCCGATGTGGGTGGATTGCTTGAGCTCAGGAGTTCAAGACCAGCCTTAGTAAGAATAAAAGCCTATCTCTAAAAATAGCTGGGCATTATGGCAGGCACCTATAGTCCCAGCTACTTGGGAGGCTGAAGCAAGAGAATCTCTCTCTTTTTTTTTTTTTTGAGACAGTGTCTCAAGCTGTCCCTCTGTGTAGAGTGCCATGGTGTCACAGCTCACAGCAACCTCAAACTCTTGGGCTTAAGCAATTCTCTTGCCTCAGCCTCCCAAGTAGCTGGGACTACAGGTGCCAGCCACAACGCCCTGCTATTTTCTTTTTTGTTGCAGTTGTCACTGTTGTTTTAGCAGGCCTGGGCTAGGTTCGAACCTGCCAGCCCCAGTGTATGTGGCTGGGACCCTACCCACTGAGCTACAGATGCCTCCCCAAGAGAATCATTTGAGCCCAAGAGTTTGAAGTTGATGTGAGCTGTGATGCCATGACACTCTACCAAATGGTGAGAAAGTGAGACTCTGTCTCAAAAAGTAAATAAATAGATAAATAAATAAATAAAATATAGATATATGAGATTCAATGTTTACTAGCATTCTATCTTTGGAATTTATTTAGGAAATAAAGCGGTTTAAGAATCAAATTAATAAATATCTCTTTTTTTTTTTTTTTTTGTAGAGACAGAGTCTCACTTTACTGCCCTCGGTAGAGTGCCATGGCGTCACACGGCTCACAGCAACCTCCAGCTCTTGGGCTTACGTGATTCTCTTGCCTCAGCCTCCCGAGGAGCTGGGACTACAGGTGCCCACTACAATGCCCGGCTATTTTTTTTTTGTTGTAGTTTGGCCGGGGCTGGATTTGAACCCACCACCCTCGGCATAAATATCTCTTAATAGATGGTAATTCCAAATTTGTGTTCAGAGAGATTTAGCTACATTAGTAGCACTATTCCCCCACATCCAGTCTTCTAAATTGATTTATATGATACTCTTCAAAGTCTATTTTCTAAATACTTTGATTTTTATCTCTGTTGCTGCTTTTGAAATGTTCTCCATGATTGTAAACCTATCTAATTTTTACGTTTGGTGTCATTTTTTAAAAATGATAACACAGAGCAGGAAGAACCTCTGGTATTGTTTCATACCAGCCTAGTACTTTGATTATAGATGAAATACTAGGAAGCAAAAGAGAGGCAGAGTTGAAGATCTCCAAGTAAGAAAACCTTGTGTTGGGCGGCACCTGTGGCTCAAGGAGTAGGGCGCCGGTCCCATATGCCGGAGGTGGCGGGTTCAAACCCAGCCCCGGCCGAAGAAAAAAAAAAAAGAAAACCTTGTGTTAGGATTAAACAGATGGACTACAAGAGGGTAAACTCTGGAGCAAGATAGGGTGACAAAAGGAAAAATCTTAGCATAAATAGCCTCTGAGCAGAAGTGAACTGAGGGACCTGGAGGTGGTCTGTCCGCTTCTATTATTAATAATGTTTTTCTAGAAACTTTGTCTCCACTCTAGCCCCTTTCATTTTTACATCTCACTTAGCATCTCACTTAGTTTTCTTAAAGGAATTCAAGAAACCATAATAATGGAATACAGATTACTTCATGTTTAATCAAAATCTTCAGCAATGCCCACATTTTTATGTCAGCAACCAGATTTGCTCTGAATGGCTTTAAGAGTGTATTCATTTCCACCCATAGTGTTTTGCTTATGTAGATTCTGACTTCATGCTAAAATGAAAAGGGAGGAGGGTGTGTGTATATACATATCAGTGCGTGTGTAATATGTCAGTTGTATAAATTCTTCTCTCTCTCTCTCTTCCCTCCTCTCCCCTCCCCTCCCCTTTCCTTCTCCCTCTCTCTCCGTCTGTCCTTCTGCCCCTCCTCTCCCTCTCTCCCCACCAACCATGTACACTTAAGCTCTAAGAAAAGATCTCTTACCTGTTATTCAAGTAAAGCAAGATTTTGAACTTTGGAGCTAAATGATAAACGAGATCAGTGTAAATACTCTGTAATTCAAAAATATTTAAGCTGCTTAAAAACAATCTTCTTCATTTCGTTAGAGCCAGCGTTTTCCTCTCTCCTCTCTGTCAGGCAAGAAGGGCAAGTCAGTGGTGGTTGGCAGTTAGCAGACTCAGCAGGAGTGGGCGTTTCTTAACTGGATAACTTAGTTCTCCCCTGCCACTTAGTCTGCATCCTCCTCCAAGCAGGAGTCTTGGCCCAGCACCCGGCATGGTGCTACCCCTTCCCAAGCTCGCACCCTTGGTGTCCTAGTGCAGCTGCACGTCCCCAGTCTGAGGATGCACGTCCAGGCGTGTCCAGCCCGGCGGCGCCTCTCCTGAAGGCGGTTTCAGTGGTGCAGCCTGGGCTCCAGGAGGAGTCTCCGCCAGTCACAGTCGCTAACAGGGGCAAGCCTAGTCTCCTGCTAGGCTTGCCAGCTGCTTAGCTCCTGACCTGCCAGGCGCTTACAAAAATAAATAAATAAATAAATAAATAAATAAATAAATAAATAAAAACAGCGCGTTTCTGCACTCTCGCCCCCATAAGTCACCCCTAGAAGGTTGTTTTCCCCCTAAGGAGAGCAAACCTCCCGGGGAAATTGTCCAAAGTGATGGGAGGAGGGTCAATATTTGCTTTGTTACTGGGAGAAGAGGAGGCAAGTATGGAGAGAGCGAGAGAGAGAGCGAGTGAGAGAGAAAGAGAGAGAGAGCAGAAGAGAGAGAGATGTTTTGCAGCGGTAAGTAAGCAGGGAAGAGGCACAGGGAGAGTCCGGTGCCCCAGCTCCCCTCGGGCCTCGGAGAGCCGCACACGCCGTAATTCCCTTCCCGGAGCGTTACAGATTTCCACAAACAATGACATCACTCGCCGCCACTGCCCTGATTACAGCTGGGGGGGTTTCCTAGGCGCGCGGCGCGCCCGGGCGGAGACTGAGGCGCTCTCCGGGGTGCGGGGAGCCGGGGCGCGGGCTCGCTGCGTGGCGCCCCCTGCGGGAGGAGGCCGCGGGGCCCGGCCGGGGGCGGCCCGGGGCGGGCGGGGGCGGGCCCGGGGCGGCCCGGGGCGGGGCCCGCCGCTTCTCCCGCCCTCATTGGCCGCCGGCGGGCTCACGTCACCCGGGCTGGTGCTCTCCTCCGGCCCCTGTGGAACTGGAGCTGAGGAGGAGCTGAAAATGCAGATTTAGCATCAAGCACAGACACACACTCGCTCTTTCTCTCCGGTACACACGGCTCCCCACATTCGCACCCCTGCCCGCGAGCCGGGACGCCTGACTGCACGACGTCCCAGCCAGCCAAATGCTGGAGAACACACACTGATTTGCTGCTTCCCAAGCGCCTATTCGGTCTCTTTCTTTATACAAAGATTTTTTTTAACTATATACATATATAGTTTTTTTATTTGCACCGTCCCTCTGGGTCCCCTGCTCTGCCAGCCGGCGCGCCTCCTGGCACCACTTTTCACTCCCAAAGAAGGATGGAGGGTGGTTGTGTCTCCCCGTGGAAGGCGGCTGCGGGGCTCCTCTTCTGTGCCATGGTTTTTGCATCTGCTGAGAGACCCGTCTTCACGAATCATTTTCTTGTGGAGTTGCATAAAGGGGGAGAGGAAGAAGCTCGCCAAGTCGCAGCAGAACACGGCTTCCGAGTCCGAAAGGTAAGCTCTCCCCTGCATTTCGCATGCTGTTTCAAACCGGGGGGCAGCCCTGCGCAATCTCATTGCAGATTTGCAAGTTTTCTCTCTTTCTCCTGCGATGCAGATATTCTGCCATCGGCTTTTTAACACGATATTGCCTCCAGTGATCTTTCACAGGTTATGTAATTAAAATGTCCTTCATGTGTGCTAGTAAGGTCATCAAAATAATGTATTGCTCTTTGACTTGGTGGCGAAAATAGGATAACCCCTTTTAAAGGATGCCCTGCTCCCAGGATGCTGTCCGAGGTACCAAGTTCTCAAGGCTGCCTGGAGGTGGAGGGACGAAGCCCTGAATAGCTGGGCTTGGAGTCCGTCTGCTGCTTGACCGGGGACGTCTCCCCCACCCCCATCCCCTGGAGAAAGAATAGTTTCCTACCGGTGAGATTTGGGGTTTGGATATTGCCATTCACCTCGGCGCATCTCCCACCCCACGCCGGGAGGACTTCCCTCCCCCTGACTTCAGTCACTCCCTGCTCTTCTCCGGGAACAACAGCTCCCAGACTCTAGCAGACTTGGAAACAAGAACCGATCCCTCCAAAATTGGGGCGGAACTTCTACTCCCTTGCTCCCGCCCGCGACCGCGCGCCCCCCGGAGCGCACTTCTGGTTGGCTCCCTGGTTCTCAACTCCCAGGTCCCGGAGCTGGCGAGGTAGATTTTGAGGGGGATTCCCTGTGAGAAGTCGAGGTGCCCTCTCCTGATACGTGGGCGGCCAGCCTGGCTTTCCCACGATAGCATGGGGATCCCCACTCCAAGAAGTTGTCAGAGTTCAACTCTCTGGGCAGCTGGAGGAGCCTCCCGGACCGGAACGCCTCGAGACTCCTTTGGAGCGCCCACCCAGGGCGGACAGGGCAAGGGGGAGCGCTCGGTGGGGGTGCAGTGGACCTGCTTGCTGTTCCAGCAAAATGTCTGTCCGGAATCTCCGGTGTCCTCAGGGAACCTGGTGCGGGCAGGGGTGCCGTGCAGATGCAGGAAGAAGCTGGGACCAGGGAAACCCGAAGGACAGAAGGGTGTAGATGGTTCCCGGAGGGCTGGATGGTGGGCAGTGAGGTTCCAGGCTGTTTCTCTTCCCCCAATGCTAGGAGGACAGAGGCGACCTGGGCCGAGCTGATGGGCTGTGGGTGGTTTTGTTTGTTGCTTTTGCCTTGACGGGCTGCGCGGACCGCGTCTCCAGTTAGTACTCTGTCCGGCTTCCCACGCCACCCGCCTCTGTTCCAGCCGCCGCCAGGGCTCCCTCCGGAGCGGCGGGCTCTCCCGCCTCCAAAGGGCTTAGGCAGCAGCTGGGATTTCAACCCCAGAAGGGTTTTGCTAAGAGTTTCAAAGGTCTGGGAGGAGGCACCGGGTCTGCTAGCCGCGCGCGGGCAGGTCTTGCAGAGAGGAACTTGTTGCTCCCGGCAAGCGGGGGAAGCGTGGGTGGAGCAGGGAAGAGAAGGCGCCACCGAGGGAGCACCCGCTGTCGTTTTGGGGACAGTTCGGGGAGTGCCTCCAACACGGTAAACAAGCAAACCCTCCTTCTTTCCCTCCATCACAAACTCGGCGAGACCCAGGACTCAATAGTATAAGGATCATTATTAGCTGACAGTTACAAGGAACCTTTATGTGCTGAAGTCCCTACACAACAGTTTTACTTAATCTTCTCCACAACGAAAATTGGTGCAAACACAAGAGCAAGGTAAAAACGGGCAAGATTTAAATCTAACCCATGCTCTTCTTACTCCTTAGTGTCTACCACCAAGCTTTCAGGGCGTGTCGGGCGTTGGAGATGCTGGAAAGAGATTTTAATTACCGAGTGTAATGGGGCTGCAGAAACCCGTGGCTGCCTCCGCCTGCCCGCGCACCTTTTCACCGAGTAGGCGGATCCTGCTTACCAGGAGTTTTCTCTCCCTTTGAATGTACATCCTTAGGATCGGAGATCAGATAACCAGGCCTCTTCCTTACTCTTTCCTGGAGAGGAGCCCATGAATTTTGCATCACAGCCTCAAACCCAGCTGGGAGAAATGAGTTTTTACATTCCAGCTCTTTTTCCTTACCTCTCCATTGCTTCTCCAGTAGTCCCCCGTAACCAAATCCAGACTTTTGCCCTGGTCATTTGAGTAGCAATCTGTCTGTGACAAGATACCTCCGTCTGGTGGGTCCGCATGGTGTGATACCTGCCTAGAATAAAACTCCCGCTCCTGAATCTATCCTTGAAGACCTAGATCTAAACCTTCCCTGATGCTATGGACAACAACCAGCCTTCCCTTCTCCAAATTCCTTGTGGAATCACTAGGTTAACCTGCACTGCATAAGCAAGCGCATTCAATCTCGCGTCCTCAGTCATTTCATGTAAACGTGACCGTAGGAGTTGTCTCTCCACTTGGTGAATTTTCAGGGATGATGCGTTCTGTACTTCTGATTTTCTTGACATAACCAGCACATTACTGGATTTGGCAGCTTTATGGAAACTTAGCATTCCAGGTTTCCCAAACACGGTGGCCAACATTTGTTATTCTCTTTGCATTTTAGACCCATAATATGTCCTCCTGCCTTGCTCTGACAGTCAGCACGCCTCCCGGCTCCTTACTGCCTTCCTCTCTGATGCTCAGAGTCAGACCCCGAAGATTCTCCACATGAAGGCTAGAGGAGCCTGCATTTTCACTAAATAGCTATTTTACGTCTCCTTCCAATCTTACAAACCTATAGTAGAAATTACTGGCATCAGCCCTTATTCTCAGATGAAAATCTTAGTGCTCCAAGAGCTTAAGTAATTGTTCATATCTGGTAAGTGAAAGAACTTAGATTTAAAACCAAATTTGCTTGACTGAAAATAATTACTTTCTACATCACACTGCCTCCAGGAAGCCTTCCCTTGACTTTCTCAAGACCTCTGCTTTTGAGGCATCATTTTAGAGTTCCCATATTTTTTCTTTCTTTTCTTTTCTTCTTTTCTTACTTTTTTCCATTTTTACCATTACATATTATTAACATGCGTTAACTAATGTATACATGTATGTATGTCTTGGGGCAAACTATACATTTTTCAAAAGAAGAAACAATATGCTATGTCTTTTTTTTTTTTATTGCCCTCTCTCTAGCTTGGTGGCCTATACTTGAGATATTCAATAAATATTTGTCGATTATTTGATTCTTACAAGACCATGAACAAAATCATATGTTTCCTCTCTAAAACGGAGTAAAAATTTCATAATTTTACCTCTGGCATATAGAGATTGAGGTTTTCTATTTTATTAATATTATCATCACCTGGCCCTGGCACAAAGGCCTATATCCACTAGAGAAGACACGTATATGTAGGAGAATAAGTTTACAATAACAAAAGAGGCGTTATTCCAAAGAGTGTTTTAAAATTCTCAATACACTGCTAATTTTTAATCCCTTTGAAACAGAAAACGATAATTTTTATTGGGGCAATGCATAGAGAATTGATCAAAAATCAAGTAAGAGTTAAGTTTTTTTTAAAAAAATCAAGAGTTGAGGTTAGAAAAAAAAGTTAGCATGATAATTAGGTGGGTTTGATTCATTATGTATGTTTTGTTTTTTTGTTTGTTTGTTTGGGGCCGGGGCTGAGTTTGAACCCACCACCTCCGGCATATGGTGCCGTACTCCTTTAAGCCACAGATACCGCCCAGGTGTGTTTTGTTTTTTATTCCCAAAGGACTGACACTAGGATGATTACACAAGTAAACTCATGTGACCGTGTGAAAATATTCTCATTTTAAAAATAATATAGTAATAATTTTGCTGCCCTGTAGTGAAAGAATAAATTTATGGTCATTTGACTTTTATTGATGTGTAATTGATAGAAGAGCTCAGCTTAATAAATTTTCACAAACTGAGTATACATGTGTAACCAGCACCCAGATCAAGAAACAAAATATTATCAATATCCTTCAGTCCCCCACTTGCTCACTTGAGATGTTTTCAGTTTGGAGCTATTATAAATATTGCTTCTGTAGATACTGAAGTATATGTACTTTGGCAAACACGTATACGCCATTCTGTTGGGAACTGTCAGTCAAAGCCAACTGAACTCATACATTCAGCTTTAGGAGGCTATGTCAGTTTTCTACTTCTGTGTAACAAATCACTAAAGATCTGGTGGCCTAAAAGCACACAAAATTGTTATTTCATAGTTTTTGTGGGTAAGGGAGTCATTTTACTCCCATTTACTCCCTTAAATGGATAAGGTACATTTTAGTTGAGTCCTGTGCTAAAGTCCTCAGAGGATAAAAGCAAGTAAAGCCCGCTGTTTCTCACGTAGAGGCATGACCAAGAAACACTTCTTTTTTTTTTTTTTTTTGCAGTTTCTGGCTGGGGCTGGGTTTGAACCCACCACCTCCAGCTTATGGGGTTGGCACCCTACTCCTTTGAGCCACAGGAACCGCCCCAACACTTCATTTTTGAGTATGTTCATGTTTTACACCTGAAGACTTATTTTTTGCTAGCTGCTGAGACAGGATCACTCTCATCTCCCAGGGCCTGCCTTCATGACCTCCCAGCATGTCGCCTCCCACCCCAACATGTTGCTACATACTCCCGCCCTTCAAATTGCTTCCTTCAGAAAGCACCTAGTCTCTTTTTAAGGCTAATCTGATTAGATGAGGCCCACCAGGATAATTTCCCTTTTGATTCTTTTGATGGACTTCAACTTGACTGATTTGGGTATTTAATTACGCTTGACAAATGTCTTCACCTTTGTGTAATCTTATCACAGAATTGAAAGCCATCATCTCCACACTCCTCCCCACATTACCCACACTCAAGGACATGATGACATGGGACGTATCCACCAGGGAACAGAAACCTTAGGGTGGGTGGAGTCTCCAAATTCTGCCTACTACAGACAAGAGCCACACAATTTTCCAAAGTAGTTATGCCAATTTACATCCCTGCCTGCTATATGTAAGAGTTCCAGCTTCTCCATGCTCTCACCAAAATTTGGTGTTTGTTTTTTTTTTTAATTAAATCATAGCTGTGTACATTAATGCAATCATGGGGTACGATGTGCTGGTTTTATATACAATTTGAATGTTTTCATCAAACTAGTTAACATAGCCTTCACGGCATTTTCTTAGTTATTGTGTTAAGACATTTATATTCTACACCTAGGAAATTTCACATGTACCCTTGTAAGATGCACTGTAGGTGTGGTCCCACCAATTACTCATTTGGTATTTTAACACCTAGTTTCTTCTAGTCATTCTGGCGTGTGTGCCTCATTACAGTTTTGGTTTGAATTTTCTTTATGATCAATTAAAGTTGAACACTTTTTCATATGCTCTTTATGATTTGGATATCCGATTTTATACAATATTTGTTCAGTTATTTTTCCCTGATAAGTTTTTCTTTGGAGTTATCCATCTTCTTCTTCTTCTTTTTTTTTTTTGAGGCAGAAACTCACTGTGTCGCCCTAGGTAGAGGGCCATGGCGTCACAGCTCACAGCAACCTGAAACTCTTGGACTTAAGCAATTCTCTTGCCTCAGCCTCCCAAGTAGCTGGGACTACAGGCATCTGCCACAATGCCTGGCTATTTTTTTTTTTTTTTGCAGTTATCATTGTTGTTTTAGCTGGCCCAGGCCTGGATTTGAACTCACCAGCCTCAGTGTATATGGCCGGTGCCCTATACACTGTGCTATGGGCACCTAACCCATCTTCATTTTTTTTTTATTTGTTGGCTTTCTTTACCTATTATGGATAGGAATTTCTGTCATATATATGTATTTTGAATACCTATCTACCCACTTAATTGTGTCTTAATGTCAGAACAATATTGGGTCCAGATTATATAATGTTACTCTCACTGTATTATGCAATCAGTTGTTAGTCAAAAGAAGAGTTCTTTAGCAGTATACTTTCATCTCCTACCCCATACATCTTTGGATCAAGATTGACATGGTTTAGCAAGGGAGGAGAAAAACAGGATAGAGATCCTGAGTATTTCCCAAAAGATTCCAATCTATGAAGACCTTAAGTTCTTCTGGAACTAAGTACAAGATCTACTACCATGGCAATAAAGGGAAAATATTAATAGCAGCCTTTAACCTTGCATTCAGTTGCTACTTTTGAACATGGGTTTAATATATGATGCCTTAGGTCAAGTTCAAGCTCATCCCTCAAGCTTATCTCTATCCATTTGGAACTTCAATTGCCTGTAGTACACTGTTCCTTTCCCCACCCAGCCCCAGTCATAACTCTGAGAACAATGTCTATACCCAGTGCCCTGCTGTGGCTGAAGGAAACCAGGAGTAGTAATGTTCCAAGGTAAAGATGATGGGATATGCAGCCAGCTAGCATCAGAAACTTGGCTAGATTACTAAATCTCTCAGAAACACTTTGTCTTTGGAAAATGGTTAATAAAACATTCTTGTTATGAAAATAATGTACTGTATGCAAGGTTTTGGTCATAGCGCTGAGTGCATAGAATAAAATAGCTATTAATGGCAGTAGTAATAATAACAAGGCTGTAGCCTGACAACTCTCTTTTACTCAACAAAGCAGTTGTGGATTGTACTTTTGTAGGACTGACAGCTGATTGTGTGAGGAATAGATACTCAGCCCATGAGCAACCCATTCGTGGTCCAGGAGATGACCTAGCCCAAATAATTCAGCGAAGTTAATTCATTAAAGATCATGGTAATTATCTCAGCTGATCTTATAGGATTTCTCTGGAAATTTGACTGGCTAGTTGCTGTAGAGAGGAAAATGGAATACAGTTGCTATGAGAGAGCCCATTCAGGCCTTAGGAGACTCAGACATTTCATCTGGGCTCCTAGCATATTTCTAGGCCATTTCTCAACAAAATACACTGGTGGTACAGACTGAAGTGCTGTTCACAAACTCATTTGCCCTTCTTTGTGAGCCACCACAGGAACACATTTCCTAGCCTACTTTGTAGATAAGTGGTGTGACCATGGGAAAATTCTAGCCATGTAATATAAGCAAAAGGGATACACAATTCTTCCATGCCTGGTCCTTAAAAATTTTTTCTATTAATTGGTTCTCTGTTTTCTGTTCTTTTCTAAGGCTTGATATGTTTGGTAACTCATATGCCAGGTGCTAAAGGTAACAGAGTTATAAGACGAACCCCGGTCCCTGATTCCTGGCTTACAAGAGCAAGAGTTACATGAGTGAGAAACTGCTGCTATATTAAGGGATTGATATTTGTGGTTTATGTTTAGAGCAACCCGTATTACCCAAACTAATATACTGTCAATGAAAAAAGAATTGCCTTTTCTAAAGTTGTTAGAGTAAACCTTGCAACCAAACCAACCCAAATTACAACAAAAATAATCTTTCAAAGCCTTCTGAGAGCTCTTATATTTTTGTCACACATTGTCAATCAATTTTTCAAGTATTCATGATTTGCTTTGTTAAGCAGGAATATAAAACATTCAACACTCTGGTCCTCCCACTGGCAACCAATATACTCTTCTCATCACAGGTGCCAATATGTGTTTCTTGAACGTATTGGACCACAAGATGGTGATTTTGACCATAAACACAGAATGAAGGTGCTGGAAAACTATATTTCAAGCAACTATCCCCATAGGATCCACTTCCCTACAAGCATCAGTTCAGCTGGGAAGAAGAAATAAGTGGCAACCAGCAAATGAGAAACTGGCATACTTCTCAGTTTCCCTAAAATTCCCAACTTAGAAATTATCAGTAGTAGAATAGATGAGCTCTTTGAATAGAGAAAATAAAATCTGCAGTTAAAACCTAATCAAAAAACAAAAAAAAATGGGGAGAACTATACCTCTACTTTTTCAACTGAGTTAATATCTAGAAATCAATTTCTTTTTCAAAAGGTCTTATTAGCTGTAGATCATAATATAATAGCACATCAGTGACTGATGCAATAGTTAAGTTTAAAATAAGTACATACTCAGCAGTAACTGCCCAAAGAAATCAGGCTTTAAGAATAAAACATGGGAGCTGAAGTTGGAACTTCTTCTCTTGACTAAGCAATGGTTTCATTTTACATCAAATTCAGATCCACTATTTCAAAAAAAAAAAAAAAAATCCTGTACTGAATTTGTGGATTATTATTTGAGACCAAATAATCACAGGACAGTTCAAAAACAGACATTTCAGTTTACCTTTCTTTATAAAGAATTAAATACAATTTATTGTGGTCAAAGTTTATCAATGATTGGGGAGTTGAGAAATTACACCAGGGCCAGGCCTGGTGGCTCTCGCCTGTAATCCTAGCACTCTGGGAGGCCAAGGTGGGTGGAGTGCCTGAGCTCATGCGTTTAAGACTAGCCTGAGCAAGAGTGAGACCCCCCATCTGTAAAAATAGCCTGGCATTGTGGCAGGCCCCTGTAGTCCCAGCTACTTGGAAGGCTGAGCCAAGAGAATCACTTGAGCCCAAGAGTTTGAGATTGCTATGAGCTATGACACCATGGCACTCTACTGAGAGCAACAAAGTGAGACTCTGTTTCAAAAAAAAAAAGAAAGAAAAGAAAAGAAATTACATCTGAGTTAACAATTTTGTTCAAATTGTAATAGTGTGCATTAATGAATGACCTCTATATGAGGAGTATATGAGAATCAAACTGCCTTGAAATTTTTTTGTATTAACCTGAATGGAGTTGAAGAAGATTCTCCTTAGTAAAGTATCACAAGAATGGAAAAGCAAGTATCCAATGTACTCAACACTAATATGATGCCAATAGATAAACAAATACACTCCCACATGAAAGAAAACCACAATTAAATTCAATGGGGGTGGGGGTAGAAAGGAGAGGGGAGGGAGGAAGGAGGAAGGGTGAATGGGGAGGAGACTGGTAAACTTTGACCTAATGGGCACAATGTAAAGGTCTACAGCACACCCCCTGGATGAACGGCTCAACTACAACTTGGACTTTACCTAACAAATGCAAACAACATAACCTAATTGTTTGTTTCCTCATATTAATCTGAAATTTTTTTTTAAATTGCTTTTTATTCCTAAAGCTGATTAGATATTGTTGTGATGTGCTGACATCTTCTGATGAGAGTAATTGTCTACAACAAACTCTTATGTTGGATGTAAAGTAAAGACCAACTGACATAGAGTAAAATAGACTTAAGGATGTCACAGGGAATTGATAACATCTCCATTAGACAAGAACAGAAAAAAAAAACATAGAATCCTGGGATTTCTCTTTATTTAAAACTTTAAATTTGACATTAACTTTCATAAATACCCAATTCTTCTCCTGGTTTTTCTAAAGAGTTTTTTTCATGCACATTTTGTATCAAGAGAAAAAGTTCACAGAAGAACGAATAATATATAGAAAACCACTTATTGAGGGGCAGTAAGAACATGAAGATAAATAACTCAGGTTTTAAGCATTTGCAAAGAGCCGTAATGTCATTAGAGAAAATAGTTTTGACCTAGAATATTTGTTTTTCACTGTTTGAAAGTTTTAAGTTGAGGATAAACACATTGTTAGTCCTCCTTTCTAACATAATGCCTGGCAAAACTAAATCTATAATGAATATTTTTTGAATAAATGATCTAATTGATGTTGGTTTTAGATTTAAAAGACATTTGAACATCTTTCCTGCCCAAGGGGTGAGAGAGCTGGGGTATTGATAGACCAAGTGTGTTCAGATTATGATTGATGATTAACAGTTACTCCAGGCCAGGGTTAACCATCCAGCATTTTGACCTGACATATGTGCACACAGAGCAGAATTTGGCCATTAAAAAAACCAAACAAAGCCAAACAACAATAAAAAAACACCAAAGCCTTCACAAAGAGATGCAGAGGCACACACTAAACAGACAGACCCACCCAAGGGGATCTGAGCAGGAAGGTGATGGTGTCTGCTGTAAGAGGGAAGCCCAACCATTATGAAAGGCAGCAGCAAGTGTGACATAGTGGAGGAATCCCTTAAGGCCAATTTCTTCAAGAAGTGTAGCAGGAAAAGGAAGGCAAGAAGCAAAACAGTATGACGGTGACTTAATGTGGTTGCCATGATTTTTATGGGTAATGAGTTCTAAATACATGTCAGACCACATGGAGGTTGCTACCCCACCAAAATGTTGTGATACGCCTAGCTAATCAAGTCTGCATTATTCTAAGCAGTTAATCCAGAGTCATTTACATTTTTACAAATAATAACTGCAATTATAAAATTACAGCCTGTCAGAACAGAAAGGGATCCTAGAGAGATATTAGTCTGACCCTTCATTTTACACATGAGGAAAGCGAGGTCAAACATTATGTGTTTTACTATCATATTTGCAAAGAGCAGTTTGAGTACTTGTTGCATGTCGGCTGCTTGGACGGTGCATTTTTGGTCCATTGAACCAGCTTTCCACACTTGATGAGATGGAGAACTGGATTGTGTGAGATTTCTATAGTGATTAGCTACATAAACCAATGTAGCCTGACCAGGTTAATTCATTTCAGGTCCTCCTGGTCTGCTTTTATGTTTTTACCATTTTGCCCCCTAAAACTCTTATGAATTCTAATTTTCCATAGTTTCTCATAGATTCAGGGATTCCATACCAAAAACAACCTATTGGAGTCACACTTGGTGAAAGATAGGATAGGAATTTCTTTTTCTTTCACTACCCCTTTAGTGATTAACACAGGAATGTATATTTAGTAAGCACTCAATAAATAACAAAATAAAAGATTAAAAAGAATCTAAAGGTTTAGTGTTATCATTAGATTCTCACTACATGACAAGCAAATGTGTCATGGGATGGGGCAATCAGGAAAACCAAGTATGCCAGCAAAGGTTATATGATTGTCCTTTATTTTGAAGCCTATTTTGAAGTAGATGGCTTCTATTGTCTGATCGCCCTTTATTGCCTAAAATTATGTGACTTCACGGTTAATTAAGAATCAAGTGACAGAGGAGAATAAGGTGATCCACAGATCTATCCTTCTTTGCCCTTATCTTATCCTCAACTTCTATAAGAAGAAAATAAATCACTTTTATCAGATGGACACCAATTCTCTTCAGAGATAGAAGTTCAAACACAAGAAGGTACTTAATATCCAAGAGTCAATTCTAGTCAGTTCTTGCTGATTGTATTTCTAGAAACTATTGGTCAAGAATGAGAGACCAAGAGAAGCCCAGCAAACCTTCAAATGTGGGGAGACTGGTGGGGAGTCAGCCAGTTGTGATCTCTTGCACCCCTGGAGAAGGACTTTAGTTGTGGGGTAAATGGGCAGAATCTGTCTGAAGGGGTCCTTGGAGGGTTGTGTCTTCACTGAGGCTTGGCATGAAAGCAGATTTGGACCCAGCAGCTGAAGCCAAAAACAAACCAGGTGGACCACTAATTTGAAGGGAAAAAAACACCAAAGAAGAGTTACAGGTGTTTCGAACTAATGGACAAAGATGTTAGCAAGAGCCACAGTCATACTAGGGAGAAGTAAGCAAACGGAAGAACATTCAGTTCATTCAATAAACACATACTAAGCTCATTCAATAAGCGAGTATGATGCCAGACACTGAGATGTGGATTTGGGAACAAATTAGACAACCTGAATTCAATCCCATTTGTCTAAGAAGATTTCCTATAGATAGAGAAGAGATCAAAACCCACTATGAAAATACTTCTTAAGTCTCTGTGCCACATTTACTAAGTTTCATTGGCCAAATCAAGTCACATGACCAATCTTAGAGTCAGTGTGGGAGGAGATTAACCCAGGGAATGAACGCAAGGACACGTGAGCAAAGAGAGGACCATTCCTCCAGTCTTCTACCACAGGACCCTTGAGAGTCACAGTGTCTCCGAGTTGCCTCATCAAAGGGCAAGGAATCTGGGGAATGTAACCATCTGCTACCATTTTTCCTTGGCTAGAAGTTATTCCAGGAGAGGCATCAAATCTCTGGTCCTTCTGCTACATCAAAGACATTGAAAGATGTAGATTCTCTCTATGGGGACCTCTAGGAAGAACATCTACATCTATTAACATCTGCATGTTAGGTAATATACAGTTCTGACTTCAAGGAATTACAGAGGAATGGGAGTGCTCTTTGTAAACAAGTAGAGTACTAGCAAGTTTCATGATAGAGTTAAGATATGGTGCACGTGAGGCAATGACTACCAGTAGAAGAAAAGTCTTCACAAAGCAGGCAGTGATACATTGAGGTGCATTGACATTGGGGCTTATCATTTCTTTTTTTTTTCTTTTTTTTTTATTAAATCATAGCTGTGTACATTGATATGATCATGGGGCATCATTCAATAGCTTCACAGACCGTTTACCAAGTTTCACATATACCCATGTAAGATGCACCGCTGGTGTAATCTCACCAATCCTCTTCCCTCTACCCACCTTCCCCCTCCCTCCCCTCCTTTTCCCCCTTCCCCTATTCTTAGGTTGTAACTGGGTCATAGCTTTCATGTGAAAACCCTAAATTAGTTTCATAGTAGGGCTGAGTACATTGGGTACTTTTTCTTCCATTCTTGAGATATTTTACTAAGAAAATTATGTTCCAGCTCCATCCATGTAAACACGAAAGAGGTAAAGTCTCCATCTTTCTTTAAGGCTGCATAATATTCCATGGTGTACATATACCACAATTTATTAATCCATTCGTGGATCGATGGGCACTTGGGCTTCTTTCATGACTTAGCAATTATGAACTGAGCTGCAATAAACATTGTGGTACAAATATCTTTGTTATGATGTGCTTTTTTGAATGCAAATTAATACATTCCTTTTGGAAAGAGATATGGAGAACACTTAGAGATCTAAAAATAGATTTGCCATTCAATCCTGTAATCCCTCTAATGGGCATATACCCAGAGGCTTATCATTTCTACAGATTTAAAGGAAAGAGGTTTATAGAGGAAAGCACACAACGTGTGCAGGGATTTTAGAAGGATTGCGAGTAGTTTTGTTTGGCTAAGTGCCAAGAGGCTAGATGAGATCAAAGAAATGAACTGGGGCCAGTTCATGAGGGGCCAGCCACACCATGCTGAGGAGTTTGGATTTCACTGGTGGGCTGCAGGAGGCATAGAAGGGCACTTGGAGACTATGGCAGAGTGACCACATAGAGGAGAACAAGTTGAGCTAGTGGTGAATTGTAGGGACCCAGTCTCTAACTGGTTTCTGTGTTCTGAAAAATCAGTCATGTCCTGGCAGCAGGATGCACCACGCTTTCTAATAGATGATGCTAAAGAAGTCAGGTTATGTGTCTTTGATCTCACTGCCACTCACTGATGGCATCAGTAATACTAATAGCTTGATTAATTATTGTCCTTGAAGTCACAATGAGTAGTTGGTAGAGCAGCCAGCTCTGTCTGTGACTTTTAGTCCAGCTAAGAACAAAACAAAATAATTAAATGCATCCTACTTCCTTCCTCAGCATATAAGTACATGAATCTAGAACAGATTCCCTAACTTAGAAGCCATAAAGGAAAGGACAGTGGTGCACCACTGTGATCCCAACACACAGGATGGACTCTGAGAGTCCCAAAGGAATTATGCTTGTTTTTAAATTTCCCATTCTGTAGGGTATATGGAAATTTTGCCCGAGGCTAGAAAGGAATTGTTCTGTGAGTGAAACTGAAAGTCAGGTACCCTGTACCTGTCTCATTACCATGTTCTTATTCAAGAATTGATATAAACCAGTGATTCAATTCTTGGGGGTGAAGCATAGTTTGAATCTCATTGTGGACTGTTAGCTCAGTTGTAGACGAGTGAACAACTGTGGGTAACCCAAGCCATTTCATATTGTCATGCTCTTGGTTACAGGCAAGAGTGACTCTTGGAATCAAAGAAGAGTCAAGTGTTACCCATGGAGGACAAGTGCTTAGGAGAGGGCAGGGAGGACCCAGAGCCAGGTGCCCTTAGGGCGACATCAATGGCTTATCCCTTTCTCCCTTGGCTTCCCCTACACATAGCACCTTGCAAATCAGCTCATGCCAGAAGAACATCCATTATACATTCTTATTTTCATAACACATTTTTGTTGAGCCCTATGAAAGTGAGGCACATCAAAAGGGTGGGTTCTACAGGCAGAAAAATGACATATCAAGTTTGTGCGCAAAGGAAAACATATACTTCAATAGGCTAGTTTCTTTTTTTTTTTTATTAAATCATAGCTGTGTACATTAGTATGATCATGGGGCACCATACACTTGGTTCATAGATCGTTTGACACATTTTCATCACACTAGTTAACATAGCCTTCCTGGCATTTTCTTATTATTTTGCTAAGACCTTTATATTCCACATTTACTAAGATTCACATATACCCTTGTAAGATGCACCGCAGGTGTAATCCCATCAATCTCCCTCCCTCCACCTACCTCCCCCCTCCCTCCCCTCCCTTTCCCCCTTCTCCCTATTCTTAGGTTGTAACTGGGTTATAGCTTTCATGTGAAGGTCCTAGTAGGCTAGTTTCTAAGACTTCACCTGCCTAATGTCTCCATCCTGCTCTTACAAATACCCATTTTATGAGTCAGGCTGTGGAAAAACTGTTCTGACAATCAGTCTCTAGTTCCCCATGTAGAGGACCTTCTTAGACCATGATAACCTGATAATGCACCCTAACGAGTTGAGACTGGGTGATGTCTGCTGTCACATCTTGTTACTCAGAGACATGACGGCCTCAGTCCACAGGACCCCTCCCGTGAACAGTAGCTGGAAATGCACATAAACAATTAGGCTTCCCCACTGCATGAAAACATCTGTGAAAGGAACTGTGGAGACTTCACTCCTCTGGTGAAATCATATTTACTTTATTCATCTAAATAATGTGGCTTGTTTGCCTGCTGTATGAAATTGCCTTGTGCTGTTTCTCATTGATGGGTTTTTATGAGGCAGCATATGATTTTCTGTGCAACCATATGCCACTCCACCTCTGAGGATGGGAAGGCTTCTTGTTGAGTTGCTTCATGATTATATCTCTTAATAGTTCTGGAGTCCTTGGCTCCTCAAAACATCCAGCTCCTCATCCTCGTTTTTCCACTATTGCCCAGCCATCCACCTACACACACACACACACACACACACACACACACCACCACCACCAAATTAAAAGGAAAAGGATTATTAAAATAAATAAATAAAAGCCACATGCTCTGTCTTCATTCCCAGTGAGTTGCTTCTCATTTGCATACTTACAGCAACGGGAAACCACTGAAGCAGGCTGTGCTTCCTAGTCATTTAGCATCTTTACCCTCGGACACTCAGGAACATGGGAGCCAAGAGCACCGAGGCGCCCACAACTGTGTCTTGTGTTCAGTTTCTAAGTTCACTCTTTGGTGGATGAGACAAACCAGTTAGCCTCAACCCGAGGTAGCTAATGTAAAAGATTGTGTCCTTTGCATCCAAGAGCACACTCCAGGACACGTGTGCTCCCTGCCACCACGCATCACTTCAATCTCATGAAACAACAGCAATTGAGGGATGCTTTGCAAAATAAATGGCCTGTACTCTTCAAAAGACAAAGACAAACATGAAATGAAAACTACATGCAACATGAGATCCTAGATTGAACTTTGGACATTTTTTTTTTTTGCCATAAAGTATATTTTTAAAACAATTGACAACAAATTAATAGCGTCTATAAATTAGAAAAGAATATTATAGCAGTGTTAACTTTCTGATTTTGATACTACAACTTACACTCAAGTGGTTCAGCAAAATTAATATGTACATATAGAAAAAAATGGGGGGTTTTTTGTTTTTTGTCTTTTTGTAGGGACAGAGTCTCACTTTATCGCCCTCGGTAGAGTGCTGTGGCGTCACACAGCTCACAGCAACCTCCAGCTCCTGGGCTTAGGCGATTCTCTTGCCGCAGCCTCCTGAGTAGTTGGGACTACAGGCACCCTCCACAACACCCAGCTATTTTTTTTGTTGCAGTTCAGCCAGGCCCGGGTTTGAACCCACCATCCTCAGTATATGGGGCCGACACCCTACTCACTGAGCCACAGGCGCAGCCCAGAAAAAAATTTTTAATGCAGTAAAATATTAACACCTGGGAACTCTGGGTGACAAGTCTATAAGAATTTTTTGCACTCTTCTTGCAACTTTTCCGCAAGTCTTAAATTATGTAAAAAACTAAAAACTACTGCCAAAAAAAGTGCATATTGACTCAAAACTAACATTTAGGTCTCTCCCTCTATGAAACCGAGCTGAGTTAAACTTCCTCAACAGCAATGAGGTCTGTCCCGCCTCTGCCACCAGACAGTAGTGTGACCATAACCAGATCACACAACGTTCTGAACCTCACTTTTCTTATCTGTATAACCCAGGGATTGACTAGAAATACCTGAATCTAGACAAGATCCTCTCCAACCCCCATGATGTGCCCTGCAGAAGTCCTAGCCCTTCCCAGTATTGCTATAAATTCTGAGAGTGGGGCTAGATCTTCATTTTACTTTTAGATCCAGTTTTCTACTTCCACTAGAACTTTCTGGTGAACACAGGATATCTCCGTCCCTCTCACGCAGTCTCTGTTCACTGTGGTGACTCAAATGTTATGAAACTCAGCCACTGCCTTGACTTCCCCACACCAACAAGGCCTTACCACGCACCCAAAGCATTTGCGACTGGAATGTATTTTACTAAGGATGTCCAGATTTCTGGGCCGTGGGGAAATAACCTTACAGTAAGCCCCTGGCATGTTTCAAGAAATCCTTTCAGGCTGGGTACAGTGGCTCCCGCCTGTAATCCTAACACTCTGGGAGGCCGAGGCAGGTGAATTGCTTGAGCTCTAGAGTTTGAGATCAGCCTGAGCAAGAGCGAGACCCTGTCTCTAAAAACTAGCCAGGTGTTGTGGCAGGCCCCTATAGTCCCAGCTACTCAAGAGGCTGAGGCAAGAGGATCACTTGAGCCCAGGAGCTTGAGGGTGCTGTGAGCTATGACATCAAGCACTCTACTGAGGGCAACAGAGTGACACTCTGTCTCAAAAAAAAAAAGGAGTCCTTGTTACTGAAACATAAGCAGTGGTCCCTTCATGTCCAGCCTCACACTCGCCTTTCTTTTGTCCACCTGTTGGTTTCTTTACCATGTCCTCCTCTCACAGGAGAGTCTCCATCACAAGAGTCGACCATCACAAGAGTCTCCCCAAGAGGAACTCAAGTGCCAATCAGGATAACGTTCTCACCCTCACAGTCGACATGTGCTGTACACTCCTGAAGGTCATTCCAACATAAAAATGCTTAGAGTCTGTGAAGCACACGTGCTTTAATTTGACAAAAATGAAATTACCTGTTTGTACATGTTGATTTTTAGACACATACCAGGTACATGGTAGAAAACAATATAGAGAGGTGAACAGAAAGAAATTAAATCACCCTACATTTCACCACCTGTTATTAACATTTCAGTGAACATTAGGTGAGCATCTTTTTGCCTGCACGTGGCATTTTTTTCCAAAAACGATGTGATATGAAAGTCTTTCTGTGTCAATGAAGGGAAAATACAGCATCGTTTTCAAAGGCTGTATTGCATTTCTCTCTTTAAAAGTGCAATAAATTTTCCTCCCTGTAAACCACCCCCCTTTCTTCCTTCACAATCTTTTCTGTGCTCTCTGTAACTTTGTCTCAGTGAGGCTGAGGCTGGATTTTTCCGTACTTAACTTGACCTTGGTACCGTTGCTTTCAGATATTAAAAGCTGAAAAAAGTAGAAAGACAGATAGATTGATGTCAAACATAAATTCCGTTCCTCTAACCTTGTTATTTATGTAGAATTCAATAGGGTATCAATAAATCCTCACTAACAAATTAAGTTTAATATTGACTTGGTGCACTGCAGCCTTCCTCTGGGCTATTCCAGGTTCTGAAGGGATAGCTAGCTTGGGAAGATGTCAGCATGTAATTTCACAGCTCAGACATTTGACTTTAACCCCTTATTCTCCTTTGTCATTTGGAGATAGCGTCACCCCCAGAGCTGATGTTCCTAAGTGGTTAATCAATCTTATCCTCTATGGCTACTCCAAAGAGCTTGGACCCAGCTACAGACAAAAGTAACAAGAGTCTCAGCCGTGCCTGTAACTGATTGGAAATTTTTTTCTAGAATATCTGAGAGTATTTTGACTCCCAGTGCAATCTTATGAGTTTGTTTTCATTCCAGACCTCTTAAGACGTGCCTTCTGCCAAAGGCTTAATAGAGTCCCAGACTGTTCAGAGCTTGCAAGTGCCACGTGCGTCACTCACTGGAGGACAAATTGAGTTTTGTTAGGCAAGCACAATGCTTTCAATCTGTTTCTCTTGGCAAGGGATGTGCACCCTCCAGTTTACTACACTCCCCACCACTCCCTATTGTCTTATACCTAATATATATAACTGATATATATAACTGATTGCCTGCTTGACCTCCAGTCATTAAATGTGTTACTAAAGCCCAAGGAACATCACACCCAGAAAGGAATTAGTCACCCACTTAGCCACTCTTTCCAGAAGGTACAACCTCCTCCCCCCCGCCCCACTCAACCAGTATTTATGACATGGATACTCTGTATCAAATACCCATGAGCAAAACAGGTATTGTCCCCATACAGCTGGCAGTCCAGTCACTCCTAGGTCTGTCTTCTAAGAAAATGTTCTTTGTAGCATACCAAGATAGTTTTGAAATATGAAGATTCAGGCACCATGTCCGTACCTCGGTTTTCTTTTTTCAGCTTAAGATTCTTCTGATCCTTATTATTACCTACAAAAACCAGCCTGTGGATGAATCTCCTTATAAGGAATAAGCGTTTCCTTCCTCTAAAGTGTGTGTAATCCACCTGGCCATGAGTTGGGACAGCTTGCCAGGGTAGACAGGGGGTATTCATTTGGAGAGTTGACAATGAAAACAAGTCAAGACAGGTGATCAGAGAAATTAGAGTAATTATTAACAATTATCCTTTGATAGTAAATCACAAACTTAAAACTAAGGATGTAAAAGTGTGCCCCAAGAGAGTTTCTGAGTTGCTGGTTTAAGGGTGAGCTATAAGTGCAAGATGTCACCCAGAAAAATGCCTGAATGAATGGCCCCCTCTCTCTGTGCTGTGGAAACTGGTTGGTTCCAGCCCATCCCATGGGGGGCACCGTCCACAATGGGCTTAAAGAATGTGGTATGGCCCCTAACAATCCTAGGCTGTCCCTCAGGCTATTCCCATCCTTGACTGGGTTGGCAGCTGTAGTTATATAGCTGATATATATAAGTCTGCTTAGAAAAAAAGTGGTTTCTATTTTGTGATGGAAATAGATATTTAATCTGTGTATTAGGTTAAACTCAATCACATTTTTGTTGTTGTCAATTAAGAAACAGAACACTCTGGAAGTTGTTCTTCTCGCTCCCTTTGCTCAGAGGTGACATTCAGACCTGTCTGTCAGTAAGCTTCAGATTTCCCGCTGAGTTCAGTTTGCCTCGCACACAACCCAGGGACATCTACAGCCGTCTCCGGGCAGATAATGCTAATATGAAAACATCTGCTGAATCCTAACCCTAGGTAACTGAAAAATATTGAAAATAAATGATAAAAAATACTTCTTAATTTTTGACCTGGAGGGAGTTTTAGCGAGAATGACAAATGGGGAGGAGAGGACGGACCGGCCAGACCTCTGAACCTCTGTCGCTTCCTTTCTACAGTGGAGATAAGTAACACCCCCCTGGCAGAACTGCGATGCTCACCATTGTGGGATGACCCTTGGGAAGCTTCAGGTGACAATGGAAACTCATAACTGGCTCTCTTCTTTGAGCTGCTTTCTTCTTGGAACAGGAAATACCCTGGTTTGTGCCCTTGCAATAGGAATGACTTTTCTCATGTGTAAATTATCCCATCTAGCAAATCAGAAAACGTTGCATCTTTGTCCTGCCTTAATGGCAGTCAGAATGTTCTGAAGCCTCCACCAGCACCTTCGTAGGCAGTTGGAGCTGCTCTAGGAGGCATCTCAGCACGGACTTCCAGATCCGCTCAGAATGCGGCAGGTTGATTTTCCTGATGTCTGTAATTACTGCCCCCTCTAATTCCCTGCATTTGCCTGAGAACTTTGAGGTCCTCCCCTACTCTGCCTCTGGGCTGACCTCTAACTTGCCTTGGCCAAAAGAGTCTGGCAGAAGCGTCGGTGTGCTTGTTCCAAGAGGTCTTGCACATTTCCATTGAGTCTCTTGCACCACTGGATTTTCTTTTCTTTTTTTTTTTTTTTTTTTGTAGAGACAGAGTCTCACTTTTATGGCCCTCGGTAGACAGCAACCTCCAACTCCTGGGCTTAAGCGATTCTCTTGCCTCAGCCTCCCAAGTAGCTGGGACTACAGGCGCCTGCCACAATGCCCGGCTATTTTTTGTCTGGGGCCGGGTTTGAACCCGTCACCCTCTGTATATGGGGCCGGCGCCTTACTGACTGAGCCACAGGCGCCACCCACCACTGGGAGGACTTATGGTAATCCTCATCCACAAGAATGAGCCTGGGCTAGGCTGCCAGAGCAGAAAAGACCGTGGAGGAGAACTGAGGTGCCCCAGCCACCAGCCAACAATTGCAAGTCTACTGGGTGAGCCACAGGTGACAACAAGCATGTGAGGGCCCAGTCAAGACCTGAACAACCACTTGTTGCACCCCAGTTGTGAGCTAAATAGTGGCTGTTTTTTAAGCTACTATGTGATTGGTTATGTGTAGCACAGCATTATCACAGTGATACTTGATGGATGGATACATGATAGATGATACCTGATGGGTACCCAATGCAACTGAGAAGCTCTCGTCACGGCGAGAGAAATAACAAGGACACCTGGCCCTCCTCAGCCATCAGAGCAGCCGTCTAGCTCCACAGGTTTGCCATTCAGCCACTGGTCTCTGGCGGGCAGAGGGAATTATTATTGGTCCAGTAGAGTCATCAGACAAATGCAGTGTGGGGCAGGAGAGGAGGTGGAGTTCACCCGTCATGCTTCAGACCCCCTGGAGAGGTGGTGGACTTCCTGGTCATGCTGCAGACCCTGGAGAGGAGGTGGACTTCACCTGTGTTGCTGTAGACCCCCTGGAGAGGAGATGGACTTCACCCATCATGCTGCAGACCCCCTGGAGTGGAGGTGGACTTCACCCGTCATGCTGCAGACCCCCTGGAGAGAAGGTGGACTTCCTGGTCGGTCATGCTGCAGACCCACTGGAGAGGAGGTGGGCTTCACCCGTCATGCTGCAGACCCACTGGAGAGGAGGTGGACTTCACCTGTGTTGCTGTAGACCCCTTGGAGAGGAGGTGGACTTCACCCGTCATGCTGCAGACCCCCTGGAGAGAAGGTGGACTTCCTGGTCATGCTGCAGACCCACTGGAGAGGAGGTGGACTTCACCCGTCATGCTGCAGACCCTCTGGAGAGGAGGTGGACTTCCTGGTCATGAGGCAGACCCCCTGGAGAGGAGGTGGACTTCACCCATCATGCTGCAGACCCCCTGGAGAGGAGGTGGACTTCCTGGTCATGAGGCAGACCCCCTGGAGAGAAGGTGGACTTCCTGGTCATGCTGCAGACCCACTGGAGAGGAGGTGGACTTCACCCGTCATGCTGCAGACCCTCTGGAGAGGAGGTGGACTTCACTCGTCATGCTGCAGACCCACTGGAGAGAAGGTGGACTTCCTGGTCATGCTGCAGACCCACTGGAGAGGAGGTGGACTTCACCCGTCATGCTGCAGACCCTCTGGAGAGGAGGTGGACTTCACTCGTCATGCTGCAGACCCCCTGGAGAGAAGGTGGACTTCCTGGTCATGCTGCAGACCCACTGGAGAGGAGGTGGACTTCACCCGTCATGCTGCAGACCCTCTGGAGAGGAGGTGGACTTCCTGGTCATGAGGCAGACCCCCTGGAGAGGAGGTGGACTTCACCCGTCATGCTGCAGACCCACTGGAGAGAAGGTGGACTTCCTGGTCATGCTGCAGACCCACTGGAGAGGAGGTGGACTTCACCCGTCATGCTGCAGACCCTCTGGAGAGGAGGTGGACTTCCTGGTCATGAGGCAGACCCCCTGGAGAGGAGGTGGACTTCACCCATCATGCTGCAGACCCCCTGGAGAGGAGGTGGACTTCCTGGTCATGAGGCAGACCCCCTGGAGAGGAGGTGGACTTCACCCGTCATGCTGCAGACCCCCTGGAGAGGAGGTGGACTTCACCAGTCGTACTGCAGACCCCCTGGAAAGGAGGTGGACTTCACTAGTCGTACTGCAGACCCCCTGTTTGTCCATAGCTCTTTCTAAGGCAAAACAGGAAGAAAGGAGAAGATTCAAATAGCTAATAGGCATGATTGAGGTCTAGGCTTTAAGGAAGAGGAACTTTGGTTAAGAGAAAGATGCAAGTTAGTACCTGCAAGTGGTTAGAACTCAAAAACAAGAGATCATCCGTACTAACTGAGGCACGGTTATAACAGAGGCAGGACTGTGCCTTTGGGACACCCCTGCCCCCTTGCTGCCCCTCTTAATTCTCCTCTCTTCCTTCCCGGCCCCACACACTTCCCTCCTGTCAGAAAAAGCTCAGTTGAGGCATGGCTTAGGGTATTATCCCTGCCGTGATAACTGCACTTACAGGAGACTAAACATTCAATACTCAAAAAAACAAAACTTAGGTCGGAGCTGAGAGGGAAACTTCTGATGCAGGAAGAGGCCTCCTATCGCTCCCTAAACCGTCCTGACAGGCGCTGCCTTTCCCACAGACGTTTTCAGCCTAGCCTGCCTCTCTCCTCTCCCTCCGTCCATACCCTGCCTAATTCACAGCTGAGACCTCCATTTCTACCCTGCTTTGTTTCTGTAATCTTGTACCATTTGGTCACTTTATACAATATAATTTTCCTGTCTGTACTTTGCCTCACTGGCCTTAAGCATTTGGGGGGCAGAGCCTGGAGCACTAAACTTGCCCCCGGCCCCCACTGCGAGTTCCCTTTCCCTCCCATCTATCCTGCCCACAGAGGCAACGAGCGAGCTGTGGGAGATCAGAATGGTCTCTGGGAAAGGCCAGTAAAACGCAGGCAGAGCCTGTCCTTGTCTGTGAAACATAGGCTCCCAAATGAAACTGCCAAGCAATTATCAGCTGAGCCAGTTTGCCATCCTTGACATATTATTTCAGCTCCCAGGTTTTATTCCTGAAGCCTCTTGACAGCAGCTTCTCTTGAAAATAAAATTATAAAACTCTGGCATGTGGAATATGTCCTATGTTCTCCCAGACTGGATTCCCGGCCAAGGCTGACCCGACCACAAAAACCGGCACCACGGACAAATGACAAAGAAAGCAGCACCACGTCTGATCCAGGAGCGCTTAACTGTTCAGGGCTCTGGACCATCTGAGAATCTTTAATGAGCAGTGGATTCTCCTGAGAACAAGTAAATGCAAAGATGTGCAAAATGTGGGGTAGGGGTCATGGTCATAGAGGACTTCTGGAGCAGCCAGGGATTGCCTAAGGGGAGAGAACCCTGGTACTTCAAACAAACAAACCAACAAGGACAGGAAGTGGGCCCCATGAGGAATTTACATTTTTTACATATCTATGCCTTTTTATCTGTCCACAATGGACTGCCAGTTCAGTTGGGGTCCCCTGCTGCTGGGGCTTACAGAGGTGCTTTAGCTTAGAGCTATACCACAGTTATCAGGGGAGGAAAGGAAGGGAGAGGGAAAGATAGGAGAGGTGAGAAGCATCACTGGGGTCCATCAATTTTTGTGGCATACTGAGAATTTCTGAAACCTCTGCAGGTCTGAGCTAGCAGCCTGTTACAGTGCCTCCCAGCCTGGAACTTCAAGCTGGCTGACAATTTGCTGTGAATTCTTCTTTCACATACATTTCTCCTTCCTTCTGGAACCATAAATGTTTTGGATGAAGAGGACAAGGTGATGGTTTTTTAAAAGGGTGCTTGATGTGTTTCAATGAAGAAAACATTTTAAAATATCCTAAATGATGGGCATAGGAGGGGCTTCTTTACTTACTAGGACACTCCAGTGAGTGTTTGGGGACCTACCACTATTTTCAATGTCTTGGAGATTTGTAAGATCACCACCCTGCTCAGGAAACTGAGGAATGCATCCGTCAGCGTCACACCCTAGAGGTCTGTGTGGGGGTCAAGTATCTTATACGACCCTAAGTCCCTAGCATCCTCTGTCTTTCCCTCTGTCTCCCTATGGTGGGGCTCACCTGTACAATGCTCTTAAGCGGCTGCTTCTCAGATGCTCGGAGAACAGTGGATCTTATCTTTTGCCAAAGACAAGAGGTAAAAAGAGCCAGAAAAATAACCAATGCTTGCACGTTATTTTTGTTAGCTTTGTGATAAGTTTGCCTATTTATTGCCCAAGAGTGAGCTGGGCAGAGTTTCTGATTTTAACTCCATGAGATAATTAGCTTCATTTTCTCCCACAAGAGAGAACTCCTCTTACCAAAGGATCCAAAGTCACAGAAGGAGAAGATGCCACCCACTGGCCTGGCTGTCCCTGAGTCTCACTTATCTTTTTTAGGAATTCCAGCCCAAGATCTTATGAATTCATAACCCTGGTTACAAAGGGGGTTGGGACGTGGAGCAGGACTGTGACAGAAACATTGTGGTGGGAAGGACACCAGATTTACACTCACAAACCTGGGGTCTCTGCCGGGCTCCCTCCCAGCTGGACAAGCGCTACCCCTCCCTTAATAGCTTAAAGTAAACACCACCATAAAAAGTGATCTCTTTGTGTCTCTTAGGAAGTGTGGGGGCCTCTGACTTGAAACCAGAAAATGCACAGCTCTTCTAAAATCATTCCCATTTGAATTCGAAAATAATTTCACATTTTTTAACTCTCAACTTCAAAACAACGTTAGACTGAAAAAATGTTGCATAACCAGTACACAGGCACACCTCTGTTCACAGCAACACGTGTGTGTTATTCACAACCAGAAAGTGGAAACAACTCTAGTGTCCATCGACGAATAAATGGATAAACCAAATGTGATATATACAGACGGTGCCAAAAAATGTATACACATTTCAAGAAAGAAGAAACCGTATGAAATTGTGATACTCAGTATATACTGGTAAGGTGAGTTGTCTCATATCTTGTATCTCTTACAATTACAGAAGTTAAACATGACTTGAGTATTACAATTTTAATATAGTTTTTTTCCTTTCTTAAAATGAGTATACATTTTGGGGAGACCCTCTGTATTTTACCCATTCATCTTACCATCTATTGGTGATGCTTGCCACCCACAATTATTACTGCAATGTTTCCTAAATGATAATACTCAATTTCCACATTACTTGTACAATTGTTAATTAGAATTCCAATACAGAGAAAAGTTTTTCCTTTTACTCCATTCAAAATCAATTTCTAAAAAAAAATCAGTGAAACAATCTAGCATAATGGTAAAATATGTCACTGCAGTGCCTAGTGGCACTTAACCACTCAAAGTTCCTTTCTAGGGTTAAAAATTCTCAGATCTGTAGTGCCTTCTGCATTGGAAACAAAACTTCAGGTTCATACCACCTGGTAGTGGCCAAAGGCCTGAAGTCTTCGGAGAGGGGACAACAGCCCACTTACCTTCTCCTTTCCTCTCTCCACCTTTTCATTTTTTTTATTAGATCTTAACATTACCCTGGCTATATCAGCAGGGTTAAATAGAGAAAACATTTAAGAACCACTGAGCCTGCAAAATGCACATGAAATATGTATGTTAATGTTGCCCGAGAGAATGTGGTTTTTAATGAACAGGAATTAAATCACAGAAGCTGCAGTGTTCCAAAAAAATTTTATCTGCACACAGACCCCTCATTAAGGTCTATGCTGGTGAAGTTTATCTGGTATCTGCGACTCTGGCTCTTGGCCCTTCCCTCCTGTGCCAGGGATGCCCCTTGATGGCTGGTATCTGAGCTACTCTAAGCTGCTGTCACCAATTGACAGACAGAACCAGTGTTATTAAAGAGTTTAGAGTTAACATAGTCCTGAAAGAAGAAGAAAGAAAACTTTCAGATAGCTATTTGTTCCTGTTATTCGTTGCCAAGCAACAAACCAACCCAAAATTTAGGAGTATAAAATAACCACCATTTTAGGGTGGCGCCTGTGGCTCAAAGGAGTAGGGCGCCGGCCCCGTATCCCGGAGGTGTGTGTTCCAGTGAACAAGGCAGAAGTCACAGGGCCTCTTATGAGTCAGGGTCAGAAGTCACCAGCATCACTTCCACCATGCTCTTGTAATCAAAGCAGTCGCGTTCCGAGATTCAAGAGTTGGGATCACGGACCTCATCTCTTGAAATGAAGAGTGTTATAGAAATGTGGCTATGATTTGTTTGTTTGTTTCAGGCTAATTTGAGTGTACAAAGAATTAGGTTACATGTTTGCATTTGTTAGGTATAGTCCCTCCAATAACTGTGTTCCTCCCCCAAGAGGTGCACCAAACACCTTAACAGTGTGCCCATGGTGCTCCCCAGTCCCTGCTCCCTCATTCCCCTGTCCCCCACCTTGAATTGATTTGAGTTTTTCTCTTATGTGAGCATGTATTAGATCATCCACTGGCTTCATATTAGTATTGAGTACATCGAATTCTTGCTTCTCCGTTCTTATGATACTTTGCTAAGAAGAATGTGTTTCAACTCCATCTAGATTAATTCAAAACATGTAAAGTCTCCATCTTTTTAGTGGCTGAATAGTATTCCACAGTATACATGTATCATAGTTTTTTAAACCATTCCTGGGTTGGTGGGCATTTAGGTTATTTCCACATTTTGGTAATTGTAAATTTAACTGTGATAAACAGTCTGGTGCAAATGACCTTATGATAAAAGGATTTTTTTTCTTCTAGGTAGACGCCTATTAGTGGGTAATGCCTAGTCAATGGGAGATCTAATCTGAGTTTCTTAAGAATTCTTCATACTTCCTTCCAAAGAGGTTGTGTTAGTTTGTAGCCCCACCAACAGTGTAAAACTGTTCCCTTCTCTCTACATCCACGCCAGCATCTGCATGGCTATGATTTTGAAAGAACCATACTCTTCAAAATTGAAACACCAAGAAAATACAATTTTTAATAAAAACGGAAAATATTCTCTTAGTCTGAATGTACTTCCTTTCCTCCTGAAATTTTAAGAAACATTCCTGAGGTATCCCTCCAACTGAAAGAATTCTTCCTTTGGGTTCCCATGGCGCCTTGCTCATAACTCTGTCATAGCATAACATGGAAAATAATAACTGACAATTACTGAGGGCTCACCATGTGCCGGGTGTTATTCCAAGTACTTTCTATGCATTATCTCACTAACTCCCCTGGCAGCAATGTGAAAAGGGTACACCCCATTTTATAAGCTAAAAATCTGAGGCACACAAGGGTTAAAGAATTTGCCAAAGGTCATGCTGCTATTAAGTGGAGGAGATAGAAACTAAACCAAGGCTGTGGGACTCCAGCACTCCTGCTCTTAAGCCACTGCCACAGGGCACCATTAACTTGCTGGTAGGTGCAAATATCCTTTTCCTGGTGAACTGTGAGTTATTTTAAGGCTGAGACTATGTCTCAGCACCAAACACAGGGCCTCTCTTATGACAAGGAGCACCAAAAAAATGCAAGAGGAAAGAAAAGAAACTAAAAAACAAACAAATCCGTGAAAAGATGCTCAAACTTTCAAAATAGTTAAAAACATACAAATAAGATGGCATTTTTGCCTATCAAATCAGCAAAAATTAAAATGCCATTCAATAAATACCAATCCAGTGTTATTGGGAGCACAGGAAAGTAGATATTTTTATTTTTATCACTTTTTGGTGGATCTTGGAATATGCAACCTTACAGGAAACTATTCAGAACTATTTATCAAATTAAGTGTTCATTAAAGATCTTGAAAAAATAATACTTCATTTTATATGGAATCAGAAAAAACCTCGAATAGCCAAAACATTACTGAGCAATAAAAACAAAGCAGAAGGAATCATGCTACCAGACCTGAGACTGTACTATAAATCCATAGTGATCAAAACAGCATGGTACTGGCACAAAAACAGAGAAGTAGATGTCTGGAAAAGAGTAGAGAACCAAGAGATTGATCCAGCTACTTACCGTTATTTAATCTTTGACAAGCCAATTAAAAACATTCAGTGAGGAAAGATTCCCTATTTAACAAATGGTGCTGGGTGAACTGGCTGGCAACCTGTAGAATATTGAAACTGGACCCACACCTTTCACCATTAACTAAGATAGACTCTCACTGGATAAAAGATTTAAACCTAAGACATGAAACTATAAAAATACTTGAAGAAAGTGCAGGGAAAACTCTTGAAGGAATCGGCCTGGGTGAATATTTTATGAGGAGGACTCCCCAGGCAATTGAAGCAGAATCAAAAATCCACTACTGGGACCTGATCAAACTAAAAAGCTTCTGCACAGCCAAGAACATGTGAGTAAAGCCAGCAGACAGCCCTCAGAATGGGAGAAAATATTTGCTGGTTATACCTCCGATAAAGGTCTAATAACCAGAATCCACAGAGAACTCAAATTTATTAACAAGAAAAGAACATGCGACCCCATTTCAGTGTGGGCAAGGGACTTAAAGAAAAACTTCTCTAAAGAAGACCGACGCAAAATCTACAAACACATGAAAAAAAGCTCATCATCCTTAATCCTCAGAGAAATGCAAATCAAAACTACTCTGAGATATCACCTAACCCCAGTAAGAGTAGCCCACATAACAAAATCCCAAAACCAGAAATGTTGGCATGGATGTGGAGGAAAGGGCACACTTCTACACTGCTGGTGGGAATGCCTACTAATACATTCCTTCTGGAAGGATGTTTGGAGAATACTTAGAGATCTAAAAATAGACCTGCCATTCGATCCTATAATTCCTTTACCAGGTTTATACCCAGAAGACCAAAAGTCACAATATAACAAAGACATCTGTACCAGAATGTTTATTGCAGCCCAATTCATAATTGCTAAGTCATGGAAGAAGCCCCAGTGCCCATCGACCCACAAATGGACTAGCAAATTGTGGTACATGTATACCATGGAATACTATGCAGCCTTAAAGAAAGATGGAGACTTTACCTCTTTCATGTTTACATGGATGGAGCTGGAACATATTCTTCTTAGCAAAGTATCTCAGGAATGGAAGAAAAAGTATCCAATGTACTCAGCCCTACTATGAAGCTAAATTATAGCTTTCACATGAAGACTATAACCCAACTATAGCACAAGACTATGGGGAAAGGGCCAAGGAAGGGGAAGGGAGGGGGGAGGTTTTTGTGGAGGGAGGGTAATGGGTGGGGCCACATCTCTGGTGCATCTTAGAAGGGGTACAGGCGATTTCACTAATGTACACAGCTATGATTTAACAATAAAAAATAAATAAATAATAAAAAATAAACAACAAAAAAAAATTAAGTGTTCATAATCTGTGACTGAGTGATTGAATTCCTAGGATATATTCTCCAGGAAAACTTTCATCTATCCATGTATTGATAATTACAAAACGTCTTGATTGAGACATACCTCACATATCATAACATTCACTCTTTAGAAACGTCCAATTCCGTGATCTTCAGCATATTCACAAAGTGGTGCAATCATTGTCATGATCTGCTGTAACTTTGGAACATTTGTGTCACCCCCGAAAGGAACCCTGGACCATTGCCAGTCACTCTTCATTTCCGCCTCCTCCCAGCCCCAGGCAACTACTAATCTACTTTCTATCTCCATGGAATTGTCTATTCTGGCCATTTCATATGAAGGAAGTGGCATAACATGTGACCTTTAGTCTGGCTTCTTTCCCCAAGCATCAAGTGTTCAAGGTTCATCTATGTTTTACCATGTATCATTACTTAACTCCTTTCTATTTGAAAATAATATTCCATTGTATGTATATATCACATCTTGTTTTTCCTCTCATTGGTTGATAAAAACCTAGGTGGCCTATACTTTTTGACTGTCATGGACAAGGCTTCCAAGAGCATTTGCAAACAAGTATTTGTGTAGACATATACTTTCATTTCTCCCACACATATACAGAACGTGGAATTGCTGGGTCCTATGAAAAGTCTATGTTTAACATTTTGAATAACCGACAAAGAGTTTCCTGAAGTGTCTGTGCCATTTTACCATCCTGCCTGCGGTACAGAAGAGTTCAAATTCCTCCCCGTCTAGGTCAATGCCTTCTGGAAGGGGGAAAGATGTATTTGTTTTTAATCTATCCTAGTGGGTGTAAAGTGATATCTCATGGTTTTGATTTGCATATCCCTAATATCTAATAATGTTGAACACATTTTGCGTATAGATGTAGATACAATTTATGTATCTTCTTTGGAGAAATAGGTATACAAACCCTTTGCTAATTGTCAAATTGGGTTATTTGGCTGTATTGTTGTCTTATAAGCATTCTTTAAATATTCTTGTGCAAGCTCTTTATCAGAGATACGATTTGAAAATATTTTCTCCCTTTCTGTGGGTTGTTTTTTCATTTCCTTATAATTTCGTTTGAAGTACAAACACTCTTAATTTGAATGAAGTACTATATATATACATAAATATATTTTGTTCCTTATACTTTTGGTGTTGTATCTAAGTAAACATTGCCTAACCAAAAGTGATGAATATTGAAAGAGTAGTATAGTTTTAGCTCTTACATTTACTGGTATAAATCACTTTTAATTAAATTTTGAATGTGGTGTGAGACAGATTCATAATACCTTTTTTCATTTTTCATCTAGAAAATTTTTTCATTTTCCAGTTGTCTAAGCATAGTTTGTTGCAAAATATTCTTTCCCATTGAATTTTCATAGTCTCTACATTGAAAATCAATTGACCATAAATTTAATATTGTATATTATTTATGATCTTTCAATTTTGTTCCATTAAACTCTATGTCTTTTTTATATGAGTACCACACTGTCTTAATTGCCGTCACTTTGAAGAAATGTTGAAATAGAAAAATGTGAGTCTTCCAAATTTGTTCTTCTTTCTCAAGATCATCTTGGCTATTAATTTGATCCTTTGGATTGCTATTTTAAATTTGGGATCAGCAAAAACAACATCAGAGATTTTGAAAGAAGTTGTGCACAATCTACAGAGAAGTGGGAAGTATTGTCATCTTAAAAATCCATAAACACAGGATGGTTTCTGTTCATGTACACCTTCTTTAATTTCTTTCAATAATGCTTTGTACTTTTCAGTGTGTGAGTCTTACACTTCTTTTAGTAGATTTATTCCCCAGTATTTTATTTATTTGATGTTAATTTAGATTGACTTGTTTTCTTAATTCTATGCTTGTACTTTTCATTGTCTATATACACAAATATAATTGATTTTGTATGTCAATGTTATATCCTTCCTGCAACCTTATCGAACTCTGTTGTTGATTCTAATAAATTGTTGTGGATTCCTTAGGAATTTCTATATATAAGATATGCCTTTTGCAAATAGAGAGGGTTTTTTTCCCCTTGCTTGTCAGTGCAGATGCCTTTATTTCTTTGTCTTGCCTAATTGCCTTGGCTACATTCTCCAGTAAACTCTTGAATGGAAGGGGCAAGAGTAGATATCGTTGTCTTATTCTGACCTTAAAGGGAATGCAGTTAGCCTTTCACTATTAAATCTGATGTCAGCTGTTGGGTTTTTCATAGATACACTTGTCAGACAGAAAATTCCCTTCCATTTTTAATTTTTTCAAATGTGTTTATTATAAAATTATATCAGATTTCATCATATGCTTTTCTGCATGTATTGAGATGAGCATGTGATTTTTGTTCTTTACTCTATTAATATTAATTATTACATTAATTACTTTTTAAGTCTGAAAACCTTTCACTATTGAAGTAAATCCTACTTTGTCCTTATGCATAATCCTTTTTATATGCTGATGAATTCAGTTTGCTAGTATTTTTAAGAGAATTTTAAGCTTGATTTTTGAAAGAGATATCAGTCTGTAGTTTTCTTTTCTTGTGACATCTTTGTCTGGTTTTCTTATCAGGGTGATATTGGCCTCAACAAATGAGTGCAGAAGTGTTCAATTCTTTTGGAAGAGTTTCTGAAAGGATTGGTATTAATTTTATAAATATTTGGTAGAATTCAACAATAAAGTCATGTAGGCCAAGGCTTCATTTTTAAAAAGGTTTTTAAATTACTAATTCAATCTCTTTACTTGTGATAGGTCTATTCACATTTTCTATTACCTCTTGAGTCAGTTTTGAAAATATATGTATTTCTAGGAATTTGACTTTATTCATGAAGGTTATTGACATACAGTTTTTCCACAGTATTCCCTAAAATCCTTCTTATTTCTGTAGGTTGGTAGTAAAGTCCCCTGTTTTACTTATTTTACTCAATTGAGTTCTCTCTCTCTCTCTGTTTTGTTGAACTTTTCAAAGAATGACTTTTGGTTTTGTTGATTTTTTTTCTATTGTTTTCCTGATTTCTATTTTATTTGTTTTAGCTTGAGTCTTCTACTTTCTCTAATTTGCTTCCTCCTACTTGCTCTAGATTTAGTTTGCTCTTGTTTTTCTAGTTCCCTAAGGTGCAAGATCTTTCTTTTCTTTTAATGGACATCTTAGAGTTATGAATTTCCTCTAGAACACTGTTAGCTACTTTCCATGAGTTTTTGTATTCTGTGTTTTGGTTTTCATTCATCTAAAAGTATTTTCTAGTATATCCTGTAATTTCTTTTTTGACTCATTAATTATATAGAAGTATATTGTTTAATTTCCATGTATTTCTGAATTTCCTAATTTTTCTTCTGTTACTGATTTTTAATGAAACTGGTAATTGTGATCTGAAACATGCCCTGTGTAATTTTATTCCTTTTAAACTTATTAAAACTTGTTTTATGATCTAACATGATCTTAGAGAATGCTTCATGTGACTTAAGAAGAATACATATTCTGCCACCGTTGGGCAGAATGCTCTATAGATGTCAGTGAGGTCTAGTTAGTTTGTAGTTTTATTTAATCCTTCAGTTTACTTTTTGATCTTCCACCTACTGATTGTATCCATTATTAAAAGTAAACTATTAGAGTCACCAGCTGTCACTGACAAGTTGTCTTTTTCTCCTTTCAATTCTCCCAGGTTTTTGTTTCATGCATTTTGGTGCTTTGGGTACAAATATATTCATAAGTCTTATGCCTTTTCGATGGATTAAACTTTTATCGTGATCAAATGTCATTCCTTCTTTCTAGTAACAATTTTTGTCTTAAAATAAATTTTGTCTAATTTTTGTATAGCCACTCCACCTCTTCTTTTGGTTACTGTTTATATGATATTAACATATCTTCTCATAAACATTTACTTTCGATCTATTTGTGTATTTGAATCTAAAATGTGTCTCTTAACGACAGCATACAGTTGAATTAAGGGTTGTGTCTTTTATTTTGTTTTGTTTTCATCCATTCTATCAATCTCAGTCATTCCATGAGTTCTGTTGCTGTTTCTGGTTTTATTGTTGTTACTATTGCTATTTGATTAGTATGTTTCCTGGACTAATTCTGTAAAGTTTGTAAGTTCTTTAAAGCGCCATTGAATCTCTGCTTTTTTAGCTTCATGGTCAGCAAATGACTATACAGAGATTTCCCTAAAGGCTTTGAATAAAAAGAGTGGGATATTTTTTGTTTTCATCCTTTGCAGAAGGGCTCTGTGTGCCTATTGGGACAGCTATCGATGCCCAGGCAGGCACTTTGCAACCCTGCCTTGGCCTTCACTTTCTATTTTTAAAGAGGTTGAAAGCCAACCAAAGGTGAACACATGAAGCCTTCTTAGGCATTCTCTGCCTGGTCATGTGTACAGTGCTGCATTTGGGTGTGGCCTTATAAGTCTCTAGGAACATATTGGATTATTGGATATATCTTATTCCCCAGACCTTTTTGCAAAGATTTATGTCCAGCCTCTTGTTTGTTGGGATATATATTGCTGCCAAAGGAAGCTTCAGTGTTATCACCATAGATTGTTTTTGAGGCACTCCATAAGGAAAAGACTTTTCCCACTGTGCAAACTCTGGGTCAGGTCAAAGAAGAAAAAAATAACAACAAACCCTATGAATGGGATATTTTCAGGTAGCTTCTAGGCAATTATTTAAGGGTTTTTTTAGTATTATATGGGGCTTTTTGAAAAGCTCCAAACCAAATCTGCACCATCCAGTGTCTGTTTGGCTTCTGGTTTTCACAGCTCCTATGATTGCAAGGTTGGTGGAGTTCAAAGATGCTGAAGAGTGGATGATAACAGGGCAATTTAAAGCACCACAAAGCTTGCTGTTATTACTGAGAGTCAACATTTTTCTTGAATAAATGCCTCTCAGGTTGCTGCAAGCCTTTTTTTAATTTGCAGAATTTTATAAAAGTTGTTTTGGACCTTTTTTCAGTGTTCTAGTTGCTTTTATGTAAGAATAGACTTTTGAAGATTCTTACTCCATCACTCCTGAAGTTCTTCTCAACATGCAGCATTATTTTTTAATGTAAGAAAAAAAAATGGACTAACAAATGCAATCAGTGTAACCTAATTCTTTGCACCCTCAATGAATCCCAAACAATAAAAAAAAAAAAATTTTTTTCTTAAAAAGAAAAAAGTGGAAACATCTTAATATGCATCAGTAATGGAAAGTGTAAGTAACATATGCTGCAGTCCATGTTATGGAATACTAGACAGCTATTACAAAGGAGAATGGAGTTTGTGATAACAGATGAGTGACAAGTGAAGAACCATTTTGCATAATAATATGTACTGGGCTCTGAAAGTGTGTGTGTGTAAGCAAAGAAGAAGATCCAAAACTAACTCATGTTACTATTAAAGAAATAATAGTTTGCTCAGGAGTGGATAGGCCTGAAGCAGAAAAAGATAACCTAACTCCAGTACTGCCAAAAAAAGAAAATATATATAAAGAATTTTTACTTTGCTATTCATGTTTTTTCTGTTTCCAAGATTTAACATATATTTATTCTATATTAAAAATACAAAAATAATAATAACTGTTCTTTAAGAAATATTTGAGCTACACTCAGGCTCTGCTTGATCTAAAAATCTCAAATTGACCCCAGCTGTGTTGGAAAACCTTACTTTCAAATCATCTACATTCCTTTTTCTTTACTTTAAAACACTAAATGATGACATGCACACTCAAAATTTCAATCACAAATACTTTGGTAGTGAAATGCATTTTGGTTTAGGGAGTCCTTTGAAAATCTGACGAAAATCCTGTGTCCTCTTGCCAAGAAAGTACATATGTACACTATTTTGTCTATAATTTTCAAGGATTTATTTAAATTCACTAATCAGATTAAGAATCACAAACAGCATTATCTTCTTTGACAGGAAGACGTGCAAAAATACAAGAGATCTGGGAACTTCAAGGCTCTGTGTTTAAGAAAAAAAGATCTAGTGGGGGAATAACTGGCCCAAGGCCACGCTGTTAGATGGTAGCATAAACAAGCCACATCCAGGCCTCCTGACTCCCAGATCAACATCCTCCCCACTGAGTTAACCTTGGATCATAAAACAAATGACAGTCCTATTTTGGTTCTCTGAGGTTCTTAAAGTCTCTGTGTCAAAGGCAGGCTCCCTTTATTGTGACACCTGTAATAGGCTCTGATATTCATCCCTGTTTCCAAGGATTCTTGGGATAGGAAGATGGAGGAAAACCTGGCCTGCCCTCCAATAGGCACCCACCACTGTTAGATGTTCACATCATGCTCAGCTGATCATAGGCATCAGGACCCCACAGAGAAGGCTTGAGATGCAAGAGACAAGGTCACAGCATAATGCTGGAGCAACTAGACGATACACTGGTCTAAGAGAGGAGAAAGGTGAATCTGCTGTGCATATGACTATAAAGACAAGGCTCCATAGAAAAGGAAAAGGAATCAGAGGATGCATAGAAACTAAAAAGGGGGGAAATAGAAGTTACCTGGGAATTGGGAGGAGAAAGCAGGCCTAAGCAAAGTCAAGGAGAAGGCAAGGAGGATGGAGATAGGCAGACAGGGTCCAGTATGACGGGAGGCTTGACTGTGGTTCTCTCACTCCCTCCCCACCCCAGGGAGTTCCTGCTCATTTTGCAGGTTGAGCCCAGAAGCTAACCGTGCCTTATATCTGTTTCCCTCCACAGCTCCCCTTCGCTGAAGGCCTGTACCACTTTTATCACAATGGCCTTGCAAAAGCCAAGAGAAGACGTAGCCTACACCACAGGCAGCAGCTGGAGAGAGACCCCAGGGTGAGTTTTCACTGGAAATCTGCCTCCCAACCTCTGCTGCCACCACTGAGCCCACTGAGGGTGTGTGGAGGGGCCAGGCAATGACAGGCCAAATGGACCCTGGGCAGAGAGGCCCAGGGATTCTTTGCTCCTCTGTCTCATGCATAATAAATAACCCCAGGCCCCTTTATAGGGCTGAGGGTAAAACACACAGGGAATTATTGGAATTATTGCATGAGGATGTGGGGCTGTCTGGAAACATGTTGTTGGCCTATGATGGAGAGGAAGACACCAAGTAGCTTAATGAGTCTTTTTATGGAAGGTTTCTCCTAGAGACTCCACATGTTCTGAGGAGGCTGCCATGCCCCATAGTGTGAATGGGAAAATGAGTGGGCCGGTAAGTGATCCGCTCCCAGCAGGCTGCGGGGCTCAGTGTCCACGCATGAGTGCAGCCTTCAAACCCTCTTGGCCTTCCTTCTTATCCTGTATTTCCTAGCACTTCCCCAATTCTCCCTCCTGCCTCAACTGTCTCCTTGACACATACAACCCACATTTTGTGGTCTCCATTCTTTCCCTTACTCTTGGATTGCAGGTCCCATTTCCTACTGCCCCAAATTCAGCTTTTCGCCAACCAGCTAAGTGTATCCTCTTAGCCACAGAGGGATTCCTCTGCCTGTGTCTCCACTCCAGCTTCTCAGAATAGGAACTGCAGTGATCACATCTCCCACCATCTCCATTCCCTCATCCATTTGGGTAAATTCTGATTTCTCTTGGGGACATGATTAAGAGGGAAAGTGCGTCATTGTTGCTCTCTGTACGTTGAAGCCAGCACCACCTCTACCCCAGAACTCCCAGGATGGGCTGAGAAAAAGTGGGTCAGACATTTGAGTTGGGGATTTGCACATGAGACTTCTTTTGAGCTGATGGAAACTCGTCCTTGTGGGGCTTTTCATGTGAACATTTCCTTAGGTTTATTTTGGGCTTTAATTAGGAATGCAAATAAAACTACTGAAAGGCCACCAGTCATTTTTCTTTAACTCCTCAACCCAGGGGTTCTCACAATCCCTGGAGTAGACTTTCTGCTCTGTGAAGCCCCTTTACCTTTGCTTTTGCAGTAACAGCCAAGCACCCAAAGGGTCTGTTGTCAAAGCTGATACCACTACTTAGGGGAGAAGCCTTCTTTTCTGTGTGATAACAGCTTCTGTCCTGGGTATACTGATTCATTGGCTGGGGATACCTTTGGACAGCAGCATTTGAACAGGGATCTGTCTGTCTCACCTGCGAACCCAAGGTGGGCACCACTGGGCCAAGGCCACTCTGGTGTGCTGTGACAGACCACTCTGGTGTGCTGTGACACTGATTTTTCCTATACTTCAACTCTGTCCAAATTCTTGCCTTCTATGGCCAATTAGTTTCCTTTTATTTGTACATTTTCTTAAAATCCTCATTGGTTGAATTGCCCCAAGATTACTCAGAGAAAAACAGGAGGCCAGGTGCAGTGGCTCAAGCCCATAATAATCCCAGTGCTTGGAGGGCTGAGGAGGGAGGGTAGCATGAGGCCGTGTTCAAGACCAGCCACAGCAACTTAGTGAGACTACCATTGTTTAAAATAAATAAATAAATAAAAATAAAATCTTTCTTGAAAACATAAAAAATAAAACAAAATAAACTGACGGGCAAAAGCAAAGAGATGCTCAAAAGGCTTGGCTGGGAAAGAGAACTGTGAGACTCGAAAACCACTATTTGAATCAGAGACACTAATTAGGACTGTAATTTTCTCATATTAGCACTTCTTGAAATGATCTCTGAAATGCTGATTCTTAAAGTGCCAAGTAACATTTCCAAAAGAGAAGAAAATGAAACAGGTTGGTTATTACTAGAAAGGAAGGGAGGAAGGGGAAGGAGGGAGGGAGGGAGGAAGGAAGGAAGGAAGGAAGGAAGGAAGGAAGGAAGGAAGGAAGGAAGGAAGGAAGGAAGGAAGGAAGGAAGGAAGGAAGGAAACATCAGGCACTGGTGATTCTAAATCATTTGTCTTTCTCTTTGCAATGTTATGTATTACCATCAAAGGGGTATTCCTTCCCCCTCACTATCCATACTAAGGGCCCTAGAAGCCGACTGCCTCTACCTGGTGGAGGTAAACATCTGCCTTGCCCGTGAAGGCCAACAGAAAATAGAGGAGAAACTAAAGAAGACAAAGTCTCACGTGCCTTTTCTCTGTCTTATCAAGGTTATATGTCAGGGATTCTTGTCAATAATACACTTATTCCAGGAAAAGAAAAAATCTTATAATGCTTTGCAAAAAGTAAAAACAGCTAATGATGACTTCCTCTTTACAAAGTATTAGATTAAGGCCTGAGTCTTTCCTGCATGGCATCTAATTTTGGCATCTGTTGATAGCAAAATATAGTGGCAACTATTCCTAGACAAAAATCACTGTCTATGAACAATACAAAAATAGCAATATAAGGAGTCTGTAGGCTTATAGATGTTAAGCAAAAAGGCAAATACGTCTAGTGTTGGAATACCCCCAATTTGGGGCTTCCAAGCACATTTAGACAGGTTTGGAAAAGAAATGTAAATAAAAGTGTAGAAAAAGGGGAAGGAATAAGTAGCCAGAAGAATTGTTGATTCAGGCTTTTGTCTTGCCTAGATGTTGCAAATTAGGCTTTGTGGACCAAGAGCTTAAGAGCAAGTTGCCCCATTGTTCTCTGAAACATTATGTCTTCCTGAACGCTGGCCTTAACAGAGCAGGCAGCCCCAGCTGCCCAAGCCACTTGGCTGCCCCTCAGCTGCCCCTCTCACTCACTGACCACAGAATTGTCAAAGGGGCTGCAAAGCCCAGTGCAGGGAGGTCTGAGCCAACAGGGATCTCAGCAAAGGCTCTACCTAGTAGCTTTTTGGCCAAAGAAACCACCAAGATCTGCCATCAATCCAAGAAATAAAAAGGAAAAAGAGAACGAAGATAGTTTATTGTTTTGTTCTGGGTTCAGAACAGAAATTTTTGTGATATCTGTCTCTCATGTAACAAACTTGTTTATGTTTAAGGGAAAACGGAGGAAGAAAAGACTAGAAAGGGATCTTTGTTTATGCAGGAAAAGCACTAACAGCACAGATTCTGGCGTAGACTATTTTGCAGATGTTCTCTTGTCTTTCTGATACTCTCTACTAAAAGTTTAGCAGGCAGCTGAGTATCATGATTTAGATGCTAAAAAGCAAAAATGATGTCTTGTTTATTTCTGTAGTATCTTTGCATAGTACATTTCTGAGCATAGGCTCAGTAAATGCCGAATGAATGAATGATTACTAACTTTCCTTCTGGGTTTCAATTCATGAAATAGTATTGGTTTTTCTCATGTTATATTTTTATCCCTATCTCAAAATGCATATCCATTAGGAAACAGAAGTACTGTATAGCTGTCTCTGTAGCCCCTCCATTAGATACACTCTTAATTATGGGTAACAGAAACCAATGGCTATTTCATCACATCCAAGTTTTACAACTAAGAATCCCAGGAAGAAACAGTTTTTAATTTTTTAAGCCCAATACACTGTGTTCCTGGTCACATTTGCAGTCATGGTACAATCACCAAAGCAAGGACAGTAGGTCTAGAAAGATTTAATAGCTAAAGTAATTTGAAGATATAATAAATAAACCCAATGCAGAGATAAAATAATAAAACTAAATATGCCTTCTCAACATCAGAGTTAAGAACAAATTTTCTCTGCTCAGAATCGCTGTGAGATTTGTTAAACTTTTTCGAGAGCAGCATCAATAAATCTTGACCCCAAACCTAATTGCAGTCCCCAGTCAACATATGAAAACCTCATACATTTTACAAGCACTTGAAAAGCTCCTAGAAAAGAAATTTATTTAAGGTAACATTTGTTTCTAAATACTGGTAAACCATATGTGCACATGTGGAAAAGAGTAATCAAAATGAAATACTTTTTAAAAACATGAAAGACTCACATTCTACAGGCAACACACACTGCACTAGTCTTAGGAAGCCAGATAATTTAATCAAAAAGAACCCGAACTTGATTTGTTGGAAGCCATTATTTGACTTAAGCATTACAAACATGTATTTCTTTTTCTAAGCAATTTTGCTAGCCTACAAAATCATTTTTAAACCTGCTCCAACTTTACAAGTCAGAAATGCTTATCAGTGTAAGAAAATCCTGCCTGGTCACTTTGGCTTGGCGCCTGTGGCTCAAGCGGCTAAGGCGCCAGCCATATACACCTGAGCTGGTGGGTTCGAATCCAGCCTGGACCCGCCAAACAACAATGATGGTTGCAACCAAAAATTAGCCAGTGGGCGGTGCCTGTGGCTCAAAGGAGTAGGGTGCCGGCCCCATATGCCAGAGGTGGCAGGTTCATACCCAGCCCCGGCCAAAACTGCAAAAAAAAAAAAAAAAAAAATAGCCAGGCGTTGTGGTGGGCACCTGTAGTCCCAACTACTTGGGAGGCAGAGGCTGGAGAATCATTTGAGCCCAGGAGTTGGAGGTTGTTGTGAGCTGTGATACCATAGCACTCTACCCAGAGTGACAACTTGAGGCTTTGTCTCAAAAAAAAAAAAAAAAGAAAGGAAATCTTGCCTGGGTTCCCTCATCTCAAAGAATGCCTGGTGTGTTTCCTTGGTGCTGTAGATTTGGGAGCTGTATCTTTGTAGCTTCTTTCTCATCCAAACATACTCACTTGTCTAATAACCATCAGTAGCATCCACATAATCCAATGGTGATCTATTTAGTGTGGTCAAACTCTCCTTTCTTTTGATTTGTATTAGTTAACTATTTGATATATAGGCTAAAATTAGGGAATAGAAGGAAAAGCACCAATACCTTTTGGAAAATCTACTTTCAAATTAAAAATGTGGAAAGGCTCAGCGCCCGTAGCTCAGTGAGTAGGATGCCAGCCACATACACCAAAGCTGGCGGGTTCGAGCCCTGCCAGGACCTGCTAAATAAAATGACAATTACAAACAAAAAACAGCCAGGCATTGTGTTGGGTCCTTGTAGTCCCAGCTACTTGGGAGCCTGAGGCAAGAGAATTGCTTGGGCCCAAGAGTTTGAGATTGCTGTGAGCTGTAACGCCACCGCACTCTACCCAGGGCAACATAGTGAGACTCTGTCTCAAAAAAAAAAAAAAAAAAGGTGTTGTGGATAAAAATGTCTTCCTCCTCTTTCTCCTTGACCAAACCTTCCCTCAATGGGTAACTAGCAGAACTTGGGGTATCCTCCACTTACCACCACAGTGAATGCATGACAATCTCAGCCTGAGGGCTGGGCAAAAAGAAACTAGATAGTTTTCCTTTTTAAGAAGGATTTTATAGGTCCGGTGTGCTGGCTCATACCTGTAATCTTAGCACTGTGGGAGGCTGAGGCAGGCAGATGGCTTGAGCTCAGGAGTTCAAAACCAACCTGAGCAAGAGCAAATCCCATCTCTAAAATTAGCCGGGCACTGTGGCAGGCACCTGTAGTCCCAGCTACTCAGGAGATTGAGACAAGAGAACCACTGGAGCCCAAGAGTCTGAGGTTGCTGTGAGCTATGACACCAGGGCACTCTACTCAGCATGACAAAATAAGACTCTGTCTCCAAAAAAAAGAAAGAAAGAAAGAAAAAGAATAGGCTGTTTTTTCCCCTCATTCTTATTATCACTAAAATAGTAAAGTTTGAGATTTTGAGATACTGGTCTAAGAAATATTTAGGAATTCTCCAATTTACCTTCCAAATGCCTCCTTAGAGGAAAAGAAAGAAGTAAATTCGATTATATTTCACCTAGTAAGAAACACAGGCCTGGTAAGTTTTATTATTAATACTATAGCAGATACAAAAGCAGAATGGTATTGTTCTAGAACTCTTACTCCTGAGAGCATTTGTGGCTACTGTTTCTTCACGTCCTCATTTCCTCGTGGCAGGCATTGGACCAGGGGTCTCGTGGTTTGTAAGGTGTCTTAACCACTGCACAGTGCTGCTCTGTCACAGATTTGTGTTTCATCAATTAATTTTCCCTGCTCCTCTGCATGAAGGGAAGGCTAGAGCAGGAGCAGTCTAAGGAATCGTTGATTCTGTCCTTTGCCTTGATGCTTTAAAACACAATTTTACCATTGAGATGGTAAGTGACTTCCAGGGGGCCCCACAGCCATAACTGATGGAGAAAAAAATAAAACTCACAACCCCTCTTAATATCAAGTCTGATTCAACTAAAAGGCTAAGTGAGGATTGATATTGCTGATGAACTTGTGATTCTTTAAAAAATATACTCTCACTAATTAATATTAGTTTCTCTAAATTAAAATAACATAATAAGAAGTGGAGTTACGTCGTGAGTTGAGGTAACTGTGTGAATTCAGTGAGCTCAGTTATAAACAGAGAAGGGAAGAGGGAGCTGGAAAGGGTGGGCTCTCCAGCTTGCTGACCTGCTCATTCCCTTGTGCCCTGAAGAGGTCATCCCCTAAGCAACCAGACTCCGCCTCAGTGCCCTGGCGACTCTTGTGGGTGAGCAACTACAGCACTTAAAGATACTACTTTGTGCACAAAATATTTCCCAAACACAAGTCAACTCCCTCATCTGCTGTGGGAACAGTGGGACAGGACCAAATTCCACTGTGAAATGGAAATTCTACACCCTGGATGTATGGAGGTGCAATGTTGGTTTCTAACTTCCCAAAGGAATTTCCAATGTTAATTTTAACCATGTACAAGTTCCACTTTCCACGCTTTAAAATTCAATCCCTAAGGTGGTGATTACGCTATGAAAAAGTAAACAAAGATGGAGTCTTTGCTTGGGTATCCTGGAAACAGACTCTGAGCTGGGGCCTGGTGAGCAGGTGTCTGGGAGAGTGAGGAAGGCAGCATGGGACAAAGGTACACGCTGACCTGGAATGTGCCTGCAGCAACTCAGTCCCGTGGGACACTTGGACACAGGGATGGCCCTTCAGAGTTACCCCAATGTGAGGCAGAGGGAACAGGCTTTCATGCCCGCCTTACAGACCAGATCTGGGCAGGAGACACTCCCTAGAAGGGAGCAAAGGACCACAGTCTTAGGCAAGTCACCTGCTCCCAAAGGCAATTCTCAGTGAGAAACAAACTCTGGGTCATGTTTAGCAGCTGGAGAAAAGGTGTGATGGCTCCAAGAAGGAAATCTGGGGGGTGGCGTTGTGGGGGACCACAGTTTGTATGACAGATGGCACGCCTGCTTTGCTCACATTGTTTTCGAGGAAGGCGGCAAGCTCACAGAAAACTCACATTTTCTGGAAGTCAGCTCCATGTGGGGATCAGCCCCAAAGGCACGTGGGGGCCCAACTCACACTGAGCACTCAGGGAGCCCACAGTCCTGTCCCACTCAGACCTTACGACTTCACATTTCCTGGCTGGCAACACAGGTCAAAAAAGCCTTTTCAATGCCTTTAGGAAGAGCTCAAGCTGACAGTGGCATTTCTGGAGATGTAAAAAAAGTTCCAGTTTCTTCCCAGACCCATGAACAGGCATTTTCTCTTCAAGTCCAATGATAGTGAGGCTTAATGCAGAGGACACTGGTTCTCACCAGGGGGTGGTTTTGGTACTATGGGACATTTGACAATGCATGAATTGTCACATTAGATGATTACTGGCATCTAATGGGTCACAGCCTGGGATGTTCCTAAATATTGTGAGGGCACAAGACATACCCCACAAGGAAGAATCATCCAGCCCCACACGTCAATAGCACCAAGCTCGAAGAACTCAGGGTAGGGGATCAGCCCTGGAGTCGGACAGCTGTGCTCTGCACCTGGCCAGCTTTGTGACCTTACACAGGCTAGTACTTGAACTCTGAGGACTCAGTTCCCTCATCTAGAAAATGGGCTGATAATACGAATTAGCTCCTAGGGCCAAAGGGAAGATGGAGTGCGCGAGACAGGTGAAGCCTTTGTCCCTGTGCTTATGTTTCTATTACTACATCACAAATTGCCACAAATGTAGCAGCTTAAAAGAACACAAATTTATTATCAATTTCTGTAGATTATAAATCCAGCACTGCATGACAGGATTCTCTGGGAAGGGTCACAGTGGGCTAAAAATCAAGATATTAGCCAGACAGGGCTCCTTCTTCTCTGAAGATTCTACGGAAGAATCCATTCAGGCTGTTGGCAGAATTCAGTGCCTGGGGGTTGCAGGGCTGAGGTTCCTGTTTTGGGCTGTTGGTTGGGGTTTGTTTTCTGCTCCTAGGACCACCTGTCTTTCCTCTCATGTGGCTCCCTCCACCTTCAAGTCAGCAACACCTCCCAAATCCTTCTTGCATTTCCCATCTCTCTGACTTCCACTCCAGCTGTTAAAGATTCATGGTGATTTCACTGGCACCAACTAGGTAATGAAAATAATCTCCCTCCTTTAAGGTCAGCAGAATGATAACCTCAATTACATCTGCAAAGTGCCTTTTACCATGTAATGTAACATAATCATGAAAGGAATACCGAGGGTTGGATACCACCTGATCCTTGACCATTTCTGAAGAGTTGGCACACCTTCTCAAGTCAGGGGCTCTCTACGCAGCCTGGCTCTCTGCCACTTCCAGAGATTACTTTGAAGTTGGTAGGGGAAACACGAAACTGTAGGCACATGACCTTGACCACATTTTGAGCTCAAGTGATAAGGCTGAGAGACCCAAGTGGAGCACTGACTTGGCCTCCAACATAGGGGCCGAATTAATTTTCTAGACATCCTTTGGTGAGGTCAGCAGGTGTAACTGTTGCGTGGGCGATGCCTTTTGAGAGTGACTTGGAACAAGTCAGGAGAAGGAGAAATATGATGGGGGAGGGGAAAAGAAGGGAGGGAGGTGCCTTCATGCATGTCCCAACCTGTGGGAAAACTCATCTGCCTGAATTGGCTGTGTTTAGAATGCAGCAGGGAAGACTCTGAGCATCTCCTCTGGGCATTGCAGATGTGCCTGGCTTCCCGCCTCAAAGAGCTGCTGCTGGTGCTATAATTAACTATTTGTGGGGAACAGAGGAGAATTATTTACTACAGCTTCAGAAAGGCACAGGGAAAGCTGCTAATGAGTAAGCCTGGGTTTTTTCTTAGACGTGAGCACATTTTCAAATGATGGCTACTGTTTACTCTGCTTACTAAAGGAGAAACAGGGATATTCTGGGAGGCATGTCTCCAGCTAGCCTGGAGATCTCTGGGGAGTTTTAACTTTCTTGGGGAGACTATGAATAAGCCCTAATGTGGAGGATAGAAAAGAGGCCATTTGTATCATCTTTCTAACTCACGAGATGAAACTCAAACAGTGGGCTGGAAAACTTGGAGAACCTCCTGGAAAAATCTTAGATGATTGTAGGGAAACTTCTCCTGACCTTCTCCTGACCTGGCCTGCTTTCTTTCCAAATCTTCCCCAAGATGCAAAAAGAATATATCTAAAATTCCTCTGTTATATCTTCTAAAACTGAATATTTTGTGTAAGATATCAAAGTCACATTTTAACTCTATAATCTACTTGCTTGCTAGCAAACCATTTAGTCATTCAGCAAGTATTTATAAAGCACAAACTATGGGCCCTGTTCTGGGTACTGAGATACAACAATGAACAGAACAAAGTGCTCATCCCAGAAAGCTTATAGACTAATGAGGATGAAGGAAAGCAGCCAAAAAAAAAATCAATGACCAAGCAGTTGCATGACCAGTGGTGACAGGATGAGTGGAGCAGAGACAGCCATGGGGGGTGTTTCTATTTCTATTTCATAAAAAGCATCCAGGGTTGGCTACTCTGGTAAGGTGGCATTTAAATGTAGACCTGAAGGAGGTAAGAAGGGCATCCATGTGAACCTCTGAAGGAAGGGCAATCCAGGCAGAGGAAGTGGTGAGGGGAAAGGCCTGGAGTCCATGGCTCTCTGGTTATGTTGTAGGAGAAGGAGAAATGCCAGTAAGTCTGCAAAGGAGGGAGCCAGGAAGAAGTGGGGAAGCAATGAAGCCAGAGAGGGACAAGGCCATGGCCAGTATTGTAGGTTGGGGTAAGACCTTTGAATTGACCTGAATGTAATGGGATTTCTCTGCCTCTGACCCACATAATAGACTATGGGTGGAAGTCAGGGTGGAGAACAACTGGAAACCAGGGAGCTCAGGGCAAAGCGACCGCAATATTCCAGAAAAGAAAGGCCAATGGCATGGTCCAGGTAGACAAGTGGGAGACAGAGAGAAACAAGTCAGGTTTGGGGCTATCTTGCAAAGGTAGAGCCTTCAAATTTGTTGATGAATTTGCTGGCGAATAAGATGAGGAAAGAGAAAGTGCGCAGAGATGACTGCAAAGTTGTTGACCTGACTTACCACAGGATGGAGATGGGCAGGATGGCAGGAGGAGCAGGCTGGTGAGGCATGGGCAAGGGAGTTAGAGTTTGGTTTTAAGCATGTGAACATTTGAGGTTTAATGTTAATTATCCAAGTGGAGATGTGAAAGGAGCCAATGGACTTAAGCATCTAGGAGCGAGATCAGAGTTGGAGATATAAACTGGGAGTCACCCACATATTGTTAACATTCGATACCAGGAGACTAGTTGGATTCCCCAAGAAAGGAGTGTAGGTGGGGAGAAGTTGTGTGGGAGGCCGTGCACAGTGGCTCACGCCTGTGATCCCAGCGTGCTGGAAGGCCAAGGCAGATGGATTGCTTGAGCTCAGGAGTTAGAGACCAGCCTGAGCAACAATAAGACCCTGTCTCTGCTAAAAATAGAAAAACGCCTTGGGCATTGTGGGTGCCTATAGTCCTCGCTACTTGGGAGGCTGAGGCAAGAGGATTGCTCAAGCCTAAGAAATTGAGGTTGCTGTGAGCTATGATGATGCCAGGGCAACAGAGTGAGACTTGTCTCAAAAGTAAAATAAAAGAGAAGTTGGGACTAAGCCCTAGGGCACTGCAAGATTTAGAAGTGAGGAAGATAACTGGGAGCCATTATCTTCCCCAGATATCCTTGCACAGGAGACAGAGAAGCAGCAGGTAATATAGGAAGAGGCTCAGAGGTCCAAAGAAGACCAGCCTAGTCAATTACCTCATCCGCACTTCGCCAGAGTAATTTATTATTTACTTGTCCTTATTTCTGATGTGATACATCAGTGCTGCTTCACTTCGCCCCTCTAATCTATTTTTTGGACACTCTCTCAAAGGGTATTAAAATTCACAGTGCACACATGAACACTTAAATGTGGCATGAAGTTTGTTTCACCTGGACACCGCCTTATCTGAGCTGGGCTGTGTGTTTTAAAGCAGAGAGCCACATTTGGATTCAGAATGATAAGAATTGTAAGTTACTAAAACCTTAAGCCAAAGTAGGCACTTTCTCACAGCCAAGGACCTTGTCCCGCAAGCCACCAGGCAAAGTCACGAGGAAACAGCCTCCGTTTGGCATGGCAAGAAGAGAAGCTGGGTTTGGCACCTCTTTTTCATTTTGAGGAACTATATAAAGGAGAAAGATAAAGTCTGGCCATAATCCACAATGAAAGACCCTAACCTCCAATTCAGGAAAACAGAAATCCAAGACCACATTTTCATGGATGTCAAAAAAATAGAGCTCTTAAAATAATTTCCTGTTAATATTCAAAAATCTGTCTAAAATGTAACTTCTCACTCCTCAAATCATGGTTCCAAAATAAGTTTTATGCAATACTTACCTTAAGGAGAACACAAATGTGCCTTAGAAGAATGGTTAGAATAAGTATGTCTTTCTAACCAGTGAGTATTCCTCAGATAATGTCTTGTGAGGCAGAGGTAGGGTTGAAGTTCAAGATGCCTCAGGAAGAAAAAAAACAAAATCTTCAGAACTCTCTTCGGGCATTTTTAAATTAGTTTTAGCCAGTTTTCCTTTATGACGCCTATTGAAATATTTGTGATCACATCTCCATCCATAAACAAGCTTTATGCTCTCAAATCCATATCAAAGGAATTTTAAAAACGAGTGCAATTGAATTTCTGCTATTTCCAATAATTTCAAAGCCCTGTGTGTTCGGGAGAGGATAAGAGTGAAGCCAGGTCTAGAAACGAGTAAACAGCCGTTAGACCAAAAGATCCATGTCTGAATAACAACCCAGTTGCTGGAGTTTATCTAATTGGTTTGCCATTATCTGTACTGAAAATGTTGTGTTTTCCATCTTCTCTATGGCAAGCATGTCCCATTTAGCAATAAAGAACTTACTGCCTGAGAGAAAACAGGTAAGAGAAAACAATTTTCCATTTTCCATTCCCCCTGAAAAAGGAGACCAGCCCACCCCAAGTCAAGAATGTCTTAATGGATGTTAGTTTATGAGAACACCCCCAGATAACAGACATGAGAAAGCCCCCCGCAGACAACAGAAGAAAAGCAAAGCAATTAAAAAGGATTGTGGAGAGAGAGACTTGATAATTGTCTATCGGAGAAGAAAAGAATGTGATGGAAACCACGCTGAGCTCATTCTTGACTTACCCTGCTTGCTGTGACACCCGCCAACTGTGTTTGCCCTGAGCAAACCATTTCATCTCTGCTCTTTTGTGCCTCTATCCACACAGTGGAGAGTGTCCACTCACAGGTCTCTAAAACATCCCCTCGGGTCTTAATCTGGGTAACATGGGAGCCAGGAGTGAAACCAGATATTCCCCCCCATTTGTGATCCTTGCTTTACATGTCTTTATTTTCATCTGAGAAGTTTTCCTTTAAACAGATACTCCAAAGTGTTTGGAAGAGCTACTGTGTATATGTTAGTAACCTCTTCTTTTAAAAGAGAATTTCAAATTTTGCATTGTTCGAAATTTAGGGTTCAGCAGAGCCTTAAAATCCTACTTCTATTTCTTCTTCTTCTTTTTCTTTTTTTTGAGATAGAATCTCAAGCTGTTGCCCTGAGTAGAGTGCGATGATATCCTAGCTCACAGCAACCTCCAACTCTTGGGCTCAAGTGATCCTCTTGCCTCAGTTTTTCAAGTTTTTGTTAGTAGGGACTGGGTCTCAACTTTGCTCAGGCTAGTCTCAAACTCGTGAGCCCAAGCTATCCACCTGCCTCGGCCTCCCAGGGTGCTAGGATTACAGGCATGAGCCACCGCACCCAGTCTTTTTTTTTTTTTTTCTCAATTGATGCAGAAAAAGCTTTTTTTTTTTTGTTGTTGTTGTTGTTGTTTTTTATTGTTGGGGATTCATTGAGGGTACAATAAGCCAGGTTACACTGATTGCAATTGTTAGGTAAAGTCCCTCTTGCAATCATGTCTTGCCCCCATAAAGTGTGACACACACCAAGGCCCCACCCACCTTCCTCCTTCCCTCTTTCTGTTCGCCCCCATGACCATAATTGTCATTAATTGTCCTCATATCAAAATTGAGTACATAGGATTCATGCTTCTCCATTCTTGTGATGCTTTACTAAGAATAATGTCTTCCACATCCATCCATGTTAATACGAAGGATGTAAAGTCTCCATTTTTTTTAATGGCTGAATAGTATTCCATGGTATACATATACCACAGCTTGTTAATCCATTCCTGGGTTGGTGGGCATTTAGGCTGTTTCCACATTTTGGCGATTGTAAATTGAGCTGCAATAAACAGTCTAGTACAAGTGTCCTTGTGATAAAAGGATTTTTTTCCTTCTGGGTAGATGCCCAGTAATGGGATTGCAGGATCAAATGGGAGGTCTAGCTTGAGTGCTTTGAGGTTTCTCCATACTTCCTTCCAGAAAGGTTGTACTAGTTTGCAGTCCCACCAGCAGTGTAAAAGTGTTCCCTTCTCTCCACATCCACACCAGCATCTGCAGTTTTGAGATTTTGTGATGTGGGCCATTCTCACTGGGGTTAGATGATATCTCAGTGTTGTTTTGATTTGCATTTCTCTAATATATAGAGATGATGAACATTTTTTCATGTGTTTGTTAGCCATTCGTCTGTCGTCTTTAGAGAAAGTTCTATTCATGTCTCTTGCCCATTGATATAAGGGATTGTTGGCTTTTTTCATGTGGATTAATTTGAGTTCTCTATAGATCCTAGTTATCAAGCTTTTGTCTGATTAAAAATATGCAAATATCCTTTCCCATTGTGTAGGTTGTCTCTTTGCTTTGGTTATTGTCTCCTTAGCTGTACAGAAGCTTTTCAGTTGAATGAAGTCCCATTTATTTATTTTTGTTGTTGTTGCAATTGCCATGGCAGTCTTCTTCATAAAGTCTTTCCCCAGGCCAATATCTTCCAGTGTTTTTCCTATGCTTTCTTGGAGGATTTTTATTGTTTCATGCCTTAAATTTAAGTCCTTTATCCATCTTGAATCAATTTTTGTGAGTGGGGAAAGGTGTGGGTCCAGTTTCAGTCTTTTACATGTAGACATCCAGTTCTCCCAACACCATTTATTGAATAGGGAGTCTTTCCCCCAAGGTATGTTCTTGTTTGGTTTATCGAAGATTAGGTGGTTGTAAGATGTTAGTTTCATTTCTTGGTTTGCAATTTGATTCCAAGTGTCTATGTCTCTGTTTTTGTGCCAGTACCATTCTGTCTTGACCACTATGGCTTTGTAGTACAGACTAAAATCTGGTATGCTGATGCCCCCAGCTTTATTTTTGTTACAGAGAACTGCCTTAGCTATACAGGGTTTTTTCCGGTTCCATACAAAATGCAGAATCATTTTTTCCAAATCTTGAAAGTACGATGTTGGTATTTTGATAGGAATGGCATTGAATAGGTAGATTGCTTTGGGAAGTATAGACATTTTAACAATGTTGATTCTTCCCATCCATGAGCATGGTATGTTCTTCCATTTGTTAATATCCTCTGCTATTTCCTTTCTGAGGATTTCATAGTTTTCTTTATGGAGGTCCTTCACCTCCTTCGTTAGGTATACTCCTAGGTATTTCATTTTCTTTGAGACTATGGTGAAGGGAGTTGTGTCCTTAATTAGCTTCTCATCTTGACTGTTATTGGTGTACACAAAGGCTACTGACTTGTGGACATTGATTTTATATCCTGAAACATTACTGTATTTTTTGATGACTTCTAGGAGTCTTGTGGTTGAGTCTTTGGGGTTCTCTAAGTATAAGATCATGTCGTCAGCAAAGAGGGAGAGTTTGACCTCCTCTGCTCCCATTTGGATTCCCTTTATTTCCTTGTCTTGCCTAATCATATTGGCTAGAACTTCCAGCACTACGTTGAATAGTAAAGGTGACAGAGGACAACCTTGTCTGGTTCCACTTCTAAGAGGAAAAGCTTTCAGTTTTACTCCATTCAGTAAAATATTGGCTGTGGGTTTGTCATAGATAGCTTCAATCAGTTTTAGAAATGTGCCACCTATGCCTATACTCTTCAGTGTTCTAATTAGAAAAGGATGCTGGATTTTATCAAATGCTTTTTCTGCATCTATTGAGAGGATCATATGATCTTTATTTTTGCCTCTGTTAATACTGTGGATAACGTTTATAGACTTGCGTATGTTAAACCAGCCTTGCATCCCTGGGATGAAGCCTACTTGATCATGATGAATGACTTTTTTGATGATAAGCTGTAATCTATTGGCTAGGATTTTGTTGAGAATTTTTGCGTCTATATTCATGAGTGAGATTGGTCTGAAATTCTCCTTTTTGGTTGGGTCTTTTCCTGGTTTTGGTATCAGGGTGATGTTTGCTTCATAGAATGTGTTGGGGAAGATTCCTTCTTCCTCAATTTTTTGGAATAATTTCTGCAGTACAGGAATAAGCTCTTCCTTGAAGGTTTGATAGAATTCTGGAGTGAAGCCATCTGGACCAGGGCATTTTTTGGTTGGAAGATTTTTTATTGTTTCTTTGATCTCAGTGCTGAAATTGGTCTGTTCAGGAGCTCTATTTCTTCCTGGCTGAGTCTAGGGAGAGGGTGTGGTTCCAAATATTGATCCATTTCTTTCACATTGTCAAATTTCTGGGCACAGAGTTTCTGGTAGTATTCAGAGATGATCTCTTGTATCTCTGTGGGATCAGTTGTTATTTCCCCTTTATCATTTCTGATTGAGGTTACTAGAGATTTTACTTTTCTATTCCTCTTTAATCTGGCCAATGGTTTATCTATTTTATTTATTTTTTCAAAAAACCAACTCCTTGTTTCATTAATTTTCTGAATGATTCTTTTGTTTTCAATTTCATTGATCTCTGATTTGATTTTGGAGATTTCTTTTCTTCTACTGAGTTTAGGCTTAGATTGTTCTTCTTTTTCCAATTCCATAAGATCTCTTGTGAGATTGTTGATGTGCTCTCTTTCTGTTTTTCGAATGTAGGCATCTAAAGCGATGGATTTTCCTCTCAGAACTGCTTTTGCAGTATCCCACAGGTTTTGGTAGCTTGTGTCTTCATTGTTGTTATGCTCAAGGAAGTTAATGATTTCCTGTTTTATTTCTTCCTGCACCCATCTGTTATTCAACAGAAGATTGTTTAATTTCCATGCCTTTGGGTGGGGTCGAGCATTTTTGTGAGAGTTGAGTTCCACCTTTAGTGCCTTATGGTCTGAGAAGATACAAGGTAAAATTTCAATTCTTTTGATTCTGTTGATATTTGTTTTGTGTCCCAGGATATGATCAATTTTGGAGAATGTTCCATGGGGTGATGAGAAGAATGTATATTCTTTATCTTTGGGGTGGAGTGTTCTATATGCATCTATCAAGCACAGTTGTTCTAGGGTCTCATTTAAATCTCTTATATCCTTGTTTAATTTCTGTTTAGAGGATCTGTCCAGCTCTGTAAGAGGAGTGTTCAGGTCCCCTGTTATTATGGTATTATCAGATATCATATTGCTCAGACTGAGTAAGGTCCGTTTCAAGAATCTGGGAGCATTTAAATTGGGTGCATAGATATTTAGAATTGAAATGTCTTCTTGTTGTATTTTTCCCTTGACCAATATAAAGTGACCATCTTTGTCTTTTTTGACTTTAGTTGCTTTAAATCCACATGTATCTGAGAATAAGATTGCAACTCCTCTTTTCTTCTGAGTTCCATTTGCCTGAAAAATTGTCTTCCAACCCTTGACTTGGAGCTTTAATTTGTCTTTTGAAGCCAGGTGGGTTTCTTGCAGACAGCAGATGGATGGCTTGTGTTTTTTAATCCAGTCAACCAATCTATGTCTCTTCAGTGGGGAATTCAAGCCATTAACATTTATTGAGATAATTGATAAGTGTGGTAGTATTCTATTCGTCTTATTTTGTGATAGTCCATTGCTTAGTTTTATCTTTTGCATCAGTGTGGAGGTTAGGTTCTGTCCTTTAATTTCTGAGTTCTTACTTTGCTGCTGATCCATTGTGGTGGTCAGTGTGCAGAACAGGTTGAAGTATTTCCTGTAGAGCTGGTCTTGTTGTGGCGAATTTCCTCAATGTTTGTATATGTGTAAATGATTTGATTTCTCCGTCAATTTTGAAGCTTGGCTTAGCAGGGTACAGAATTCTGGGCTGGAGATTGTTCTGTTTAAGTAGATTAAATGTAGATGACCATTGTCTTCTTGCTTGGAAAGTTTCATTAGAGAAGTCTGCGGTCACTCTGATGGATTTGCCCCTGTAGGTCAACTGGCGCTTACTCCTGGCAGCTTGCAGAATATTTTCTTTTGTCTTGACTTTGGACAGGTTCATCACAATGTGTCTTGGAGAAGCTCGGTTAGAGTTGAGGTGACCTGGGGTCCGATATCCCTCTGAAAGCAGTGTGTCAGAATCTTTGGTGATATTTGGGAAATTTTCTTTTATAATATTGTCTAGTATGGCTTCCATTCCTCTGGGGCATTCTTCTTCCCCTTCTGGAATTCCTATAACTCATATGTTGGAACGCTTCATAAAGTCCCATAATTCTGACAGTGAACGTTCTGCTTTCTCTCTCTTCTTTTCTGCCTCTTTTACTATCTGAGCTATCTCAAAAACTTTGTCTTCTACCTCTGAAATTCTTTCTTCTGCATGGTCTAACCTGTTGCTGATACTTTCCATTGCATCTTTAAGTTCCCTGATTGACTGTTTTATTTCCTTCAGCTCTGCTATGTCCTTTTTATATTCTTCATATCATTCATCTCTTATTTGATTCTGTTTTTGAATTTCCTTTTGGTTATTTTCCACTTTATTAGCAGTTTCCTTCATTGTTTCCATCATTTCTTTCATTGTTTTCAACATATGTATTCTAAATTCCCTTTCTGTCATTCCTAACATTTCTGTATAGGTGGAATCCTCTGCAGTAGCTACCTCATGGTCCCTTGGCGGGGTTGTTCTGGACTGGTTCTTCATGTTGCCTGGAGTTTTCTGCTGATTCTTCCTCATGAGTGATTTCTTTTATCTGTTTCCTTGCCCTAATTTTCCTTTCACTTCCTCTTGCTCTTTAAGTTCTCGTGCCTGTGGAAGTTGCAGGTGGGTTTAGACGGATTGAACACACGCGACCACTTGCCGGTTTTCCACTGTTTTAGTCCTCCTCTTGGGGTCCAGAAGTCTCTCGCTGACTCCCTGTATCCTCTCAGGGGTGATGATAGGCAGATCCCACCAGCCAGAGATGCCTGGAGTCCTATCTCCCCAGACTCACGGTGCCCAGATGCAAGGAAGCTGTTACTCGGCTGCCATCTTGCTCCGCACCCCCATCCCCCGCATCCAGTCTTAAAATCCTATTTCGTATTTCAAGGGAGATGTATGATGATGAAGTAGAGGTTATAATAACACCTCTATCATATTTTATAAATTGAGATTTGGTATAAGATTTCACCTGGCATTGTGGGTAAAGAGGAGTGAGGGGATCCTTCAAATAAAAGAGAAAATTTGAAAGCCATCAACTTCTAAATACGTCCCACTCTCCAACCCAGTCAATCACAATGTCCAACAAGGGTAAAAAATTGAAAGCCTAGAAAGCCTAGGCAAGGAATTTACAAATTGAGATGGGCCAGATGTAAGCAAAGCAGGAACTCAAGCAAATTATCTTCTTTCTCTCTATGGAGATCATACCAGGGTGTTGGGGAGGGCATAATGGAGAACCAGAGAGTGCTCACTCTTGTCAAAAGGAGAAAGCAGATCTTTTGTCCAGCTGATCATTGCCTAAAATAATAGAAGCTCATGATTTATCTATTAAATACAATTTTTCAAGAAAAGCAGCAGATAACAACCTTTGTACAGAAGCTTTACTCTTTTAAAAATATATATATCAGTGATGAGGGCAAAATTCCTAACACACTATCAAAACTAAAGAAAATAAGTCAAAAGAACAAATTTGCCCATGGACACCATCTTGTAATCCCTACCCTACCACCTCCCAGGACAGAATGACCCAGTATCTGTCATGACTAGTCCTTGATTTCATGGTTTGCCAAGGTGGTCCACAAAAGTGTTCTTCCTTGGTCAGACATGATGGCTCACACCTGTAATCCTGGCACTTTGGGAAGACAAAGCAGGCAGATTGCTTGAGCTCAGGATTTCAAAACCAGCCTGAGCAAGAGTGAGACCCAACTCTATTAAACATAGAAAAATCAGCAAGGCGTTGTGGTGGGAGTCTGTAGTCCCAGCTCCTCGGGAGGCTGAGACAAGAGCATGGCTTGAGCCCAAGAGTTTGAGGTTGCTGTGAGCTGTGACATCAGCTCCCTCTACCCAGGGCCACAAAGTGAGACTCAGTCTCAAGAAAAAAAAAATGGTTCTTCCTTAAGGAAACCCCAAATCTGCCTCCTTGCAGCCTTGGTCCACATTGCAGTTTCTATTAATACATCTTGGGCCAAATTACTCTGTCTTCCATATGAGAACACCTCAAACTATTTGAAAGTAGTTACCATGTTCCCCAGACCTTCTTAGAGTAAACACTCCTGTTTCTTTCAGGTATTTTGAAATTGAATTTGGTGCTCATTTCCCGTGCTTTCCTGATCATACCTCTGAGAACCCTATTAGAGAATTAAATGTGCCATCCAGCCACACTCTAACAATGTCAGGGCAGTGTTGGACTCTCACTTCCCATACGTTACCATATTTTAAAAGCTATTCTTCTATTAACACTTCCTAAAATCATTTTAATATATTTTTAGAAGTCACAGATCTTATTATTGATTAACACTGACCCTACTTCAGGGTCCTTCTCAAATACACTGATAATCAATCCATCCTTGGAGGACTGGAGGATCGGTCCTAAAACAAGGGACTCAGGTTTACTTTTTGAATTTTTCATTTTGTTAGAGCTCATTCTGACCTGCCAAGATTTTATCAGACCCTGATTCAGTTTCCTTCCCACTTTCCTGTCATCTGTGATTTTAATCAGCATCAGTATTTATCCTCAACCAGTTCTTTTAAAAAAGGTCAAATGGTACAGAAAAAAATGATAAAGCTCAAAACCTTTTGTCCAGAATGATATTAATTCATTAATCTAGACACTAAGGATTATCTCACATTGAACCTATATTAAAAGGAAATTACAAAGCACCCAAAGTCTCAAAAACATCTTTCAAGTTAAATGAAAAATACAGCTTGACTGCCCCACTCTGAATCTACTTAGGCTTTTTGTGCATGATGGTCTCTGAGAGATCACTTTATTTGCCATGGAACCATCAAATTCAGTCATTCACATGTCCAAAATCACCAGACCAGCCAGTTTCCAGTCTGGGTCCCTGAGGCGATTTGAATTCAGTGAATAACTGGCCCACATACCTACAACTGGTTAATGTTTAAATCTTGAAAAAAAAATTAAGGCTAGGTGTGGTGACTCACGGCTGTAACTCTAGCACTTTGGGAGGCTGAGACAGGTGGATTGCTTGAGCTTGGGAGTTTGAGATTAGCCTGAACACGAGCAAAATCCCATCTCTACTGAAAATAGAAAAACTGGCTGGGCATCATGCCAGGTGCCTCTAGTCCCAGCTAGAGGCTGAGGCAGGAGGATCTCTTGAGTCCAAAAGTTTGAGGTTGCTGTGAGCTGTGATGCCACAGCACTCCACCCAGGGCAATAGAGTGGGACTGTCTCAAAAAAAAAAAAAAAAAAGAAGAAGAAAAAAATTAACTAAAGACCCCAAATCAATAGCTAATTGCTAATTATGAGAGTTCCAGTGTAGACTAAATCAAATTTTCATAAAACTCTATAAAGTGATTCCTTTTCAGTAAGTCGAGACAGCTCAGCATAGACTAATTCACAGCCAAAGTATAACCTATCATTTGACTTCTATCAGTGCACTCAAAAAAATTTTTAAACACTTATTCATGTGACATGGTTAAGTCACTTAACCTTCACTAATTGTCTCCATTTTGTCATCTTTCTCATTAAATAACAATGAAAATCCAAATGTCTGGAAATAAATTGCCTTAATTTTTCATCTCAATCATAGAATCATAATGAAAGTGCAAATGTCTGCAAATAAATGCCTTGAAATGACTTGAAAGCTAGAGGTGTGACTTCCTCTTTGAAGGCCCACCTTAGTTTCATTAGTACATTACAACATTGCCAGAGCAGAAGAGGTGATGGTGTCATCTACTTCTTCTGCCATCTTCTCCAGCTTAATTCTCTGCTTCCTCTCCTCCATGAAAAATACTGGTGTGAATGAAAACAGCGTTCCTTAAACAGCCTTACATTGGACTCCTTGAATTTCCTACCAGAATGTTGTGAATAATAAAAATATTAGTTAGGATAAACTAGATTGTGTTGCAGTCACAAATTAACCATTAGCTCCCAATGGTTTAATGCACAAAGTTTTCCTTTTCATTCATCCACAAGTCCAGCATGGATTGGTAGAGGCTCTAATTAACATAATCTTCCAGTTACTGATGCTGTTGAAGTTTCTGCCAGCTTGAAATGCCACCATCCTAGCATATGGCTTCCAGGGCACTGGAAGGGAAAGGAGAAGGGGAAGCACAATGAGCTCAACCCACCGGCAAAGGTCTTAGCTTGAAAATGTCAAGTATCACTCTCACCATCCATTGGCTAGAACTAAGTACAATGCATGACTTCATTTGCTCAGAAAGAAGGGATGAACTGGCTGGGGGGAGCATGGTGTATTTTTTATATAAAACAATAATAAAAATTCAAATGAAAGCATGTTCTGGTCTTCTGGGTGATTCCTTAGGGTTGAGACTTTTCCATAAGCTCAACACACCTGTTCAAAATTATATTGGTAAAAATTAAGATCATGAAGTCTCTGACTATTGAGGAAGGATGGGGCATTGATGCCAAACAGGGACAATTGTATTGCCCGAAGATGAGTGGAATGGTATCTCCCATAGATGAATGGAATGGTATTTCCCAAAGATGAATGGAATGGTATCTCCCAAAGATGAATGGAATGGTATCTCCCACAGATGAATGGAAGGATATCTCCCATAGATGAATGGAATGAAATGGTATCTCCCATCACATGTGCTCTTCTGCAGTGTGACCTGGCTCCTCTTCCATCACAGGTAGAGTCCATTTCTCTACCCCCTTTAGGCTCTGTGACTTTCTATCTGGTAGAAAGCGGTGTGAGTGATGCAGGGCCAATTCCGGGGATGGCTTTCCCCTCCAGGAGCTGGTAGCTTCCACTCCTTTGGCTTGAAGCACCTGCCATGTAGGAAGTGTGACTATCCACAGCTGTGGTGAGAACGTCACTCTCTGCAGAGAGGTGAGGGGGAGGCCAAGGAGCACCAAGACACCAGGCCTATAATTAAAGAAGCCATCTTGGAAATGTGTCCTTTAGCCCTGGCCATTCCCACCCCTGCCAGCTGGAGACATACCACGCAGTCATGTCCCTTCTGAACTGACCCACAAACCTTCAGCCAAATAAAATGGTGGTTTTAAGCCACTGATATGTGGTGTAGTTTCTTATGCAGCCATAGATAACAAGAAGACAAACTAATTAGCTTGACGCCAGTGTTAGTTATTGTTTCTCTGATGTTGTTCATCTTTAACCTGTAAATGTTTTAGTTTTATGGTTGTATAGGAACTATAAACATTAGAAGTTGTTACCAGATTTTATTTTGTGCATGTTTTCAATAATATAACAATATTGGAAAACCAAAGAAAATAATTTTCCTTGTTTAGGTCCATTCCTTTTTCAAGTTTATTCAAGTTTAAGAAACAACACATTTGAAAAAGATCCAAAAGAAGCAGGATTTTCCAATGTGTAAACTTTAGTGTGAACCAAAAGCCATGTGTCCCTTTCAACAGCATGATGTCAGCGGGTGCCGTGTGAGGGCAATGAGCATGACGTCAGCGGGTGCCGTGTGAGGGCAATGCGTATGGCAGAGAGAGAGGCTCTGGCGTTGTGAGTTCTAGTCATAACTCTGCCACTGATTGTCCATACAGGCTCCAGAAAACCATTTGGTATTTATAATCTCTAATGCTTCCCTCTGAGAAATGATGAGTGGTGCCAGCTGTGCCTATTTCATGGGGTTACAACGACAATCAAACGTGATGGAAGGTTCTCTGAAAACTGCTAAGTGTTTATATTGTCAGTAAAGATTCACGGGAGCGTCTTAAGTTTTGTGCTGACAAATTGAAAAATAATCTGGTTAAAAAACGTGTAGGAACTGAGTTTAAAAGAACCTCAAATAAAATTAATTTTTAAAATTCAAACCAGCGCCTGATCAAATAGCAAATTACATTGAATTTGAATTTTCTTTGAAGTATGGAGAAACCTACAGTCAGTTGTGATTACTCTCACTGCTTAGAATGGGAGGAAAAAAGAGAGTGATGGCCCGTCTCCGAATTCCTGTAATTTTCTCGTCTCTCCGGAGTGTAGATCTGTGGCCAAGATTATAAGCTTGGATAAATTCTGATTTGAATGTCAGGTTCACCATTCTACTTTGCAATTACTAACATAAATTGCGTAAGTTTACCTATTTGTAAGTTATTTAGTTTCTCATAACCTCATGTATAAAATGTGGGTAATAATATTATAACCCCTATCTTAAAGGCTAATGTGAGCATTAAATATGATGATGTTAGGGTCAGTGTTCAAAGGATGACAGCCATGATTCACAATATTTTGTTCTTCAGCATTTAACTACATAGTGACTGATTTTGATTTCTTTTTTTTCTTTTTTTTTTTTTTTTATTGTTGGGGATTCATTGAGGGTACAAGAAACCAGGTTACACTGATTGCATTTGTTAGGCAAAGTCCCTCTTGCAATCCTGTCTTGCCCACAAAAGGTGTGGCACACACCCAGGCCCCACCCCTCTCCCTCCTTCCCTCTCTCTGCTCTTCCTTTCCCCACCCCTCCCTCCTTTCTTTCTCTCTGCTCTCCCCTTCCCCCACCCCCACCATGTCATTAAATATCACTAATTGTCCTCATACCAAGATTGAGTACATTGGATTCATGCTTCTCCATTCTTGTGATGCTTTACTAAGAATAATGTCTTCCACTTCCATCCAGGTTAATACAAAGGCTGTAAAGTCTCCATTTTTTCAATGGCTGAATAGTATTCCATGGTATACATATACCACAGCTTGTTAATCCATTCCTGGGTTAGTGAGCATTTAGGCTGTTCTCACATTTTGGCAATTATAAATTGAGTGCAATAAATAGCCTACTGCAAGTGTCCTTATCATAAAAGGATTTTTTTCCTTCTGGGTAGAGGCCCAGTAATGGGATTGCAGGATCAAATGGGAGGTCTAGCTTGAGTGCTTTGAGGTTTCTCCATACTTCCTTCCAGAAAGGTTGCACTAGTTTGCAGTCCCACCAGCAGTGTAAAAGTGCTTCCTTCTCTCCGCATCCACGCCAGCATCTGCAGTTTTCAGATTTTGTGATGTGGGCCATTCTCGCTAGGGTTAGATGGTCTGATGTTGATTTCTGAAGCTCACCTACATGTTAGCATCTTGGTTCACTGCTGTCCTTTAAAAATTTTACACATGTCATATAAAAATCACAGTTATGAGTAAGTGAACTTTAATTTCTTTGTGATTTCACCAAAACAATACAGTTTCCAGTTTTAAAAATTAAATGTAAAATGTAAAATTAAAGACAGCAGTCTTTTGCCCCTGTTCTCCCAAATCCTAACTCTCAGTTCCTCAAAAACATTGTCCACCAATTGTTGAATTGTTTCTGGCGCTACTTAACTCCACCTTTTAGAATACATGTTGTATGTGTATACTGGTCTCATTTCAGAAGTTGTCTATTGGCCCTCTTTGTAGAAAATGAGGATTCAGTTTTCTCAAACGCAACACACAAACACACACACACTCACATGCACTTGCATATACTATGCTTCCATTTCTTTCAACGTATGGATATAGTTATATCACAATCTGGGGCTAAGCCAATATTCAGAAAATATATTATTATAAATTTTTAACTGTTTTGTTTTTCACAGTCAAGCCATTTATACCAATAGCATCTTTCTCCAACATCTTTTTGTTTCCCCTGAAGTTAATGATAGCTTTTTTTTTTTTTTTGCTCACTTACATCTAATGTTTCCCCTACATTGTACAATAGTTTCCTAAATCTCCTCTCGGTGTAGCTGAATGCATCTGCTAAAGGATCTATTGCTTATTTTGGTTGAGTCATTCATCCTGGCATCATCAGCCCTTGGTCCACCAAGGTGGTTGCTCTCCGGTCCAGCTCACACCTCTCATCCTAGCTCTTCCTTCACTGGCACCCCAGGAATCCCTTTTGGCTGTGAGGTGTGGGATCTCACTTTCCCAGATCTCAGCTATCCTTCCTGATCTCAGATTACTCCTTCATACACATACAGAATGTCCTTTCCAGGAGGTGATTATTTTAAGGACTTCTATTCTATGTTCAAATTAATTGATAGTTTGGCTAATTATCAACTACAAGGTTGGGTCAACATCTCTCTGAACTTTGAAAATATTGTTCCATTATCTTTGCTTACAATCATGCCCTCAAGAGATCTGAGATTATTCTGATATTTTTTCATATTTCTTTCTCTCCACAGTTTGTTTCTGCATTTAGTATCATAATTCATTTCTTTTTGTTTTCTCTTGTTTCACTTTCTTCATGTTTCCCTTTTTCCATAAAAGCTAGATTTTTATTATTGACCTGACACATTTGAGTATTCACTGCAAAGCTTTAAAACATTTAAAAACTTCATGTTTGTGTGGTCCATCCAGAAGTAAATATCCTTGCTTCTATAGTAAGATTACTGATTCTACTCTTGACGTGTTGATTCAAACTAGATTTGTGTAAGACTCTTTTATTAGTTATTTTTAATTATACAAGTAAGACATGAATGCATTTTTATGCTAAAAATCCAAACACATGTGGATAACAACCAAAAGAAAACTGTCCTTGGCCCAAATCAAGCTCATCTCTTCTCTAGAAGAAAACGGTATCACCAGTTTAATGTGTAGCTTTAAGACACTTTATTATACATTGATGTGAATATATACGTACATAAGGAAACACAGTTTTATTTTGTGTGTCAAGTGGTTTTTTAGCCAAAATGAGATCATACTGGTTGCAGAGAGAATGGCCTGAAAAATATGGCAAAAATATTTTCTGTCTCCTCAACTTTTGGGGAACTGAAACCTGCATCCTACCCCAGGGAAGTGGGCAGGAGAGGCAGGGAAGGTCTCTTGTTCTCTGTACCACAGGAGATAGCTCAGGGGAATCACCTGGGCAGAGGTCAGAGGACCTTCTTAGCTGAAGATGGGATGACCATGGGTCACGAGATCCTCTTAGACAAAGATGGAATTAATCTGGGTGTAGGTGACAACACTGTTGCAGAGGTCACGAGATTGTCCTGGCCCAAGATGGGATTATGAGATCAGAACCTGTAAAAGTTCTGTGCTTCTGCTCAGAAGGAGGAATTTGGATGTGAGACCATTGTCTGCCATTCTCCTCCTTTGCCAACAAAGTCATAAACTTTTCTTTCCTTCTCCTGTTTTTGTTTTTTTTTTGTTTTGTTTTGTTTGGCCCTCTTTCTGATGCATCTTTGGAAGACAAGTACCTAACTCTTGGTAACAACACTATTTTGCAAATTCCTTTATTTTCCACAAATAGAATTTTTTCTTATTAATGATTACATAGATTTTCAAAATGTAGGTACACTATTTAATTATTAACCTAATAAAAATATAAGTTGTTTCACATTTTTCTCTGCATAAACAGCAGTGTTCAGTTCTTTAGGCACATGTGTGACTGCTTCTTTAACATAGCCACTAAAAATGGAATCAATGGGTTGAAGTTGTGTTTTGGTCCTGGACTGATGGTTATACCTTATCCCAAAAGGATGCCATGTAGTGATCAGACAGGGGCACTTAATGTTTCAGAAAGTGTAACAAAGCCTTCCCCTCATCCTGAGAGTCACCTCAGGGTGAGTTCCTGGTGCCAGTGCTAATTATGCCTTGTCCCTATGTAATGTTTGCCCACATGGTGATAGACTCACCAACTGTTGAGACCTTTGATCCCAAATGTTCCCAATATCAACGGTCACCTGTACAGTACAGTCCAGCAGAGATGCTGCCCCCTGTACACCAGGCATAGCCCTCCATGGAACAGAGTGATGAATTATAAACTCACAGAGTACCTACACCTACGTATGGTAGGGCAAATATGATATGAAGGTAATTTTGTTCTAGAATACTTTGGTAAGGGAAATCTTTCAGCCTCCCTAATACAAATAAAAGATTTTCCATTAATTCCTTCAGTTGGAAAGTGAAAATGAAATGAGGCACACCTCGTGCCAGGGTGTTTAAGATCAAAATGATGCCTGAATAATTAATTGGTATTCTCCATGTAAGTTTAGGATTTTTTAGATGGCCAGAAAAGCATTATCTGCAAGCAAAATGTGGTAAATGATAAACTCCCAAGTGGACAGTTTGGGGACCCAGCGTCTGCTGCAAAAATCAGTAGTTCTAATTTGCTTTTCAGTAACCTCATTGAATTATTCCTTTCTATCCACTGCACCTTTGCTTACCTGGCAGGTCTTATAAGCGAGAAGACTGCACTTTGGAACCAAATCTGATCTGCTGTCATCTCTGCCTTCTCTTTCTTTTCCCTGGAGACTTCTTCCTCTCCCCTTTGAAAGTAAATATTTTTACTTGAATGTGTGGTGACCCAGGTGAAGTTCACCAGACTCCACATTTGAGGCCAAGCTGGGCATGTGACACTTCTCTGTTGATTTATCAGCCATGTTGACTACCCATCTACTAGGCTGATTTTGGAGACAACTTCTGTGCCTTCCTAACTGTGCAATGGCCCCTTACCTAGTTTCAGCCCTCCTGGAACTCCTTTCTTATCTAGAGAATACCTCCACCCTAAGGAAGAATGCAGTCTGGAAGGAAGCCAGTGAACTTTGAAGTCAGGTGTCGCTATTTCCTTAGCAAAGACTAGATCCCAAATTCAAGTGTTTTATACCACCCTGGCTATGACACCTGTGTTTCCATGGCAATGCTGAGAATGTCTCAAGAACGTCTCACCCAGCTATTGTACCTGTTCAGGATGGCGGCTCTGGACATGCAAGTGACCAAATATAAATGCTTCTTTTTATTCTAAAGAATCTGGCGCCCACTTAGCATGGTTGGCATGGCTTCTCCCCCCTGGCCAGCCCTTGATCACATAGCCTTTGATCAGCAAATTGTTCCTTAAGTTTGCTGCCCCCTCTTGGTTGCTGTGCATCACAGTGGTGGCCATCCAATCTTTTTTTGTTCTGTGCTGACCTTTGGAAAAATAAAACTTGTCTTGGGCCACATAAACACTAATGAAAGCTGATTAGCAAAAAAAGAAAGATGTCTGTGCATACTTTTTGAGTTATCTGAAATCACAGATAAGCAAAAAATTCTCCGTACAAAATCAGTATGAGGTGCACAGTCCACAGGTTGGACACCCCTGTAGTATCTGTTAGCCAAGCCATTGCAGGCCAAAGCCAGCTCGTGCAGCAAGCAAAGTGTTCTATTACCTTTTTCTGTATAAATGGGAATGTTTCTGAGCCCTCTGGCATCGCCCTCCACTCCTCCCTGACTCCCATGCTTAGGGCTCCCACCTCAGATATCCATGCATGGTATCTAAGGATTAGAAGGAAAGAGGAGGGGAGGGGCTCTCCGTCTGCCATGCCTGCTGATTCCTATGTAAATTTAAGTGGAAACATGCGTCTGTTTCATTGGTCGTGCCCATTTTTCTGTTTGTTTTGCTTTGTTTTGAGACGGAGTCTGACTCTGTCACCCTGGGTAGAGTGCGATGGCATCAACATAGCTCACAGCAACTCTTGAGCTCAAGCAGTCCTCATTCCTCAGCCTCCTGAGTAGCTGGAGGCGCCCACCACCAAACCCAGCTAGTTTTTTCTATTTTTAGCGGAGACGGGGTCTCACTCTTGCCCAGGCTGTTGTCGAACTCCTGAGCTCAAGGGATCCACACACCTTGGCCTCCCAGAGTGATAGAATTATAGGCATGAACCACCATGCCCAGCCTTGGCTCTGCTTGTTTTTCAGCCAAATATTACCTTTAACCATGGACTGTTATTTTCTAATAAAAGCTTGCTAAGGAAAGAAAGAGGGAAGGGCCCCATTGTTGCATCAAATACAGATAAGTTCGTGCCAATGTACTCTTCATCTTATTCTGTAGCTCAGGATAAAAAGAAAATCTCCAAAGGAAGCCTAAAGAACAGCCACATTAATTAAAGGAAAGGATTTTCTTGCTTTCTTTTTTTTTTTTTTTTTTTTGAAGAAGTGCCTAATAACTAATGGACAAGCAAAAGAGACTCATTAGTGGAAATATTTCCTTTGAAAGGGCATCCATGCTATGAAAAACAAGTGTTATGCAAGGGTTTTTGTGTTTTTTAAAACAAAGTGGGACCTTTTGTCTTTTTCCTTTTAATAATACAGGCTGGAGAGAATGCATCTGAGGGAGTCTTACAGATAAGCTGCCACGATTTGAAGATTATTCAGATCTCAGGTTCCTTATTTATCTCTGCTCTGGGGAAAGACTTTTCCTTGTTGCCTCAGCTGAGGAGCAGTTACGATAGGGGATCTTAGAGAGTTAGACCAGCATGTGATGGCTTAGATCCCATTAGCCCAGTTAACGGATGAACCATTTGCCAATAGGGCCTCTGGGTCCTGCCCTACTGAGCAACTGGACAGGGAACGGAATCTTCAAATGCCACACTCCTCCAGACAGGCAAAGGATGGATGGACAGATGGATAGACACTGGAGAGAGAAATGTAGATACATAAATAGGCAGATACAGAGATTAGAGAATAATTGAAAGCCGAACTCTATAAAAAGACCTATAATAAAAAAATACATTCACAGATGGGAACACTCAGAAGGAGTTTGAATCCTTCAGGAAATTCCAAGGAGGCATGGAGTGGTGTTTGGGATTTGCATTATAAATTGAGACTTTATTCAGAGCACATTTTGCTTCACCCCATCGTGATGGTTACACACTGCCTCAGACTCGCCAGAGGAAACTGGTCGATTCAAAGACCATGTACATAGCCACAACTGGCGGAAGAGGTGGTGCGGCTGCACTCCATACGCTGAGCTCCTGCATGCTGGGTGCCAGAACAGGGAAGTGATTGCGAGTTTCCTTAGTCCAGGCTTAATTTCTAACTGTTTCCCCAACCCCTGCCCTCCCACCCCCGAGCCAGAGTATGACCTCTGTATGATCTCAAGGTGAGCATTTTTTGAAAGGAGCTTAAGGCTTCAGTGTCTCGTACTAACGAACTAACTCACTAGCAATCTTGCCATGCTAAGGAGAGCGGCAGGGGACAGTTTCATCTCAGGTGCCTGCACTTCAAGGGGCCTACCCCACCTGAATCACACTGGCTGCCTCACCTAGCCCGGGACCACCTGAAGTAGGAATTACTTATCTATTCCACTTCTACCGAAGCCTCTTTTTGAGCGTCCAGACAAGGAAAACGAGCCTTCCAGAAGTGTTCTGACTTTCCTGAGATACCAGAGTTTATTATTGCAGGAGGCACAGCCAGAATCCATATCTGCTCGGTCTAATGTGTGTGGCTCCGGCCACCTTCTCCATCAGTATTTTGATCTTTGACAGGCATCCCTGTAGCCCTAGCTTTGTTGGACATCCTATCAACCTCACTCCCAACATCACCATCTCACCTGCTTTGGGAGTGTACAAAGCTCTATCTTCCTCCTGAATGTTGCAGAAGGAATGGCCTAGATAAAATGGCAAAAATATTTTGTGTCTCCCCCAGATTTGGGGAACTGAAACCAGCATCCCTGTCCCAAGCCAGCAGTCGGGAGGGGATGTCTCTTGTTCTCTGTGCCACAGGAGACAACTCAAAGGAATCCTTTGAGCTGAGGTAATAAGATCTTCTTAGCTGAAGATGGGATGGGCATGGGTCACGGATCCTCTTAGCTGAAAATGGGATTAATCTAAGCAGAGGCCATGAGATTGTCTTGGCCAAAAATGAGGATTATGGGATCAGAACCTTTAAAAGCTCTGTGCTTCTGTTCAGAAGCAAAAATTTGGATTTGAGACTACTGTCTGCCATTTTCTTCCCTTTGCTGGAAAAGTAATAAACTTCACTTTACTTATCCTTAAACCTCTTGTCCCACGTTTTCTGATGTGGCTTCAGGGAACAAGTACCAAACTTCAGGTAACACAAACAGTGTGTGAATGGGCCAGAATGGTATCATTGCCCCCGTGGGAACACTTTCCCCAACAGATGGAGAGATGGAGGTTTGTGGAGCTAACAAACAGTCATGGTCATACCCCTGTCTTCAGGAGGGCCAAGCATGTCCCCATACATGGGGCTTCTGACTACCCCCCTCCCCACCACGGGGCTCACCTGGCCTTCTAGAGCCTAGGCTGACTTTGATATGCAGCACACTCTGGGCAATGCCTTTCATTCTCTCCATCTAAATGTTTTTGATCCCCCATCAGCCATGTTCTGATGCACAGCCACTTAGCTCTACCCTCAGGAATTAGCTGCTGTGTTGTCCATGTTGTTGGGCGGGCAGACATGTACAGCTGTCATCAAAGGACAACACTGGAACAAATTTAGCTTAAAAATCTCAATTGACCTTACTGTGGCTTTACCAACAGAGAAGGGCTAAAGAAAGCAGAGAAAGAACAAGCAGGGTATTAGTTCCTTTTTTTTTTTTTTAGTTACTTTTTCTTGCAAGTCTGGGACACTGGGAGACACAACAATAGAAAACTAACTTATTTAGCATCAGGTCTCACGAGGCTGCTTCTATTGTGTAAGGATTAAAGTAAAGGGAACTTTATTATCATTCTGATTGAAGATTAAAACTGCCCTGTTTGGGAAATTGGTTGTTATGTTCTCTCCTGATGTCTCAGAGGGTCAGATAACAACTTAGTTGAGGTTTGGGGATGTGGAATTTCAGCGTGGGTGACTCCATTTTAACTTTTAGTCTAGTCTGTTGACCCTGGTGCAGGAGCTTAGTCCAGAACAGTTGACTCAGCTATGCTTTTTGTTTAACATTGTGAATCTCTCGGTAACCCTGAATCCTTGAGGAGACTGTCTTTTGAGCTCCCTCTGCAGACAGCAGCAGACAGAGCGGCCTCACAGGAGGAGACAACTTTAGACCAAAGCTTTGAGGAAATGCACAAAATGTGCGATCCCTCCAGCAGGGCTGGCCCAGAATCAACGTCATCACTGCTATAGAATTAGGAATGGAATTTTCCCTTCTTCAGGTTTTCAAAACATACTCAACTTCATTCAGTGCCCACCTGTGTGTAGCTCTGTATTACTAGAACTCACATGGCCCTAACTATAGATTTACCTTTAGTCTCTTCAGTTCAAATGTATTTTATGTGAATTTTAATTGATAGAAAATGTGGTGAAATTCTCAAAGACTGCAGAAAATGTAAGGCACAAAATGGCCAGGATGTCCCTACAAATAATTCTGTTTGAATAATAAAATCTTGCCATCACAACTGCATTGTTCCTGTTTTCTCCACAGTGAACAAGCTTTGAATAATGGAGGGAACAGCTTTTCATGAAGCCCCACTGCCAAAAAAAAAGCGATAAAAGAAGACCTTATTACCTGACACATGTGGCTCCTTGAAAATTATCTGAAATAAAAACAAGCCAGAATCAACGTAATAGTATATAACAAAACCCAGATGTCTCTTGAATAAAAGGTTAATCAAATGCTAATGTTAAATGAAAGAGTTTTAAAGGCAGGAGGAAGAATGTTGGAGATAAATGGGGAAATTAGGTTCGGCCTCCACAGGACTTGGAAGAGCAAGCTCTCAACACAGATTTTTTTTTTAAGGAAATGAACCTTTCTTTAACACTTAGAGCACATCAGATGCTTTATGAGATGGGTACTAAATATTGTTCCAGGAGAGTTTACACTTCAAAGAAAAAGCAAAACTACTAAGATGTACTTGGGAGAGGGAAAAATACAACAATTGGTGCAATGCAATGCTTTGGATGTTACCCTACAGCCATATTTTGGTAGATGTTTAGGGATAAATCCTGTCTTTGTCAGGAATTCAGTAAGAGTTTTCAGTGTTTTTAAGCCCATCCACTCTGCTTCATGAAGTACATGCTGGCCCAGACTTCCTTCCCCAATACTCTCAGCTCTTGTCCCCATCTGGATGAGGGATGGTGCTCACAGTCTGTATTAGTCAGGGTTCTCTAGAGAAACAGAACCAAGAGGGTGCTTATAGAAAGAGAGAGATTTAGTTTAAGGAATTGTCTGATGAAATTGTGAGGGCTGGCATGTCTGATATCCGCAGGGCAGGCCCACAGGCAGGAAATGTCAGAAAGACTTGATGCTCAAGTCCAAAGGCAGTCTGGAGGCAGAAGTCCCTCTTCCTCAGGGAACCTCAGTCTTTTCTCCTAAAATCTTCAACTGGCTGGGGAAGACCTACCCACTGCTTTCCACAAGTCTACTGGTTCACATGTTAATTGTGTCTAAAATGTACCAGCAGTGACTAAGCTGGCGTTTGACCAAACATCTGGGCCCCCTGGCCTAGCCAGAGGGACACCTAAAATTAACCATCACACAGTGCAGTGGGTAAGGCAGATAAATCAGATAGCAACTGACACACAGGGGTGAAGGAGAGGATGAGGAGTCCATGAAGGCAAGGGCAAGGAAAGCACAGAGAAAAATACTTGTAAAACTTCTCCACGAGGACACGAGGTACTTCAAGGATCTTGCAGTACTGCGAGCACAAGTGCACGTGTGTACGCTGAGGGAGGGAGGAAACAGGAGAGTGATAACAATGAACCCAAAAAAGTAAACGGGCCGAGAGCCTTTCTTGTCCAGGAGGATTTACAACTCAAGCAGGTGAGGCTGTATAATTTTATTTTCTAGCTACTGGCTTCAGCATCCACATACCTTATTGGAACGAGGTCCTCAATTCTCCGAGAACTCTAGCGCTCTAGACCATCAGTGCCATTAGCAGCCACAAGTGGTACTGTCCTCTCTGAGGTGGGCACCCAGTCCACAACTTCATTAACTAAAACCAAGCCCACCCTTGGCCAGCCAGTGTTCCCCCAAAACTCCCCAGTGGGAGGCCAGAGGTTTCAAAGAAAACTTCCTAAGCCCCTAGGGCCTTGTGTATACTTGGCTTTGAATTTCATCTGCCTTTATCCACAAGGTGGCTTAACTTGGGGGCCTCCATGTTCCTAATCCTAACCCTAACCCTCGCCTTAGCCCACCCTGAAAGAACAACCAACTGGAAATGAATTTGGAGTTTGGATGGTTTCTCCTTCTCCCCCAGAATGCCCTGGCTTCCCCATAGGAAGTGGTGCAGCTCCCACCCAGGGCCAGCTCTGCAGCCTGGAGCAGGCAGCTGTTCATGCCCTTGCCCCTTCCCACGCTAAGTCTACCAGGCCAAGCAGGAGCCCTTCACCAGACCCTCCCAGGAACAGACAGCTCTAGTCTCAGAAGATCCCTTCTTGTGGACGACATCAGCCCCATTTTCAAGCACATCTTTTCATGGAGCTTTCATCTACCCTCCACCTTACCAGGTACCCTGTGACCCTCAAGCATGTGAGAATGCTCCAGAAGGCAGTGGGAATCCAGGACAAGCATTTCAAGAAGAGGAATGACGAGGGATCTAATGACATGATCTGGCCCACAGGAGGGTGGCTTTGATGGACAGCAACAGCAAGACCAGGGCAGGTGTAATTCCAAGGGCACAGGACAGGACTCCAAGAGGAGTGGCAGTGGCGAGGGCCTACTCACTTGTTCCATCTCTGCTGGCTACAAGAGGGCCACAAAATTCATACGCTGAAGTCTTCACCCCAAGTACCTCAGAATGTGACTGTGTCTGGAGATGGGAGTCTTTAAGTCAGTGACCTAGTTTAAATGAGGTCCCTTGCATGAGCCCTAGTCCTGTATCACTTGTATCCTTATAAGCAAGAAAATCTGGACACAGGTACACAGGAGAAGATGTGAAGACACAGGGAGAAAATGGCCATCTGCAAGCCAAGGACAGAGACCTCAGAAGAAACCAACCGGCCCACATCTCGATCTTGAACTTCTGGTCTCTAGAACTGTGAGAAAATCAATCTCTGTTGTTTAAGCCACCCACCCTGTGGTACTTCATTTCAACAATCCTAGCAAACTAATACATCTGGCTTCACTCTAAATCAAAGCGATTCTAAAAGACTGCATAAAGCCATCCTGAACAACCATAGGAAGAGAAATGCTGGCCTCTGGTGCCGTGCTGACAGATCCTGAAGAGAGTAAGGATGACAGATGTCGCTGCAAAGCACCTTGTGCCTGGAACGAGGTGTTTCATTTCACTCAACAGAGCATATAGTAGAGTCCCAGATTCTACTGAATAAATAGGTGACAACATGCCTTATCATGTTGAATATAAATGTATGCAGTGATGTTACCTCTCAACTTCGCTCAATGGTTTAGGCTTGTTAGATTAGCCAATATCTACATCAAAGAGAAAAATGGATGATGGCATTCACAGGTCTTCTGGAAGTCTAGACTTATACACCTAAAAGAAGCCAACTAGTTTGGTGTGCAAAGATAACACAGGAAGTCACAGATGCATATTTGAGGGTGAGTGTGAGTGAAGCTCCTTTGTTAAGAACTGACATGTCACATTGATTGTAATAAATGGACCCACTGTGGGGCCAGATGTCAGTAACAGGAGAGGTTGTGTCTGTGTGGGGACAGTGGGAACATGGGAACCCTCGCACTTTCCACTCGTTTTTGCTGTGAACCCACAACTATTCTAAAAATTGTGATTATTAATGTTTAAAAACCCAAATGGTAACAATTAGAAAAAACTTTTTCTGTATAAAAGACACATCCGTCTGTATCAGTATGTACCTTAAAAGTATAACTTTAAAAATAACAAGTACTCATAAAGCTAAACATTACTTAACATTTTTGTTTATATCCTTTCAGTGTTTTGTTGCTGTCTCTCTTTTTTTAATTTTACAAAACTGGCATCCCATTGTAAAATCCATGTGGTTTTTGAAAACTGCATTGTTTTCCACTGTATAGTTATAGCATCATTTATTTAACAATTTCTCTGTTTTGGAACAATGGCCGTTTCTAATTTTTCTATAATAAATGAGCTTCAGAGAACACTGTTGTAAATGAATCCTTGTGTGTGCTTTTTGATGCACATCTGATTATTTGCAGAGGACAAATTTCTAGAAGTAGAATTGTGGTATTCATCAGTTGACCCAGCTTTCTAGGTTTTTTAACACATTTCTTCTATCAACAGGGTACTATTAATAATTTTTTATCTTCATTCATTTGGCAGGCCAAAGATGGTGTATTATTTTGCTTATTTAAATGTATTGGATTTGGGTGGGGGGGGTGATTGCTTTCTGAGTATTCCTTAGTTATTTGTTATTATTTCCTTTTTGGTAAGAAGACAGTGACTTTGAGCATACTGTTCACAGCTTTATCTGCGCCACAGATCCATGCCAGTCAGTCTTCAACCAGTGTCTGAATGAATGATTTACCTTTTCATATTCTTGCTATCATTGCAGAAAATATATACTCTACATATTTTTTTCTTGTTTAATTCTCACCACCACCCTAAGAGGCAGGTGTTAGCACCCTAGTTACTAATGGGGAAATTAAGACTCCCCAGGTTTCTTCATTTACCCTGGTCATCCTCTCAAGAGACAGTAGAGCCTAATTGTCAGTGAAATCCATAAAGCCTTCATATATAATGCTATAGTCCCTATTCAATTATACTTATGTGGGTTTTGTAAGTAATTGTCATAGCCCATTTTCTACCACTACAGCAGAACACCACAGACGAGGTAATTTATAAAGAAAAGAAGTTGGTCTGGCTTATGGCTCTAGAGACTGAGAAGTCCAAGAGCACGGTACTGGCATCTGGACAGGGCCTTCTTGGTTGTCCTGCAGCAGAGGGACAAGTGAGCATGTGAGACAGAGAGAGCTAAAGGGGGCTACACATGCCCTTTAACAGGAGCCCACTCTCACAAGAACTAACCCACTCCCTTCCTGGATAATGCCTGGGTAATGGCATTAATCTATTCATGAGGGCTCCACTCTCATGACCTAATCATCTCTTAAAGGTTTACCTCTTAATGCTGCCACAATGGCAATTAAATTTCAACCCGGAGTTTAGGAGGGGGCTGTCCGTCAAACTATAGCAATAATATATTCACCTGGATCAAAAATAACATCTGTAGGTATATATGTAGTTTTTTTAAAAATTCCTTTTCCCATTTGCTCATTTTTTGCCTTAACTATTTTATTTTATTTTATTTTATTTCAGGTTAATTTGAGGGTACAAAGAACTAGGTTACAATGTTTGCATTTGTTAGGTATAATCCCTGTTGTACTCCCACCTATTTTAAATAACCATTATTATTAACGTTTTGTACAACCCTCCTGAGCCTCCTTACATATATACAAATATATTCTTCCCCTCTCATTTTACACAAATGGTAGCATGCTATAAAAACCACTGGGCATCTTCCTTTTGGCACTTTCCTTATTAATACATGAAGATCTTTTATTTTTCTTTCTTCTTCTTCTTCTTCTTTTTTTTTTTTTGAGATCCTGGGTGGAGTCAGTGCCCTGGAGTCACAGTTCACAGCAACCTCAAACTCTTGGGCTCAAGCCATCCTCTTGCCTCAGCCTCCCAAGTAGCTGGAATGACTGGCACCCGTCATAACGCCCAGCTAGTTTTTCTATTTTTAGTAAAGACAGATCATACTCTTGCTCAGGCTGGTCTCAAGCAACTCCTGAGCTCTAGCAATCCACCTTCCTCAGCCTCCCAGAGTGCTAGGATTACAGGCATGGGCCACCATACCCGGCCATAAAAATACTTCTATATGGTCCTATATTTATACAAGATAAAATCATGAAAGAATCTGGCAAATACATATATATACACGTATATATAAAATAAGACTCTGTCTCATATATATTTGGAATTTATTTCTGTATATGGGGTGATATAGAAATCTCTTTTTTAGTTAGCTAGCAGATTCAATATCACTTACTAAGTGATTAATTTATATAGCCCTGATAATTTGGATTTATTGTATGTAAATAATTTAAAATCAAACATTTGGATTGAGTTTCCAGTAAGTTTAAGGGAGGGGCAAAATGGGCACCCTTACAACGTTGGGCCATCCCCTTTAAGAACACAGCAGGCTTGGGGCGGCCCCTGTGGCTCAGTCGGTAAGGTGCCGGCCCCATATACCGAGGGTGGCGGGTTCAAACCCGGCCCCGGCCAAATTGCAACCAAAAAATAGCCAGGCATTGTGGCGGGTGCCTGTAGTCCCAGCTACTCGGGAGGCTGATGCAAGAGAATCGCTTAAGCCCAGGAGTTGGAGGTTGCTGTGAGCTGTGTGAGGCCACGGCACTCTACCAAGGGCCACAAAGTGAGACTCTGTCTCTACAAAAATAAAAAAAGAACACAGCGGGCCTCTCCATTTATTCGTATCTTCTTATGGATCCTTCAGTAGAATTTCACAGTTTCTTTATTTAGGCATTGCATGTTCCCTGTAGATGTATTCCCAGGGCTTTTATAGCTAGGTTGTTATTGTGAATACTTTTTTCTTATTATTTCTTTTATATCTATTGCTACTATATTTTTTCCAGCTTGCTGAACTCTTCTTAATTATTATAATCTTGGATTTTTTAGGACAAAATTCATGTAAAGTATAAATAATAATCACTTAACATGTGTTTTATAATAGTTATATCTCATACATTTTTGTCCACATTGTTTTGGTTACAACTTCCCAGAGAAATGAATAGTAGCTGTCCATGTGGGTATCTTCCTCTTATTAATGATTTTAATAAGAATACCTCTGCTTTTTTGTTTTTGTCTTTTGGTTTCTAACATATCCCATTATCATGTTTCAAAACTTTTTTTATGTTTCTAATTTAATTGGAGTATTGACCAGAAATGAAAACTTAATCAAATATATCAAATATACTTGAAACATGTGTCTACATGACCACATTGCTTTTTCTTTTAACCAATTAATTTAATAAAGTATATTAATAGATTCCCCAATATAAAAGCAAACTAAAATTACTAGATTAAATTTTATTTTGTCATGAGATTATCCTTTATCGTACTCTGGATTCAGTTTATTGATATTTTATTTAGAATTTTTAAAAGTCTATGTTCCTAAGTTTCCTTTCCTGGCAGTCTTTTTTTGTTTGTTTGTTTTATTTCGTTTTGTTTTTCCTGACAGTCTTTTTATCAGAAATTGCTAAGCCCAATAAGTGGACTAGAAATTTTCTATGTTTTCTTGTGTGTCTTAGCAGTTTAAATAACAAAGAAACATCATACTCCTTAAAGGTCGATATAATTCATTCTAAAACTGTGCTAGTCTGGTCCTTCTTTGGAAGTTTATCTTTTGATGTTTCACTCTTTTAAGCCTAGTGTCTATTCAAGTTTACACCATTTCCTAAATCAATTTTGGTAATTTGCATGTTCCCTGAAGAATACTTACTCACCTCAATTATCAGATTTGTTGCTATAAACTTGTATGCAGTATTTTCTTAAAAATTCTTTCAGGCTGAGCGCAGTGGCTCCTGCTTGTAATCCTAGTACTCTGGTATGCCAGGGTGGGAGGATTGCTTGCGCTCGTAAAGCAATTTTTATAAAATAAATAAAAATTTTCAGTAACTGTAATTATGTGCTTTCATTCCTAATGCTGTGTACTGCTATCCTCTCTCCCGCTCTCTCTTTGTAATGATGTTAAAAGAGTTGTCTGTTATTTTGGCCTTTTCAAAAAACCAAAACTTTGTTTTATTTATCAGTATTATTCTTTGGGGTTGGGTGAGAGAGATTTTGTTTCTTTTATTATATTTACCTTTTTCCTGTGTCCTTTGACATTGTCTTTGTTTCTTGACTTAATGCTTTGTTATTTTATCTGTAATAAAAGCAATATGTTTTATTAATAAGTAATATTTTGTAAACATATTTTCTTTGAATTGGGTTTAGATTCATCTCACAGGCTTTGAAATAAAATCTCCTGGTTTTATTTCCTTCTGAGTAATCTATAATTATTTTTAAGATGACTATTTGAAGAAAATGTGCAGCATATGCTTGACAATTGCAAAGTTTCCCACATACCTATTAAATCCAACACATTCACTGTGCTACTTAAATCCTCTCTAGCCTTATGATTCTTTTTGTTCTTCCTGGTCCACCAGTTCCAGAAAGAAGTATGCAAAGTCTCTACTCTAATTGATGTCCAGTTGATTTCCCCTTTTCTTTCTGAGTGTTGCTCTATACCTATATATGTTCTTCAACCTGCAGCCCACGAGCCACATGCTGCTTTTGTGAGGCCTTTTTTGCTTATCTCTGGTGGCTGATTTCACAGAAAGTATGTACGGACCTTTTTTTTTTTTTCCTCATCAGCTTTCGTTAGTGTTTGTGGCCCCATTACTGTGTGGCCCAAGAATATTCTTGATCTTCCAATGTGTGACAGAAAAAGAAAAAAGTTGGCTGCCCATGCACCCCTTAAAAGCTATGCTGAATGCTTAGAGGCCCGTGCTGGTTGCCCCTCTTCTGTGGAGCCTCCTTTTAACAATGCAATGTACTCCCCTGGGTTCCTTTCAGCACTTTTCACTTGGCGTTGCCAACCTCATCTCAGAGGGGGTGGCTGTTCTGCATTTACTCAGCAGGTCTCTCAACATCCTTTCACTTTCAATCTTTCTCTTGCAGTTGGGCTTTGATGGGCTGTGTACAACTGGTGTTGGCCTTGGTTTATTGAGTCTGGCAATATTTGCCTTCTTCGGGCATCAAAATCATCATTACAACCACTGTTCTGTGTTCCTGATGTCCCTTGTTTAAATCTTGTGTGTTTTATACTTTTCCAGTGTTTCCTTTCTTCCCTTTCCTTTCTTTTGCTAGAATGATCAACTTTATTTCCCCTGCCATCACACATGAAGTTAGACAGCTTTGAATTGAATGCAGGAGCCACAATCCATTTTCCTGGGAACTCTGGAAAACTCATCCCAGTTCCTCCTACCATTTGGTGTTTGAAATGAAAAGTCCAGCACATAAAGTTCCATTTGAGTCTCCTTAATAATTTTTATTCATTTTTCTAAAAGTTTATAGAACTTTTCCTTTATCCTAGACATTCAAAAATATTCTCAAGATGTGATTTATTTTTAATAATCTTGTCTGATGTTCATTAAGAATTACCCATCTAAAGACGAACTTTTCTACAAATCAAAAATATCATTTGCTTCTTTTTCTTCATCTCCTCCGTTCTCTCTTCTTTAACGTTTATTCCTTGAGTATAATACACACCGGGTCTTTCCTCCCGACTTTGCACCCTTCCTTCTTTTCTTTCTCTCTTTGCTTTGTTCTCTAGGATAATTTCTTAAATTCATTTCCTTATTTATTAGTTTGGTGTTCAGCAATATTCATTTTATTGCTAAATTAAATCTGAAATCACAATTATTTTTAATTTCTTAGAGGTTCTCTTTTTCCTGTGTATTCCTTTTCTCATAGCAAATGGTTCGAATTTCACTGAGATAATTCAAAATTGTGGTATTGTTTTAGTAAAGTCCACATTTACATTTAGAAAGCATTTATCAAGACTTTCGTGTGTGACATTGTTTTAAATGTGGTGAGTATGTTAACTCCTTTAATTTCAAACAACCCTGTGAGGTTTATGCACTTGCTACATGAACTACTAATATTAGTAATTTCACACATAAGGAGACTGGGCAGAGCTGGTGCCAACCCAGGCAGACTCACTTCAGAGCTGGGAACATTCTACCCCTGTGTGATGCTGGCAATTTGTTCTTTAGGCTCAGTTTGGTTTCCTGTTTAAAGCTGCTGCTTCGATAAATAATGGTCATGACTTTTCTGTTATCTGCCTCATTTTTATAAATAAAAATAATGTCTCTATGTTGATAACCTAGGTGGCTTACACCCCTCCCCAAGCAAAGTAAAATGACAGCAGAGGATCCATAAAAGTGCTCATTCCAGGGGTGGCTCAGACCTGGGCTACCTATCCACACCAGCCTCTCAGGGTGCCGGACTCAGAACCTAGTGTCTGTCTGATCTCCCTGTTGCAGCCTCTGATGGCTGTGTGGCCGAGATGTGACCACCACTGTAAAGCAGCAAGGCTGTTGAGCAAAGCAGACCCCCTAGGGTCAGGGACACGGTGTGACAATGGTGAACACCAAAGATCTCTGAGCAGGAAACAGACAGGGTCTGCTATACACTTGAGTGTTTCAAAAACTCCCCACATCCCGGAAGAGAGCACTAAGCAGGCGCATCAATTGTATAACATTAATCTTGGGTTCTTTTTTTTATATAAATCTTCCTGATCTTGTAAGACAGAGAGTGAATGCCAAGATGACCTTCTGCGACATCCCTGCTGCTGATGCAGACAGACCAGCCGTGCCCCCTCAGGACTTCGCCTTTGCTCACCTTGACTCCATCTGTTTCCTGTCTTTCGGAAACTCCCAGCCTGGCCTGGCCAGTCTGGCTGTCTGGGTTTTCCAGCTCTGTTGCATATTTCATCCTAGACGTACATTCCTTTGTTATCTAAGTAGGGTGTGGGTAGAGAAGGACAGACAGCACCTGAGGTCAAATCATCACATTGCAAATGAGTCTTCTTGTATTTCTGCAGATTTTGTGCTGTGTGTTTTCAAATTGGTTATCGTAATTTTTTCATCAGAACAAGAAAGCACGAGAAGAATGTTTTTGGTGAAGTTACTTCAACCCGAAAAGTTTGGGTGAATTCACTTCTACTCTAAAGGGTTAAGCTGCAGACACGTTCGTGACAGCTCCTAACAGGAAGTTAATGTCTGCTTACAAAATGCTCCATTCCTCGGCCCCCAAAGACTGATCTTATGCTACAGACTAAGGAGCAACATACCTGGAAAGTAGGCTAAATTTAAATGATCCCTCTATATTTTTACATTAATATAAAGGGTACTTTAAAGAATGAATGTTTCTATGATGTATGAATTTAATTACAATTGTGTAGGATATATTAATTTAAAAAGTTGACATTGCAGGCTCAGGGCCTATAACTCAAGCAGCTAAGGTGCCAGCCACATACACCAGAACTGGCGGGTTCGAATCCAGCCCAGGCCTGCCAAACAACAATGACAACTACAACCAAAAAATAGCCAGGCGTTGTGGCAGGCATCTGTAGTCCCAGCTACTTGGGAGGCTGAGGCACGAGAATCACTTAAGCCCAAGAGTTGGAGGTTGCTGTGAGCTGTGATACCATAGCACTCTACTCAGGGCAACAGCTTGAGGCTCTGTATCAAAAAAAAAAAAAAAAAGTTGACATTGCAGCAGAGAATTTAATCAACAGTGGGGATAGCCAAGTTCAAAGTCAAAAAAGGAGCTGCTTACATTAGAGAAATAGTGAAGAGGCCACAGTGACAAGATGGAAGGGAAGCAGAGAAAGACAGGGGTGGAGCACCAGGCAGAGACATAGAGCTCAGGTCATGATGGGCCTTGTGTGTCATGGCAGGGAGCTTGAATTTACTTCGCAGAGACAAGTGGGATTTGGGGAAGTAGTTTGGTGACTCCACTGAGCCTCAGGAGGAGGGTGGGCCCTAACAGGGTGTGGTGTTGGTAAGTAGCAGGGTCTGTGATAGAGTTGCCCAGGCAGAGCGAGCTTTGTGACATCCATGTGCCACCTTGGGGACCTGGGAATGGAAGTCTCGAGGGCAGATGCAGAATGGACAGTGCCATGTCTGCAGCAGCGTGGGATAGCTGGGCTGTGGCCTCAGGCCTCAGAGGGGGCTCCAGGCTTCCCTGTGCCTCTCTACAGGACCAGCCCTCCCTGGAGCCGGCCCTCACATGGCAAGAGCAGATTTTGTGCTTTGACGTGATAACATTCGGTGCAGAGTCTTCCCTGTTCCATCCTCATTGTGACTGCCGTTTCTTATCAGTACAAACTCACGTCATTCAGTGCTTCTTGCCTTCTCCAATATTAATACTGCCCCGCCTTTGCTGTCTTATCATGACAATGGCCTGATATGTCTTTGCTAATTCCTTTTTTTGTCTTTTCCTTTCTTTTTTTTTTTTTGCCTTCTATGTCAGTTATTTTTTAGGTAATTTTTTTAATAGCATATAATTGGATTTGGGGTTTTGATCTACACTAAAAGTACTTATGTTTTAAAACAAGCTACTTTAAGGCATGTTTACTTATTAACTAAATGAATCTATTTGTTCTTGTGACTTAAAGAAGAGCTTCCCTTTTCTCTTTCATTTTATGGGTTATATTTTTTGTTGCTCTTTTCCTTCCTCTGCTGAAAGCTATAATCCATCTTTTTGTTCTTCTCATAGTTGCCATGAAAATGTGAACATATTTGAAGCCATTTTTCTATGATTATGAAATGTCAACTACCAAATAATATTTATAGCATTTATTAAATCACCCCTAAATGAGACCCTCAACTTCATCACATTGTTTCTGCCTCTCCATTTGTCTAATATCCACTTTTAATTGATGGAAATGGAAGTCTTAGATGTGGCTTTCTACCTCTACCTCATCATCCACATTCTACAGCTTAACTTCAGAGCAATGGCTGTCACTACAGGGCAGCAGAGTGAGCCCCCAAGGTACACGTGGACATGTCTAGAGAAAATTACAATTTTCACTTCTGGACGGGGAGTGCTGCTCCCGGTACCTAATGAATAGAGAGGCAGGGATGTTAGTCAACATTTGACAACACACAAGACAGAGTCTACAATAGAGAATTACGTACCCCCAAATGCCAATCACGTTGGGAATGAGAAACTCTGCTTTGGAGGTTTTGTGGCTGTTATGATTATTTTAAGTTAGAATTACTATGTATATTGAAATTATTTTTATTGCCAGTATTTTCATATCCTCACTCAATTTTTTAAAATGCTATTTATCCCTTGAATGGTTAGAAAATGCTTTTAAGTAGCTTCCTTTAAGTAGACTCTATAGAGAAGAAGAAGAATACTTCCCTGAGTTCCCAGAGTTGAAGCTTACCTTCCTTGATTCCTGGAATCATGAGGCTATTAGTCATTCTCCTTCCTCTGAGAAGGAGCATCTTTCTGGTATTTTACAACTCCATCTGTTAATTACCTGTCCTTCTCTGGCACTTTTATCTATTCCTATTATCTATTATCCAATATTTCATGCACATTGTTAGCCTATGTCTAAAAATATTTCACCTATGATATTTAAGATGTTATTGAAATCTATTCATGGGTTGATGGGCACTTGGGTTGCTTCCATGTCTTGGCAATAATGACCTGAGCTGCAATAAACATTCCAGTGCAAATGTTGTTGTGAATGGATTAATAAACAGCAGTATATGTATACCATGGAATACTATTCAGCCACAAAAAAGATGGAGACTTTCTATCTTTTGTCTTTACCTGGGTGGAGTTAAAGCACATTCTTCATAGTAAAGTATTATAAGAATAGAAAAGCAAGTATCCAATGTACCCAATACTAATATAAAACCAATAGAAAAACAACTACACACCCACATGAGAGAAAAAACACAAGCATATTCAAGTGGAGGGGAGTGGACAGGAGGGAAGAGGAAAGGAGGGCAGGGAAGGGGATTGGTAAACTCTCACCTAACAGACACCACATAAGGGTATACAGTACACCCTCTGGATGAAGGGCTCAGCTACAACGTGAACTTTACTTTATAAACACAAACAATGTAACCTAATTATTTGTACCTTCATATTAATCTGAAATAAAAATTTAAAAAAATTTTAAAGGTGTCATTGATACCTTAATCATATTTCCAATTTTTTTAAATATAGAATGTTTGTAGTTTTATTATTATTTTTAATTATTTCACAATCTCTTCCTTCACTCTTTTGCCAGAAAGGTGCTCTCCATCCTGAGATCAATGTTTTCCAAATTGTCTTGAGTTATGTTTTTACAGGCAATGATTTTAATCCATCGGGATTTATTCTGGTGTTTGTTATCAAATATCCTTGAATTGTTAAGCAGTTCTACCTATGTGGTTTGTGAAATGATCCATCCTTTCCTCTCTGATTTATATGCCACCTTTATTATGTACTGACCACAAGGGCCCACTTCTGGAGTTTGTATCTTGTTTCATCAAATCTATTTTTTCTTACCCTAATCTTTTTATTTTAATTATTTCATCTGTATAAATGTTCTGATACTTGCCAGTTTTCTTTCATTACAATTACTTTTAACAGCCATCTTTTAATCTTCCTTATTTATTTATTTATTCTTTCAGAAGAACTGTGGAGTAATTTTATCCAGGTTCAAAAAATATCCTTTGGGACTTTTGATTGGAATTGCATTACATTTCCAAATGTGGGATGAATTATTCCAATACCAGAGATCCCTGCCCCAACTTCTAGTTCCTCTTTTCTTATACAGATTTTTCCCCCCTTGTCATTTCCTCTGAGTTCTGGAAAAATTAATCAGATTTACGTTTTCCTTCATTAATTTGATTTTCTACATAATCTGCCATTCTTCTGGTGCAGTGGTTTTGAATTTAATAATCCTGTTTCTGCTCTTCATGCGATCGTTACCAATATCAAAGCATTTCCTTTTGAGGACTCTCAGCTCTACTTTTATGTATTTGGTTGGGAATTAGAAAAACATTCTTTCTTTCTTCTATTTCTTGCAATAAATCTATTTTGGTGTAAAGCGTCAGCTCTAATGTGCTGGAATAAATAACCCAGCCTTCTTAGTCTCTGGGGTTATCTCTGTTTTTCCTTGAGGAAGTGGGTCTGTGTTTCCCAGCAGAAAGAGTAAGAGCCCAGGAGATGATCACAGCTTCCAGCCTGCCTCCTATTTATTCCCTTTGCTGAAGCAGCCATGAGTTACCCCAGCAGGGTCTCCATGGTTCACTGGCTACAGCTGCCCTCATTAGAAGTGCAGAGTCCTGTCCTCCCAACAAAGCCCATCTGTGTATGTTGTAGCCAGAGTGTGCGCTGCAGTGGGCACCTGCTACCTAGTGGCACTGATGGGATTAAAATGCATCTCCCCAGGGCCTGGCTGGCTGAGTGATGGGACGTGGAGAAGCTCACCGGACGGGCCCAGCCCATCTGTGCTGAATGTAGAAGAAACACTAACTAGCCTAAACTAGGGACATTAACTAGCCATGGATAGCCCTGATATAGGTGTCTTTTTTCATGCCTTTTTGAGTCATTTCTGCAGGAATTTGGGGAGACTGAGATTCTGATACCTACAGTACGTCCCGCTCACCCTCTGAAAACAAGAGGTAGGGAGGGGTTCAAGAGAAAGTATTTCTCAAGTACTTAACATCTTGATTTTTGCAATGAGAATATATTCATTTTTTCTCATTTTCTTTTTTCTTTCTTTTTTTTTTTTTTTTTGTAGAGACAGAGTCTCACTCTATGGCCCTTGGTAGAGTGCCGTGGCCTCACACAGCTCACAGCAACCTCCAACTCCTGGGCTTAAGCGATTCTCTCGCCTCAGCCTCCCGAGTAGCTGGGACTACAGGCGCCTGCCACAATGCCCGGCTATTTTTTGGTTGCAGTTTGGCCGGGGCTGGGTTTGAACCCACCACCCTCTGTATATGGGGCTGGCGCCTTACCGACTGAGCCACAGGCGCCGCCCTTTTTCTCATTTTCTAATGTTTAGACTTTTCAGTTAATAACAGAAGGATTTTAAATAAAAATATTCAAAGTATTTCATGAAATATTAAATTTTTTCTAATGCAAGTTGAGGTTTTATCAAAATTACCCTCCAAAAGGAACTAGTAGTCTTCGAGTGAAGTCCTCACAAACCCTCTTATAATAACTAAGTGCTCTTGCAATTATTTTACTTGAAAAATAGATTTCTGTCCTTTTTCTTGGAAAAATAAATTTCTATTTGGGAAAGGCATAACTTCCCTTAAACAACCTCAGTCAGTGCTAATTTGGGGACACTTATAAAAATGACCCAGTGAAATAGATGAGACAAGGCTACAAAGAAACTTATGAAAGATCCAATCACTGGGGTCTTCCCAATCACTTTCCCAATTGCTTGGGGTAAGGCCTTGAACTTGAAGGGTGGGTGTCATTGTAAAAGGACCTTTAAAAATCAGTTTTAAAAATGACACACTAAGAGGGCAGCCCATGGCCTGCAGAATAAATCAAAAGAGAAAAAAGTATTTGATGCTAAGAATTTGAGTATAGGAACTTAGGATAAAATTTCCAGCGTTGGCATAGTTAATTCCAAAGCTCGCATAATTTCAATGGGAGAGACACTGGCATCTCTTCTCTGATGCCTCTGTGTGAGACTCAAAAAGCAGTTCAGAGGAAGAGGGACCTTGATGTCACGGCTCTTGGGAAAAGTTGGGATAAAATAGTATCACCAACTGTGAGGGTGAAAAAACAGTGATTTAAAATCAACACTGCATATATGTAATTGTAAATGTGAGTGAGTAAACAAATAAATGAATTTCCATAAGTAAACATTTACCTGGTTCATCTCCATTCCAAAAAGCTTTTATATTGAAGTTACTCATGAAACATATTTTGGATATTCTTCTTGGGAAAATGAGGCTTCACCTCATAGTGGAGGTCACCTTTTATTTGGACAGATTCCATATAAACACTGGCATGAAACCTAAAATAGACTAATATATTTTAAGGTAAACATGGCCAATTTTGCTTTATTTTATATCCCAATTCTACTTATGACCTTTTAAAATGCCAGGCTTATAAACATTAAATACTTGGCTATTTGTCCCCTTATTAGCAAGTTGCAAATTACTCCCAATGGAGTATCTTGACTATTTTAATTTCAATAAAGGAGTTTGAAGGCTCACTGTGTGTTGTCCTATATAATTTGGGGAGCCAGCAAAAAAGATATAGGTTTTTATGGCAAAATTGTTAGGAACCCCCCAACTGAAAGATACTTCACATTTATCAAGGATCTAAGAAACATATATAGTATATACAGAAAATGTGTATTTTTTTCCTCCTCTTTTAATTCATGTACTTGGTACCATTGCCTTGGCCTTCACATTAAATCAAAGTGTGTGAACCTAGAAATATCAATGTTTAGGATGTAGGCAAGTAAACACATATACACACTTTCTAACTTTTCTCCACAGGCTTCCCCTGCTTGATTCAGAACTCAAGCAACCCCAAGCCTTAAGGAAACAAGAATTTTCTTGTTGGATTCCAATTGTGGCTCCCTGCCCAAATCAAAACAGCTACTAAATTTTCCTTAAGTTTGTAATTCCATGACCCAATATCCATTCCACACCTCCTCCCAATCTATGTCAGTTTCTGTCATCTATTCCTTTTTTAAAATTTGTTATTTGGAAACAGAGCCTCACTTTGTTGCCCTCAGTAGAATGCCATGGCATCATAGGTCACGGCAACCTCAAACTCCTGGGCTCAAGCAATTCTTTTGCCTCAGCCTCCAAAATAAAGGAAACTACAGGCACCCCCCACAACACCCAGCTAGTTTTTCTATTTCTAGCAGAGACTCTAAGAGTAGACTAGACCTCACTCTTGCTCAGGTTGGTCTCAAACTACTGAGCTCAAGCAATCCATCTACCTCGGCCTCCCCTGAGTGTGAGCTGTGTCAATTGTTCTTTATCATGAACCCTGAGCATGTTTAAATTTACCAACATTTTTTGCAGTGTTTAATTGTCATTGTTTACTATTGCTTCTTGTAATCCCATTCCTTGCCTCCGGGCTACATTTTCTTCTTGCTGAAACACACCCTTTTGTCATTCTTCCAGTGAAGGTCTGTAGTAAATATACTTTTGGAGGCCTTTATGTCTGCAAATGTTCTTCATGTCATGTTCACTCTTGATTAATATACTGGTGGGTAATAAAATTCTAGGTTCAAAGAGATGATGAACCGATTTCCTTCCCATCTTAGGTAGATAGCTCCTGAATTCATACAGGTAACCAGGAACCAGCCCATACTGTGAATGAGATTTATTTGAGCCTGATCCTCACAAAGGCTTTGAGGAACCCACTTTGATGGCTTTGTCCAGTGTTGGTTACAACTAGCGTGGAGAGGTTCAGATCTCATCTTTCCTCCAAAATCTTGCTGCTATTATTCTGGTCTTCTGTTTCTGGTTGAGGAGAGATCCCGTCCTTGTTTTTGAACGTGGAGATGTATTTAATATTATCTTTTTGTATTTGATCTATCCTATGTTTGCAATGGAAGAAGAAAGTTCAACATGGGCTCGATCTGCCATCTTGAACCAGAGAACCTGGAAAATTATGATAACTCTATCCACTTAGTATTTTCCTCCTAAACTCTTTCCTACAAATTCTGACCTTTTCCCTTTTGAATTTCCCCCACATCTCTGTTCCCACCTACTCCACACACCACTGCATTGTTCAATCTCTTGCCAGGCAAGGGAACTGGTATAGCTTAGTGATTAAAAAAAATATGTCATATCATATATATACACCACACACACATATACAAAGTTCCAGTATGAGACCTCTTGATCCATGACTATCAAATATCAAATGAGGACTCTTTGGGAAAGTTTCATCTCTCTGGGTCTCATTTTTTCATGGAGAATTAATGATACATGGTAAAGAAAGTGCTTAGTAAATGATTAGCACAAAATGAATACTCAATAAATATTATTTAGTTTATTAGGGACCAATCACAAGCTTTTGTTTTATTCACATTTTGCTCCTAATATCTACATCTATTTCTGCTACACAGAAGTCATTCAATAAATGCTTATGACAGAATGAATACCAACAACCGCTTACAAGCCTGAGAGAATAAAATAATAGTATATTCTGAGTTGGGGAGATGGAATTTCAGCCCAGCACTCTATGATCAGGTTTTTCACTTCATAATTTCTTATATTTTTTAGTCAATTACTGATTAATACATAGACCTTGCTGAAAGAAACTATTGTGAAGACATTGGACAAGCGGTCTGGGTGGGAGACTCACTTTTTCCTCTTTTTTTTTACCTATTTCCTCTACTTGGAAACTTTTCTATGTGCTGTGTGATTTCCCAAAGGCAACTTAAATATTCAAAAACATCTGTGAACTTCGAGGAATAATGGACTTTGAAGTCACTGCTTCTGAGTTCTCCTTGCAGCTCAATTCTTAATTGTGTGACCACAATTAATTGAGCTGCTCCATGGCTCTGTTTCCCCATTTGTAAAAGGCAGATAGTATAAATGCCAACCTCAGGAAGTCACGGTGAAAAGGAAATGAGAGGGTGGCACCTGTGGCTCAAGGAGTAGGGCACCAGCCCCATATACCAGGGGTGGTGGGTTCAAGCCTGGCCCCGGCCAAAAACTGCAAAAAATGCAAAAACAAGAAAGAAAGAGAGGAAGGAAGGAAGGAAGGAAGGAAGGAAGGAAGGAAGGAAGGAAGGAAGGAAGGAAGGAAGGAAGGAAGGAAGGAAGGAAATGCAGTGAGGTAACTTATGCAAAAATTTGAAACAGGGCCTGGCTCGTGACACATACTCAATTAAAATTAGCTACTGTAATATTACTAGTATTACAGTACTATTAACAATAACAAGTAGATAGCAAAAGGAAGACATAATAGAGACAAAATGCGCAGTACCCCGAAGCTGTGACAGGAGTACAGTCAAAAGTAATTCTACTCTGCCTCTCCTGGCCTCCCATCGTTTTGTTTTATTTTGCTCAGTTTCAGCCTGAGTTATGTGCCATAGCTCCTCCCAGCACCCTCTTCTCTCAATGTCATCTCACAAGCCTCTCATTGCCTCTTCCTGGTGACATTTTTTTGCTTCCCACTGGTTAGGATCCAGGAGGTTCTAACAGGGAGTTCAATTTCTGCTACGTTGAAAAATACTTACATCAAAGCACCATTGCCTAAAACACGTTTCCTAATAAACGTGAGGCAAGAAAATGTTTCTGTGGTCCAAGAGTTTGGGGAAATATTTGTTTAAACTCTAACCTGAGACTATTTGCCATTTTAAATATCAGAAAATTTGATCACAGTTCTCAAAAGAGAGTAAGCCCATTGAAACGTGCACATGTGTTTTCCTGAGGCCTCTAGAGAACGTGGTGCGTTTCGGGACTGCCAGGCATTCCTATTGTGAGGACCACTGTCCTGTCTTAGTTAGACATTTTTCTGCAAACGTGTTACTTCCAGAATGAGAGCAGAATTTGCATGAATAGTGTTTTGGTACTAAACACTGGATTTATTAGGAGGAACTATCTTTATAATCCTTCCTAAAACACACTTATATGGACACAAAGATGAACGGGGCAGTTTTATCTCCCGTTAGCCGCGGAGAACTGGCAATGCAATTTGTGCAGAGTTTATGTGAACTTCAGTTCTTCAGTTGTTTCTTGGTTTGTAGATAAATCGTTATGTTAAATAGATGATTTGTTTTCAACTTGGCATTGACATTGAACAGGTAAAGTATGCCCCCCAAAATAAGTACATAAAAATAAGCCCTTTGGTGAGTAAGCCTGCATACTGACTGATAGAAAAGGCTGGAGCTTCCCCCAAAGAACCGTTTGAATCCTCAGATAGAAGATGGCCCAGGCAGGTGATGACTTACTGTGTCTAACAGGCTTTAGAGTTTGAAAATGTAACTGCTTTTCTCTAAGTTCAAATGTGTAATGTGTAATGAGCAAAGGTCTGGCCAGGCCTTTACAGGTGGAGTGCTAATGAAAAATGGAAGGACTTACAGGGGAAGGAGATCATTCCCGGGGGAATGGTGACTCAGTGCCTCCCAGTCCCCTTCCCCCTCTTTCCTTCTTTCTTTCTTCTTTCTCTTTCCTTTATTTTTTGGAGATAAGACTTTCACTCTGTCACCCTGGGTAGAGGGCTGTGTCATCATCACAGCTCACATCAACCTCAAACTCTTGGGCTCAAGCCATCATCCTCTTGCCTCTCTCTCCTGAGTAGCTGGAACTACAGGTACCTGAGACAACACCCAGTTAGTTTTTCTATTTTTAGTAGAGTTGAGGTCTCACTCTTGCTCAGGCTGGTCTCCAACTCCTGAGCTCAAGCAATCCACCCACCTCCACAGATTACTCTGTAATCCCAGAGTACTAGAATTACAGCAGTGAGCCATCATGCCCGCCCCTCCCATTTCCTATTATTGTTCTGTTTTTGCAAGGCCTGGCTAGACTGTTTTGTTCATTAACTGAAACATTTGCAATGACTCCAGAATCATTTTTATGTCCTATGTAAAGAATACAGAACAATTCATGATGAATTGCATATAAACACTTCCATCACTGATAGCTTTCCTGAAGAACTTGATGTCAGACCTAATTATAATTCTTTTGTCATAAGTCTTAGAGAAAAGTCTCTCTTAAATCTACGTTGCTGCTTAGAAAAAACTTTGAAATCCAAATGTCATGTATCTCTCATTTAGGTAGATAATTTGCAGGGGAAAAAAAACAGTCAAGATGCAATTGGCTCATTCACTCATTCCACCAAGGGGGTTATGAAAGGTTGTTTTTAATGTCTTACTAGCTAAGTCAATCTAGAAAGGAGAGTGTCAACCATGTTAACTGTAAGAGTATTCAGTGTATAGATTATATTAATAATTCCTGAAAAGAGGACAAGCCACTTGCAACATGAAACTCTACCATGCACCCCTACAGCATACAAAGAGATTTCACTGACTTTGTCTGACTTAATTTGGCCAGTATTTTGAGAACCTTTCTCACTATCCACTGAGAATGTAGAGTTGAATAAGGAATAGTCCCTTATCTCAATGAATTTTCAGGCTAATGCACAAGACTGTCATAAGTACATTTGTTATGAGCTCTAAAAACATGGATGAAGAATAATTAGCCATCAGAGAATAAAGAGATGAGCCATTGAAATTAGAGGTAAGAGCCTTCGAGAGATGAATGGAAGTATGTCAAAGGCCATTCTGAAGTGAACAGTGTGGTCAGAGCTACTAAGCCACTGAGGAATATGACACCCAACCGGCTGTGGCCTGGGGGTGGTGTAGGCAGTGGCAGGTACAGCCTAAGAAATGGCTGTGAGAACTCTGCCAGTACTGACGGGCTTCAGTTATCCATATTTTATAGGCCACTTTGCTGAACTGCAGCAAGCTGACGAATGCCTGCTATTCCTTCACCAAGAGTTTATTGAATTCTTTACCATGTACCAGCAGCAGAATTCCAAGCCCTGGGGATATAGCAAGTTCCCTGATTTCATGAAGTTACATTTTAACTAGGTACAATAGATATCATTTAAAAATTAATGAGTAAAAAATTTATATGTCAAGAAATAATAAATACCATGCAGAGCAAAGCAGGATAATGTGATAGAAGGTAACTATGTGGTGCAATTAGAAAAAGCAGATAGGAAAGGCCTCTCCAAGGAGTTTACATTTAAGCTGAGGCCCTGAATCTTTAAAAAAAAAAAGCCTAAACATGAGAAGACTGGTCTAGGTATAATAGAAAGGCAGCCAAGTGGATGGAGCACAGGGAGTTCTGTACCTGTATCATGCAGCTATTTCTACATAACAAACAATCCCAAAACCTAATAGCTTAAAAGTGAAAGGTCGGAGTATATCCAGAAACTAGAAGAGAATGAAGAGGTTTGGGCCAGGTTTAATGAAAGGGACAGAGACTCACCTGGGCAGAGCTGTGGTGTCTGCAGTGAGGGCGGTTGGAGGTCTCTTTTTATATGGGGCCGTAGAGGGTGGATAGATTCCACTGCTTGTTGGAGGATTCTAGTGGACTAAGGTCTTTGGCACAAAGTTTTGGGGCAGGGCTAGCTAGATCCTTTGTGGTCTTTTATTCCAGGAGGGGAGGAGGGGTGGGGGAGAGTTCACAACAATGATTTACTTAGTCCACTATTGTGCATGTCATTAAACTGTGTTCAGCTAGTGGCTCCCCCACGCTTCTGTGGACAGCTGTGCATCATGTAGATAGCTTTGCTAATCTTAGCCAGGATCCCTGAACATGCCTGGGTTTTCCATAGACATTGGAACTGACTCGATTCTGCTTCTGTGGTCTCTTCTCTTCCCAGTGGCTAGGCCAGCCTGGTGACTATAAGTCCCAGAGAGAACACAGGCTGCCAGGCATGTTGGGGCCTGACCTCAGAACTGACACACCCTCACTTCTGCCAAATTCCATCCTAGAGCAAATAGCAAAGCAAGTCATAAGGCCAGCCCAAATTCTAGGGGAGCAAAATAGGCTCTGCTTCTGGATGAGACGGTCTGAAAAATCACATTGCAAAGGGAGTCACTCAAGCTTACAGGTGGAAGTGAAGTGTCATGGCCATTGTTGCACAGTCTACCATGAAATGAAGAGACTGGCCAGAGACAGATTGTGGAGGGCTTGGTGACCTCTGCTGATAACCCATGACTAGAAGAGAAAAGAACAAGTGAAGGAAGTTTCTCTCTTCATGTGACCATAAAATATAACAGCAAGGAGGAAATAAAAGCTGTAATGCTGAGTATTAGATAATTGATGAGCTAGAAGAGACTTTGTTGATCTAAATGCAGTCTTCTCATTCTTACTGTTTTCCAGAAAGTTAATAGAAGACCTAAAGTTTAAAAGCAGTTTTTCTAATTTCCATGCAGTAGTCATTCCATCCACTATACTCACCCTTTGCTTAAAGATGCCTTGAAACCTTTGCTGCCACCTAATAAGCTTAGAAATGCAAAATCAGACCTCTGAAGTTTGAAAATTTCTTCCAGGCACTGTGTCTGGAGGTTAAGTTGCTATTATAAGGTTAGAAATAATCATGATAATATATCCTTATGTGGAAATTTTATTACCTTATATTCCCAATCATGTAAAGGAGTTAATGAAAATAATAATATGATAATAGCTAACTGGTGGAGAACGTGCCTTGTTCATCTTACCTTGACCTCGGAAATGCCAAAAATAAATGTTGCAAATCCATGTATGTGCATTCAAGCTGTATTTTCTCCTATTGAAATATATGTCTCAAAATCATCTGTCCCCTCACTGCCTGGTGATTTCCTCAAAATCAAGGAGTAGGTTTCATTTATCTTCATGTACCTACTAAGTCATATAGCCTCCTGCACCAAGTAGACCATCAAAAAATATTCATGGGATAAATGAGTGAATGGTCTTCCATTCACAGAGAGGATAAAAATTAAAAACATCATAAAGATCAACAGCCTCCGTAGTTAGAGGCCATTAAGTACAGAGCAAATCTCCTCTGAGACCCTGCAATTTTATCACTATGTGTTAATTGAACTTCATAATGAAACTTTCTGCCTTTAAGAAAAAAAAATTAATTTCTATTCTACATGGTAGTAGATTCTGAAAAGACTTCCATTGAAAACATCTACTTTGTAATATTTGGTGCTAAATTGGTAAGTTTCGATTTCTGAAAAAAAATCACTTTAGTGAAATAATTTACTTCCTAATCATTCCTTATAAATGTTACATGAATATCTCATACGTATGTATATCTTTAAAAAATTTAAACATCTGCACCCTGGTTGTTATCCCAATAGCAGCAATGAAGGGGTTGATGGTGTTATCACCATTTAACTGGAATTACAAACTCCTGGTCTTCTGAAGTGACCAGGGAAATAGATGACTGAGTCTAAAAGTAGCTGATTTATCATTTCCTTCTGAGAGAATATGAAGAAGTTCTCAACTTTTAGGATACACCTAGGGCCATTAAAGTGCAGGATGACAATGACAGATGTGCCTTTGTGATGTGGTTTGTAACAGACAGATCAGGGCTGAGCTGGGAACCTATAGCCTCTGACCCTGGTGCAGTCCATTCTCGGGAAGCATAACCCTCATTGAGGATCCTACAAGGAAAATTAGAGCAAAACAGGAGGCTATGAGTCTTGAAAGACAGCAAACGGTGGCTCCAAACCTGATGTTAGAGGTTCTTAATAATATCTCCAGGGAATAATTCTCTTTCTCTCCTTCTATAATTGGTTTGTACTCTGAATGCCCTTTGAGCCAGCAAGCTCAAAAGATCCATAGGGGTAGCGTTTTTCTCTCTTCCTCATCCAAAATTTGCCCACGGCAAGCCTAACCAAGCAGAGGGACCCAGATAAATAAAAGATAGCCCATGCGGGCCTTACCAGCTGACTGCTTTACTCTGCCACCTCTATTGTTGAGAATTATCTATTTTGGCTGCAAACACATCATTTCATCAAAGGTTCTTTATAAAGCACATGTCATTTAAAGGCAACCTCTCATTTTTCAAGTTTAGAGACTAGATTTACGAACTTCAAAACTCAGAAGTCAGCTGTCCCTCCCAGCCCAGTCCTCCTGCCAGGCCCCAATTCCAAAATCAGTGTGGAAGTTACCACACAGTGGTATTGACCTCCAAGGCAGGGCAACAGGGGATTTTGGATTTCTCATAGTTGTTCCAGAAGTAAATCCTCTTGTCCAGCATTCTTGTCCAGCATAAATTTCCTTGTCCAGCATTCTTGTCTTTTTAGGGCCAGTGATGACCCGTTCTTTAAGAGCTATTTAATGCACTTCAAAAATACTTGCAAACACATGATCTCTGGTTATCCATGCCTGAATCCTTATGAAGTGAGAAGGCCAAATATTAACCATGTCAGCAAATGAGAGAGCCAGCCGCAGAGGGTTCAAACCACTAACCCAAGAAGCAACAGCAAGCCTAGCTTTTACCAGGACAATAAGATAGTCTGGCCTGACCCTGACAGGACACTTGCCACTCCTCTATGCATGATTACACTCCAAGACTGTGAGAAGAGAGGTGCAGGGTGATGGAAGAGTGAGCCAGGCTGGAACGTTCCAAGAACATGTTAACCATAGCCACTAAGTCAGCTTCAGGGAAACTGCAATAAACTAGGAAATAGCAGACACAACTCCATGTCTGGAATTCTAAAACTGTTAGATTTACATATACCCCAAACCAAGTCTTCTCCCACTCTTTTCAGATTCTTCCCACAAGGACTATCTTCCCAACAGAAAAAATCTGAGACACTACTCTAGTCAAAGTGGTATCTTCCTCTTTGAATTCACCATCCAGACGCTATCTGCTAGAAATATAAAGGAAGCCATACAGGTGATCTTACATTCTCTATTAGGCACATTTTAAAAAAGTAAGGCAAAGAAATTGAAAGGTAATTGTATTAACATATTTCATTTAACCCAACATACCCAAAATATCATCATTTCAACATGTAATCAATATTCTAAAATATGTTAGGGAAGGATACATGTTGCTAATTTTCATCCTTAGTTTTCAAACTCCAGAGTCTATTTATTGTCCACTCACAACACACCTCAACTCAGACCAGCCACGTTTTCAGTGTTTCAAAGTCACATGTGGCCAGTGGCTGACACATAACTCCAAGAGGACTTGCAGGCAATCCCTCTGATATTGTAAAACTATCTTTTCAGGAATGTGTCCACCCATCTCCTCCCACCACTGCCACTTCTAGCCCCCACCACCAAAAGGGACCCCCAAGCAGCTCATATTTTTGTTTCCATGGGGGCCCACTGACAGCACTAAAGCCCAGGAGGGAGAAATTAACTTAAGACCTGAGCATGGCTTACTCTGAGGGGAAAGCAAAGAGAGGCTGGAAAACCAGAAAACCATCTGCCCACTTTTTCCCTCCTCTTCCCCAACCTGTTTGCATCCCAGAGAGGGAAGAGGCCTCCAGAGTTGCTTTCTGGGTCACTGCTGGGTGATTCACCCAACAATGAGCTATAATTTATAAGGTTTCTCTCTGCAAGTCAACTCTTGCTAATGGCAGGCCAACATGAACGTTGCTGCTAACAGACCAGAAGATAAAAGGGTGGATGTTTGTTCCATCAGCCCATTGAAAAATCCAAGCCCAAACCCATTTGCAGAACATTTCCTAATAGATAAATGAGACGCAAATCATGTGTTTCTGATTGTAAATGAATAGCCTGTATGCACAAGGTAAACTCTGAAAACTCCATTTTTCAGCCAAGACTGCAGTGACTAATGATGTGCTTTTGTTTCTACCAAAAACTAAGTGCTTCTTTACAGTAGGAAATGGACCTAACCCCCACCTCTCCACTCTCCCAGCTCCAGCCCCAAAGAGACTAAATTCTTCTGAGTATTAACATACGTGGCCAGATATGCAAGTGACCAAAAACTGAGCCATTTTAGCCATTTAAACTCTGCCCTGAAATAGCACCTCGGTGGACAACCAGACCTCCCACTTAGCAATTTCTCAGGATTTCCAGTCTGTTGTGATTTCCTTTCTGTGTAGCTTTTTATTTTGTGTTACATAAGGCACCAACTTTGCAATGGTGAGAAAAGCAGAATCAGGCCTGAAAACAATGCTAAGGCAGCTCGATTGGAAATCAAAACCCAAGGAGGAATGAAAGAAGCCAGGCTGATTTTTCCAAATCTACAGGAAGTGAAATTCTTCTACCCTGGACGATGTTTCTCATCCATGGAAAGACTGCCTGAGCTCTGCTCTGAATAATTACAGTTCCTGTCTCATATGGGACTAATTTGTGGGGGGACAGGTTAATCCAGCAGTCCAATGTGAGCTTGGCTGTGAAGGCGGGTTTGTTTTCTTTTTCTGCTTCTATTGCTCATGAAACCAAATCAACCCAAAGACGTCAATTATTACTTTTGAATGATTTTCAAAATTATATTTCTAGTAGGAGATATTGATTTATCCTATCGATTTTTTTTATAAAGACCCTTTCCAATTATTCAGCATCTGGTAGTCACTAGCCTCAAAAAATTAAATTTTCACATTTTGCTTTTGCCACTTTCAAGTTATCAGAAGCCTCTTAAATGTTGACTGATCCAAGTGTGCCCCCTTTATGCCTGTCTAATGTTCCTTTTGTGTTGGCAAAATTGCTCCTTGGGGACATGCTGACTGGGCAACTGCAGAAATAGAGATTTAGATGTAAGAAAGGACTTCCTTACAACCAGAGATAGGAAACGCTGTAAAAGCTTTTCAAATCCTTTCCAAAATAAGCCAGGGAAATGAGTAATTAGATCACTGTCTTGGAATCTTCCCCAAAAGTCTGTGCAGTCCTTCCTGTAAGTCCCTCCGGCCAGACATCTGAGGTACCAGGGCCTGGGGCCTCTGGAGTTCCTCCGAGGGCTAATTCCTGCCCTGACGCCTGACGTACGTTTGTAACCACCAGAGTGTAACTGCCCACCTGTTAAGGTGTGGTGTGGAGGGCGGGAGTTGACCCCTGTCTCCTTAAAAGTGCCGGCTGGGGCTGGGAGGCGTAGCTAGAGAAGAGGGAGAAGTAAAAGAAAAGAGGAAATTTGGGTTTGGGAGGGGAGCGTTTTATATAAGCCAGAAAAGCACAACGAATAGTGGCATTTACAGGTTTATCTATAGAAGTGAACTGCGAACTGGTTGACTGTTGATGCTTTTCCAGGCTCTGGGACTCCTCAGGGGATGGATGGGGGTGGGAGGGGGGGATGAAGACACCCTCCTCTCTCCATGCAGAAAAAAGTCTGCGTGGAATCTGTGGTCTCCAACCAGGCAGGGGCTGCGGCCCGGAGAAGCTGCAAACACCTGGGGACTGAGTAGGTGCCCACAGTTAGAAGCCTCCAGTTAGGAGCGCACAGGCCTTCCTCACCTGGCAGGCTGACTTTACCTGGGTAGAAAACAAATGAGACAAGGAAAAGCCTAAAGTTGGGGGGGATCTGGAGCTGAGTGAATGTGAATTGCCATCTGGCCTCTTGTAGGGCTGAGATTCCCACGCCCTTCCCACCCCCGCCCAACCCCCGCAGGCCCTGAGCATCAGGTGTGACTCCATGGCCAACGCAATACCTGCCAGGCATGCACAGGCGAGGGTGTCCAGGGGCTCCCTGGACACAAAAGCTGTGTCCACTTCCTAGCATTAAAGATTAACCACCCGGACTTCGCTGGCATTCCCATTAACAAGCTGATTATTACTGCTGACAAGGGATCAGTGCCGCCAGGGGCCAGCTCAGCACAGAGGTCAATGCCACCTCTCAAGCCAGGCTGCCTGGGTGCCCCTCCTAAATCTTACCCCTTCTGTGGCTCATTCTCCATCAGTGAACCGGGACCCACGGTACTCCTAACCTCAGAGGGCTCCTAGGAAAGCACTCAGCACCCTACATGCACAATCCGTGCCTGTTCAGTAAATGCTGGCTACCATGCCCTCATCCCTGCCTCCCCCTGAGCTGTCCTCACACTTCTGTTCTTGCTTCCATCTGATCATTACTGACGCAAAGCTAGGCTGAGGTACGTGGAAAGACCATGGACACAGTCATTTATCCAAGTCATTCAAATGCACGTGTGTATACACGTATGTGTGCGTATATGTACATGTATGTGTGCATGTGTGTGTTAGCCCCTGTGTGTTTCAACTCTTCGGCAAGTGCACATGTAAATGAAATACCATGGCAGCAAGCACTCATACAATTTTCTTCAGTGAAAAGGCTTAAAAACACACCCTGTGCTGGTTTCCTTCCCTTGCCTGTCTCCCTTCCTTTCTCCCTTACCAAAGCTTTCTGGGATCACCTCCCAATAGCTTCTTGCTCTCACATCCCAGCAGTGGAGTCTGATCTAAGGGAAACTAGAAGGCTGGCAACTTAGCGTCTTTTCCCAGGATTCAGGATAATATCTTCCCTACAGAAAACACACATTCCTATAAGAAAGTTAGAATCAAAAAACAGTATCAAGTTGTGGTTGGTCATTTCTCCACCACCTCCGTGTTTCCGGTATTGGGACACATGACATTGTGGTGTGGGGGGGCTGTGATGTAGCAGCTAGATTATGAGAGTTGACTACATAGGAGATATACTGTTACATAAATAAGTCTCAGGCCCCGTGCAGTCCAGTCTTTAAAGAAACCCAGGCTAGCAGCCACATGTCATTAAAAATTAATTCTAGTATTTCCTAACCTCCTCCAGAGAATGCTAATGGGAATTGACTTTTCTCTCCTCTCCCCTTCTCCCCAGCTATGTGAGGGTGTTACATCCTTTCTTCTGGCCCTGACACCTCCTGGCTCCCTGAACACTCTGCCCATAAAGCTTTTTTCTCTCTCAACAAATTCTTTCTCCAGCTAGCTTTTAGTGAGGTAAATAAACTTAGCCTCTCCATATACATTAATTTTCTCTCAGCTTCCAAAGTCTTCATAATAAAGAACTTGGGAGCTGACTCAACTGTTTTCCAGTACAAAGTGGCAGGCATGAGAGAAATGTGAATATTTATACATAAATACTTTTGCCCATATTTAACTTTCCTCCCTGGAACATCTTGGTGAATTCTACCAATAGAGGTCCAATATCTGTTTGAATTAACCAAAGCTCTTTCCACTCTGGGTTGAAACATCTTTTCCTTTACTTTTCTCACTGGAGTGAGTATGATTTCTTATAATATCCTATTGTGTTGCCTGCTAATTCTGGCTGTGTCCATTAGTGTCCTGCTCAGCAAACTTGGATTTGAAAAATGGGTAACTAAATCTTCATCTATTAAAGGTGTTTTTCTTTCACTGGCAGATGCCATCTGTTCCTCTTCACCTCAGTATAACCCTCCATCCCTCCAATATCCTCTTAAGATGTTTGCATTCCACTTGCTTTTTGTCCAAGTGTACAATTGATTTGCAGACATTTTTTAAGAGGAGAAATAAGAAGCATTAAAAATAGAAATAATAATAAAATATTACCCCCAAATAAAAGAGACATGGAAACAGATTTTTTTTAATAAAAAGAACCCATACATAATACTTGAAAGATTGGAAATGACAAAGAAAATAATTTTTAAAAAAGATCTTGATGCAGGAAAGACAATTATGAAATGGCTGGAAATAGCTGGAAACTAACTTTTGGCAGAGATGAAGGGTACACATTAGAAGAGAAAAAATGGTTGTCTGATTCCAGTTTAAAGACAGTCTTTTAAAACTCTATGTGCCATTCAAATTTGTGTAGATGTGCCAGGAATCTCCAGTGTCCATCCTGGGCTTTGCATGTTTTTAGTTGAATGACTATATGTGTTTTAAGGTCTTCCATCCAGGTCACAAGCTGATTTACTTACTTACAATGAGCTCTCAGGTAGAACACAGTTCTTAATGCCAAAGAAAATTGAAGACAGAGCAACACATTCAGTTCCATTTCTATTCATAATGTGGTCAAAGAAAACTCTAGTCCCTGAACTTATCTTCCAGCTTGTCATGTGCCATGCAAAGATCCTGTGGGGGCTTCATGCCTGCCCTTTATGGAAGATGAGGGATATAACTGACTCCCAAGGAAAGAACCTTTGAGATCCAAAATGTACTGAGTTCGATTTGTTTGTCATCAGGTTTTTCATTTGCTCAAGTCTGATATAGATGGAAAACATCATTAGCAGCCCCTGTTTCAAAGGCAAAATGCATTCTGCATTGTATATGAGCTGGGTAATGTCAAATGGTCATGATTGCAGCGTAGGAGTTGTTTTCATTTGTTTTATTTCGACTCAAGTCAGCAAACAATGAGTATGTTTGTCATTTTCAAAGCAATAAAGTCCCAAACCACTTGTGGCTGGTGGTCTTTCATCTCCACAGGGCATTCCACCCAATAATCACCATCTGCCCGAGACGCCTACAAATGTCAAAGTTCCACTGGGTTTCTCTAAAACCTGATTCTGCTTTCAGCAGTTTTGAATAAACTGCAGGGCCACAATTTACTTCTATTGTCATTTTTCAGGGATACAGAGAGAAATACATCTGCTATTTTAGACAAGAAGCCCATGGGAAGAGTACTCACACAATCGGAACAGCCGGTGCAGGATCATTCAATTCAGCTGCAATCAGAAAGGGAGAGAAAGAGAGAGAGAGAAGAAAAGCCCCCATCTCGTTATGTGTAATGTTCCTTTCTGAGACAGTGTTTGAAGAAGGAGTAGGCCTTGTGATAAAAACATATATTCTTTTTCATCATATTGGATGTAGTCAACCAAGAATTAATCATTAGTGAGCCATTAAAGAATCCCTTGTAAAAGAGGAGACTAATTTCTGATGACAGAAATGACATTTTTATACCCAGGCTCCTGTAATTCCCTATTGTAAATAGTTACCATGCTATGCCCCCATACAAATTTGGAATTGAGAATTAAAGACAAAAAAGTTATAGTAAGTTATCTTTGGCTATGCAACAAACCGTCAAGGCTTAATAGATTACAACAAAAAGGATTTATTAGCTCACAGTAATCTTGGATCAGCAATTTAGGATGAGTTCAGCTGGGTGAATCTTCCGCTTGTCTCAGTTGGAGTCCCTCATGCAGGTGCAGTCAGCTGATAGTGCAGGTGAGAGCTGATTGGTCTCAGATAGCTTCACTCATGTTTCTGGTTTTCATGCTGGCTGTCATCTGTAGATGTATGGGGGAATCAGCCCTGTGTCTCCAACAGGCTAGCCCAAGTTTGTTCGCATGTTGGTGATCACAGGGTTCCAAGAGGAAGCAAGAGAACCAATCCCAATACACAAGCATTTTCAAACCTCTGCTTACAGCATGGCTCCTATATCCCATTGGCCAATACAAGTCACATGGCCAGGCCCAGGACCAGTGTGGGCAGAAAATATTCAAGAGATATAGGCTGGCAAGAATAATCAGGACCATTACTCCAATTGTCTACCACAAAGTATTCTTGAAAATACTTTTATCTCTGTCATCAGACCAAAATTCTGGAACTTAGAATCATGCAATCATGTGACAGAATGGATCTCAGATTTCTACAAATCCTTCCTTTGACAGTTTAAATTCAGAAAGGTGACTTATAACTAATATGTTAACCATGAAGGTATTAGAAAGCATCTGGGATCATTGCATTAGCAGTTTGACTTAATATTTAGGATAGATAAAACTATTTATACAAGTCAAAAAAAAAAGAAAATAAATCTGTCAGGATTAAAAAGTATTAAAATTATTTTCAGAAAGAAAAGACAGAGCTCACTCAGGTCGGCAGGTAAATAAGTAGACATAATTAGGGAAAGCCAACTGAAGATCAAGGTGTCATATTTTCTTAGATTCATAAGGTAATGCTTCTTAAACTTTAATGTGCATATGAATCACTCTTCCAGGGAGGTTTGTAAAATGTATTTGCCTGGGAGACATTTAATTCTTACAGGTGTTGTTCCCAGAAATCATATAGACTGCAGAGGATGTATTCTGAAACCTAGATTCCTCCCCCTACCTCAGGAATTACAGGAGCCTGGGTATAAAAATGTCTTCCCTCTATCCCAAGACCACTTCCTCCTGAAGTCAGTGTTTTCTTTTCATCACTGTAGTTACTGTCAACTGCAGCAGAGAAGAGCTGAATTCTATGTCCCCACTCCCTGGCCCGGCTACTGGTCTAAAAGGGTTTTGAGCCCAGGTCAAGTTCTCAGGAAGTACCAATGGGGAATGGGAAAAGTAGAACAGGAAAGTGTCTCAAACCAGCATGGTGAAGGGGAGAGAACCAGAGTGGAATTGGTGGGGAATGAGGAAAATACAGCACAAGAGAAGACACGGAAACTAAGGATGGAACCAGGAGGACTGACTGAGCTGATGGCTACAGCCAGCCCCAAAGCACAAAATCAGCTTTAGTTTATAGTATCTTTACAGGGTTGTCCAGGGGGAAGTAACATAGACAAAATGGGAAAGTAGCATAAACAAAAGACACAGTTTTGGTCTTATAGTACAATTTGGAAAGGTAAATGACTTTAACAAAGACCAACCATCTTGTTAATGGTTTCTGCTCAACTTCATTAACATATGACAAGAAGTAAGAAGGGTAAGATCACAAGGATCTCAGCATAATTGACAGAACAAAGGAAAAACTTTGTGACTTAGTGGTTACTACTTAACTTTGTTAGCATATGATAAGGAGAAAAAAGGGAAAGATCTCAAGGATCTCTGCATAGTTAACTATAGAAAGAAAGGGCAGAGGGAGCATGAAAAGAGGAAAATGGCTGTTTCAGAAATGGAGGAGAAGCAGTTGGGGGTTCATTCTCTGAATGTTCCCCGGGCTGTGAGGACTCTGCCATCTCACAGCCCACTCTCTACAGAAAAGGAATTAAAGACAATGAAGTGTGTGTTTTCAGGCCAGTTACCACCACAACCAACTGGGACTAAGGCATGCTGAGGGCCTGAGGGAAACTGTGCAGGACATGACTTAGATAGAGTCCTCCCACCAATGGGGAAAGGTCAGGGTGTTTGTGCTGTTGGGTGCTCAAGGGCACTCAGGAAGAATGGGTTCCCCAGCACATGTCGCTTCCTTAGGCACACAACTTATCAGTTAGAGAAATGCCTCAGGCAGAGAGAGACTGGTTTCCAAGAGGAGATTTCACCTTGTACAGAATAACACAGGAGGAATATGAATGAGGCTAGTCCTTCCATCTTCACTGTCCTTAGAGAGCTAACCACAAAGTCAGGAATAGCTTAAATTTATAAAAGCTACAAGTAAATCCCAGGCAAACACATTAAAAGTAAAACATTATAAACAACCCTGTTCCTCGTTTCCATTTGGTTTATGTTATTGTTGTTATGCAAACCTCAGCTGCCTTAAATAAATGATTCGTTTTCAACATAATCTACCCAAGTCACTCAATAGGAAAGCAAAGTTTTATAGGGTTTTTTACTTGTATTTTTTTCTATTAGGAAGAAATATTAGTTAGATCTGGGTTTCATTTTGTTCCTATCACTTCCCAAAACTGTGACCTTAGCCAAGTTACGATCCCCAAACTCTAGTTTCCTTATCTGTTAAACAGGAATAGCAATTCTGACTGCAGAGAATGGTAGCAAGGATTGATTGAAAGAAGTGTGGTGAAGCAGCTCATCCATGAAAGGCCAAATGTCCTCCTTTCTAACTCTACAATACTACCCTCTCTCCCTCCCTGCTGAAGACAAAATTCAGTTCTACTTAATCAGTCTATGCTGAAGTCTTACTGTGTGTGGAATGCATATGCATACATCTTGGATTACACAGGAAGTGCGGAGCTAATAACCTTTTTTTCCCAGTAGCTTTGTGCCTTGGATAAAGACAGACATATAAAAAAGTAACTCAAAAGAAATCAGGTTGTGGTAAGTACTATTTTAAATATAAACAGCACCATGCTCTTATCCTACAGAGAGACAGAAATTATCTTCCATTTTCTTGTAATTTACATAACAGTAGTTGATTCCATAATTCACACTCAACTACTAGAGTCTGCAAAATTTTCACCAACTGTCATGTTCAATGGCATCGTATCACACATGAAAAAACCTTTAACTAACCTCTAATTGATCCCAACATTCCAAGGACTATGAGAAAGAGTTGAAAATAATTTAGAAACTGCTGACTATATCAGACATAGATTTAAACAAAACAGAGAGACAGAAGGTTTTCAAAGTAAGATTATTTTGTCAATTGGGTATGACAAAGGAAGAAAAATAAAAATTGTTTTTCAAGCTTTGAAAATCCTTTCTCTTGTGTTGAGATTGAACCAGGGAAGAAAACTAACCTTGGCTAATTACCTCTAAATGCCAGGTACTGTGATGGAGCCTTCATCCATAATTTTATTTGATCCAATCCACTCCCCCAAAGACCACCAGAGAAGCTTGTTGATCAAGCAAAGTTATGTTTGCTAGACTTAACTACAGTAAGAGGGAAAACTGCCATGACAGAATATAGTTTTAAGGCCTTTATCAGAGCCATATCTTGCAAGGTAGGGAAATTGTTGAAGCCAGCAAAATCTATGACACGTGGAGATAAGGGTCTTATAGGGCACTGTGATGAGTAAGTTGTCAGTCTTCGTAAGTAAGCTGTTTAATTGGTGTTATGAGATGAATTGTGTCCTTCTAAAATTTTTATGTAGAGGTCTTAATCCCCACTTACCTCAAAATAAGACTGTATTTGGAGATAAGCCCTTAAAGAGGTAATTAAGGTTAAATGAGATGATATGAGTGGGCCCTAACCCAACATGACCAGCATCTCAGTCCATTTGTGCTGACAAAATACCATAGACTGGTTAATTTATAAGGAAGAGAAATTTATTCCTGACAATTCTGAAGGCTGGGAAGACCAAGATAAAGTCATCAGCAGGTCTGATGTCTGATAAGGGATCCAATTTCTCCTTCCAAGATGGTGTCTTGTTGCTGCATCCTCCAGAGGAGAAGGATGCTGTGTCTTCCATGGTGGAAGTGATGGGAGGGCAAGGAGACAAACTCCCTTGGAAGCCTCTTTAATAAGGGCATTAATTTATTTATAAGGGCAGAGCCTTCATGACTTAATCACTTCCCAAAAGTCCATACCTTGTAAAATCACCACCATGGTGATTAAGTTTCAACACATGAATTTTGGGAGAATGGGGGGTAATTAGCAGCTCCCATGGAAAAGTCTCTAACAAGTGCATGCTTCTCTGGTCCTCCCCAAACAGTTACAGTCTCAGGGGGAGCTGCACACCTGACATGAATATAAAGTACACACCAGGGTACAAAGAGACAAGTCCCTTCCTCTATTTTAGCACCTGCAGCAGGAAATGGGGACATCCCAGATAATCAGTGTACTTGAATCCTGGGCAGCTGGAGACCAGACCCTTTCTGACCCTCAGATCGAACCTCTTCCTGAAATCTAGCCCCAGCAGGCTCTGCACAGTGCCCCGAAGTTGCCATGTCCCCCAGCACTGAGGCATGCAGATCTCTTCCTACAGAATTCCCCCGCTGCCCTGCCCAGTCATCCCCCTGAGATTCAGAGTTCAGTTCAGCCTTCCAGAAGGATGATTTCCTGAGACCACCCATGTCAGAGCCCCCATAAATACACAATAGCTCTCCTTTGAGAGACTCTTTCTCCTTGTAGTTGCATTTTCACTCACATCCCTCCCGAGAAGTCAGCTCCCTGGAGGCCCAGGCTCTGCCCACTTCTGCTCTCTCCTGCGCTCAGTACCAAGCAGCAAGACTAGCACATAGGAGACACCAAATAAATAGCTATTGATGAATAAATACATGAATGAACACATTCTTAAGCAGCCCAATTTAGAATTTTCACAAATTGTTCCCGCTTGTTAATGACTAAAAACATTGTTCTTTTACCTCAGTGATGAGGCAGCTCATATTTTCAATGAGAAACATGATGACAGACATTAAAATAACCCAATGAGGCATGAGGCATACAGTCCCCTTAACTGGGTGTTCCCAGAGACTCATTTTTTTAAGACTAAAAAAAATTTTTTTAAGTTTTTATACAGTCTTTAGTCCATTCAACGTTAGGGCATATATCAGTTAACTAGTGCTGCATAACAAGTGTCTCCAAGGCCCAGAGGCCAAAAGCAACAATCATTGATTATTGTTCATTCTTCTGGGGGTTGACTGGCATGAATGGATCAAGGCAAGTCTCGGCAAAGGGTGGTTTTGCTGCACGTGACTTTCATCCTTCTCAGGGCTCCAGTGGGCTAACTTGGGCTTGCTTGTATGATACCAGTGGGCTACCCCAAGCATGTTATTGTGCTTCCAGGGGGCTACCCCAAGCATGTTCTTCTCCTGGAAATGACAGAAGCAAAAGAGATCAAGTGGAATCACAAGAGTGATGGTCTTCTGTCATTTCTGCCCACATGCCATTCTCAACCAAGCTCAATGTGATCAAGCCCAAGTTGGGGGCTGGGGAAGTGCCCTCCTCCAGCAATGAGATCACAGTGAGGGCATGGGTGCAGCAATGGAAAATCAAGGCCAACAGGGCAATCTACTTCAAGATTAGAGGTCAAGCGAGTGATAAGCATTTAGATAAACAAATGGCCAAATGGCAATCAAATCCCCAGTCAGCATGTAGGTTTAAATTCCTTTGAAAAACAGTCAGAACCAGCTCTTCAAACTGTCAAGGTCACCAAAAGCAAGAAAAGTATGAAAATTCTCACAGCCGAGAAGAACCAAAGGAAACATGATCGATAAAAGTAATGTAGAGTCCTGGATAGTATAATGGGACAGAAAAAAGGATATTAGGTAAAATTTAAGACAATCTGAATAACATATGGGCTTCAGTTAGTCATAATGTGTCACCATTGGGTAATTAGTTGCAAGGAAGGTACCATACTCATGTTAGGTGGTAACAATGAGAGAGACCAGGTAAGGGCTATATGGGACTTCTCTGTACTTTGAACTTTTCTATAAATTCCAAAATGACTCCAAAATTAAAAGTTTATTTTACAAAATAAATAGTCAGAGATGGAGTATAGTTTTTGATAGGAAGATCATTTCTTATCAAGACTCATCAAGTTCTTAACCTTCTTACTATCTCAAATAGTAGAATGGAAGATTTGCTGTCTATGGGGAAAAGTTCCTTTTCTGAGTCTCAAGGACCAAAGATTTGTACCCACCCGAGACCTCAGAGAGGAATTGGAGTTATGGAGGGAGGGCTCCAGTCAGAATCCCCAGTCATGTAGAAGAGAACAGCTGCCTCAACCGCTGGGATGTGGGATTGTTAGCCCCCAGCCCCTGTACACCCTTCCTCTGGCTCTTTCCTGCCTCATCCCATTGTGGTCCTCTTCCTCCCAGCATGTGTCCTCTCCCCTTGCCTACCCTTCTGTTTTGTCATCTCTCCAGAAAGTAGGACTGGGTGAACCGGAGACCCAGCTGTAATTCTGGAGTAACACAATGTAAACAGGCTAACTAACGTTTACAGCTACAGTGGGATCAGGGTGGCCCATTTTATTTCATTTATTTCTCAAAATTTAATTCAAATCTCACCTTTTTTAAAAAAGGTGCAGCCTTTATAAACTGTGCTTTCTCTGGATGCAGGAAGCCCTTATACCATCTAAGGGGGGGGTCCAGCCTAACTGTAAGTCCCTTGAAGGCAGGGACCACCTTGAATACAGTCTGTATGCAAAGATTGAACAAAATGCTGGGTCATGTGGCCCCACCCCAACCCTGTCAAATACCCTAGGAAGGAGGATGCTCTCCACCCTTCCCTGCCCCTTCCCTGGGGCACAGCAGCATGAAGACACAGCTCGCTGCCATGGCAACGTGGCATTCCCTCAAGTAGACCACGCTCCATGGCGGTGGGAGCAGCTGCTACCGCTGCGTCTCCACCAGTGCCATTTCTGCTTCTCCGAACTTTATATTGGCTGGGATAATAATACAAATTAAGGTATTTGCTGATTTCTATTACCATTTTTTGGTAACTCACTTTTTCCATATTAATGCATGGAAAAGAGATTGTTGGCAAACATACCATTTCTTTCACTGAGAAAAAGCTTTAAATGCTCAGTCATGTTTTTCTAATGCAATTCAGTGCTTCCAAATTTATTTACTGCTGCCTCAGTAAACCCAAGTAAATCATGCTTTTCTACATGCACGCGATGCCCATGCTGAGAAGAGATTTGCTAATAGGCTGTGCTTGTTGGTCCTGAGCCTCACTCTGCACCTGGAACAGCCGCACAGAAATGCCAGTTGGTCACAGAGGGAATGTTGGTGAAGACATCTTGCTTCATCCTTAAAAGAGTTTCCGTTTAGAGGTGGCAGGAACATGAACCAATAAAGGGGTAAAAGGAGACTCATTATGCATTCACCAAGGTCAAATTTCCAAATAGTAGTTATAAAGCATTTTTTAATTTAGGTTTTATTACAAATTTGGAGATACAATTACATTGTTTGGTGTCCTCTGACCTTGCCTAGAAATGCTTTTGGGCTCAGGGAGTTTATGTACATGATTTTCATGTGGATATGTCTTAATATGTAGTATTATAATTATATAATATGTAATATAAAAATACTATCCAGTGTATATATTAATAATTATATATAATTATAAAGTCATGTATAATTATATAATATATAAAATTATGGGTACTCCAATATAATTAAAATATATAAGCACACTTACAATATGTATTATGTATGTATTAGGCACATTTGTAACTAACTGCAGCTTTAAATGTCAGACAATCTCCGTGTTTCCCTGATCAAATGAACATTTGGTGAGAGGGTGCTGCTGAAGGGAATAGAAGAGGAGACCAGGAGGAGGCAAGTTCAAAGCTGAAAAAGATTTTTGAGATTATCTTCCCGCCTAATGCTCTATTTTACTGGCCAGGAAAAATGAGGTCCAGAGGAAGAACTAACACACACAGCCCAACTTGTGGCTGAGCTGTGAATAAAATGATGGCATTGAAGCAAAATCACTTGGATTTGTCATTGGGTTGTGGACAAACGTGAAATAACACTCAAAGACTCCAGCACACAACTAAATGTCAATTAGTATCAACTTTGCCAGAGCCCAGCACACAGCGAGCACGCAGCACGGCTAAGGCATCCACCCCAGGCTCTGTCTCCCCAGTCTGGCCTGATGAATTACACTTCTCTGGTTTCCAGAACTCTTGTTGCTATTTTCTTCTCTAGCTCCATTAGCAGGTTGGGAATGGTGTTCTGGCTTTTTAATTAAAAATAATAATAATTAAAGTACTAAACACAGTGTTGACTAAAAACAAACCATTACTCTTCCTTAATTACTTAGGCCTCGTAATTTATCTTTGTATTTGGCAAGCCTGAAAAAGGAATAAATCAATGTTGGATCCAAAATTTAATGACTTGGGGCGGGGGGGGGGGGGGGGGTGGAAAAAATTAAACCTACCAGAGCATCACAAAAAGGCAGGAGCCAGGTGTCTGGGCTGTTTTACAAGTTGTCATGTTCTACCAGTGAAAAGAAATAACTATTGCTGGTTATATATAAGCTAACTCCAAAGCATCTTACTTTGTTTACAAGTCACCTTTTATTTTTGTGGTTGAGCTCATAAGCATGCCCCAAATTATTCAGAAAAAAATGGGATAGAGTTTTAGAGACTGAAAGTACTTCTTACACTTATAATGCATAATTAATGTTCCAAACTACATGTCTATCAAGTTTTAAAGCTTCACCCTTACGACTAACATGTGCATATTTTTATTTTTTCTTATTTTTTTATTTTATTATTAAATCATAGCTGTGTACATTAATGTGATCATGGGGCACCATACACTGGTTTTATAGACCATTTGACATCTTTTCATCACTCTGGTTAACATAGCCTTCCTGGCATTTTCTTAGTTATTGTGTTAAGACATTTATATTCTACATTTACTAAGTTTCACATGTACCCTTGTAAGATGACATGTGCATACTTTTAAAATGGACAAAGCATGTTTGCACATATGAACTCATTTGTTTCGACTGTGTCCTATTCCTAAAAGTCACAGAAGTAGTCTACAAACATATGGTTAGTGTAGAAAATTGAAGAAGCATAGAGAGGAAAATAAAACATCACCTTCAATGTCAAGCCCTTCTTCTACTTCCAAACTCTAAGGACCTTAAGGCATCTGACAAATGACCACAGCAGTCATTTGGTATTTGCCTTTCTATAGCAGTGCTTGCTATCCAATAGAAATGTAATGTGAACCACATCTGTGTATATAATCTTTGATAGCCACATTTTTTAAAAGTAAAAGAAATGAATAAACCTAATTTTCATAATAATATGTTTTATGTTACATAGTATTCCAAAACACTGTTACTTCTTTTTTTTTTCTTTTATTGTTGGGGATTCATTGAGGGTACAAGATAGCAGGTTACACTGATGGCATTTGTTAGGTAAAGTCCCTCCTATAATTGTGTCTTGAACCCAAAAGGTGTGTCACACACAAGAGCTCCACCCCACTCCCTCCTTCCCTCTCTCTGCTCTTCTTTTTCCCCAACCCCCTCCCTCCTTCTCTCTCTCTCTGCTCTCCCCTTCCCCCACCTCCCACCGTGAACTAAGTCATTAATTGTCCTCTTATCAAGATTGAGTGCATAGGATTCATGCTCCTCCACTCTTGTAAAACATTGTTATTTCAACATATAATCAATATAAAATTATAATAAGATCTTTCACATTCCTTTCTTGTATAGGCCATCAAATTCCAGTGTATACTTCATACTTTGAGAACATTTCAATTCAGACAAGCCACATTTCATGTACTCACGAGCCCTCTGGGGCAGTGACTACCCGTGCAGCTCAGGGCCTTCCTTTCAGTGAGAGAGAGAGACAGAGACTGTGGAATGCCGAATCAGTTAAGAGTTCTTTTGCTGCCAGGAACAAAACTAATGATGACTTAAATAATAAAGGCTTTAATCAGCCCACATAACTGGAAGGCTGGAGGTGGGCAGTTTCAGAGGGGGGCCTGGCAGGCTCCAGGTTGGCATCTGCAATTCCCTCAACCTTCCCCTGTGGTTGTAAGATGCTTCTTCCCATTCCAGCCTCCAAAGACAGGAAGCTGAAGGAGGATGGCTGGGGAAATGAGAAAGAGCTCTTCATTCATGGAGAGGAAAAAATCTTTCTCGGATGCCCTCTTTATTATAACTCTCAGCCAGAAGAGATGACAAGCCCTTCCCTGGTCGCAAGGGAAGCTGGGTAGACAGGTGTCTGGCTATTTTGGTCTCTGTAGTAGACAGGAATAAGAGAAGAGGGTTGAGAAGGGGGTTAATAGAGAGGCAGCCAAAGAGCTGCCATGTATAGATCTAAAAGTAGAATTCCTGGCTCAAACAGCAAGGACAGACTCTTCCAAGACACACTCCACGTGGGCTGTGCCGATTTACACTTTCTCCAAAAATGTGTAAGAAAATACGCTTCAGCCCGTCTGCGGCAGCGTTGGGCATTGTCAGATTCTTGAGTATCACCTTCATTTCGTCCAGAAGTTAAAAAACTTTCCTCGGTCACAGCTGAGAAGGGACTGAGCCAAGATTAATCTTTTAAACCCAGGTCTCTGACTGCAAACACGCTACTTAAGGCATCTGACAAAGTGTAAGTTCATGAAAACCAAAAGTGTCAGTAAAGAGTCTCAAACTGAATTGTGGGATCAGTTTGAAAACTCAGTTTAAGATTCAGTCCCTGCTGAGGATAAACTCTCATATTTATAAAAATCCATAGGTGCCCAGTGCTTGACTAACCACCAGAAAAACCGATCTCGGGAGGCACCGAGTGATGTCCCCTCTGTGAACTACTCGGGATAGCTTTCATGCTTGAAGAGAAGGTAAAAATAATGACGGTAATGGTGGCTCATAATCCTCAAAGTTCTTTTATGTGCATCATCTCCTATGGTTTAAAAAAAATAAAACAAACCTTTTAGACTCAGAGAAATTAAGTAACTGGGTCAAGATCAAACCTTTGGGCTAGGACCCAGGTCTTGGATGCTAGGACATGTGAGAAAGACCTTGGACACCAGAGGTCAGGGAGAGTTCCTTCTCTCCTATTACTGAAACCTTCCCAAAGATCTAGGCACCGAGTTTAATAACAAACTTACAGAGCATTGTTTACATGAGAAGCACTGCCCTGAACCCTTTACATCCTTTACATGTGTTAGCTTATTTAATTTCACATTAGTCCTATGAAGTTACGCATCAGCCAACAAACAAAACTTGCAAGGGCCCGCAACAGTAGACACTTACCTCTCATTAATGTGTACCATCCAGTTTGGTTGTAATTTAGCTGATCTAGGGTGGGCTCAGCCAGGCATGGCTTTAAGCCAAGTGTGTTTCTGATTAACATAAATACCATCCTGCTGGAAAATTTCAGGATCAGTGAGCCTTAAGCATAAACACTATTTTCTCAGTATTCCTGAATGGGAATGGAATGTCTTGGTAGAAATGGATGGACTCCATCAACTAGAAAAATGCCCCATAGCCTTGCAAGAGGGACTTTGCCTAACAATTGCAATCAGTGTAACCTGGCTTATTGTACCCTCAATGAATCCCCAACAATAAAAAAAAAAAAAATGCCCCATTGCCACCTCTATCAAAGAGTCAAATGGAATGGAGAAAAGGGCATTGGATGTGATAAGCAGGAGGTCATTGATTAAGCCCTCACATGAACTCCTGCACCAGGCACCATCTCACAGGTTTCTCTAAAGCAGTGATTTGAGAATTGTACTCAAATTGTACTCCCTGGACCAGCAGCCCCAGCATCACTGGAGAACTTGTTAGAATTTCTCAGACTCCACCCCAGATCTACTGAATCACAAATGCTGAGGGTAAGGCCCAGCAATTTGTGCTTTAACAAGCTTTCCAAAGGATTTGGATGCTTCTACATTTGAGAACCACTGATCTAGGAGAAGCTGGAGAGTTATACAGAGCATTCACTATTGCTGAGCTGCTGAAAGGTCGAGAGTGTCTACTATTAACACTCATATTTCTGGTTGAGTGAACCCTGCCTTTGTCTGACTATATGTGCAATAGTCAGGACTGCATTCAGTCTTCTCAGTCCCTGTCCCACAGAGAGACCCCCTAACTTATCACTGGGCTTTGACTTCTTTCAAGATCAAGTTTTAGAAAACACATATGTCATCCTAAATTGGCCCCTGGATCTGTGTGTGTCTATGTGTGTGTGTGTGTGCGCGCGCGCGCGTGCCATAATGAACATTAATGGGACAATTGATGAAATTTGAAGAGGTATAGATTAGACAATAGTTTTGCTTCCACCCTAATTTCCTAATTTTTACAACTGAACCATGTTTATGTAAAAGAAGGTGATTATTTTTAGGAAACACATATTGAGTATTTAAACTCAAGGGGCATACTCTTTGAAAATTCAGGAAATATTATTTTGTGTGTGTGTGTGTAGAAAGAATGACAAAGCAAATGTTGTAAAGGTTAATACTTAGAAAATCTGAGTGAAGAGTATGCAGGGATTCTAGGCACTGTTTTTTCCAGTTTTTTGTATTATTTTGAAATTAACAATTTACAAAGGAAAAATAGAGTCACTATGACTTATGCTCCAACTGTACGCAACTGACTTTACAGAATCTCGTGTTTCATATGCTGTGACATCTTGGAGTATGTTTCCCTCCCTCTGGAGGAAATAGGAGATACCTACAGGTATGCTTATGGAGACAGGGCCGTCACAAGGTAAGGGGACATATGCCAACACAAGCTTCTTGGGGGCCCCCAACCTGGTGATCATCACAGCTGGAAATGTCCCTCTCCCTCCGAATTCTTGTGACTTTAGTGTCTGTCCTACAAGATTAATGATCATTTTTGATATTGAGACGTGGTTTAAGGGAACACCTCCTGGGGCCAAACAGCCCCGGTTCAAATCATGCTTCATCCACATTCTACCTGTGTGCCTCAGGAAAGCCACTGTGTTCTCACCTGTGAAATGGGAATGGTAATAGTAACACATGAAAGTGCTGAGAGCAGTGCTGAGTACAGGGCGAGTCAGTCAGTAAGCGTTTACTGTTGCTATTACCCCCATCCTCGTCTTCATCATAAGTCACTTCATATATCTAGGGCTCCAAATCCAAAGAGATGTTTATTCCCAGTACATTCATAGGGTGTTCAATTCATTTGGTCCATCCTCTCACTTTACACCTGATCAAACAGAGACCAGGAAGGTTAGGTAACTTGCCCAAGGTAACCCCGCTTGTCAGTATTACTCACCAGTTTGAGTCATTTGTGCCCGAAATTGTTTCTGCCAGCACACTGTCAAGGTTGGGGGTTAGAAAGAGCAGTGGTGTGTGCCCTCCTGGCTTTTCCAGAGAAAGTCTTTAGGTAAGATGCAGTTTTGCCTTGGGAGGACCAGGCGCCTCCTGACATGGGAATAACATCCCTCACCAGAGTCAGCAGAATGAGAGACTGTGAGGCAGCACGGGCGCACCAGCTGGTAATTCATCTTTTAAACATTTGCTATTTGAGAGCACTGGGAAGGAGGGGGCATGGTACAACAAGAGTCATAAAACTGTGGGTTTAAATTGACCTATTAACTTGGGCAGATCCCTTACCTTTCCTAAGCCCCTATTTCTGTGTCCACAAAATGCAATTAGCAATACTTCGCTTCCAGTGTGGTGACAAAGATCACACAAGATGCCTGTTAAGGAACAGGTCTTGGGCCATGGGCATCCAATGACTGATTATTCTTTGACCCAAAACAGGGGATGGCCGACTTTGGGGCAGAGAAACAGATGGCCAAGTTGAGGCCAACAGGAAGAGGCCATGAGAGGTGGAGAGCAATACCTGGAAATGTCTCTGCCCTGAGAGAAGTAAAGAGAACCCAGAATCCTGAGCCCAGTCTTTTTCATTCACACGTTAATTGGGCAGGCCTAGGACGGAGATCTTCACCTGCAGCTATGTCCTCAAGGAAGCCTGGACAATAGCAATCTTTCATTTTGTAGTCTCATGCTCTCGGTAGTGTTGGGTTTCTCCTGCAATTAATTAACTGGCTGCAATTAATTAGCAAATTAATTAGCAAAGCATTATGTGGTGTAGAGCAAAGGGCATTGGATTTGGACTGGGACAAATCTGATATAAAACTGGCAACTTCGAAATTACATGACGTTGGGCAAGATACTCAATGTTTGTGAGGCTTGATTTCTTTGCTTATAAAATAGTGGGTAATTGTTCTGGTTAATATTGCTGTATAGCAAACTATTCCCAAGACTAGAGATGTAAAGTCAAAACAATTTTACTTGTCTCACTGTTTTGTGGGTCAGGAATTTGGGAAAGGCCTGGCAGTTTGCACATGGGATGTCCCATGGCAACAGGGACCAGAGTGTCAGATGGCAACAGAGACCAGAGTGGGCTGAACACTCTGCACAGCTGGATGTCAGAGATGGCCTTTCACTGGGCTACCAGCTGGGAGCCCAGATGAGGATGTTGACCAGGCACCGAAGCACAGTCTCTCAGGTGTAGCAGTGTCAGGGTAGTTGGCCTTCCTTACATGGTAGCTGGCTTCTCCTACATCAAAAAAAAAAAAAAAAAAAAGAAGTGGCCTTTTCTGATGCAATCTTGGAAGTCAGACAGCATCATTTCCCCCATGCTCTCCTGGCCCCATTGGTCATGAGCTCACCCAAACCAAGGAGGGACACAGAGGACCATCTGAGAACGTATAGATATGCCTTAACATTTCCACAATGATAATACCCTGTTATCAGATTATTAAAAGGACTGGCTATCTAATCATTGTAAACTATCTTGCATATGGTACTATCATTGAGATTTTCATAATTATTTGCTTCTACCAAAGGAATAGGGTGCTGCATCTCATGAATTGGAGAGATGCATGTTTTAAGAGAGAAACACAGGTATATGGTGTTGTTTCTTTAAACCACAGATTCATAAAAACCTAATTCCTTAAAACCAGGCCAGCAACTGGTTGAATGCCAACATTGCTTAGATGAATTGACCAAATGCCTTCTCCAGATCCCTAAGATACATCAATGTCCTGCTTTCCTTCTGAGCACTGTGCGAATGTTGCTGAGTGATGAGAGGCTGTCTAAATGGGCAGAGCTATTGATTTTCTTTTATACCTTTTTTGAAAGCTCTTTGCTTACCAGGTGCTAAGCAAACAGCAGGTAAATGGCAGACCACACGGAAATAGATCAAGTGAGGAGCAACAAAGGCAGCTATGGCTTTCTGAACATGGAACTGGTTAAGCATCGGATGCCCCCTCCACATACACACACCCTGGGTTTTAGACTGAAAAGTGCGCGCCATTGTTCGCACTTGATTATTTGCCAATTGAGAACACAGCTCGCCCAGATGGTACTAAGTAGCATCATGGAAAGTATTTACAACCAGTCCCTGGAAATGAAGCTCCATCCCTGTCTAAAGAGGGCTGGCTGAAGGCTGAGCTGAGCTGAGTGCTGGTGACAGGGGAGTGGTGTGCCCCATGTCGAAGGATGAGGTTTACATCTTAGGTGTGCAAGTGCAAAATTGAGGGTACCCTTGGACATGATAAAGAAGGTCTGTCTGAGAGTCAGTCTCAGTGCTGACAGATAAATACAGGTTAAGAAATTTCTGGGTTTGATAGAGAGCACACCCAAAAAACCACTTATCAGCACTCCATTGCTGTGCTTATCTTCACCCTAGGGAAAAAAGGCAGAGGCTCCCTGAAGTAGTCAAAAGGCAGCAGACCGAAAATCACCTGCAACTGGCACCACTGGGAAAAAATCAACAACTGAGGGTGGAGAATGGTCCCCAGGGTATGGGTTGGCTCTTTTCCAATATGCATTGCCTGGAGGTCAGCCCAGTCCCAAAGAACTTGACTCAAAGAACAAACAGTAAAAGAGAATCTCCAGAGAGCAATACTTTTTCATGATGTCATATTTTCTGAATTTAAATGGATTATTGCTTTCAGAATACAGTGAGAACCATAGTAGGGCATTCTTGGGCTTTGTTTTCGAACTTTATGATATTCTTAGGGAAAAGACCTTGATAGGGCAGGTCTGCCAAGCTCTGTACTTGGAGCACATTTCCAAGCACTCGTTTTGAAGAACATCCACCTGACTCTCAATGGCAGATGAGAACAGGAGGCAGTAATTTCATTTCAACCAGAACACAAAGTTGGCTTTTCTATCTAAGAAAGGACGAAAAGCAAAGCTGCCTCATCCTACCTCACAATAATTCCTTTGTTTTCCCTGAGATGGACAGTAAAGTTCTTTACAATCATGGGGAGAGGAGAAAGAAAAGTGAGTTCTAAAGGTCCCCACTCTGCATGTGATGTGCCTTGGGCCAGGTCAGGCAGGCAACCTCACCAAAGTTAAATATTAAATTTTATTTAATTTTTCTATTTCAATAGATTTAGGGGTGAGTGCTGTTTTTGTTACTTGGATGAATTGCACAGCAGTGAGGTCTGTATTTTTAGTGTACCTGTCAATTGGCAGTTTTCTTTCCATCACCTCCCTTCCCAACCCTCCCCCCGTCTGAGTCTCCAATGTCCTTTGTACCATTCTGTGTGCTCCTGTCTACATGGAGCTAAGCTCCCACTTATAAGTGAGAACAAGCAGTATTTGGTTTTTTATTCCTGCATTACTTCTCTTAGAATAATGCTCTCCAGTGCTCTCCAAGTTGCCACGAAAGACATTATTTCACTGTTTTTATGGGGGCAGAGTAATAGTGTACACATTCTACATTTTCTATATCCACTCCTTGATTGGTGGGCACATAAGTTGAGTCCCTGTCTTTTTTTTTTTTTTTCCTTTTTTTTTTTTTTTTATTGTTGGGAATTCATTGAGGGTACAATAAGCCAGTTACACTGATTGCAATTGTTAGGTAAAGTCCCTCTTGCAATCATGTCTTGCCCCCATAAAGTGTGACACACACTAAAGCCCCATTCCCCTCCCTCCCTCCCTCTTTGAGCATCACAAGAATGGAGAAGCATGAATCCTATGTACTCAATCTTGATATGAGGACAATTAATGACAATCAAGGTTATGGGGGGGGAAGCAGAAAGAGGTTGAGTCCCTGTCTTTGCAATCAGGTGTTGTGCTGCGATAAACACACGATTGCGGGTGTCTTTTTGATATAATCACTTCTTTTCCTTTAGGTAGATACCTAGTAGTGGTAGTGCTTGATCGAACAGTAGGTCTACATTTTATTTCTTTGAAAAATTTCCATACTCTTTTTTATAGAGATTGTGCTAACTTACATTCCCACTAACAGTGTATAAGCAATCCCTTTTCACCACGTCTGTGCCAACATCTCCTGTTCTTAGACGTTTTAATAATGGCCATTATGACGAGGGGAAGGTCATAATGTTTCATCGTAGTCTAAATTTACATTTCCCTGATGACGACTGACGGTGAGCATTATTTCATGTGCAAATATTGGCCATTTGTATATCTTTTTTTGAAAAATGTCTGTTGATGTCATTTGTCCAATTTTCAATCAGATTTTTTTCCTTGCTAATTTGTTTGAAATTCTTAAAGATTTTATTAGTCCTTTGCTGGGAATACAGTTGGGAAATATTTTTCCCCATTCTGCAAGTTGTCTATTCACTCTATTGATTATTTCATTTGCTGTGCAGAAAATTTTTAGTTTAATTAAGCCCCATTTATTTATTTTTGCTTTGCTGTATTTGTTTTAGGAGTCTTAATCACAAATTCTTTGCCTAGGCCAAGGTTCACAGAGTTTTTATTTTAGAATTTTTATGGTTTCAGGTCTTACACTTAAGTCTTAAATCCATCCTGAGTTAATTTTTGTATGGTAAGAGATACAGAATCCAGTTTCATTCTTCTGCACGTGGCTATCCAATTTCCTCAGCACTATTTATTGAATCACACTTATTGGCTTGTACATGTTGAAACATTCCTATATCCCTGAAATAAAATCCACTTGACTATGATGAGTTATCCTTCTGATGTGCTGTTGGATTCACTTTGCTGTTATATTGTTGAAGATTTCTGTATCTACATTCCCCAGGGATATTTGTCTATAGTTTTCATTTTTGTTGTGTCCTTTCCTTGGCCAGTCATTCTTACCTGTCCCTGAATTCAGACACTTCCACACCCGAGGTCTCTCTGGATTCAGGTTCTTTATTCTTAGGAGAAACTTGATTTTTCTTAATTGTTGTTGCTGTTTACATATTTTTTTTTTTTGAGACAGTCTTCCTGTGTCACCCTCAGTAGAGTGCCATAATGTCACAGCTCACGGCAATCTCAAACTCTTGGGCTTAAGTGATCCTCTTGCCTCAGCTTTCCAAGTAGCTGGGACTATAGGAGCCCACCACAATGCCCACCTATTTTTTTTGTTGTAGTTGTCATCATTGTTTTTAGCAGGCCCAAGCGTGGTTTGAACCCACCAGCCCTAGTGTATGTGGCTGGCGCCTTAACCACTTAGATACAGACGCCTAGCCTGCTATTTACATATTAAAGTGAACGTTTGCCTGTTCCATCAGGATCATTCCAGGAGAGTATCAACCCTGAAGAAGACCCATTCTCTTTGACACAGTTTTCATTTTTAAAATATCAAATACTTATTGAGTTCCTTCTTTCCACCTGACACTTCTAGGAACTTAGAAAAGAAAGGGAAGAAGGCTTATCACTGGGGACAGGGCTGGTGCCTTCTAGGAGCTCTGAGTGCCATTGGGAGGGTACAAATCTACCTCATTCAAACAATGATTCCAAGACACAATTCAACAGGAAGACAATTACAAGCCACTTGTACAACAGGGGAGACCAAATTGATAGCAGAACTTCGAGTAAACTAGGCTTCCTGAAAATTCGAGATAGCTCTGCCAGAAAGGATATAAGAATGTTTATGTGGCATCTTGCTTTTGAAGAAACTTTGCTGGACTCATCAAGACATGCCATGTAGTTTTTGTTAAGAACAAACATATTTTTTAGGGAGATTCATTCATCAATTAATATAACAAGACTCTCTTCTAGAAGGTTTCTTAGGGATATGTAGCATTTTTCAAATTCCATGAAGTAAGTTGCATAAAAGTAATCAAATTTCAATTGTGAAATGAAGCTGGGTGCAGCTGACGAGGCATGACCAACCTGGAAACTTTTGTTTGCATGTTTGATGTAGCATAATGTGTTTGACATAATATAATGTGATTGTGATTGGAAGTGGAGGAGGAAAGTGAATGGGAATCACGCTCTGTCAGAGTACCCTGGTGGACTGTTTGCACATAGAAAAGCTTGTAGTAGAAGTGGCACCAGCATCCTCATATGGCCCTGTTCCAGTAGTGCACATAGCATGGAAGTGGCAGAGGTCCTTCTTCCTCTGGTAGTGGAACGAAATATATTTTTACACTTGGTTTTGTCCTCCCCCAAGGAAATTACAGTTTAGTGGACAATACAACAATAAAGTATGGGAAATGGCCAATAGTCTTGTGCTAAATGATTATTCAAGTCACAACTGTATGGTTCAAGCAATCAGTTTGGAAGGGGAGTTACCAAAAATACTAATGGCTATCATCAGGAAATTAGGCAGATATTAAAGATATTGAACCCAGTAGCTTGTGCATCAGTATTTGGACAAAAAAAAAAAAAATTGAGATGTGAGTGAATATGCCCAGAGCAGGAAGGACATGAGATCATGTGAGGATTTAATAAGAAGGTGAGCCTGTCTGGATTGTGGTGAAGGGAATAGTATACAGGCAGATGAGGGCTGGGGTCCATGCCCTGCTGCCTTGAAATCCAAGATAAAGCACCATCACATTCAACAAAAAGAAAAGGTCAAGAGAAGAATCTTGAACTTAGATGCTGGGGACACCCAAAGCAATTTCCCTACCTGACTCTGTCTCATCTGCAAACTCCTGGTTAGAGAGAGGAAATTAGGAAAGCAGCAAAGGCACAGGGCTGAGGAGGTGGTTTTGTTCCTTTGGCCAGATCTGTCCTGAGATCCCAACCCAATGATGATAATCCCTGTGACTATTCAACCCCCAGCTCTTGAGTCACACCCAACTTTTGAGTCTTTCCACCTAGGACTTCAGATATATTACAGAGATAAGCCTTCTGTCCCTTCTCCAAATCCCTAACCCACAGAATCCGTGAGCATAATGATACAGTTTCTTTGAGCCAGCACATCCCAGGGTCATTTGTTAGACAGTATCTGGACACAAATATTGACCTCTTGCTCTGCCTACACTTCTTCATTGGCTTCCACCAACCAGTGTTAGAGAAAAAGCCCAGCCCAGCTTGATTATTTTATTCCTTTATGATGAATACATTTTGTTTTGTTTCTGCTTGGATACTTCTAGGATTTTGTCTCTATCACAGCAATTCAGATATTCCCCGGAATATGGCCAAGGATAGATCTCCTGTTAATCTAGTATTATTCTTGCCTAGAATGTAGTGAGCCTTTCACTCTATATACACAAGTGTTTTGCCTTGTGGCTTTTCCAGTGGTTTTGTTTGTTTGCTTGTTTGTTTGTTTTCCAGGAATGTTGTTAGGACCATGCTGAAGGGCTCGTGAGGACTGATAAATCTGCAACCTTGAGTTCATGCTGTTCCTCTCTCCTGTTCACCTCCCCTGTTATTGCTGCTCCAGGTCTAAGAACCAGCAACAGAAAAGAGTTGAGTAGCCATTTGCTATGGGTAGACCCCAGGGTCAGTTTACTATCAGTTACAGTGAACACAAGCAATGGATGTGTCTTGAGTTAATACTTGGACCTCTAGATCTTAGGATCTATGGCACATTTAACTTTTACAGCATTCATGCAACCCACCCCTGAATGATGCTGCCTATTATGGGACACATGCCTCCTCTCAGGCCAGAGTATATAACTCTCTGGCTGTGTAGTTCCTAAGCACCCGAAATGCTGGTACCAAGAAACACACATGGGATAAGAAAAGCCACCTCTTCCTTCCCCCCTCCTGAAGCTGATCAGTAAGCAGATATTGAAGTTTCTACAGTAAAAACACAACAGGCAGCTTGGAGAGAAAGTCATTCAATTCTCAGTGAAAAGGTACCTCACTTAGGAGCATTCCTATTTGACATCAATAGTATTTGTCACTGAGAAAGCATTTAGAAATATCCTCAGCCCTCAGACTGACTATATCCCTATTGTTGAATCTGTGTTTCTCTGATCTGTATCCTATATACCTATAATTTTCCCTTTCAACGTTTTTATCTCCTTCTGGTAAAACTCCCTTTCTACATTGCCAATTCTGCTCTTTGCTGCTTTCCAAACAGATTTTTGATTTTGCTTTTGTGCTTGGCATCCTCTTCTTGTTTCTATGTTTCTTTCTAATTTACCTTTTGTTCTTATCTTAATGTGTCTTTTCCTCTAAGTCTTATGGCTTTAGGCCTCTATTTTATTAAAATCTTGATGCACGTTTCAACCAGTATAGCAAGTAATTTTCTTCTGCTTCTTTCACTTACTTTGCCATGTATTGCTTATCCCTGAGACATCAGCATAATATTCTCCTTCCCTTGTGCCTAGTATTTTTCTTTCCAGTTCTATTTCGTGGGTTTTCTTTTTTCTAGTTTACTTATTTTTGAATAAGAGAAACTCAGACAAACCTAGAATATACCATTAGACTCACTGCTGGGTTGCCCCTGGCCTGCCCTTTAATCACCTTCAGACATACAATGTTGGAAGTGCCCAGTTCTTTGCCAAATTCCCAATATTTAAGAAACTTGCAATGTAAAGATGAAGTCTCATTCTACCCTTACTGCACATTTTACTAACAAGCTGAACAAATGAAGTGATTTAAAATGATAGCCCACAATACACCCTGCCACCAAGTTCTTCACATTTCTACCCAAACACATTCAAATTTTGTGAGTAATAGCTTCCAAAGTAAAATGGGCCTCTGCTCATAGCCTCCTCTCTTCTATCAGTTGTGTGTTCCAGAAATGTTTGCTTCTTAATACTTGTTGATGTGGAAAAGACATACTGGCTATGGGCAGCTGAGGTAGTGGAACGAGGGATGTGCGACACCTCGCTGTGTCCTTTCGTAGAAACAGTAGGGAAGAGACTAAGCATCTTAAATCCGATTTGTTGCTAAAAAGTTGTCTTGTTTTCAGGACATTACAGAGACAAGCCATCAAATGTGTTTATCTATTCAGCTGTGCTGAATAGCTGCAGTACTTATTAGCAATTCCTTTTAATTCCAGCAACAGATGGGGTGTGAGTCCTACTTTTCATGGTAGTGGGGGTTTTCATCTTTTTTCAGTATGTCTTAAGTACTTTAGTAAGAAACTCAAGAGCACTAGATAAGGAGAGTTACTACCCAGAAATCTCTTTTAGACAAATGATTCTGGCACAAAAAAAAAAAAAATTTAGGAGAGACAGACACAGGACCAGAATAATCCTATGTGCTTTCAAAAGCCAGCCTTTATTTACTGAGAAACTGTCTCTATGAGTTATTTCTCTTAGTCTTCCACAAACACGCCTGACCACCACCTCTCAATACCCACACATGCGCTGTGCATTTTTACATCTTCTCATTTCTGGTCAGTCTACATCAGCCACTCTGAGAACTACATGTGTTCCCACAAGTGTAAGATTAACCCCATCCACAGGGTAACTGATATTGTTGTGATTTGTTTATGTAAAGAACTACTCAGTCCCACTTTACAAGAAAGAAAATTTGAGTAGACAATTTAAAGAGTGGCCTGTACATGCTGTTGAGTGATTAGGTGTGTGTCACATCCAGCACTAGCAAATCACACACACAGAAAAATCATCATCCTCCAGAAGTTCACACATAGTCCAAGAAACATTATTAAAATGGAATTATTATTCCTTGCCAAGTTATTTAGGACACATGTGCTTAATGATGCATAAAGCTTTTTTATAAACATTTGTGTTTTATCACAACACAGTGAGGTTCCCATGATAATTATTCCTATTTTACAGGTGAGAAAACACTTAAGAAACTTAAATAAGGAAAAACAACTAGCAGGTGATAGATCCAGTATTTGGGCCTGACTTGATGTCGATGTCCCATTTATGCTGTGCTCTGTATTCCATGAGGAGAAATCCACGTGCATCGGTAGTTGAATTTAATACAACTTTCATCAATTACAGTCAGGAAACAGATCTATTTATTTACAAATTCCCAGTGGCCACCACTATATCTGATATTTAATAAGCCCATCTTAAAAGTCTGTGGAAATGAATGAAGTTAGACAGTTTCAGTAGTTTTAATTTGACTTATAGAAGAAAATACAGTAGACCCTCTGTAAGATGACCACCCAAGGGACTATACCAAACTGGTCACCATAAGGAAGTATGCCTACTGTACTGATATGTACATGTGGTGCATGTCTGGTCTATGAAAATTAGGTCAACTGAAGGAGGTCGTCAGTGTAGGGATGTGGTCACCTATGGGGATTCTATTGTGGTATAAACCACACATAGCTGTCCCTCTGAGGGTGGCCTCTGCTTTCACCTTCTGCCAACCTTGAAATAGGACTCCTTCAAACTGCAGATGTCTTTAGCAGAAGTCACTGACAATCAGCCTGACTTCTCTAGCACGAATATTAGCTCCCTTTCTACATGGTGGTTGGCAGAATAATGACCACTTCATTATCCTAATCCCTCTCCATCCTAATCCCTAGAATTTGTGAATATGGCACACCACACGGCAAGGGGGAATCAAAGTTGTAGATGGGATTAATGTTTCCAGGCAGCTGGCTTTAAGTTAGGGCAATTATCCTCAGTTCTCTGGTGGGGCCTATGTATTCGCAAGTGTCTTTATAAGAGAAAGGCAGAAGAGAAAGTGAAGATGATGCCACACAAGAATTTGACCCACTGTTGCCACCTTTGGTGATAGAGGAAGGGGGCCATTAACCAAAGAACCCAGGAATGCCCTAGAACATGAAAAGGCAAGAAAACAAATCCTCACTTACAGCTCTAGAAGGAACACAGCCCTGCTGACACCTTGATTTTGGACTTCTGAGCCCCACAGCTGTAAGGGAATAGATCTGTATTGTTTCAAGCCACTAAATTTGTGGCAGTTTCTTATTGCAGCCACAGAAAACTAAGACACCGCAGGATGAAAAGCCAATTTTTCCTGGTATTTCTTAAAGGGCAGATCCAAGCACATGGACGGTTCTGTACTTTCCAGGGGCACTATTGCAAAGTCGATTCATTACTTTTTTCATTTGTTCTGTGTCACCATTCTGGGCCTCATTAACAGCCTGGCAGTGAGATCTCCCTGCATAAGTAGAAGTGTGTTAAGAATCAATCCCTCTGACCTTTATTTCTTGTTGGTGTTCTGTCATCCGTGGGGTGCTTGGCTTGACATATGATTTACTCTTCAGCTGCCTGGTGCTGGGGATGTACAGTCACCAGCCCCCCCAAATTTCAGACACATGCCAATTGTGATCAACACACATTTCTTTTCTACCCTGTCACCCTGGAACTGTTCCATTGGCAACTAACAAAATACCAATAATCAGAAAGAATCCACAAAGCATTGCTGTTAACAAAGGGAAGCTTAAAAACAGATGCCCTTGAGGGAGAAAGAACCAAGGAAATGAATCTCCTCTCTTCTTTAACTCTTTAGTCCATTGTCCTGATCCAAAAATCAAACCATATTCAGAGTTTGTTAATTTAAGGAGTTTGGAAATTTTCAAGTATCCATTTGTTTTCTGTAGCAGACACCTTTTTTGTTTGCTCTCCACTAGAAACTTATGAAGAAACAACACTGCAACCTTTGTTATAGCAAACAAATGGCGGTTTATCTCTCCACGCTGAAGACCACGCATAGAGAATTCACCTAGCGAAACAAACGCCTCTGGGAAGGTCTTATTCCGTGGACCCTCAACTCCAGGGTCTCAGTTCTTCCTCTGGTGGTGGTGCCCAGTGTGAACTCTGGATCCTTCATTGTTGATTTCATTTTTTTTTTAATTCAAGGGTACAAATGATACAGTTACAGTGTTTGCATTTGTTAGGTAAGGTCCCTGTTGTAGTTGTGCCCGTCACCCAGGAGGTGTGCTGTATACCCCTGCATTATGCCCATTACGTGAGAGCATGCCAATCCCGTCCCTCTCCCCCTTCCCCTGCCGTCCCCACCTTTTCTCCTCCTCCCTCCACCCAACTTGAATTAAATTAAGTTTTTTTCTTGTGTGGGCGAGTATTAGTTCATCTACTAGCTTCATATTAGCATTGAATACATTGGATACTTGCTTTTCCATTCTTGTGATACTTTACTAAAGGGAATATTCTCTGACTCTATCGAGGTTAATACAAAACATGTAAAGTCTCCATCTTTTTATAGCTGAATATTATTCCATGGTATACTTATGCCATAGTTTATTGCTTCATTGTTGATTTTAATAGCACTTCTCCCCGACTTGCAGAGAATTGCCCAAGGCTTTCAAAATTACCTTTTCCATAAACTCCCGTTCCTTCTTTACACCTGTCTCAACCAGCATCACCAGGAAAAGCTGTCTAATTAATGAGTTCATGCATAAGTGCAGGTAAGTGATGCACCTGGATGTGTTGCCCTTCCCAGAGGACTTGTTTTTCAAATCGCTTCAAATAGAAACATAATCAACCTGGATAATGAGTGCTTAAAAGTAAAGCTTCACCATTCATGGCTGAAATTCAGTCAGTGCCTGTGTGCTCAGGGGAGGTGAGTTGACACTCACCCACCCCCAGGCTTTGTTTGTGCCTTTGAAATCACACCATTTGCACTACTATCCAAATGCTGTCCCTGTTTCCACCCTGATGAATGAAACAGATTCCGTGGTTGTGTCACAAACGATACTAGATCACCATTTTTTTAATGACTCAGTAGTACTCCATTGTATGTATATACCACATTTTATTAATCCATTCATGTACTGCTGGGCACTTGGGTTGTTTCCAAATCTTTGTGATTGTAAATTGTGCTGCTATAAACATTGAAGTGCAGGTGTCCTTTTTATAAAATGACCTCTTCCCCAGGCCTTCCAGTGGGATTGCTGGATCACATGGTAGGTCTACTTCAAATTCTTTGAGGTATCTCCATACAATTCTCCATATAGGTTGTACTGGTTTTTAGTTCCATCCACAACAAATAAGCCTTCCTTTCTGTCCACATCCACACCAGCATCTGTTGTTTTGAGACTCTTTAATATGAGCAATTCTCACTAGAGTTAAGTGAGATCTCAATGTGGTTTTAATTTTCATTTCTCTAATGATTAGAGATCTTGAACATTTTTTTAAGAGTTTCTTGGCCATTAAACTATTTTCTCTTAAAGTTTCTGTTCATATCTTTTCCCCACTTTTTAATGGGATTGTTTAGTTGGTTCTTGCTGATTTGCTTGATTTCTTTGTAGTTTCTGGTCATCAGTCCTTTATCAGATGTACATCAACAAACTTTCTGTAAAGGCCCAGAAGGTGAATATTTTGAAGGATATGTGGTCTCTGTTACAATTACTTGATTTTATCTGTGTAGCATGAAAGCAGCATAGGCAAGTTTAAACAAAATGGTCATAGCTGCATTCCAACCAACTACTTACAAAAATAGTCAAGGAACTGGATCTTGCCCAACCCTTGCTCTACATCAGCAGTTCTCAACACCTGTGGGTTGAAACCCCTTTGGGGGTCTCCTGCATATCAGATATTTACATTACAATTCATAACAGTAGCAAAATTACAGTTATGAAGTAGCAACAAAAATAATTTTATGGTTGGGGGTCACCACAACATAAGGAACTGTATTAAAGGGTTGAAGCATTAGGAAGGTAGAGAACCACTGCTCTAGATGAAGAAAACATGACTCAAAGAATTTGAGGGACCTATAAGGGGCAAAACATGCCAGGACCTGAGCCCAGTTCTTCCTGACTCAACATCTAGTGCTTGTTGACTGAACCACCGAGTTTGGGATATATTCTCTAATATTTGTAACTTTAGATCAAATCAACCACACTCTCCACCCATCCACCCCTCGAGTTTCACCATGCACATCTGGGAGGCAGCAGCTGGGGCTAGAGTGCCATCATCATCCTGCAGCTATGGAAACAAAGTCAAGGTCACTTACCCTTGACGGCCTTGATGCCATTAGCTCTTTCCAATGAAGCTTGCCAGCTATACACAGCAAAATTGAATGAAACTGTAGAACATCTTCATTTGGACTCACCCAGGCCTTCCAGAAGCACATTAATGAGCCCTCCCTCCAGCACAGAAAGGGGATCAGGCAACACAGACACCTACCCAGAATCCTCCTTCTGATTCCCCAGCAGAACTGAAATGTGCCCCAACATCATGATGTAGGCTTTGCAAGGACAAAGCTTTTGGAAGCTGTGTTCTTGGGCAGTGCTGGAGTCATTCAGGTGGGTGCCATCAGCACCTTCTCTGTGAGCCCTGCTGGCCTCCCTTTTGCCCCAGCTGCCTTTCCAGAGAGGTGGAATACTGGGTGCACTGGTCAGATGTGAGGACACTGGCTGGCCATGGTTGGAGAGGGGAGGGACAGAGACTTCTCCTCTTTCCTTCCCCAGACCCCGTCCTCCTCTTCCTTCTCTCATTGCCTTACCAGAAGCCTTCTCCATTAAACTGTGAGGTCCTTCTGCCCACCCATAATTGGAAACAGAACTGTCCACCCAAGCATGCTCTCCAGAGTGCTAAACTGTGTATGTGGCCAAAGCTATTCCCATATTAAAATGAGTAGGTCTTCTTTTCTCTGCTCAACTTTTAGGAGAACCTTATGAGAGAACCATGTCATTTGGCCAAAAACAGCATTTAGGAGTTTATGGCTCCTCTGGAAAATTGTCGTCTCAAGCACACTCTAGCCTAACCATCCCTTCCTCAATACCCAGAATAGGACCTACCATCTGTTAATATCCTTTTCCTTAGTATAATCCCCTAAATCCAACTCCTAAATTCCCCCACCACCCTGGGAACAGGAGCCAGTAAGAGATTGAGACCACACTGAGGCACAACTGTGACCATGTATGTGCTCAGAGGAGGTGGTTTGACCCCTCAAAGGTCAAATTAATACAATACCCACATAGCATCCCTCTCAAGGCATTCTCATTGTCTCCTTTTGCACGTCATCCCACAAGAAACATCTTTCAATCCCTCCCTTGTATACAGAGCTGTAGATGACAGACAGCAATTTGTTAATATCTTATCACCAAGATGCAGTGACCGGAACTGTGGTCAGAGGCACACAGCCATATCCTCTCTTCTCCACTGATCGTCTTCATTCTTGGAGGATGGGCAGACCTCTCCAAATGAGGGCAATCAGTACTGTGCATTCAGCCATAATTATGACTTACCTCAATGTTCTTTGAGAAATTAAGCTGTGTGACTATAATTGAGCTTTCCAAAAAGTCATACCTGCCATCTCAAGGAGGCAATTTCATAGCCACACTCTGGTGTTTGCCACCTGTTCTTTCCCTCCCTCTGAGTGTTTGACCTCCCTAGACCTCTGTTGTCTCTTGATGTGGACATCTCTTGACAGCCAAAGTCAGCAGTTGGTGGCAAAGCAGATGAACTAGAACATCTGAGCCCAGGAGTGGCCTCCTTCCTCTGTAATCTCCCACATGACCCCTAGCAATGGTTTTTGGGGCTTCATTGTTTTGGTGAGGAAGGCTGAGATAACATACTGCCTTGGAAAGCAGTGGGGAGCTTTCCAAGTTGGAAAGAGGTGGAGAGCCAACCATCAGCCCTAATGTAAGCTGTGGGCCCTGGGTGATAATTACATGTCAGTGCAGGTTCATCATTTGTAACAAATGTCCACTGTACTCTGGTAGGGAATGCTGATAATGGGTAAAGCTGAAAATGTGTGTGGACGCGGGTATATGGAACTCTCTGTACCTTCTCAATTTTTCTGCGTCCTTAAAACTGCTCTAAGAAGATTGCTTTCTTTCTTTTTTTTTTTTTTATTGTTGGGGATTCATTGAGGGTACAACAAACCAGGTTACACTGATTGCATTTGTTAGGTAAAGTCCCTCTTACAATCATGTCTTGCCCCCAAAAGGTGTGGCACACACCAAGGCCCCACCCTCTCCCACCTTCTCTTTCTGCTCTTCTTTCCCCCACCCATCCCTCTTCTTTCTCTCTCTGCTCTCCCCTTCCCCCACCCCCACCATGTCATTAATTGTCACTAACTGTCCTCATATCAAGATTCAGTACATAGGATTCATGCTTCTCCATTCCTGTGATGCTTTACTAAGAATAATGTGTTCCACTTCCATCCAGGTTAATACAAAGGCTGTAAAGTCTCCTTTTTTTTTTTTTTTGTAGAGACAGAATCTCACTGTACCGCCCTCAGGTAGAGTGTCATGACATCACACGGCTCACAGCAACCTCTAACTCTTGGGCTTACGCGATTCTCTTGCCTCAGCCTCCCAAGCAGCTGGGACTACAGGCGCCCACCACAACACCCAGCTATTTTTTGTTGTTGTTACAGTTTGGCCTGGGCTGGGTTTGAACCACCCACCGTCAGCATATGGGGCCAGTGCCCTACTCACTGAGCCACAGGCACCACCCAATTTTTTTTTTGAAACAGGAGAACCTGGAGACAGGTGATTAGATGCGATGCTGCCCGACAGTGTCTAATCCTGAACCGCGGGCACAGGTGGACACACCATGCTTTGCCCTAGGGCGGCTGCTTTGCCAGCACCCAAGCAGTCTCCAGCTCCAAACACCTCCTTTTTTTTTAATGGCTGAATAGTATTCCATGGTGTATATATACCACAGCTTGTTAATCCATTCTTGGGTTAGTGAGCATTTAGGCTGTTCCCACATTTTGGAGATTATAATTTGAGGTGCAATAAACAGTCTAGTGCAAGTGTCCTTATGATACAAGGATTTTCTTCCTTCTGGGTAGAGGCCCAGTAATGGTATTGCAGGATCAAATGGGAGGTCCAGCTTCAGTTCTTTGGGAGTTCTCCATACTTCCTTCCAAAAACATCATATTAGTTTGCAGTTCCACCAGCAGCGTAAAAGTGTTCCCTTCTCTCCACATCCATGCCAGCATCTGCAGTTTTGAGATTTGTGATGTGGGCCATTCTCACTGGGGTTAGGGGAAAAAAAAGATATGGAGGTATTCTCCTCCTGCAGGTGGGAACTTGTATATTAAGGACACATATAAGAATGGACACCCCCCCCAGGGGTGGAGCAAGATGGCGGCCGAGTAACAGCTTCCCTGCAACTGGGCACAGTGAGTCTGGGGAGATAAGACTCCAGGCATCTATGGCTGGTGGGATCTGCCTATAATCATCCCTTTGAGGATATAGGGAGTCAGCAAGGGACTTCTGGACCCCAAGAGGAGAACAAAAACAGTGGAAAACTGGCAAGTGGTTGTGTGTGTTCAATCAACCTAATCCCACTGGCAGCCATAAGTACAAGCAGCAGTGAGACTACAAACTGGAAAGGCCTTACCTGTGAACTGTTTCGGTGTTTTTGGACTTGGAACTCAGTTGAACTGCATTCGGGAGAGCTTGCGAAGGAGTGTGGAGAACTCTGGGCATTGTCTAGGGCCCAAGACTGAGCCATTGGCCAGACAGAGCTAATAGTGTTTGGCTGTGGGCTGCAGGAACACATTGTGAGAGAACTGCCCCAGAAAGCTCCACCCTCAGGGTCCCAGAGCAAGGATCAGGTGGGACCTAGTAACCTAGTTACTGAGCAGCCTAAAGGTGGGGACTGAGCTGCCTTATAGCCTTAACCCTCAGGAGCAGAGTGAAACCAGTTTTGGCATACTGGAGCCTTGGACTGTTGCCCTGGGTAGAGTGCCCTGGCATCACAGCTCATAGCAACCTCAAACTCCTGGGCTTGGCGCTGCCCAGACCTCCATAACAGCTGCACTGTGACTCCTGACATGTGACCCGTGCCAGCCGGACCTCCGCATGCCCTGAACAGGAACTGGGAGAAGCTGCACAAACCTGCGTCCTCCCTCCTGTACCCTCCCTGCCTCCACACCGGCCCAATCATCTGGACAGGGACTCTGGTAGCTGCATGCCCTCCAGAGCCCTCCCTACCTCTGCACAGAGCCCTTCTCCTGGCCAGAGATGGCTGGAGCCTTGGGCTCTCTGTGCCAAAGTCACTGGGTGCCAGGCACTCCCAGACGGTGCACAAGACCTTCTGCCCTGTTGCTGGAACCTGGTGTGTCACACTCCAGAGCTGCTTCCACAACCAGAACTAGCTGGCTGGGGCAGCCCCAGAGGAACTACACAGGGTCACTCCCTACAAAGATCCAGCAACAATAGAGTGATCCCGTGAGGGGTCTAATCTTGGAGAGGCACCAACTCAACTCTGAGGACTGTCAGAGGCAATGGTGAAAAACAATCATGAGGCAAAATCAACAGAAAACCTCTGGCAATATGAATAATAAGAGTAGATCAACTCCCCCAAGGATCAATGGGATAGACACAGCACAAGATCCCATGCACAAACAAATAGCTGAGATGTCAGAAATCGAATTCAGAATCTAAATACCAAATAAGACCGAAATAGAATTCCAAGCAGTGACCCAAAAGATATCTCAAGAATTCAATGAATTCAAAGACCAAATGACCAAAGATTTTGACACATTGAGACAAGAAGTTGCAGCCCTCAAAGATCTGAGAAACACAGTAGAATCCCTCAGTAACAGAATGGAGCAAGCAGAAGAAAGGATTTCTGACATTGAAGACAAAGCTTTTGAACACTTCCAAACTCTCAAAGAGGAAGAGAAATGGAGAGCAAAAACAGATCACTCTCTCAGAGAGCTCTGGGATACTTTAAAGAAAACTAATATTCATCTTATAGGGATTCCCAAAAGTGATGAAGTGGCTTCACAAGGCACAGAGTCTCTTCTCCATGAGATTATGAAGGAGAACTTTCCAGACATGCCAAGAGATTCTGAAATTCAGATAGCAGACAATTTCAGAACTCCAGCACAACTCAACCCAAATAAGACATCCCCCACACACATCATAATCAACTTCACTAAAGTTAACATGAAGGAGAAAATTCTGAAAGCAGCCAGATGAAAGAAAACCATCATCTACAAGGGCAAGAATATTAGAATAACTGCAGATCTCTTTGCTGAAACCTTTCAAGGTAGAAGAGGATGGTCATCAACTTTTAATCTCTTAAACAAAATAACTTTCAACCAAGGATCCTGTACCCAGCTAAACTCAGTTTCATTTATGATGGAGAAATTAAATACTTCAATGACATTCACATGTTGAAGAAATCTGCCATAACTAAACCAGCTCTCCAGGATATTCTCAGACCTATCCTCCATAAAGACCAGCGTAATCCTCCACCACAAAAGTAAACCCACCGAGAAAATTTTGATCAAATTCCAACTTCCACAGTCGCAAAAGGATTAAAAATGTCCAACGGACTCTCAAAAGGCTTATCAATATTCTCAATTAAAGTGAAAGGTTTAAACTGTCCTCTAAAGAGGCACAGGTTGGTTGACTGGATACAAAAACTCAAGCCAGATATCTGCTGCATACAAGAATCGCATCTTACATTAAAAGACAAATATAGACTCAAGGTGAAGGGATGGTCAAATATACTGCAGGCAAATGGAAAGCAGAAAAAAGCAGGCATTGCAATCCTATTTGCAGACGCAATAGGCTTTAAAACAATGGAAATAAGGAAGGATAAGGATGGACACTTCATATTTGTTAAAGGTAATACTCAATATGATGAGTTTTCAATTATTAATATTTATGCACCCAACTAGAACGCACCTCAATTTATAAGACAAACTCTAACATACATGACCAAATTGATTTGCTCCAGTTCCATAGTAGTTGGAGATTTTAACACCCCTTTAGCAGTGCTGGATAGAACCTCCAAAAGGAAGCTAACCAAAGAAATTTTAGATTTAAACTTAACCATTCACCATCTGGACATAACACACATCTACAAAACCTTTCATATCAACAAAACTGAATACACATTCTTCTCATCAACCCATGGAACAGACTCCAAAATCGACCACATCCTAGGCCACAAATCTAACCTCAGCAAATTTTTAAAAATAGAAATTATTCCTTGCATCTTCTCAGACCATCATGGAATAAAAGTTGAACTCAATAACAACAGGAACTGCATACCCATACAAATAAATGGAAGCTAAACAAATTTTTGCTGAAGGATAGATGGGTTATAGATGAGATTAAGAAGGAAATCACCAAATTTTTGGAACAAAACAACAACCAAGACATGAATTACCAGAACCTCTGGGATACTGCAAAGGCAGTCCTAAGAGGGAAATTTATAGCACGGCAAGCCTTCCTCAAGAAAACGGAAAGAGAGGAAGTTAATAACTTAATGGGACATCTCAAGCGACTGGAGAAGGAAGAACACTCCAACCCCATACCCAGTAGAAGAAAAGAAATAACCAAAATCGGAGCAGAATCAAATTAAATTGAAAACAAAAGAATTATACAACAGATCGATAAATCCAAAATTGGTTTTTTGAAAAGATCAATAAAATAGATAATGCTTTGGCCAACCTAACCAGGAAAAAAAGAGTAAAATCTGAAATTTCATTAATGAGAAATGGTAACAATGAAATAACAATGGACCCCTCAGAAATTCAAAAAATCCTTGATGAATACTACAAGAAACTCTACTCTCACAAATATGAAAATCTGAAAGAAATCGACCAATACCTGGAAGTACGCTACCTACCAAGACTTAGCCAGAATGAAGTGGAAATGTTGAACAGGCCTATATCAAGTTCTGAAATAGCATCAACTATACAAAACCTCCCTAAAAAGAAAACCCCAGGACCAGATGGCTTTATGTCAGAATTCTACCAAACCTTTAAGGGAGAACTAGTACCTATAATACTAAACCTCTTCTGAAATATAGAAAAAGAAGGAATATTACCAACATGTTCTACGAAGCAAACATCACATCAATCCCCAAACCAGGGAAAGACCCAACAATAAATGAAAATTATAGACCAATATCACTAATGAATATTGATGCTAAAATACTCAATAAGATCCTAACAAACAGAATCCAACAGCACATCTCAAAAATTATACGCCACAACCAAGTGGGATTTATCCCAGGGTCTCAAGGCTGGTTCAATATACGTAAATCTATAAATGTAATTCAACACATAAACAAACTAAAAAATAAGGACCATATGATTCTTTCAATTGATGCAGAAAAAGCTTTTGATAATATCCAGCATCCCTTCATGATCAGAACACTTAAGAAAATTGGTATAGAAAGGACATTTCTTAAACTAATAGAGGCCATCTACAGCAAACCCATAGCCAATATCGTATTGAATGGAATTAAACTGAAATCATTTCCACTTACATCAGGAAGCAGGCAAGGTTGCCCATTGTCTCCATTGCTCTTTAACATTGTAATGGAAGTTTGAGCCATTACAATTAGGGAACAAAAGGCGATCAAGGGTATCCACATAGGGTCAGAAGAGATCAAACTTTCACTCTTCACAGATGATATGATCGTATAACTGGAAAACACTAGGAACTCTACTACAAAACTTTTAGAAGTGATCAAGGAATACAGCAATGTCTCAGGCTACAAAATCAACACTGATAAATCTATAGCCTTTATATATACCAACAACTACCAAGCCAAAAAAACAGTCAAGGGCTCTATTCCATTCACAGTACTGCCGAAGAAGATGAAATATTTGGGAGTATACCTAACAAAGGATGGGAAAGATCTCTACAAAGAGAACTATGAAACTTTAAGAAAAGAAATAGCTGAAGATGTTAACAAATGGAAAAACATACCATGCTCATGGCTGGGAAGAATCAATGTTGCTAAAATGTCTATACTACCCAAAGCAATATATAATTTTAATGCAATTCCTATTAAAGCTCCGTTAGCATATTTTAAAGATCTTGAAAAAATAATACTTCGTTTTATATGGAATCAGAAAAAACTCGAATAGCCAAAACATTACTCAGCAATAAAAACACAGCAGGAGGAATCACGCTACCAGACTGAGACTGTACTATAAATCCATAGTGATCAAAACAGCATGGTACTGGCACAAAAACAGAAAAGTAGATGTCTGGAACAGAATAGAGAACCAAGAGATGAATCCAGCTACTTACCATTATTTGATTAAAACATCCAGTGGGGAAAAGATTCCCTATTTAACAAATGGTGCTGTGTGAACTGGCTGGCAACCTGTAGAAGATTGAAACTGGACCCACACTTTTCACTATTAACTAAGATAGGATCTCACTGGATCAAAGATTTAAACTTAAGACGTGAAACTATAAAAATAGTTGAAGAAAGTGCAGGGAAAACTCTTGAAGGAATCGGCCTGGGTGAATATTTTATGAGGAGGACTCCATAGGCAATTGAAGCAGTATCAAAAATACATTACTGGGACCTGATCAAACTAAAAAGCTTCTGCACAGCCAAGAGCATAGTAAGTAAAGCAAGCAGGCAGCCCTCAGAATGGGAGAAAGTATTTCCAGGGTATATCTCCAATAAAGGTCTAATAACCAGAATCCACAGAGAACTCAAATGTATTAACAAGAAAAGAACACGTGATCCCATCTCAGGGTGGGCAAGGGACTCGAAGAGAAACTTCTCTAATGAAGACAGACCCACGTTCTACAAACACATGAAAAAAAGCTCATCATCCTTAATCATCAGAGAAATGCAAATCAAAACTACTTTGAGATATCACCTAACCCCAGTAAGAGTAGCCCACATAACAAAATCCCAAAACCAGAGATGTTGGCATGGATGTGGAGAAAAGGGCACAATTCTACACTGATGGTGGGAATGCACACTAATACCTTCCTTCTGGAAGGATGTTTGGAGAATACTTACAGACCTAAAAATAGACCTGCCCTTCGATCCTATAATTCCTTTACTAGATTTATACCCAGAAGACCAAAAATCACAATATAACAAAGACATCTGTACCACAATATTTATTGCAGCCCAATTCATAATTGCTAAGTCATGGAAGAAGCCCAAGTGCCCATCGACCCACGAATGGACTAGCAAATGGTGGTACATGTATACCATGGAATATTATGCAGCCTTAAAGAAAGATGGAGACTTTACTTCTTTCATGTTTACATGGATGGAGCTGGAACATAGTCTTCTTAGCAAAGTATCTCAGGAATGGAAGAAAAAGTATCCAATGTACTCAGCCCTACTATGAAGCTAAATTATAGCTTTCACATGAAGACTATAACCCACCTATAGCACAAGACTATGAGGAAAGGGCCAAGGAAGGGGAAGGGAGGGGGGAGGTTAAGGTGGAGGAGGGTAATGGTGCATCTTAAAATGGTTACAGGTGAAACTTACTAAAGGCAGAATACAAATGTCTACATACAATAACTAAGAAAATGCCATGAAGGCTACGTTGAACAGTTTGATGAGAATATTTCAGATTGTATATGAAACCAGCACATTGTACCCCTTGATTGCACTAATGTACACAGTTATGATTTAACAATAAAAAAAAAAGAATGGACCCCAACTGGTTTCCCTTCCTATGTTGAATTTGATTGTCTTCAATAGGCTGAAAGCAAGAGAATGAAGCAAAAGCCAGAATAAGACAAGCCTGGCTGGAGGTGGTCTGGGACAAGAGAAAGCTCCATCCCACACCACTCCACATTACCACACCAGCAGTAATTATAGTAGTAACTGCTGCCATTGCTTGAGTGCATCCTGTGGGCCAGAGGTCTATGTGCCCAAGTTCATCTGATCCTCACCAGAGCCCAAATGTGAGATGGGAGCAGAGGAGCCATGCAGGGCAGTAAGAGGCAGGCAGAGGGACCATGTCATTATGCTCAGGATGCTGTAATAAGGACCACAGCCTGGGTGGCTCAGAGAACAGAAATGTGTGGAGGTAGAAGTTTAGGATAAAGGTATCATTAGGGTGTCTTCAGGGCTATCTCCTTGGTTTATAGATGGCTGTCCTCTCCCAGGCCTTCACATCTTCCCTCTGACTGTACCAGTGTCCTACTGTCCTTTTACACGGATGTCAATAAGCCTGCCCTGATGACCTCACTCTAACTCAGTTACCTCTTTTTTTATTATTTATTATTAAATCATAGCTGTGTACATTAATGAGATCATGGGGCACCATACATTGGTTTTATAGACTGTTTGACACATTTTCATCACACTTGTTAACATAGCCTTCCTGGCATTTTCTTAGTTATTGTGTTAAGACATTTATATTCTACATTCACTAAGTTTCACATGTACCCTTGTAAGATGCACCACAGGTGTAATCCCAATAATCACCCTCCTTCTGCCCACCATCCCCTCCCTCCCCTCCCTTTCCCCTATTCTTAGGTTATAACTGGGTTATAGCTTTCATGTTGAAAGCCATAAATTAGTTTCATAGTAGGGCTGAGTACATTGGATACTTTTTCTTCCATTCTTGAAATACTTTATTAAGAAGAATATGTTCCAACTCCATCCATGTAAACATGAAAGAAGTACAGTCTCCATCTTTCTTTAAGGCTACATAAAATTCCATGATGTACATATACCACAATTTATTAATTTATTCGTGGATCGATGGGCACCTGGGCTTTTTCCATGACTTAGCAATTATGAATTGGGCTGCAATAAACATTCTGGTACAAATATCTTTGTTATGATGTGATTTTTGGTCTCCTGGGTATATGCCTAGTAGAGGAATTATAGTATTGAATGGCAGATCTATTTTTAGATCTCTAAGTGTTCTCCAAACATCTTTCCAGAAGGAATGTATTAATTTGCATTCCCACCAGCAGTGTAGAAGGGTTCCCTTTTCTCCACATCCACGCCAACATCTCTGGTCTTGGGATTTTGTGATATGGGCTAATCTTACTGGAGTTAGATGATATCTCAAAGTAGTTGATTGATTACTGATGATTAAAGATGATGAGCATTTTTTCATATGTCTTTAGGCCGTGTTTCTGTCTTTTTCAGAGAAGTTTCTCTTCAAGTCCCTTGCCCAGCCTGCAATGGGATCACTTGTTCTTTTTCTTGCTTATACGCTTGAGTTCTCTGTGGATTCTGGTTATTAAACTTTTGTCGGAGACATAACCTGCAAATATCTTCTCCATTCTGAGGGCTGTTTGCTTGCTTTACTCACTATGTTCTTGGCTGTGTAGAAGCTTTTTAGTTTGATCAGGCCCCAGTAGTGTATTTTTGAAGCTGCTTTAATTGCCCAGGGCATCCTCCTCATAAAATACTCACCCAGACCGATTTCTTGAAGGGTTTTCCCTGCACTCTCTTTTAGTATTTTTATAGTTTCGTGTCTTAAGTTTAAATCTTTAATCCAATGAGAGTCTATCTTAGTTAATGGTGAAAGGTCTGGGTCCAGTTTCAGTCTTCTACAGGTTGCCAGCCAGTTCACCCAGCACCATTTGTTAAATAGGTAATCTTTTCCCCACTGAATGTTTTTAATTGGCTTGTCAAAGATCAAATAATGGTAAGTAGCTGGGTTCATCTCTTGGTTATCTATTCTGTTACAGACATTTACCTCTCTGTTTTTGTGCCAGTACCATGCTGTTTTGATCACTATCGATTTATAGTATAGTCACAGTAGTGCCAAAGAAGATGAAATATTTGGGAGTTTATCTAACAAAGGACATGAAAGATCTCTGTAAAGAGAACTATGAAACTCTAAGAAAAGAAATAGCTAAAAATGTTAACAAATGGAAAAACATACCATGCTCATGGCTGGGAAGAATCAACATTGTTAAAATGTCCATAGTACCCAAAGCAATATACAATTTTAATGCAATCCCTATTAAAGTTCCACTGTCGTACTTTAAAGATCTTGAAAAAATAATACTTCATTTTATATGGAAAAAACCTTAAATAGCCAAGACATTACTCAGAAATAAAAACAAAGCAGGAAGAATCATGCTAACTTAGTTACCTCTTTAAAGACCCTATTTCCAAATCTAATCACAGGGGATCAGACCTTCAACATGTGGATTTGGGGGAGCACAGTCCTGCCTGACCATGGCTGTGCCCCTCACCTGGCCTCTTCACATCTTCTTGCCTTGGTTCCTGACCTCTTAAGATTGCTGGGAAAACTAACAGAGACGATGTCCATCAGGTGCTCAGAGCAACCCCTGGCGCACAACCAGCCCTCAGTAAACATTAGTCACCATTAGGGATCACCCCCATTTTACAGGTGAGTAAACTGAGCCTTCAATGGGTTCAGCAACTTGATTGAGATCTTGCAGCCCATAAACAGCAAGTACGACAGGGCCTGTCCCGGAGACCCAGCTCTCATGCAGGGAGCTGTGCTGGCTCCTTTTCCACAACATTCAATGCTGCATACAAGTCAACAGTGTGCCTAACAAAGTTGAGCTATGTTTTACTTTCTGTGAGATAAATTATACCCACCCAGTTCACTTCATCTCTCCCCAGACACCCGTGACTAGAGACCAAAATCCCCTGCCACACCTCGGGAGAGGAAGAACAGACCCTGCCCCTTTGTCTGCCCCGCTCTGTGAGCCACTGCAGTAGTGCCTCACACCCTCTTCCCTCCACGGACGATCTGGCCAAGCCCCAGAGGGGCCTTCCGCTTCAGTCCTAATCCTGTGTCCTCAAGCCCACCCATGGGTGTTGGGCAGGATGCTTCCAGCATGGATATTTTTGTTTTGTTTTAACCTATCAGAAAAAAAATATCCTCAGCCCATAATAAAGGCTAGGTAAATTACAGTGCTAAGAGGTTAAACTAAGAGATTTTCAATAAATCAAAAATCGTGTACTCTGGAAACTTTTCCTATATTTTTGTTACTCCTCCCACACCCAACCCCCATCCTGCCATCAGCACCACACCCACTGAGAGAGCATTTTTTCTTGAGTCAATGGAGTATATTTTCCTACAGTTTCAAGGGTGGTCTTTGAGAGGGAGTCATTTTTATTTATTTATTTTTTTTTTAATTTATTTATTTTTTTTTTTGGAGAGACAGAGTCTCACTTTATGGCCCTCGGTAGAGTACCGTGGCCTCACACAGCTCACAGCAACCTCCAACTCCTGGGCTTAAGCGATTCTCTTTCCTCGGCCTCCCGAGTAGCTGACACTACAGGCACCCGTCACAACGCCTGGCTATTTTTTGGTTGCAGTTTGGCCGGGGCCGGGTTTGAACCTGTCACCCTCGGTATATGGGGCCGGCGCCTTACCAACTGAGCCACAGGCGCCGCCCTATTTATTTTTTTTATATTGAGACAGAGTCACTTGGTCACCCTCGGTAGAGTGTTATAACATCACTGCTCACAGCAACCTCAACCTCTTGGGCTCAAGTGATTCTCTTGCCTCAGCCTCCCAAGTAGCTGGGACTACAGGTGCCGGCCACAACACTCCGCTATTTTTTTGTTGTAGTTGTCATTGTTGTTTAGCAGGCCTGGGCCGGGTTCGAACCCACCAGCCCTGGTGTATGTGGCCAGCGCCCTATCCACTGTGCTATGGGAGAAGAACCTCTTTGTCCCTTGCTCTCGCCTATGCTTTCATTTGACTTCAGCTCTTGAACTTATAATGTCAGATGTGGTTCAGAGAGAAGAGAAAGGCATCTGTGGCACACCGGCCCCACCCTGGCTGCTCACTGCAATGACCTAGAAAGATTTAGAAACCCACCCTTGGCAACACTCTGTTCACTGCTCTGGGGTTGGGCTGAGTGTCAGAATTTTACCACCTTCCCAGGTGACAGAATGTGGGATTTCTTTTTTTTTCTTTTTTTTTTTTTTTTTTAGTGCCTCCAGGAGGTTTAATTTATTGCAAAGTAAAACAGTGTAAAATTGGATCCCTTAAAAATATTACTGAAAGTTTGATATTAAATGGAAAGTAAATATTTAATTTTTTTTTTTTTTATTAAATCATAGTTGTGTAGGGTGCATCTTGGATCAGCGTTGGGATTTTACCACCTTCCCCCATTCAGCCAGCCCTGGGGACCTCTGAGTAAAGGAGATGCTGGAGCTCGACACCCTGGGCTTCCCAGTCCAGGGTGAGAAGCACAGGCACCTGCAAGCTCTTAAAAGTATGGCTTCCTGGAGGCACCCCAGACTCACTTCTCAGAACAGCCTTGCTAGGGTGCCTGAGACCCACATTTTTCAAAACTTCCCCACATTCTTCCACATTGTCAGTGAACATAAAATTAGGCACAAACTTTCTGGAGGGGCGTTGGTGAGAACTGCCTTATGAAAATATATTGACTCGACAATCCTACTGCTTATAATTTATCCCGATGACATACCTTGAAGATATCACCACTGTGTGTGTGCACACCAAGTGTGTGTGTGTGAAGATATTCCCTGCGGCGCTGTGCAGAATTGCCAAATTACAACAAAAAAATTACCCAAACAACCAGCATGTCCTTCCGTAGGTGGCAAGATCATTACATTTATTTTAATCACATGAAGGAATAACACACAGCTGTGAAGAGAGTAAGAGATTTTGTTAAGAAGATGAAAAGCATTATCCTTTTGTAGTAAATTTAAAAGAGCAACTGTCAGATGGTATATGCATATTACACTATTATATAATATCTATATGTAGGTGTTTTAGCATATACATATATAGATCTTATATATTATTTATGTAATAGGATCTATGTGATCTATATATAGATATTAGACATTTAGATATTATATATAGACATTTTAAGCGTGTATATATAAATCTCTTTTCTTTTTTCTTTTTTTATTGTTAAATCATAGCTGTGTACATTAGTGCAATCACCTGTACCCATCCTAAGATGCACGTTAGATGCAGCCCCACGCATTCCCCTCCCTCCACCAAAACCTCCCCCCTCCCTTCCCCTTCCTTGGCCCTTTCCCCATAGTCTTGTGCTATAGTTGGGTTATAGTCTTCATGTGAAAGCTAGAATTTAGCTTCATAGTAGGGCTGAGTACATTGGATACTTTTTCTTCCATTCCTGAGATACTTTGCTAAGAAGAATATGTTCCAGCTCCATCCATATAAACATGAAAGAGGTAAAGTTTCCATCTTTCTTTAAGGCTGCATAGTATTCCATGGTATACACGTACCACAATTTGCTAGTCCATTCGTGGGTCGATGGGAACTTGGGCTTCTTCCATGACTTAGCAATTATGAATTGGGCTACAATAAACATTCTGGTACAGATGTCTTTGGTATATTGTGACTTTTGGTCGTCTGGGTATAAACCTAGTAAAGGAATTATAGGATCGAATGGCAGGTCTATTTTTAGGTCTCTAAGTATTCTCCAAACATCCTTTCAAAAGGAACATATTACTGGGCATTCCCACCAGCAGTGTAGAAGTGTGCCCTTTCCTCCACATCCATGCCAACATTTCTGGTTTTGGGATTTTGTTATGTGGGCTACTCTTACTGGGGTTAGGTGATATCTCAAAGTAGTTTTGATTTGCATTTCTCTGATGATTAAGGATGATGAGCTTTTTTTCATGTGTTTGTAGATCTTGCATCAGTCTTCCTTAGAGAAGTTTCTCTTCAAGTCCCTTGCCCACCCTGAGATGGGGTCACATGTTCTTTTCTTGTTAATACGTTTGAGTTCTCTGTGGATTCTGGTTATTAGACCTTTATTGGAGGTATAACCTGCAAATATTTTCTCCCATTCTGAGGGCTGTCTGCTTGCTTTACTCACTATGTTCTTGGCTGTGCAGAAGCTTTTTAGTTTGATCAGGTCCCACTAGTGTATTTTTGATACTGCTTCAATTGCCTGGGGAGTCCTCCTCATAAAATATTCACCCAGGCCGATTCCTTCAAGAGTTTTCCCTGCACTTTCTTCAAGTATTTTTATAGTTTCATGTCTTAAGTTTATATCTTTAATCTAGTGAGAGTCTATCTTAGTTAATGGTGAAAGGTGTGGGTCCAGTTTCAATCTTCTACAGGTTGCCAGCCAGTTTACCCAGCACCATTTGTTAAATAGGGAATCTTTTCCCCACTGAATGTTTTTAATTGGCTTGTTTCAGATAACGGTAAGTAGCTGGATTCATCTCTTGGTTCTCTATTCTGTTCCAGACATCTACTTCTCTGCTTTTGTGCCAGTACCATGCTGTTTTGATCACTATGGATTTATAGTACAGTCTCAGGTCTGGTAGCATGATTCCTCCTGCTTTGTTTTTATTGCTCAGTAATGTTTTGGCTATTCGAGGTTTTTCCTGATTTCATGTAAAACAAAGTATTATTTTTTCAAGATCTTTAAAGTATGACAATGGATCTTTAATAGGAATTGCATTAAAATTATATCTTGCTTTGGGTAGTATGGACATTTTAACAATGTTGATTCTTCCCAGCCATGAGCATGGTATGTTTTTCCATCTGTTAACATCTTCGGCTATTTCTTTTCTTAGGTTTCATAGTTCTCTTTGTAGAGATCTTTCACATACTTTGTTAGGTATACTCCCAAATATTTCATCTTCTTTGGCACTACTGTGAAAGGAATAGAGTCCTTGACTGTTTGTTCGGCTTGTTATAAAAGCTACAGATTTATGGGTGTTGATTTTGTAGCCTGAGACATTGCTGTATTCCTTGATCACTTCTAAAAGTTTTGTAGTAGAATCCCTAGTGTTTTCCAGATATACGATCATATCATCTGCGAAGAGTGAAAGTTTGATCTCTTCTGACCCTATGTAGATACCCTTGATCGCCTTTTCTTCCCTAATTGCGGTGGCTAAAACTTCCATGACAATGTTAAAGAGCAATGGAGACAATGGGCAACCTTGCCTGCTTCCTGATCTAAGTGGAAATGATTTCAATTTAACTCCATTCAATATGATATTGGCTGTGGGTTTGCTGTAGATGGCCTCTATTAGTTTAAGAAATGTCCCTTCTATACCAATTTTCTTAAGTGCTCTGATCATGAAGGGATGCTGGATATTATCAAAAGATTTTTCTGCATCAATTGAAAGAGTCATATGGTCTTTATTTTTAAGTTTGTTTATGTGTTGAATTACATTTATAGATTTGCGTATATTGAACCAGCCTTGAGACCCTGGGATAAATCCAACATGGTCATGGTGTATGATGTTTTTGATGTGTTGTTGGATTCTGTTTGTTAGGATCTTATTGAGTATTTTAGCATCTATATTCATTAGTGATATTGGTCTATAATTTTCTTTTCTTTTTCGGTCTTTCCCTGGTTTGGGGATCAAGGTGATGTTTGCTTCGTAGAATGTGCTGGGTAATATTCCTTCTTTTTCTATATTTTGGAAGAGGTTTAGTAGTATAGGTACTAGTTCTTCCTTAAATGTTTGGTAGAATTCTGACGTAAAGCCATCTGGTCCTGGGCTTTTCTTTTTAGGGAGATTTTGTATAGTTGATGCTATTTCATAACTTGATATAGGCCTGTTCAACATTTCCACTTCGTTCTGGCTAAGTCTTGGTAGGTGACGTGCTTCCAGGTATTGGTTGATTTCTTTCAGATTTTCATATTTGTGAGAGTAGAGTTTCTTGTAGTATTCGTTAAGGATTTTTTGAATTTCTGACAGGTCTGTTGTTATTTCATCATTACCATTTCTGATTGACGAAATTAGAGAGTTTACTCTTTTTTTCCTGGTTAGGTTGGCCAAAGGTTTATCTATTTTATTGATCTTTTCAAAAAACCAGCTTTTGGATTTATTGATATGTTGTATAATTCTTTTGTTTTCAATTTCATTTAATTCTGCTCTGATTTTGGTTATTTCTCTTCTTCTGCTGCGTTTGGGGTTGGAGTGTTCTTCTTTCTCCAGTTGCTTGAGATGTTCCATTAAGTTATTGACTTCCTCTCTTTCCGTTTTCTTGAGGAGACTTGCAGTGCTATAAATTTCCCTCTTAGGACTGCCTTTGCAGTATCCCAGAGGTTCTGGTAATTCGTGTCTTGATTGTTGTTTCGTTCTAAAAATATGGTGATTTCCTTCTTAATCTCATCTATAACCCATCTATCCTTCAGCATAAGGTTGTTTAGCTTCCATGATTTTGTATGGGTATGCAGTTGTTATTTTTTTGTATGGGTATCCTGTTGTTAATGAGTTCAACTTTTATTCCCTGATGGTCTGAGAAGATGCAAGGAATAATTTCTATTTTTTTTAAATTTGCTGAGGTTAGATTTGTGGCCTAGAATGTGGTTGATTTTGGATATGTTCCGTGGGCTGATGAGAAGAATGTGTATTCAGTTTTTGGGGGATGAAATGTTCTGTAGATGTCTGTTAAGTCCAGATGTTGAATGGTTGAGTTTAAATCTAAAATTTCTTTGCTTAGCTTCTTTTTGGAGGATCTATCCAGGACTGCTAAAGGGGTGTTAAAATCTCCAACTACTATGGAAGTGGAGGAAATCGAGTTGCTCATGTCTGTTAGAGTTTCTCTTATAAATTGAGGTGCATTGTGGTTGGGTGCATAAATATTAATAATTGAAATCTCATCATATTGAGTATTACCTTTAACAAATATGAAGTGTCCATCCTTATCCTTAATTATTTTGGTTGGTTTAAAGCCTATTGCGTCTGTGAACAGGATTGCAACGCCTGCTTTTTTCTGCTTTGCATTTGCCTGGAATATAGATGACCATCCCTTCACCTTGAGTCTATATCTGTCCATTAATGTAAGATGCAATTCTTGGATGCAGCAGATATCTGGCTTGAGTTTTTGTATCCAGTCCGCCAACCTATGCCTCTTTAGAGGACAATTTAAACCATTCACATTAATTGAGAGTATTGATAAGCCTTTTGAGAGACCGTTGGACATTTTTAATCCTTTTGCGACTGTGGAAGTTGGAATTTGATCAAAAATTTTTTGGGTGGGTTTACTTTTGTGGTGGAGAATTATGCTGGTCTTTATGGAGGATAGGTCTAAGAATGTCCTGGAGAGCTGGTTTAGTTGTGGCAAATTTCTTCAACATGTGAATGTCGTTGAAGTATTTAATTTCTCCAACATAAATGAAGCTCACTTTAGCTGGTTACAGGATCCTGGGTTGAAAATTATTTTGTTTTAGAAGATTAAAAGTCAATGACCATCCTCTTCTAGCTTGAAAGGTTTCAGCAGAGAGATCTGCAGTAATTCTGATATTCTTCCTCTTGTAGGTAATGGTTTTCTTTCGTCTGGCAGCTTTCAGAATTTGCTCCTTCATATTAACTTTAGTGAAATTGATTATGATGTGTCTGGGGGATGTTTTATTTGGGTTGAGTCATGCTGGAGTTCTGAAACTGTTTGCTATCTGAATTTCGGAATCTCTTGGCATGTCTGGAAATTTCTCCTTCATAATCTCATGGAGAAGAGACTCTGTGCCTTGTGAAGCCACTTCGTCACTTTCCGGGATCCCTATAAGACGAATATTGGTTTTCTTCAAATTATCCAAGAGCTCTCTGAGAGAGTGGTCTGTTTTTGGTCTCCATTTCTCTTCTTCTTTGAGGGTTTGGGAGTATTTGAAAGCTTTGTCTTCAATGTCAGAAATCCTTTCTTCTGCTTGCTCCATTCTGTTACTGAGGGATTCTACTGTGTTTCTCAGATCTTTGAGGGATGCAACTTCTTGTCTCAATGTGTCAAAATCTTTGGTCATTTGGTCTTTGAATCCGTTGAATTCTTGAGATAACTTTTGGAATTCTAATTCGATCTTATTTGCTATCCAGATCCTGAATTCAATTTCTGACATCTCAGCTATTTGTTCGTGCATGGGGTCTTGTGCTGTTTCTGCCCCATTGATCCTTGGGGGAGATGATCTACTCTGGTTATTCATATTGCCAGAGTTTTTCTGTTGATTTCGCCTCATGATTGTTTTTCACTGTTGCCTCTGGCTGTCTTCAGAGTTGGGGAGGTATCTCTCCAAGATTAGACCCCAGCGGGATCACTCTATTGTTGCTGGATCTTTGTAGGGAGTGACCCTGTGTAGTTCCTCTGGGGCTGCTCTAGCTAGGGAGTTCTGGTTGTGGAATCAGCTCTGGTTTGTGACACATCCAGATCCAGCAACAGGGCTGGGGGTGGTGCGCACGGTTCTGGGAGTGCCAGGTGCCCAGTGACTTTGCCACAGAGAGCCCAAGGCTCCAGCAGTCTCTGGCCAGGAGAAGAGCTCTGCACAGAGGCAGGGAGGGCTTCAAAGGGCACGCAGCTACCAGAGTCCCTGTCCAGATGAACGGGCTAGTGTGGAAGCTGGGAGGACACAGGAGGGAGGATGCAGGGTTGTGGCTTCCGCAGTTCCTGGTCAGGGAATGTGGAGGCCCGGTGGGTGCGGGTCACTGGTCGGGGGTCACTGCACAGCTCTTATGGAGGTCTGGGCAGTGCCAAGCCCAGGAGTTTGAGGTTGCTATGAGCTATGACGTCACAGCACTCTACCCAGGGCAACAGTGTGCCAAAACCGTATCACTCTGCCCCTAAGGATTAAGGCTGTAAGGCAGCTCAGTCCCCACCTTTAGGCTGCTCAATCAGTAGGTTACTTTGACCCGTCCAATCCTTGCTCTGAGATCCTGAGGGCGGAGCTTGCCGGGGCAGTTCTTTCACAATGGCCTCCTGCGCCCAGTTCAGTGGCTCAGTCTGGGGCCCCAGACAATGCCCAAAGTTCTCCACACTCCTGCTCAAGCTCTCGCCAAGGCAGTTCAACTGAGTGCCAAGTCCAAGAACACCAAAACAGTTCACAGGTAAGGCCTTTCGGGTTTGCAGTCTCACTGCTGCTTGTACTTATGGTTGTCGGAGTGATTAGGTCGATCAAACACATGCAACCACTTGCCAGTTTTCCACTGCTTTTGTCCTCCTCTTGGGGTCCAGAAGTCCCTTGCTGGCTCCCTGTATCCTCAAAGGGATGATTATAGGCAGATCCCACTGGCCAGAGATGCCTGGAGTCTTGTCTCCCCAGACTCGCTGTTCCCAGTTGCAGGGAAGCTGTTACTCAGCCGCCACCTTTAATCTCATATAAATCTCTTTTAAATTGACTACATGTATTAGTTATCTATGGCTACCATAACAAATTGCCACAAGCTTGGCACTTTAAAACAACAGAAATTTGTTCTCTCACAGCTCTGAAGCTGGAAGTCTGAGATCACACTGGTGGCAGGGAGCATCCTGCCTCACCGCTCTGTCCTTCAGTGATGCCAGGGGATCCCGGGCTTCTGGCTGCGTCACTCCCATCCTGCTTCCCTCTTCACATGGCCTCTCCTCCCCCTTCCATGTGTCCCTCCCATTGTGTCTCCTGTAAGGACACTTCCCTTCAGATTTAGAGCCCAATCAGATAGTCCAAGATGATCTCATGACAATATTCTTAATTACACCTGCAAAGACCCTCTTTCCAAATAAAGTCCCATGCACATGTTCTGGGTATTTGAATGTAGCGTATGTTTGGGAGCTACCATTCCACCCACCAGACTGTAACAGGAGCTTGCTCACATGCTCTGCTTGTCACAGAATCTTCCTGTCCATATGTGTGCATGTGGACACTATCTATATCATATATATGTGCTAGCATGGGTGTATGGACAATTTCTGGAAGGATTCACAAGTCATTAACAGCAGTTACCTCCCAAGAAAGAGCTACTTGGGAGCAGGGAGGGGACAGGAGCACCCAGAACTCCTTTTTCATTTCAGAATTTTCTGCATTGATTTTCTAACCATGCACATGGGTAGCCTTATTTTATTTCTTCTATTTAATGTCAACAGGGATTATCAAGAGGTGAGGGAGGAATGATGTTTGTGCTTCTTTTCCACTTCTCTGTTTTACAACGACCATTGTTAATGTCCTTCCACAGAGAGAGAGACACAGAGGCTCAGGACAGAGGCTGGGAGGGGCTGTGGCTAAGAGGCAGTGGGTATCCCCTGACCCCCTCAACCAGGGCTGACACCTTCAGCATGGTGATGGCCACAACCCCTCCCATCTACCGAGCTCTTTACAGAATGAGATTTCACAGCCCAGATCCTATTTGGGCCTCACCACGATTCTGAGAGGTAGAGGCAGGTCTTGTAGAGAGGAAGAAAATGAGCCTCCCAGACATGTTACATCCAGGTCTGCTGCAAAGTGAAACCACCTGGAGGGCTTGAGAGAATGACCCACAGGCTCTGCCTGGGTCCCAGTTCTGCCCCAGATCTGTGGGGATCAGATGACCTTGATGTGCACCCAGGGGGAGGACAGCTGACTGCGGGAGAGCTGGGAGGCACTGACATTTGAAAATACCTGCATGGGGCTAGCCCTGTGCTGTATGTGTCACAGAAATTGACACTATTGGCTCCTCTGACGTTATAACACCCTCAGATGAAGGTGTTATTCCTATTTTACAGATAAGGAAACTGAGTCTTGGGAGAGGAGTGTCACTATGATACTCAAAGACACAGAGGTGGGAGCAAAGACAGCTCCTGCCTCCTGATCAGGGCTCTTTTCACTAAAGCACACATCTCCATGGGTGACCCAGTCCTGGAGAGGGAAAAAATTGAGACGAGCTCTACTTTCATTAACTGCTCAAAAGTGTGCCATGGAAAAATCTAGAGGCCAGGCATTGGTGGCTCACACCTGTAAACCACGAGTAGCACTCTAGGAGGCCAAGGCAGGAGGAATGCTTAAGCTCATGAGTTCAAGACCAGTCTGAGCAAGAGTGAGACCCCTGTCTCTACTAAAAATAGAAAAACTAACCAGGCATAGTGGTGGGTGCCTGTAGTCCCAGCTACTTGGGAGGCTGAGGTAGGTAGACCACTTGAGCCCAGGAGTCTGAGGTTGCTGTGAATGAGGCTGATACCATGGCACTCTAGCCTGAGCAAAAGAGTGTGACTCTGTCTCAAAAAACAAAAAGGAAAAGAAAAATCTAGACAGACAAAAACCATCATACATCATCAATTCTAAAATGTATGTACTTTCGTGTATCTTGTTATTGCTCTCAATAAATAGCAAGAGTGACAAAGTTGTCATTGTCTTGGCTGGTGCATCAAACTTGCAGAGTAAGAGTTGGCAGCTTGGAAGAAAATCCTGGAGAGGATAATGGAGCACTCTGTCAAAAAAGATGGCTCATCCACATGCTGGTGGGCACAGGGGGTAAGGCTGTGTGGGAAACACAGTCCTGGACAATTCTGACTCAGAACCAAGTGCGAAGGCGTTATAGGGACATGGTAACCAACTGATCCTGCTGACGTTTTCCTTTTGTTGGAAAAAGCTACATATGGTGAAAGAAATCTTTGTCCAAATAAAACTATAAGAGCACTTAAAGTACAAAATGAAGCTTACAAATGAGAAGGAAGCAAACGACATCATTTAATTCTTAGTGGTGGCGTTTGTTCCTGCCATAACAAAGCTCCACAAACTGGGTGTCTTAACACCACAGAAGTTCATTCTCCCAAAGTCCTGAAGGCCAAGAGTCTGAACTCAAGACGCTGGCAAGCCACGCTCTCCGAAGTTCCTAGAAAGGGTCTTTCACTGTGTCTCCCAGACTCGGGTGGACCCAGGCTTTCCTTGGCTTGTAGTATCGTAACTCCGATCTCAGCTTCCTCCATCTCCACATGGCTTGCTCCCTGTGTCCGCTTGTCTTCTGGGGTGTTTCCTTGTGTCTCTCTGTACTGTTGTTATGCATGGTAATGACCCAGCCATATTGGATGGAAGGCTCACTCTATTCATGTGACCTCAACTTCACAGATGACATCTATTTCCAGACAAGGTACTGGAACTTAGCACCTCAATATACCTTTCGGGGCAGCACAATCCAACACATAACAGTGGTAATAAAATAATTCTTAGTGGTATAGAAAATAATAGTGTGGGGGAAAAAAGAAAATAATAATGTTACATAATGAAGGACATCACAAATTAATAAACTTCCACGTTTTCAGCAACGTGCTCATTTTGAGCTGTATGTCCCTTTTCTTGCATCTGCCCTCCTTGGAGGCAGCTCTCCCCTTTGCTCCCCTTTCTTCTGGCCCCTCCCTACTCTGCACAGTCAATGCTAATCAACAGCTGTTTAATTATCAGCCCAGCAGGGAAGTATTTATGGCCCAGGTCCTTTGAGAGTTATATTCACAGTAAAGCTGTGCCAGATACTAGAAGGCTGGCCCTGTTACGTGCCCTAAGGGAGAGGCAAAGTGGCGTAGTGGAAAGTTCACCGCATTGAGAATCAGTCAACCTGGGTGGGATCCGCCACGATTTAACTGTCAGTCGCTAGCTTCTGAATCTCCATTCCTTCAACTGCAACAATATTCACCCAAGGTTTTGTTGGGAAGGTTAAACGTAGTGGGAATACCTTGTTAACTGTACATAGCATGCAGACGTGCAGAGATGGTGTCTTCTTTGTCCAAACATGGTCCAGAGCTGGCACATTGTCCAGGGAGTGGGAGGGGCCAGGGTGGGTAGAGTTGTTTGGCTAACATTTGTGCACAGACATCAAATTAAGGTTCAAAAGTTGAACTAGAATCATAGAATATCCATTTGTACATTTTAATAAAATAATACCTAGTTACACATATTCCTCCTTTCTTCTATCTTTTTATTGGTACGAATGTTTGGGTCAATGGTCCTATTTGGGGCACTGTTCTAAAACTAAATATGGAAGTGAACTGTGTATTATTTTTCAACAAAGGGAATAATTAAGTTGTATGCATGTCATCAGCATCACATCTTAGTGGTAATAAAAGGCCTCGTGTGTGAAAGGTTAGAATTCAGAGGAGATAGAGAGTAAGTCAGTGGCCTTTTAGTTATAATGTGAGAAATATAGTTTAGACACCAAAAAATACTTCAATTTATTACACATAAAATTATAACAATGAAATCTTCCCCAGAGGTCTTTTTAAATGCTGTGACCTCATCACTCTGGTCACGGTCATTTTATTTATAATAAAAAATAATCTAAAGGACCAATAAAAGGGAAATAGTTGAGTACAGTATGGTACATGATGCTATAGAATGTATAGGTAGCCATTAGAAAGTAAAATATGATAGCTAAACAGCAGCATAGCAAATTGCTATGGTAGGATAGTCATGAAGAAAGAATACACAATTTTATCTATAGTTACAATTAGTATTATAGAAAAATTAAGTATGAATATGAATTAGACTGAATGAGAATGCAGAAAAATCAAAACAAGAGATAGGTTTACATGGTGTCATTGACAAAAAAACTGTTCTCGAATTATTTGTGTATTACAAGTGAAATACGTACTTTTAAACATGTTCACCTCTCTTGAAGGGCAACTGTGCTCTTCATGGAGGATAAGAAGATAAACTATTAACAAGACTCAGAAAGGCCCCTCCCATTGAAGGATTTCTAAATTTCTGAGTTGTGAGGTTGAGTAGTAGCTAGAGAATACAGCATTCCAAAGCATCGCTAGTTTCTATTAAAACTTAATTTATGAATTAAAAATTAATTTCATGGAAATGAGTTCGAGCAGTCTTTTCATTAGTGTGCACTTGGTCTAATTGAGTTTGGAGAGATTGTTGCAGCCATTCTGCACTGTTATTTAACAAGGTGAAATCTGATATGAGTCTTTTTGTTCTTATGCTGCCAGGAAACAACATACAGATGAGTTTTCAGACTTGTGGTTTGCTCTTGCCTACCAAAGATCCTCCCAAGGAAAGGTGCTATCTCTGGAAAATTATTCGTGATGATGAATCCAGCATACTAGGGATCCCTCAGTAGCACCCAGTCTAGGCCCCCCGTTAGGGACTAGAGCAGAGAAAGGCTTCCTTGTGAAATCAAAATAGGAAATTACAAATTTAGACTCCTTTCTCAAGTTTAAGTGACACTCTTCTTTGTTTGTTTGTTTTGGTTTTGCTTATTGTAAAGTTTTCTTTATTTCAGAACACTCTTTCTATGTACAGATATCATTTAAAAATGCACAGATATCATAAAAAATGCATATGCATTGGAAATTTTTCAAAAAAGAGAAGGTGGAAATAAAATTTATAGGCAATTAAGAGAACTGAAATTATCTCAGAGAAATTCTGTGGCTCACACTTGTTTAAGTGTCCTTGCTAACCTCCTCAAGCCCCTCCTTTGTGAGCATGTGGAAATTCTGGCCAGGCTGCACTGCGGCTAGCTCTGAGTTCAGCTGCTCCTCCATTACTTGTCTGAGGGCGATGAGTGAAGACTTGATGGATTCTTTTGGAATCATAGATTTGTAGTAAACTTTTTGCAAGGAGCTCTGGGCACCCTCTGAAGCATAGTCAATTGCTGGAGCATACAGAACAGGGTCCCAGAAGGATCCCAATGAAAGAGCTGGGGTCCTTTCCATTCAACTCCTCCAAATAACAGCGCTACCCCAGAGAGATGAGACATGGCACCTGCCTGTGTATCTTCCTCTCCAAACTGCAGAGCCAGTTGGGCACATGCTGGGTCACACTCTCCACCATCATTGTTTCACTATAGGTGAACCGATGGTTCCACATCTCCACTCTGCCTTTATCAATTAAAGTCTTAGCATCTGCAGTTAGCCCACTCATGGCACAACGTATGTGGTCACCAGTCTACAATTTGCTCAGTGTTGCTGGGCTCCACGTTGGGGAGAGAATTCTCTTCTGCTTCTCTCATCAGCCTCTGAGGTCTGGATCCCAGTGGCTGTAGAACCAAGCTTGGTTGCGTCAATGGTACATTCCACTTGAAATAATCTTCCTTCAGGAGAAAAAGTATTCATACCCCTGTCTACTCAGACCAGGGAGAAATATGGTGATGGCAATAGGAGGTGGCAGTGGCTATGCAGGGACTCTTGGGACCAGCACAACTCTGCCAGCACCTGGCTCACCCCCACTGCCACCTCAAGTGACAGTCTTGATTGGATACTTGCTTCTATGGCAAAAGGTTTCAAGAGGGACATGCCACGGTTGTTATTCCAGGTTGAGAACAAACTCAGTATTTTGATATTCCCTGTTAACAAAAACACACAGCTATGGGAATGTGCCCCACGTATCTCGGATTTCAGGGAGAATGACTGAGTAAGGAACCCAGCTGCCCGGCTCTGAAATTGGTCACTGTGGCAACAGGCCACACTTCCACAGGGGGTGAACATGACAGCGGCGCGAGGCAGGCTCATCCCCCGAAGACACAGGGCTCTTCTAACAGCCAAATTTAAATACTCGTCAGCCCTACAAAACCTTTTGCAGCATGTGAGGCAGGTGAGGATCCATTTGCCCAACTTCTATCACTTCCCTTTACTTAGAGCCAGGCTTGCATCACAGCTTCTTGTACTTTCTCTCCTAATAAAATCCTTGCACATTTAATCCCACCTTGGCATGGGATTAAAGATATCTTAGAAGAAATATATGTATACTTACACACTCACATCTATAGACACTTACACATGTATCTCTTTATATTCAGGGTGTCCCTAAAGTGTGTGTACAATTTAAAATAGACAAGTTGTATGTACTCGTGTGTATGAGGTCAGACAATTAAGTTTGCATACTCATACTAGGAAAGTGCTGCGTACCTCATTGCTGATGTCACTATGGTCACCTTTGAAGTACTCCCCTTGGGAAGCTGTGCACCAATGCCAGCACCTAGTCCACCCTTCAAAGCAATTTTGGAACTCTTTTTATGGAATGGCCATTAGAGCTGCTGTGGTACAATTAAGTTCTCAAACTCATCCTAGAAAAAGTTCCTCCACAGTTCCAGGCAGCAAGAAGGAGACAGGTTTTTGGCATCTGTGGTCTCTTCTTTTTTCCCTTCCTATGTCACTCTTGATTTTGTCTCTGCTGTCCTTTTCTCATTCTGTAGCTATTAGAGTTCTTAATTGCAAGCAAACAGAAATTGATTCTGCATCACCTGAGCAAAAGAGAAGCTATGGGAAAGACATCGGGAGCTCACAATCCACGGGGGGGTAAAGGATCAGTTTTGGGGGACCTCCAGTGCTGTGCTGCAGGAACTGAACAAAGCAGGGGTCTTTCGCTGAGAGTGAACCTCCCAGGGTTCCTTGCTTTGCTTCTCTTTCCCAAGATTCAAATCCTGGGAGAGAGGCACCCATGGAGGCACCCCTGAGACCCCCAGAATTTCACTCCCATGGAACCCAAAGGACGGAAGTAATTTCCCCAAACACTGGGGAGATTTGAGAAGGGGAAAAATGAATGCTGTGCCAAAAAATATAATAAAAATAATAATCAATCTCCAGCACACACCTTTTTATACATGCACATTGTCCTCGAGTTTGTAGATGTTCGGGGACCAGCCACAACTCTTGAGTGATAGATTAATTATTGTCCAAGTGAAAGAAAGCTTCCTGATTGGTAAATCATAGGTACAGCCTTAAGTTTCATTTCCATCCAAGAGCTTGGGGCGCTGTCTGACTGTCCTTAATAGAAATGTTTTGTTGTTTTATTTTATTTCACTAAATGACTCCAATATTATCTTCTGTCTTTGAGAATACCTTTCTCCATCTAATTCTTACTTTAAAGGAATTCTCGTGGAGCCATATATGTGTATGGAAAGAACTTGCTTTCACTGAGGGAAGAGAAAAAGCACATTCTATACAAATGAAATTTGGATTTATGGAAACAAACTCCAGAAGACACATGTCAGCTTGAGACTTGGGTAATACACCAGTGTTGTTGTTCCAGGTAAAGATGGCCTTGCAACAGGAAGGATTTGACCGAAAAAAGAGAGGGTACAGAGACATCAATGAGATTGACATCAACATGAACGATCCTCTTTTCACGAAGCAGTGGTACCTGGTGAGTATCTCTGCCCTCTTTCTGTTAATAACATTTCCTGTGTCAAGACGTAGGATAAATGAAGTATGTCTATTTCCTTATTATCCAGTGGGAGGTTACCCAGCATCTGGCTCACTGAACCTCTCTGTCCCCTTCCACACACATTGATTTTCTGTCACCACCGGTGCATGTGCTTCCCCGATCTGCTTTCTTTGGGGACTACTAAATAGCCATGGTCTCCTAGGGTCAACACTGCTACCAACAACTGATCAAATCCTCCCAGACTGAAAAAGCACATCAGTGTGTGGGTGAAAACTTGCAAACATACACAAAAGTCAAATTAAAGTTCTGGGGGGAGTAATCCAGGGCTCTCAATAGGCAGAGTAACGGGCGAGCACAGTGAAGTTACAGGCATAAAAGAAATAATCTCGAGACTTTGCAAGGGGCAAGCAAAGAGCTGAGAGACCAAAGTAGCAAAAATAGCATCTATGAGTACTTCTTAAAATAATGGCAGGAGGGTGGTGCCTGTGGCTCAGTGAGTAGGGCGCCGGCCCCATATACCGAGGGTAGCGGGTTCAAACCCGGCCTCGGCCAAACTGCAACCAAAAAATAGCCGAGTGTTGTGGCGGGTGCCTGTATTCCCAGCTGCTCAGGAGGCTGAGGCAAGAGAATTGCGTAAGCCCAAAAGCTGAAGGTTGCTGTGAGCCGTGTGACATCATGGCACTCTACGGGCGGCAAAGTGAGACTCTGTCTCTATAAAAAAAAAATATAATAATAATAATGGCAGGATATCAATCCTATGGGGCTTCGCAGACACGGGTTTTGACTGACGCAGGTTTTGAGGCACTGAGACCCAGGGTCTGCCTGGGGATGTGAGTATTTCTGGCACCTGTAGTCAACCATAATCCACTTGGATAGGTCAAGCTGTGTTCAAAAGGGAAGCAGTAACTCTGTAGGGCATATTGAGACAAAGAGAGCAACTAACGTGTAAATATGAATGAAACTTTATTTTCTTTGAGATAAAAAGGTGAAGAACAAGAGAGAAACCAACGTACAGCCCTGTAGATGGCTACCTTGCAGGAGGAATATATCACAATTTCCCTCCTGGGCAAGGAGGGGAAGCATATACCTTATGCTTTGGGACATGGAAGTCTGGAAATGTTATCTGGGTAAATGAATGAGCTTGTGTGTTAGCCGGGATAGACTAGGTTTGTTACAGTAACAAACGATGCCCATGTCCCAAGACTTGTCAAAATCAAAGCCTGTTTCTTCCTCTTGTTACATGACCAAAGCTTCGTAACCCTCAGGGACTCAGGCTGACCAAGCTCCATCTGGGCTCCACACCAATGCAAGGAAAAGGGACCAATTGTGCACTGGCTCTTAAAGGCTCTGCTTGGATGTAACAAATGGCGCAGGAGATCTCATGCCATTGGCCCAAACCAGTCATGAGGCCATTCGAACTTCAGAAGGGGCCGAAAGGTGTAGTCTTACTATGTGCCCAAAAGAATAAAGGCAGAAATCTTTGTAAAAACACTCTGTGACATTCACATAATGTTTTATCAGTAACGTAACAGCCACTGATCACAGGGGTTTTGACCAGTTCTTTACTATTATCTTACAATCCATCTTGGAGAAAATCTGCACGGGACAAAGACACATGAAAAGAAGAGAGTGAACATATTAATTTGGAATTTTTCTACATGTTCCTTTCTTTGTTTTTTTTTTTTGGTGGGGGGAACAGCAGGCTTTACCTTTCTGCATTAGGAACATGCATCTTTAATTTAGGTTCAACAAATAGTTTTGGGTAAAACTTTATGTGGTGGTACTAAAATTACAAGGATAACTAGGACATGCTCCCTCCTGCAGAGGATGTTTTTGGTGAGAAAATTATATTTGAATAAGAATAATCCAAGATAATACAGGCCAAGTTCAAAATGTGGGGTATAAACAAAGAGCTATGCAAGTGAGCATTTAATTGTAAATCAGGGAAGGTTTCTTCCAATAGCAGAGCTAAGGCTTTTTTTATAGAAAGAGCTTAAAGATAGCAATCTAGTTATAAGAGATAGGGGGGTTTACATAGTTACATAAAATGTCAATTGTTTACATCAAAAAGTGGACAAAAAAGGCTGTAAGAGGTGGGTGGTCAGAGGGACAGACACCCAAAAGTACTATCTTAGGGACAGTATGGCCTTGAGTTGGCCCTGGACCATCAGGTGACTTGAAAAGCTATCAAGAAATATTTACATGGGTACTTTACAACACACAAGTGTTAAGATTCTCTGCTTTGCAATTCCCATACCAGATCAATACCGGGCAAGCTGATGGCACTCCTGGCCTTGATTTGAATGTGGCTGAAGCGTGGGAGCTGGGATACACAGGGAAAGGTGTTACCATCGGAATTATGGATGATGGTGAGTATTTCAAAGGCTTTACAGCATTTGGAAGGAAGTGTGCCTTTGCACGCCTTTGGAATATAAAAGATTTGTTGTGTTGAAGATGCTAATCAGACACAGAATAACCAGATAAACACTAGTTCTGTTAACACAGGCTCTGTGACCAAATCTTCAGCCTTCTCTAAATGAATGGGACTCAAACTTGAAGTTGTCATTAATAAAATATTTGTTGAATTAATAAATAAAAAGCTAAACAAACCAAACAAATGAAAGTTGCCTGTCACTCAACTGTAATATCATATTAGGTCACCACCTACTCCTTACCTTAAAACATCTTCTAAACCTGTTTATATTTACCATCCATTTCTCTAGACTCACACTGTCCACAGCAGTACCCACTAGTCATATGTGGCTATTTACATTTAAATTTTAATTAAGTAAAGCTACATAAAATTAAACTCCAATTTGTCCATCACACTTAGCTTCATTTCGACAGTCACACAGGGCTAGCAGCTGCTAAAACTCAATCCAATTCCATTTCCATCACCCCAGAAAGTTCTATTAGACAGTGAGACTCTAGATTCCTAACACGGCGTTTTAGTCACAAGATTGGGATTTGGGGAAATTTGACTTTATTGCTACTTTCACAATGAACCCTTGTAAAGAAACCTTTGATAAATTTTTGTTACAGACAACCCCTACATGTCCCTCCTTCCTACATAACCTGCCAGACAAAGAGTTAGCAGAGCTATACCTGTGACATGAAAACTAACAGATCTGAAGAATTGGTGTTTTCCGAGCTACACATGTCCCTGGCTTGAGCAAGAGCCTAGAAAATCACTGCCTTGTAGTCATTTCACTGGGGACATGTTGCTGCCCTTCTTTACCTACCTGGGTCCCCCAGCAAAGAGCTCTGCTGTGTATATGTCACCGGTCCAATTGCACACAAAGGCTGTACAGAGATGAAACAGTAGAGCCGTTCCCTTCTGAAGATCCAAAAAGACACTATATTCTCTAAAGCAAGCCTTTGATGCAGAATGGGTGGGGAAAACCAGAGGAGCCGGCCTGCGTAATACCTGTGCCATCTTCCTGGAGGCTCATTAAATACCAACGGAGAAACAATGCCTCCTATTTTCTGATGTATGAGATTGTTTTATAGTGAATGCAAAAGTGGTCTCTGGTGGTGGAGGGCTTCCACAAGAAGAGCAGAGAGCTGCCAGTGGGTGTGCTCAGACCTCAGGAGTCCACGTGTGTTTCTTCTTCCTGGTGCTTTGGCTTAGAAACTCTTCCAAAGGGGTTGAGGACAGCTCCTTCAGGAAAAAATGTGTCAGAGTTTGGGGGAAACCTACATAGGATGCATTGTGTGACCACGTCTAGCAACGTATCTACTGAGTATGCCCTGCCAGGGGTCCAAGAAGCCACCCCGAAAGTGGCACTGTAGAGACAACGCCTGCACATGGCTCTCCCAGGGCCTCCGACGGTACGTAAGATGCCTGTTTTGGGACATCTTTACTGTAGTCCCCTTGACTGACTCTTAACTCATCCCTTCCAAAGACAGCAAAGGAGAAGATGGCTCCTGATTCTGTCCCACATGAGGCCAAGCCCTGTAGAAAGTCCAAGCAGAATATCTTGTTTACTCTTACTTTGTCAACTGATTAGTGGCCTCTGGGCTCCCAAAGAAAGTAAACTCTGTCCCCTAATTATAATTCCTGGCTGCTTCTTTGTTTGGTCACTTATTACAGCAGAATGAACCACCCCCAAATTGAGGGGCATTACAGAAACAATCGTGGTATTATCCACACAGTTCTGTGGGTGGATGGGGCTCTGCTGGACAGTTCTTCTGTGTATCTCACTGGGGTGTCTCATGCAGCAAGAGTCGGGGGCCGCAGGGCCACAGTCAACTGCAGGCTCAAATGGTACGCCAACATGGCTCAGCCTCCCTCCTTTCTGAGTAGACATTGGGCCTCTGCTCCCATGCCTTTCTGCTTTCCCCAAGAAGGCAGCTGGATTTCTTTTTCTTTTTCTTTTTTTTTTTTTACAAAGACAGAGTCTCACTTTGTTCCTCTTGGTAGAGTGCCATGGCATCACAGCTCACAGCAACCTCCAGTTCTTGGGCTTAGGCGATTCTTTTGCCCCAGCCTCCTGAGTGGCTGGGACTACGGGTGCCTGCCACAACACCTGGGTATTTTTTCATTGCAGTTTGGCCGGGGCTGGGTTCAAATCTGCCACCCTCAGTATATGGGGTGGTGCCCTACTCACTGAGCCACAGGCGCCGCCCAGCAGCTGGATTTCTTGTGGTTCGGAACTCCCAAGAGCAGCCTTTCCCAGAGAGAAGCAGAAGCTGCCAGTCCTCCTACAGGCTGGATCTGGAACGGACAGGTATCGCTCTGCTGCTTCTGTTGGAAATGGCATAGCATCAGTCCAATACCAGGTGAGGGGATGTAGACTCTGCCTCCTTGGGTGGAGAAAGACAAAGAATTTGTGGCCATTTTTAATTTGTCACATGCTATTCCAGTATGGTAACTGAAGAAGAGAGTGATGGCCAAGCTGTCCTCTAAGCCACTGTCTAACAGCAAAATGAGCACGGCTGCCACAAGAGGGAGGACCAGACGAGATGCTCTGCAGCCTCTCACCACGTGACGGGCACCTCTGCCCCGACACTGGAGCTGGGAAGACGGCAATGCCAGGGCTGCACTGCCTCTCCTAACAACCTGCATGAATTAATGGTATGATATGTCCTAGAAACTGTTCCAGCAAGATATTCCAGAATAAGTTTAAAGACAGATACAGATGCCAACCCCAATACCTCAGGGCAAAAATGATATAATACTTTGCAAACATTGGAAGGCTCGGTTTGTAGACAGCCTGGTTTAACAGCCATCTACCCCTCTCTGATCACCCAACTCAAAACTCAGCCAGCACTTCTCTGCTAGATCCAGTGACTCTATGGATGTTCAGGAAATGTCTGCTGTCTTCACCTAGATGCAACACAATGTCATTGCTGCACACTACACATCACCTGGAGAGCGCTTCCCTGGTTACCTATTGCCCAAAGGAACAGAAAGCACTTCCTAAGGGTCTGCTGGAACATTCCAGGCATGCAGATAGCATCAAGGACTCCACATATTGAGGACAACTTCATCCTTTTTATTGTAAAGGAACTGTTTAGTGTTGGGAACTTGACCTGGAAAATGGAATGGGACCATAATAAGACACGGGAATGGACAAGAGTCACCCAAGCTAGGCATAATTCAGGGCTGACTGTCAAGGGCAACTGTAAACTGTGTCAGGGATGACTGAGCCCTGCTTCCGGTATGAGAAAGTTTAACCTATATTCACAATGGATGTCAAGGCAACACACAACGGTAGGAATTCATGACACCGCATGTGGGCTTCTTACCTGGCATCTGGCTTCCTCGAAGCAAGCACCCAGAGGGAACAGGTGGAAGATACCTTGCTTTGCTACCCTGACCTTGGGAACCGTGCAAGGGCGTTCCCCTACATCCTAAGCACTTACAGATTGAAGAGGAGGCAATGGGCCCCACCTGTCAATGGGGAGCAGGATGCCGTCACATCACAGCAGACCCTATGGGATGGGAGATGATTGTGCCGCTGTCTTTGGAAACACATTAGATTCATGGGGGGCCCACTCCTCATTAACCTGCGTATAACTCGGAAGATGGGGAGAAGAAGTTGCAAGACGCTAGCTCTGGTGGAGCAAAGGAGGGAAGTGAGCTTGGGACCGTGGTCCTGAAATGTTGCACATTAGAAAGGGAACCAACTTTCTAACTAGGAACGTGCACATGGAACTCCGAGCTAGTTCCCCGAGGCCTCCACAACTGTCAGAGCTTCCTGAGAATCTGAACTATTCCACTTTCTGAAAAGATTCAAACTGATGACGGGAAACTAATGATTTACAAACAAAGATACAATGATTTGTCATCGTGTGCCACCTTCCCTATCATAGGCTGGTGATGAGTCCGTCTCCCCACAAGCTGTGAGCCACAGATGGTTGCATAGCCCAGCTTTTGTGTCTAAGTCATCAGTGATCTTACAGGACCTACCCTGTGCCTGGCATTCTTTGCAGAAAAACAAACAAAAGCATGAACTATGAGAAGGAATTCATTAATAAATGAGAATTAAAATAAACTGATTAAAATGTCAATGCCTTTCACTTCAAAAACTAATAAAAAAAAATACTAAAATACTGTCTAATTGCCAGGTTACTATTTTCCATTATTTAGTTCATTGTGACTTTTTCTGAATCACATCTGTTGTCCCTTACTGTTCTATCCATAAACCTTTCTCAAACTCTGTGCTTCCTCTAACTTAACACTTAGCCTTCCCCTTAACTTAATTAAAGATCCTCTATTTTAATGAGGCTAAATTTTTCTTATTTTAGTTCTAATTAAAGATCTCAAATGATCTCCTTGTTCTAATGTTTTCCCTTCACCGAGAAGAAACTAATATTTCTAGCACATTTTTCTCCTAAACAACTTCCACTATCAGAACATGGAGAACATGTTTAAAAATGGACTTCCTGTTAGAAAAAATATATATACATCGCATGTGGTTTTTTTTTATAACTTACCTATACATTACAAAAACTTTTGCTCCACAAGGAGTTCACAAACTTTAAACAGTTTCAACAAATACATACAATTTAATTTCAATGTAACGTTGTGAAACCGAGTAGATTTTATTTTTTTTTTGAGACAGAGTCTCACTTTGTTGCCCTGAGTAGAGTGCCGTGGTGTCATAGCTAACAGCAACCTCAAACTCTTGGGCTCAAGCCAACCTCTTGCTTCAGCCTCCCTAGCAGCTGGGACTACAGGCGTCCACCACAACGCTCAACTATTTTCAGAGACAGAACCTTGCTTGTGCTCAGGCTGGTCTCAAACTCCTGAACTCAGGCAATGCACCTGCCTCAGCCTCCCAGAGCTAAGTAGATTTTTTTCTTAATGTTTCTGTTCTTCTGCAATAGCCACATTACTCTGTGGGTGGTAGTAAAATGAGGATGATGAGACATTTTAATATATCAAGGGTTTAAGCTAAAGACTGTTGAAAAAGTATCTCTAATCTCAAAACCTGCTTTGCCCGATAAACAATAGCCCCATTTCAAATATGCAAAAACCAACACTCAGAAGATGATGTCACTTGTGCCAAAACCACAAAAATAGTGCAGTGTCTAGCCCTGAAATGGGACTGGCTCTGCTGATCTCAAAGCCTACACTCACCACTCATCCCCCACTCTACCCTACAGCCAAAGTGACCATGTTAGAGTCCAGAACAAAGGTCAACAACCTCTAAATATTATCAGTCTTGATGCTGCTGACCCCTCTTCTCCTGCAGATCTTGGGAAGGAGTGCTAGAGAAGGCAGCCATAATGGCAACAGTTGCTTCACCTGTCAAAACCCTGGCAGTGAAATCTAATACCTATCCTGGAGTCAGTGCTCCCAGTCCAGATATTATTTGAAACACCAGAAAAAAAAAAAAAAAAAGAACAATTTCTTTTCAAAAGTTCTCATTCGAGTACAAGCTACTCTTTGCCAGGCAAGCTGAACAGCAGCACGGCCTCCACAGGCATACAGTGAAGATGCTGCTATGGCAGATTTGATGACACGTCTAGCTTTGAAGGACGGCATTCCAATATAGTCATTAACTGCAGCAGCCTCTGGGCTCAGCACACCACCTGCATTAATTAGCTTCTTTAGTCCCTCCCTTGTTGTCAGCTGAGTTGGCCAAGAAGAAGGCAAGCAGAGACTCCCAGCAACTTGGCTGAAGTCCTACAGCCAGTTATTAGAGTGGTTAGGGCTCTAACTCCAAAAACCTACTCTCCTGACCATTATGCTAGGTGGTGTGAAGAGCCTGCCCTGTTTCTTGAAGGGCTGGAGGCTCAGATGTAACAGCTGCAAGTCACATGGCTCTGCAGACCCAGATGAGAGCTTGTCAATTGCCCTTGAAGTTCCAGGGTACTTTCTGAGGCCCAGGAATCTGATTTCTAACCTTGGGACAACTATCGGGCAACAAAACAGACCCACATCTGGGAGAAGGCACAGGACTCCAGATGAGAGATCTGAAGCCTGGGGCTTCCTGGGAAGCCACGTTCTGGAGAGACGAACGTCTGCTCCCAGCCAGGAGCCTCGCTGGGAACCGTCTGCCCTCCACCCAATAGCTTTTCTCACCAGGTTGTGTTTTCCTATTATTTCCATGTCAGAGTGTGTTCTCCTAATCCACTGCTGTCCGTGCCCTGTTAAATAATAATCACATTCCTCCTCAGAGCCAGTTTCATTTCAGAAGAAATGCCAGTTGATGCATTAAAAGTGTCAGGATCTCTACAAATCTCTTTTAGATCGCTGCTCTGAAGAGCCATCCATCTTGCAGACGCTAAGCCCTTTAGTCCTGACATTTATGTCATAAGTGTTATCCTTGGGCCCCCAAGTCTAATTGGCTTCACTCCTCTCCAGTGTGTCTAGGGGCACTGTCCCTCCACACGGGCGTGCAGCACATGGCACCTTCCCACGGGAAATGAAATGCAAGGCTGAGGCTCCGAGAGCAGGCACTCAGCCCCACGCCAGCCCCGTGCAGAGGGCACTTTCCTGAACAGCTTTCCTGAGGACATAGTGGCAGATACTAACCTTTGGCTCTTGTGTTGTGTTTTCACAGGGATTGACTATCTCCACCCAGACCTGGCCTCCAACTATGTAAGTACAAGCCGACTTTAGTGGGGTGACAGTGTCCTGGTGTCCCGGGTTATAGAAACCCAGGAGGGTATAAATGCATGCGAGTGTGCAGGTACACACACACAGAGAGAAAGCTGCGTGCAGGCACACACCAGAGCTGCCTGTCGTGTCAGAGTCACAGCTCAGGCCAGAGGCCAAGGGACAAGGTGCGCGGCCTGGTGGTGAGCAAAGACCGTGGTCTTAGGAGAAAAACAAAACCTGAAGTGTGACTGAGCAGAGAGGCAAGAAATAAGGACAGGGTGCAGCAAAGGAGAGACTTGGCAAGGTTTAAATCAAGTCCAGCTGATGACACTGAGTGAAACGGTGGAAATGAGCCGTTTGGGTTCTTGCTGGACAAAACCAAAGGCAAAAAAGCCAAAACCTGCAGCAACTCGCACCACTACCACAGCTTTGGGGAGTGAGGACGTTATCTTCTTAAATATTTTTGTTTTTGTTTTTGACACGGAGCATTTAGTAACCCTTGACAAAAAGGAAATGTTAACCAAGAATCACAGTAAACCCTGCTGGGCTGGACCCACACACTGTAATTTTTGATTCAGCAAGCCACACGCAGCTTTCCTGATGAAACCCACATGCCCTTTAAATAGAATCAATCGCTTTATTTTAACCCGAGAAAGTACAATATTCAGGTACTGGTGTGTTCACTTAAAATCATCCCAACCAGCTATATTTCTGTAACCTCCAGATCTGTATTAAAAAAAAAATGCTATCTTAAGTAATTAAGGAGACTTATATTTAGGAGAACAAGTGCCTATATAGGAGAAAGGAAGGCTAATCAGCAAAAGTGTTTGGGGCTCAACATTCTGGGTCATTTGCCCCAGAGGTGTGTGTTTCTCACTGCACAAGGCAAGTGAGAATTTTCTACGCGTTCAATGCACTGGACATGAAAGAGGGCCCTGAATGGGTCATATGAACCAAGCAGGGCATAAACTGTGCAGAGCATCAGTTTTAATAACCCTCATTAAAAAATGTTCAATGATTTATTGCCACAATCCAGCCGAGATGCCCCCAGAGGGAAATGACAGAATTAAATTAAATCTCCCCCATGAAGATAATCCACGCCTGGAGAGGAGCACAGTCACAAGAAGTCTGGGCGGCGGCTAAGGAAACAGCACTCTGGGCCGCCTTCCCGCTGCACACACGTGCCTGCAGCTGCCTGCGGTCGGGTCCCTCGCCACCTTACAGGAGCTGCCCTGACACTCTCCTCATCAGCCTCTTGGCACTGCCAGTCTCCACCGTCCCCTCCCTCTCCAGCCCAGCCCCTCCATCTACATCGTTCATCTTGCCCCTTGGAGACTTCAAGGTGGGTGACACCATCGGGCTGGCAAGATTTGGGCCCTTGGCCTCCCTCCTGCAAAATCCCGGGCCTGCTACAGTCACTGACTTGGGCATTCTCCCAGCCCAGCCAGGCATTTCCTGGCAGGCTGCTCCCAGTACCAGCTGCCAGATTCAAAAGAGATAGTCATTCACGTGGGGAAAAGACCCTCCAGGCCCTGCTGAGCCACAGGGACAAGGCCAGGGCACAGGGTGGACAGAGTGATTCATCTGCCCAAAATCCTTGTCCAAAATTAGAAACCGAGATGCACCAGCTGCCCTCCGGTCTGCAATGCCAGGGAGTGCCTGAGGAACTCCGCCTCTGTGAGCGTGGGGTCTTTATTCTTTCTTTTCCGAAAACATTTTTTTAACTAAAAATTAAATGCATGCTCTTAGTTAAAATTTTGGAAAAGCATAAAACAGACTAGAAATTAACTATAATACCACCCTTCTTAATATTTTGACGTATTTTTGGCTTTTCATTGCTCTGTGTGTGTTTTTAACAAAATTTGGCTCTTGTATATTCTCTCCTTTCCCTGGAGATGCTATGAATATTTTTATATTACTAAGCTTTCTGCACAACATAATTTTAAGGGCTATAGCTCATGGCATAATTAATGTAAACATTCTGATCCCCAGCTGGGTGTTTCCCAAGAGTGTCCCACTCTAAGAGGGAAATGGCAGACAGTGGCCTGAGTGGATTCTAAGCCACAACCTGCTAAAGAGAGCAAAAGAATGGCACACGTTTATTCCTGAAAAAAAAAAAAAAAGAAAACTTGAGTAGGTTTTCAAATATCTCAAATTCTCCTTGTGTGATGAGTCATTCAACTTATAAAGTAATTTCAAGAAAATCCCCACCAGCGGGTGGCAACTACAGAAGGAAGATTTCAATGCAGTCAAAGGAAGAACTGTCCAGGGATGAAAGTTAATCAATATATGAAAGTAATGAGTTCTCCATATCTGAAAATGTTCAAGGATGGCCATGTGCCAGGGATGCTGTCAAAGAAATCACAAGTCAACACTAAACTTAAACCAAATGACAATTAAGAATTGTGATGTCTGGGCTCACACCTATAATCCTGGTACTCCAGGAGGCCAAGGGGGATGGATCCCTTGAGTTCAGGAGGTCTAGAACAGCCTGAGCAAGAGCGAGACCTCATCTCTACTAAAAATAAAAAATCTAGCCGGGGGTCATGGTGGGTGTCTGTAGACCCAGCTACTCAGAAGGCTGAGGCAAGAGGATCATGTGAGCCTGGGAGTTAGAGGTTGCTGTGAGCTAAGACCATGCCATAGCACTCTACCCAGGGTGACAGAGTGAGACTCTCTCTTGAAAAAATAAATACATGTTGTTAAAAAGTTGCAATTTCTGTAGGAAACTTCACGTCTCACTAACAAGCTCTCAGGCTTCAACATCCACCAAACACTTGGAACCTCACAAAGAAATTATATACAGAGGGTGTCGAGAAAAAAAAAAAGGTATACATGTTTTAAGAAAGGAAAAAAACTGTATAAAATTGTAATACTCAATAACTCAATATATACTGACAACATTTGTTATCTTGTACATGGTATCTCTCATAATTGCAGAAGTAAAATATGACTTGAGTATTACAATTTTAATGCAGTCCCTTTCCTTTCTTAAAATGTCTAAACTTTATTTGGCACCCTCTGTACATTTACACATGAAAATTTTCTCCCTCTTTGGTATGGATGAGGAAAACAAACATCCAAATATCTCATCCTTAAAACCTCAGCAGATAGCCCAAAGCACTGGTTTTTACCATCCATGCTGTCTCTCTCACTCTGTGTAGAGTTGAGAGTGACAACTTTGGAGCTACTAACCACATTTATCTTCTTTATTTTTAATTAAAAATTTTACGCTCTCATTCACAGAATGAGGCTAGCAAATAGAGGAGGACCTGCCCAGGAGAGCAATGAAATCAAAGGATAGCGATAGGCTCGAAAATGGTTTGAGCCCAGCATTATTAGGCGGCTTCACACCTTGTTAAGTGACTTAATGGCTCAGATGTTATGAGCTAGCCTGGTGCCCTTTTAGAAAGAGGTACTTTGGGGAGGTCTTTGTTTGGGTTTCCCCAGAAGCAGATGAGGGTTTGAGTCCAAGTAGTTCCTTGGGGAGGTGATTCCAGGAAACAGGGGGAGAGGAGGGCAGAATGAAACAGGCAAGGGAAGACAGTAAATACACAGGGTATTACCAAAAATGTCAGCACAGCGGGTGGCTGGAGCTTACTCCCCCTGGGGAAATCTGGGAGACCGTCTAGAATCTGTGTGCCAGAGTTACCCGACTTGGGATGGGATACCCAGAGGCTCCATGGGTCACTGGTTGAGGGCTGGTGGGCAACGTTAACCATGGCAGCACTTCCCACCTCCCAACAGCCTAGGGGAAAGCCCTTGGCAGAGGCCCAGGATCCCCAGAGACCTGAGGGGCAGGCCACAGGGGTATGCAGCAACATCTGCCCCAGAGAGGACGTCTTGGAAATTTATTAAGGTTAAAATAAAGTAAGATATTCTGTGTTAAAAAGAAAATAAAATCCTCCTCTTTGTTACTGATTTATTTTCACTGAGTATTAAAAACATCCAAGGCTCATCAGAAAATTTCTTCATAATCAAACCAAGCAAAATGTATCCCAAAGCAGAATTATTTTCAAAGCTTGGTTATTCTGTACATTAAAAGAGAGAGGGATCAGAGTGTGCTGGTGGTCCAGTGTTCTTTCCATTACATACTGAGAAAATACTTTGAAAACTTCAAATCAATATATAAATGCAAGTTGTTAACGTTAATTTTATTCAACAAACCTGTTGAGTATTAAGGTCAAAGGATAACAATGACTACTTGTATTATTACTATATTGTTCTGTGATTGGATTTAATCGAAGGGATTCTGTCCCACTGGTAAAGGCTTTCTATTCCAAATAATTAAAATTCTCCTTTTTCCACCCTAATAGTTATCGCATGAAATGATCATTGGCCAGGAGACTGTTCTAGACCAAGTTAAGATCAGTGCCTCCTTCACCCGTCCGCTCTATGTAAACTGGAGATTTTCTCTAACCCCGTGGTTCTCAACCTTCCTAATGCCGGGACCCTTTAATACAGTTCCTCATGTTGTGGTGACTCCCAACCATAAAATTATTTTCGTTGCTACTTCATAACTGCAATTTTGCTACTGTTATGAATCGTAATGTAAATATCTGATATGCAGGATATATTTAGGCGACCCCTGTGAAAGGGGGTCGACCCACAGGTTGAGAACCGCTGCTCTAACCCAACACAACCACTGCGTACTGAGCCTGTTATGCGCAAAAGCCAGGGGAAGCAAGACAAGTGGGACACAGGCATTCTTAGAGAAGCTACAGGTCAGGAGGGACACAGGTGTGTGGCAGGTGACTGTCAGGGAAGGAGGAAGAGCTTGCCCTTCCAGTCCAGTGGGCTTTCGGGCTAGTGCTTGTGTTCACGGGGCCGTGTAGGTAGAGGGAGAACAGAGGGAGACTTCCTCCAGACCATGTGCAGAGTGACTTAGGTGGTGGCAGCTTTCAGAGTGTGGGGTGGGAGGAGTAGAGCATCTCCTGCTTTGCGAAAGCTCCAGAGGTGAAGAAAGGGCTGGTGGATCTGGAGAAGCCCAGCGAGGCCTGAGGTTTTCCCAGAGGCAGACTCTGACACAGGGATTTGAAGGCAAATAGTTCATTTGGGAGGCGATCCCGGAAGCACCAGCCATGCGGAGAGAAAGTGAGACCAGACAGGGATGGCATTACCCCTGAGGGCGACGGGAGCTTAATCCCACCGGGGACCTCTGGGAAGCTGTGTAGACAGAGCCTTCTTCCAACTTCTATCGAACGCTGGTTGAGGGCTGCTACCCAGGAGCAGGGTTGAGGTGGAGAAGCAGAGGGATTCATTCCAGGTTTTCTGGTCCCTACAGACACACAGACGCCTGCAGAGGGCGTCTTCAGGCACAGAGTGGCAAGTGCTGACTGTTGGAAAGTGGCCAGTGTGCCAGGGTAGAGTTCTGAGGGTGTGACAGTAGTGGAAACTGAGTCAGCCCTGAGTGTGACTTCCGGCTTCCACCTCATTGTTGGGCCACCTTCAACCAGCAGATCAAACCTCTTTGAATGTTAATTTCCATACTTGTGAAGTGAGCAGAATGAATGCCTTGCCGGGTTTGTTGTGCGGTATCACTGGGATAACACGTGTATGGGACCCAGCACATCCCCGAGGCTCAGTAAACATTCATTTCCTTCTCAAAAGAGAGGCAATTATACCTCTGCACAAGTTCGGGTTGTTCTGATGGAGAAGCGGGGGTGTGGCTCAAGGAACAGGTGCAATTGTTCACTGTGCTTCCCAGTGAGCTCAGAGTTATCAAATGACAGGAAAAGGACATCCAATCAGTAAGGATAAGGTTGTGAGGCTCACAAAGTTAAGGGCAAAAAGCAGAGGATACCAAATTAAATCTCACAGGCTTCAAAAAATAACATCCCAGCAAAGAAAAGACAAAGGGCGAGAGAAGACCTGTTCTCATGGCCAGGGGTGTAAGGAAGAAAGGTGCCCCCGGAGGAAGCAGGGTTCCAACCCACATCCTCTGCTCTCTCCTGAACCTCTGAACTAAAAGAACCCTCATGGATCATCATAAGGGAGGGTCAATCCCCAGGCGGATGAAGGGATTCACCTTCTGCATATTTCCCACCCCTTAATTCTAGCTCCGGCCTTGTAACTTGTCTAGAGCACTAGAATAATATGGAGCTATTTGTGCCAGTTTGGAGGTGAGGCTTTGAGATGCCTTGTGTGTTCACACACACTCCTACACTCTGCCGTCACCATCAGGAGAGCAATCCCAGGCCAGCTCACTGCACCCCAGAGGAGGAGACAGACATGAGGGGAGGAGCTGCACCAGCTGCCACGCCTGACCTGCCACCACCCAAGTCAGCCTTAAGAAGTGCAGGAAGCTGGGATGCCTCGCTGAGCCCCACCTAAATCAGCCAAGCCCCAGCTGTCCCACAGAAACAAGCCAGCCCAGCCGAGCCCGGCCGAGATCACTGCCTCCCAGCTGGACTGCAGACTCGTGAGCTAAATACACACTTACTGTTACGTGCTGCTGACCTAGGATGGCTGCTTTTACGCAGCACCTGCTACAGATCCCATGCTATACCCTCCTCAATCCTCCCGGTGGACTTCACGCCCACCCCAGCCTACAGGGAATGTAGATTCCTAGCCCTACCCTGGACCTGCCTAATCAAAATCTTCAGGGATAGGCCTCATAATGTGTATTTTTTTAAAAACATGCTCAGAGACTGATAATTCACCTGGTCATTAATATGGCACTTCATTCACTTCTTCATCCAACGTTTCATTCATTCGTTTATTGAACAAGTAGTTCACCTATAATATATGACTATATCACAGCTAGACAATAAGTTTTTGTAAGGAAGTGTGTACTTTGTTCATGTTTTGTGTCCCTTTTAACACGCAGCACAGTGTTAAACAAGCATTTACTAGATATTTGTTAAATTGCATTGACTATTGATTCATCAATACCTTTGCAAGTAATACCGGGAACTGAATCATACAGTGACCCACTGTTGATGATGATCAGAAACTGGGGCACAAAGGACCCTCCATTCCCAGCTCTCGACCACCTCCCAGGCGGATGCCACCATTGCCTGGAGCTAATGAAGGAACAGAGGGCCATGGAAGCTAATTGAAGTCCCACAGCCCTAGGCCTAGAGAGACTATGATTCAAGAGGTGGATAATCCACAGGCAAATAACTACAAACTACTTATTTTCTATAATGTCTAGAATCCTCAGGTTGGTGGAAATGCAATTAGCTTCCCAGATGGGAGAAGGCAAATTACGTTCTTTGGTTCACTTCAAAATCTGGAACAAGATTTATGGTCCAGCGTTACTATTTCACCAACAGAAGTTCTCCTGGGAGGAAAAAAGCTCGGACGTTTCCTTTTCCATTCTCATGAGGGGGGCCTGACCGTGTCTGTCTCTGAAGAGGGGACCTTGCTGAGCCTGGAGGAAATGTCTTGGGCTGGGCAGCAGTGTGCACAGCAAGCCCCAGGGGCCATGTTGTCATCTTGATAAAAGAGTGACAGCTAGAGACAGGCGGTGCTTCCTCAGCCCTGAATGACTCAGATGCTGTGGAGTATTGATCACATACATGGCTCCAGCCTTTTAGACACATTAATACTGCATATGAGATTGAGGTTTAAATAACCTTTGTGTGTTATTGAAAGGAAGGGCTGGCATTTTCTTTCTTTTTTGTATTTATGCTCTTATTCTGGCAAATTCTTTTATTTCAGATTAATATGAGGGTACAAACTATTAGGTCGCACTGTTTGCATCTGTCAGGCAGAGTTCAAGTTGTAGCTGTGCCCCTCACCCAGGAGGTGGGCCGTCTACCCCTACACAGTGCCCGTCAGGTGGGGGCCCATCACCCCCCTCCCCACTCCCCTCTCCTCGCTCTTCTCTCCTCCCTCCACTTGAATTTAATTGTGTTTTTCTGTCTTGTGGCTATGTGGTTGTTCATCTGCTGGTTTCAAATTATTGTTGAGTACATTGGATCCCTGTGTTTCCATCCTTGTGATTCTTTACTAAGGAGAATGTTCTCCAATTCCATCTCGGTAAATACAAAGGACATAAAGTCTCCATCTTTTTATGGCTGAGTAATATTCCATGGTACACATATACTGTGGTTTATTAGTCCATTCATGGGTTCTGGGCACTTCCAGGGCTGGCATTTTCAATGTGTTCATGAGTGCTGGCTTTGTCAGGAAGACAGCCTGAATACTGGGGATAAGAATGCTTTTTAAACTATTTTGATAGATCATCATTCCATTCTCTATCATTTGACTCACTCCACGTACTAAAGGAAACCACCCATTTTTATAGGAATAAGCTTTGGTATAAAAATAGACAAAAATAAAACCTTGTTTAACCAAATGAAACTACCTCAACGTTCACTACAGCCAAAAGCAAAGAAAACATCTGTCAATCAATTTTTTTAATTGTTTAACTGACCAGTTTTCATTTCATTGAACCTAATCAACATTTAAGAAACATACTAGGTTCCCACTATGTGCAAAATGCTATACTGAGAGCCTGGATTGTAAAATGTGCCCCTGGGGAGTTCACGTGTAAATATGTAAATACATTATAACGTCCTCAGTGCTAGCCTGAAAATAAAACTCAGCCCATTTGGGAATGCAACAGCAAGAAGCAGCAAGTCATCACTAAAAATTATAGAAGGGATAATTATGCTTAAAGAATGAGCAGCAGCTTACCATGTTGGGTAGGAACTTGTTTTCCTGGGTCAATACAGCATCTGAATTCATCTAGAAGCTTGATTAATATGACACTGGACAAATGGGTGATTGGATTTTCATTTGGAGATGAGAATCTTCTGAGTGGCATGACCCAAAAAAGTAGCCTAAACAAAAATAATTTACTGACCCCAAATTCCCTAAAGGCCTTTGATAGATTCTCACCTCTTTGATGAAATTTAAGTGACTTAAAGACCAGGATAATTCTTCCAAATCTTTTGCTGATGAGATGATCAATCGGAGGCCTCATTCCCCAAAGAGATAATTAACAGAGGCTTTTTAAATAAATAAATGACTAAATTATGGATGGATGGAGGGAGGGAGGGAAGGAGAGAGGGAGGGATGCTAATGAGACTCGGGGGTTCATTCTGTTTATTACCAAACAAACCTGTTCAGGAAAAATGTAGCAATGTTCATATTACATGATAAGCCACAAGAAAGTCATCTGTGTGAGTATAAATAACATTGGAAAGGTCATTGATCTCCACTGCCTTACTTTCTTTCTTAGTCCTCACTGTCAGTATGTACTCACCGAATTCCCAAGCTGTGAAGTATTTCATTAGCTTTCTTCTTCAGGTTTTTACCTCAGAGAACCATAAACCTTTCCATGACCAGGCTTTGCTTAAAGTGGACCTTACAAATTAGAATAGGACCTCCATAGCTGACCACCTCCCTACACTGACCACTCCTAAGATGACCACCATATGTATGTATCAGCCAGTTTCCCAATTGCACATCCCGAACGCCACCATTTTGATGTCTGTGATGGGCCTACCCAGAGTCCACCTGCAGGGAAAGTAAATGGGTTAAGCCACAGCAGAGTGGGCACCATCTGCAGCGCTTGCTTGTGTCTTGTGGCCAGGCACAGAGCCCAGCCCACATGAGGACGTTGCCTGAGCAAAGGTGGGTCTGATGGAGACCAGAGGTCTCATCCATCATCCAGAGCCAGTTTTCTTAAGCAGCAACAAAGACAAAAAAGCAATGCCCAGATCTCAAAAAGGAAGGCTCAGACCTTGAGCCACATAGTTTTCTGTCATATGATATCTTTTTGGAGTTTGTGCTAAAATCATGAGGACCTCAACTTTCATTTCAACAAGATCCCATTCTCTTATTTAAAATCCCTTGATCGTTTTTCCTCGTAGATAGAACCTTTATGGTAAGCAGAATTCTAAAATGGCCCCCAAGATTCCTACCCCATGGTGCAACCACTTTGTATAATCCCCCCGTGAGTATGGGCAGGACCTGAGAATTTGACAGGACATCACTCTCATGAGTAGGCTGCATTATGTGGCAATGTTAAAGACATTTTTTCAGATGTAATAATTAAGGTTTCTAATCAGTCAACTTTAAGCCAATCAAAGGGTAGATGGTGCTGGGTAGACCTGAACTAATCAGGTGAGGCCTTTAAAAGAAATCCACAGGTGGGCGGGCCTGTGGCTCAAAGGAGTTGGGCACCGGCCCCATATGCCGGAGGTGGCGGGTTCAATCCCAGCCCCCGCCAAAACTGAAAAAAAAAAATAATAAATCAACAGGGCAGAGAAGGGGAGATCAGTAGAGACTTCCACCTGCTGGCTTTGGGGAAGCAACGACTATGATGTGAAAAGGGTCACAGACAGGGAACAGTGGCCCCCCAAGGAGTTTTACCCTACAACCATAAACAACAGAATTCTGCCTGCACACATAGTGAACTTAAAAGAGAACCCCAAGTTTTAAATGAGATCTCAACCTAGCTGACAGCTTGATTTCGCTGGCTGAGACCCTGAGCAAAGAACCCAGTTAACCATGTCTGGAAACTCTTGAGATAAATTTGTGTTGTTTTAAGCCACTAAATTTGTGGTAATTTGCTGTACAGCAATAGAAAAGTAATGCAGCCTTCCTGATGATAGTGGATATCTGAGTGCGAACTGAATGACTTGCTTTTTCTCTGATTTAATAAAAATAGACTACTCTTCAAGTTTTAGATTTTTTATTATGTGTGCTTTTATCTTAAAATAAGTATACTTTTTACCTATTGCCATAAATAGGGCTCTTTCGTAAATAACAAGTCTGCTACAACTAGAGCCTCTGAGAAATTTAGTGTAGAAGTCAAGAGGTCTGCAGTCAGCTTCTGTGAGTTCAAATCTCACGGCAACCACTTGCTGTTCGACCCTGGGCAAGTGAATCTCTCTGTGCCTCAATTTCCTCATCTGTACAATGGATTAGTAATAAGACTGATGTTATTGGTGATTGTGATAATCCCATTAAGCGTTAAGCAGCACACACAAAACCCTTAGAACTGCTCCTAGCACGCAGAACCCCCTTGGTAAGCATTCATTCTTGTTAAGTAGCTTGCCCAAGATAACACAGCTAGAATTTAGCAGGACTGTCAGCCTACAGTGGTTAGACCTCTAACTCCATGCTCTTAACCTCCTCTTCCCTTCCTACCTCAAGCTTTCATATGAATTCACAGAAAGTATTTTAAAATGAAATTTAAAAGGGTAATTAGTATGTTATTCTAAGCTTTCCTTCCACTTTTCTGCTACTACAAGGTACTGTATTCCGGAGCCTCACAAGCAACAGCCTTCCTTTGTTTTGCTTTGTAATGAGCTCCAAGGCAGGACCCAGATATTGCAGAATACAAAGCACTTAGCCCATTGCCTGTTTGAAGAATTATATTTTCGTCCTGAAGGTCACCTTTTAAAGGCAGAGAGCACCAAAAAATACATACATTTTAAGAAAAAAAAAACAACATTAAATTAGTAATACATCACATTTGACTTCTGCCATTGTTACAAGAGGTGATCCAGGTGACTTGTATTCATCTTTTCTTATTGTATATAGTGAGTATTACAATTGAATTTTTTTTTTTTTTTTTGCACCTTCTGCATATTCTGCACTGGGCACAGTGGCTCACATGTGTATAGTCCCAGCAGTTTGGGAGGGCAGGGCGGGAGGTTTGCTTCAGGCCTAGAGGTCCCACCAGATCAGCTTGGGCATCATAGCAAGACCTCATCTCTACAAAAGAAACAAAAAATCTAGCCAGGCACGGTAGTGTGCATCTGTAGTCAGTCCTAGCTACTTGTGAGGCTGAGCCCAAAGAAGAGCTTGAGCCCAGCAGTTTGACACGGCAGTGAGCTATGATTGTGCCACTGCACTCTAGCTTGGGCAACAGAGCAAGACCATGTCTCTAAAAACAGAATAACATAAAATATATTCTGGATAGATAAAGGCACCTAGACCTATGGAAGGCAAGACATTTGTGCTTCTTCACTGTTTGTAAAGTAAAATACATATGAGTCTGCACACACCCAACATCAGAGATGGACGGGGGGTTCTAATGAAAGAGATTAGATTGGTTATTGCTTCTAACTGCCTTCAATTGTAGGCCCTGGAAGAAGACTGAGATGGGAGTTCCTGATAAAGTGATTTCCAGGGTGAAGGCTCTCAGGAGAAGGGGAGGGAGGGAACAGGGCAGGGCAGAAGCTGAGCCAGGATGTGGTCTCAGCTGGAGTTCAGCCTCAGCCTGATCCCAGAGTGTGAACTTGAACTGTCCAAGGCCAATTTCCAGGAGAAGGAGAGGGTGGTGCTCCTGCAGCAGCCAGTACTCCCAGAACTGGTACCTGGGCACCGTGGCCCTGTGAAGGGGATCTGGGCAGGTGCCACATTGCTGTGCCTTGAATGACGACAAGGGCAACGCCTTTTCACTCCCATGTCCTCACTGCTTAGCATGTGACTTGGAACATAACAGCTGTGCAGTGACAGTTTGTTTGCCAATTGAAATGAACGAAGTCAAGTGAAAGATTGAACCCAAGTACTGAAGAGTCAGGGTCCATCTAAAGCGAGGATAGAGGGAAGCCAGGACGACAGCATGGCCGTGAGTTCAACATGGCCTAATCCTGCAACCTGTGACTATGTCACTCTACACAGCACGTGTAAAGGGACTTTGCCGATAGAGTTAAGGTTAATGTAAAATGGGGAGATTCTCCCTGTGGGCCAAATGCAATCATATGTTTCCTAACAGTAGGAGAAGAAAGCAGAAGACTGGTCAGCAAGGGACGTGAAGACAGATGAAGAGGCAGGAGGTATCCAAAGCATGAGAAAGAGTGTTGCTGGCTCTGAAGACAGACACAGGCGAGCACAGACCAAGGCTTGGGGCGGGGCGGTGGGGTTTCTGGAAAGTGGGACCAGCCCTCAGCTGACAGCCCACAAGGAAACAGGGCTCTCAGTCCTGGACAGAACTGAATTCTGCCAACACCCTGAGTCAGCAAGCACAGCCCTGCCGACACCCAGATTGCAGCCCAGTGAGACCCGTGTCAGGCCCTGCCCTACAGAGCTGTAAGATCGCACTTGTGCGTTGTTCAACCCCGTTTAAGTTTGTAGTAACTTGTCACAGCAGCAGTAGAGACCAAACACAGCCTTGTTCATTGAAGATGCCTTCTCTCTCCACCTGGAGGACAGCTAACATTTAAATCTCACCAGAGGTAGAGGCTGGGACGTCAGCCCTCAGCCACTATCCCAGTACTACAGGCTCAGTGGGAATAAAGGACAACCGGTGCTGAGGCCAGCAGTGGCCTGGATGAGCCCAAAACCATCCCATCTGCAAGTCCAGGAAATAAAAGCCCCCCCAGGAGGCAAAGTGAGCAAAAGTGCGTGGACTTTGAAAAGGATCCATGTGGCCCCAACCTGTCCCCTGGGCTTCCTCAGTCCCTATCCTGACAGATACCGGGCGCCCCCCGCCTCCTCCCTCCTCATCACTTGCTCTCCCAACGCTGACGCCGCCTCCACGGCCAGGTTGGTGTAGTGCTGGCTCGAGGGCATTCAGAGCATGTCACTCTCCTTTGGTTCCCCAAGTGACACAGACGACGTCGGCTGGGCCGAACCCAAGCCCCTAACAACTCAGGGGATTTTACAGGTATTCTCAGCCCATCCCTCACCCTGCAGAGGAGGAAACTGAGGCCCAGGTGGAGGGGACTGTTCGAGGTCACACAGAGGTTCCAGCAGAGCAGAGCGCGGGCTGGCTCTCGGGTCTCCAGCGCCCCCGAGGCTGCCGAAAGCCACGCGTATCGCGATGCTCCGGAGCGCTCAGGCAAAACCTGGCAGGGCAGAGATCCCGCAGGAGACCCCACCGTGGGAGCTGCGAGCTTCTCGGCACACCCTTCCCCTGCCAAGTCCTCCCACACTCTGCCACCTCCAACCCCCACATTCAGCCACCAAAGGGACTGCGTGGAGTGGCTTCTGCCCGCTTTCTCCCTTGGTACCATTTTGTGTGTGTCCTCACCTCAACTTAGGTTTGGTTTTGCCTCTAACGGCCAGCACCTGCTGCTCCTTTGCAGGGGGCCTTGCCCCAGGTCTACTGCACCTCCCCACCCTCAGCGTATGGGACTGTTGGTGGCAGTTAACCTAGCACTCTGGAGTCTGAAGAGCTCGTCTCTGGCTGGGAAAACGCTGAGGATTGACCAGCCCCGCCAGCGCCCCCTGCAGGACTTTGTCTGAAAATACATCTTGGCGGCGCCTGTGGCTCAAAGGAGTAGGGCGCCGGCCCCATATGCCGGAGGTGGTGGGTTCAAACCCAGCCCCTGCCAAAAACTGCAAAAATGAAAATAATTCTTGGCGCAGTTTCACCCAGGCCCTGATCTGTCTCCCCGGATCCCTTTCCTGGCTTCCCCTGGGGTCACATCCTTCCTACATCACTTGCCCACCAGCCTTATCTCAGGATCAGCTCCCGGGAATCCTGACCTGCTTACATTTGAGCAGCGCGCAGCTTCGGGCCAAGCAGAATTTTCCATCCTACGAGGCCAAGGCAGAGAGAATCTCTGATGCGGAAATAAGATTAGCTTCTCAACCATGGTAATCCTGCTGCTGACTCCCAACCTATGGGAAATTATTTTTCACAAAGAAAGAACCCTTAATTACTAACCAGTAATTAAAACCTGAAGCCAAGAGCAGGAAGCAGGGGCTTAGCTCTTAGAAAAATGACCCTTAGCATCATGCAGAATATTGCAGTGAGGTCTGCAGTTTCCCTGGGGCTGGCACGCACCTCTCCACCAGAAGCACCCTGCTAGGCGGAAGAGTAAGATGTATTACCGTGTGTGGGAGATGTTTTCATTAAGCGATGGAAAGAGATGGATTATGTGTTATAACTCAAACGTTGCCAATTTTTTAAACAAGGGGTTTAGTGTAAATCTAAGCTATTCAGGGAGCACTAGTTTGAGGACTCCGCTTGAGTGGCTGCAAACAAGAAAAAAACTGCAGTGTTCAATCTTTAGGTCCTCAGTTTCCCCATCTATAAAGCAGGGGTGACCGTCTCCCCCAACAAGATCCTAACTGTTTTCAGAATCAAAGGGGTATAATGACCGTTCAGGTTGCTGACGTGACCACTGCATCTTTGTGGATCTATCAAAAAATATAAGTTGAACTCTCGAGGTGCTAGGGGCATTGGGGATACTCTGGTATGGATTCTGGACCATCCTCCCTTCTCTTTTCTACCATGCCCTAGAAACACATGCACACATATCCCCTAACATGTAGAGAATGGTCCAGAAGACTCCTTGGGAAGGAGCCAGTCCTGGTGTAGGTGCCCATGTGGTGACCAGACGCTGAGTCACTTGATATACTCAGTCCCTTTAAGGTACTCTTACCCAGGCACCTTAACAACAAAGACTATACTGCTTATATATTCTGTGACTAAGACCATGGCCACTGTTTGTAAACACTTCCATTAATTTCTCATCAGCAGTCACAAGGATCAGACACCCATGGCAGTTGGGAGTTTTGATTTGTGGCTGGCTGGGTTTTAGCTCACACACGTCTTCCCTCCCTGGAGAGCTGACTGCTGGTTAACAGAGTGTGAGGTCCCGGTTTTGTCTCCCTGTCTTCTCCTGGCCCTGGTTCTGGGATATCGGCTCTGCTCCTTGGTCCTTTCTTTATTTCTCCACTGACTCCTGCTGAGTGCCGGACGTCTGGGTTCTGGCATTTGTTGAGTGTTCACTGTGTACTTGGCCTTGTGTTTTACATGCATTGTCATGTGTCACCTGCCCATGAAATCTGTGAAGTGGGTACTTTCTTATCCACCTCTCACAGACAGGAAACTGGAGATCGGAGAGGTTGGTGGATTCCTTAGCTCACACAGTGGGGAGCAAAATGTGAAGTTCACCTTCCATCCTGCTGACTTCATTTAACGTGGCTCCCCGTCCCCCACATCCCAGCAGTAGTAGTGCCAGTGGGCGCAGTGACTAACATCACCCAACACTCCGCCTCCTTCCCCCTTCCTCTTTCCCCTCCTGTTTCTCTATTTCCACGGTTAGCATCCTGGACCCCACAACAGCTTCCTGCTTCCACTGTTTCTGTCTCCAAAGCATTCTCCCCAAAACAACCAGGAAGGACATTACAAAGGAAAAAGCAGAGGAGACCACATCACCGCCCTGTTTAAACCAAACTGGTGTCTTCCCCTCCCTGTGAGGCTCAGCACAGCCTCGGTCTCCATGGATCAGACTTGGCATCCAGGATTTTCCCTAATTGAAGGCTTAGAAGACTTTTATACTAGCTCTTCTCACAGTTGAGTCCACCTCAATGCAAATATCACACCCTGTTTATCTCCCTTCTTAGTTCTTAAAATAGTGGGAAGCCATGAATTTCTTTTCATTCTGTTGCGTGTTCGTGCCCCGCCCCCGCCAACCCCCCAGTGAAATATCAGCTCCCGAAGGGCGGCCGTCTGGCCTGTCCTGCTCACCTCTTTACCCTCACAGGGCATAATGGCTGGACCAGAATAATTAATTAATGGCCAATTAATGGTCAGTTGGATGACTGGCTGAAGAATGAACCCAACACTTTGCTTTTCTCTTTTTCTTGCCCCTTCGTTCTTTGATTTCTTCTTCTTGTGCTTCTCACATAGCTCCCTTCTCTGCCTTGTTATGCTCCTCCTTTTGTCCTGCTCATAGTAGGGATTATTCATTTATACCTCAGTAAACACCAGCATTTGGCTATGAAAGGAGAGGTCGGTACTACCCAGCAGACAAGTGCCCAGGAAACTAATACTGGTTAGTGCTTCCTCCCTTCTGGGAGAACTGCTGTATAGCCACAAACCAATGAACAGAAAGCCCCCCGTCCCAAGAACTCAGAGAACTGGACAAAACCATAGGAATGATTTTCTACATGCTTTCTACATCCTTCATTTCCATTACATGCCATTAACAGTAGCCACTTGAGGCTTGGTGCCTGCAGCTCAAGCAGCTAAGGTGCCAGCCACATACACCGGAGCGGGTTCGAATCCAGCCTGGGCCTGCCAAACAACAATGACAACTACAACCAAAAAATAGCCAGGCGTTGTGGCTGTCACCCATAGTCCCAGCTACTTGGGAAGCTGAGGCAAAAGAATCTCTTAAGCCCAGGAGTTGGAGGTTGCTGTGAACTGTGATGCCATAGCACTCTACCCAGGGTGACAGCTTGAGGCTCTGTCTCAAAAAAAAAAAAAAAGTAGCCACTTGATTTCTCCCAACATGCAGTTTCAATCCACAAAATGAATCTAAGATTTTCAACACTCAGTTAAATATCAAAATTTTTTTGAAAATTAAAAAAAAGTGTATATATATACACACACACACACGGGCGTGTTCTTAGCTAACAAGCTTTGCTTGTCCACTATTCCAGTAGATAAAGAGAATTCCCAAAATACGGGAACTCTGGTTACAGGGCTCTTGAGAAATGTGGTATTATAGTGTCATTGTTATTAATACGTATATTAAATTCGATGTACCCCATTTATAAATCTTTCCAAGAGGAAACAAACCTGCTCTGGAAACAATGCTTACAATTATGATCATGCATACTATCTGCTCCTCACAGGGAAGCCTTAAAATATCAATTTAAATGCAAATGAATCTTATTATTCCAAATTAGACTCACCCCATTGTGTTGAAATTAATATAGAAAATAATATTGAATGCTAAATTACAAGTAATTAATATTGACACAGTGAAAAATATACACACTCACGTTGATATCTGGGACAGGATGTCTTGTGTGTGCCGCCACCTATCGTAAGTAGCAACGAGAACTCCACACCCCTGCGACCAAGTCCGGTTGATACTCAGGATGAACACGACAGAAATCTCGGGGAAAACAAATGGCAATGATGCATTTTAGGACCCAGTAAGCTATTCTTTGAGTCTGAGAACCAGCACACTTGGACCTCGAGTCATTTAATTAAATGACTATATATTATTTAAAAAATCATTTCCCAATACTAAAGGAGTTGTAGGGAAAGTCTTACAAATTAAAATATTTCTCTTAAACGTAAAGACAAAGAGGACATTGGTCTCATCTATCATCTAGAGAGGTAGATCTAGGCAGAGAGGCTGGCAAAATGCAACTCCCAGGCTGACCATCTGTTTTTATAAATAAAGTTTTATCAGAACACAGCCACACTCACTTGTTTACTTACATCTGGGGCTGGTTTCCTGCTCTAATGACAAATCATAGTTGCAACAGAGACCATATGTTCTGCAAAGTCTAAAGTTCTCACTGTTTCTTCTGACTTTAAGAAGAAGTCTGCTGAGATCCCCTGATCTATCCAGTTGTGTATTAAGATGTAGGAAGATAGTTTTATTAGAAACATTAAGTCCAGAGATCTACAAGGCAGGTACAGTCACAGCTTTGTCACCTTCTAGCCATATGTGGCAAGCCGTTAAACGTCTCAGGGGCATAGCAGCCTCGTTTAAGAGCTGAGAAAACTGGACTACTGTCTGTTGTAACTCTCAAATCTTATGAAATTCTCCTCCCTTCTAATAAAATCCCTGATTAAGAAACAAAAGCTGAATTGGCATTGTAAGGAAATGAAATTCTCAAGTTGAATCTACTCAATTTGCTTTTGAGAATGACATGAAGTCCAGGTTCTGCTCCTTTTCCAAGCATGACTCTGTCTACCTTCATCACTGGAGCTGCGTGATTTCAAGGGGTTTTGCATTTATTTACTCTGTGAGTTGGGATTCCCCCAAAAGCTGACTCTGAGACATGGATTCATGGACAAGCATCTTATTTGGGATTTAGTCGCAGGGAACACAGATGGGGAGTGGGAGGGTGATAGAAAGAAGAGCGTGTAACAAGCAAGGGTGTGGAACAAGCAAGTTACCACTATAAGGCAATTGGAGCTCACGTCTGCCAGGCAACCCTGGGACATGGGTTAGAACACAGAGGGAGAAAGAGTGGGGTATTAACACGCTCCCATCAGTCAGTGGTGGAGGACTACCAGGGTGAATAGGGGAGCAATTTCCTATACTTGTGCATTGCCATGTCATGGGCAGATTGAGCTCCAAAGATAAAGAGACAAAATGCTAACAAATGAAAACTGAATCATTATGCACTGAAATTCTAAAAGCAAGAGGCTATAGAGGAGGTATTCAACAGCATCTGGTACACTTAACAAAATCAGAGGTCTCCAGATTTCTTAATTACACACCCTATCTGTAAAAATCTTTGAACAGGCTCTCCCGGTACATGCATTTACACAGCACGTATGTATACTACTCTAACATCAGGCTGTGTACACTATAAAACACATCCCCAAAAGACAATTTTAAAGGATAAAATAAAACCACATAGTAAAAGTGTTAAAATGCACACCCATGTACATAGGTGCATTATTCATAGTAGCCCAGAGGTAGAAGCAACCTAAGTATCTATGGAAGGATGGATGGATAAGCAAAATGTGTTATATATATACAATGGAATATTACTCAGCCTTAAAAAGGAAAGGAAAGATAAAATAAAACAAAAAGGATAGAAATTCTGTCACATGCTGCAATAATGATGAACCTTGAGGACATTATGCCAAGTGAAATAAGCCAGTTACAAAAAGACCAATATTATTACAATCCTACTTTATAAGTGGTATCTAGAGTAATAAAAAGAAAAGTCATATAGACAGGTAGGAGAAATGTGGTTGCCAAAGGCTGAGTTGAGATGAGAAATGGGGAGTTACTGTTTTAATAGGTACAGAATTTTAGTTTTGCAGGATGAAAAACTTCTGGCAATTGCTTGCACAGATATTTAACATTACTGAACTGTGCATTTAAATATGGTCAAAAATGGTTAAACTGATCAATTTTATGTTATACATCTTTTACCACATTTGCAACAAATACATAATTTTTTAATCAAGGTCAAAAAAACCCCTTGTCGTATTTTCTCCCCACATGCCAATATATCATCCTTCCCGTCCTCCAGAGACAGCACATCCACTTTGGAGGCCTTTGCTCTACATAGCCAGTGTGTAACCCTGTCCTTAGCATGATCAGTAAGCAATTCTGTAGTTGAAATCCTCTGGCCAGCAAGATGTTAAAATTTCTTTCTTCAAGAGAAATAAAATAAAATGGTGGCTCACACCTGCCTAGCCTCAAAATTTTAGCACTCTAGGAGGCTGAGGCAGGTAGATCGCGTGAGCTCAGGAGTTTGAGACCAACCTGAGCAAAGCAAGACCTTATCTCTACTAAAAATAGAAAAACTAGCTGGGTGTTGTAGTGGGTGCCTGTAGTCCCAGCTACTCAGGAGGCTGAGGCAAGCTGAGTATCACTTGAGCCCAAGAGTTTGAGGTTGCTGTGAGCTATGATGCCACAGCACTCAACTCCAAGGCAACAGAGGGAGACTCTGTCTCAAAAAAAAAGAGAGAGATAAAAATAGTACAACAGGAGTGGCACTAATAGGATCACGCAAATAGGTAGATACGGTCCCAATCCTGCTCTACTGTTTAGTTACTTTGATTTGAGATAAGTGACTAAGTCTCTCTTGTGTTGTACATTTGTTAAATGTGAACAAAGGATAACAATATATTTTCAAGTATTCATTCAACAGCTATCTATGGAGTGCTAGAATATACCAATATATTAGTTACTTGCTGGTGTATCATAGATTACTCCCAAAACATGGTAGCATAAAACAAGAAATACTTTTTATATCACACAATTCCTAAGGGTCAGGAAATTAAGAGCATCTTGCCTGGGTGATTCAGAATTTCTAGTGAGGCTACAATCAGGATGTTGGTCAGGACTGCTGTCATCTATCTGAATTCTTGACTGGGGTGGAGGATCCACTCCCAAGTTGGTTCATGTGGTTGCTGACAGGAGGCCTCAGTTCCTCCCTGTGTGTGGGTTTTCATGAACTGCTTGAGCATCCTCACAACATGGCAGCTGACTTCCCCCAGAGCAGGTGATCCCAGAGAAGGGGTATGATCGAAGTCACAGTGTCTGCTGTGGTCTAGCCTCAGAAGTCACACATCACGATGTTCCAATACCCTGTTGGTTCTGTGGGTCAGCCTTGCTCATTGTGGGGGACTATGTGCAAGGTCATGAATCCCAGGAGGCAAGAATCGCTAGGGTGCAACTAGTAGGCAAAGATGAGTGATGACTAAAGCAGATAGTCTCTACCCTCAAGGGCCTTAGCACTTAGTAATTAAACAGAACCTGAAGAAACAATGACAGAAATTATTGTTTATTTACAACTGGGTGCACTGTTGGGATGGAAGAGTACTGGATGCTGTAAATGTATTTACTATGAGGAATGTGACCCGGGCTGCCAAGCGAGGAAAGGTTTCCCTGAGAAGCTATCCCCATGCTGATGCCTTCAGGCCAAGGAGGGGCCAGGCAGGCGTCTGGCAGCAGAAGGAACAGCTTGTGCAGGAGCTCTGAGACAGGAAGGCGCTGAGCCCTTCCAAGGACCTGAAGAAGGTCAGTGTGTGTGACTAGAGGGAAGCGAGAAGTGTCTCGGCCTGAGGAGGTGGAAACATAATATGAGATGACCTTGGAGAATTAGAAAGAGGACCAACTGCATGGGCTTGGTGAGCCCTGAGGATTTGCAAGTTCATCCTCGAAGCAAAGGGAAGCTTGTGGGTGGAGGGGGCTTGGTTTGGCATCTTTCAAAGATCTGCCTGGTAATGGACATAGACTGGGAGTGGGAAAAATGGAAGCGAGAAGAGCAGACGGGGAACTTTCCTGGAGGAAAGATTAGTTGCCAAAGAACTGTTGTGGTTGAGACAGAGAAGGAGAGAGATGAGAGAGAATGAGAGAGGAAGGAGGGGGAGAGAGAATGTATAAGGCACCCTGAACTTAGGAGAAACTCACTCAACATTATTTCTCTCTTCCCCTTAAAAAAAGAAAACAAACCACAGGAACACTTAAAATGAGATGATAGCTGCAAAACACGTATTTCCAAAAAGAATAGACAAAAACACTGTCAGGCGGCAGCGGCCTCATTAGGCACCTGGTAAGCTCAAGCACGAGGGTTCCGGGGGGGAGGGGGGGTCTTGCCTCCATGGAACGTGGAAGAGGAGTCTGCAGCAGGCTTATGGCCTCACTCCGCCATCAGCAGGAGCCCAGATCAACCCACAGAGAGCTCTGAATAGCATTGATGGTGCTTAATCAGAAAGCATGCGGCGTTGATCTGGAAATTAATTGGATGCTCGGATTTTTCACACATCATGGAGAGTTAGATATTACAAAGATTTTGACAGGAATATATTTAGTAACAGTATCACTGATGTTCAGTCCCAAGCAGGGACCCATATCTACACTGGGGCTCATTATCTTCTGAGTGACAACGGGTGCTTAGTAAATCTCTTTTGATTATAATGATCAGCCAAGTTGCTCAGAGTGTCTTTAATGCTAATGAGGAATTGTACCACCATTGGGGGTTTCTAAATATGAACTCAAACCAGGATTCTGATGGCCTGCTGTGCTTTTATTTATTTAATCATTGTTACTTGAGTCACTATTTTAATAGATCATATTTAAAGTTAACTGCATGTAACCACCATAAATGGAAAACCTCACTTGCCATATAAATGAGACAACCATAAAAATAGATACAACCCACCCCTAAAATCCCCACATGCAGCCTATGGTGGGCATAGCACACCCTGAGAAATGCTGGACTTGGATGTTCTCGTAGCCAAGGATCTTGGAAGGAATAGCCAGAGCCATCCGTTCACACTGTGGTGAGAAAGGGAACATGGCCCTGTATGACATAGGATGTGTATGACGTAGGGTATATGTCAGCACACAGCAATTGCTATGGGGAAAGACTGGTGGAGAAGGAAAGGGAGGTCTCTCACGTAAATATTGACTCAACCTGAGAAGCAAAGGCTCATGGGTACCTGCAGAGGGTGTGGACGTGTGCTCAGGCTTAGACTTTGCAGCTAAAAGAGAGTAGTCTTCCGACTCACCTCCTGGGCCAGGGACTGTTTATCTTGTGTCTCTGTAATCCGGAGGTGGGCACGGGAGGCCTGGAATGGGTTCACTGCTGCTGAAAGGTCCCGGAAGCCTTTCCTCTCCAACAGTGATTGTCAACCTGTGTGCCGTGAGAGGATCTCAGGTGTGCCACAAAATTTTTTAAAGATCACTAATTAAATTATTTTTGAAAGAAGTTCAAAGCACAGTAAGTATATTCTTTTTTTTCACTTTTTTTAATCAACGTAATTTAAGTATGCCACAGAAGTTTAACTATAGGTTCCAGTGTGCTGTGACATAAAAAAGGTGGAAAAACACTGATCTACAGGAAAATGCTTACAGATAAAGGCGGGTATTTGTGAGGACAAAACCTCCCTGTAGCCTCATAGATTGCTAGTGAGAATATCAAATGGTGCCATCTTTGGGGAAAAAGTTTGGCAGTTTCTTACAAAGTGAAACAAACTTAGCGTGCAACCAGCAGGCCCACGTCTAAATACATACCAAGAGAAACAAAAACATGTTTATAAAAAGATATATACATGGCAGCTTTATAACAGCAAAATCAGGAAATAATTCCAGTGTTCATCAATGAGAGAATGGACAAATTAAATTGTGATGTGTGGATACAATGGAACATCATTCCACAAGGAAAGGAGCTACTGGCACACACAGTGAAGTAGGTTTGTCTCCTCCAAACATTATATAAGCTAAAGGAAACAAATACAAAAGAAGACTTAGTCTCTTATAGTTCCACTTACACGAAGTTCTGAAACAGGCAGAATTAAGTTACAGCAAGAGATCAGAAGGGTGGTGGCTTGGGGTAGGTGGAGATTGTCTGAGAAGGGCATCGTGTTACGAGAGAGTTCTCCAGATCGATAAAAATGTCCTCTGTCTTGATGGTATTGACAGTCTCAGGGGTGGATCCACTCCCAGAATGCATCAAGATCGCAGGTCTTACCATGTATCATTTGTTTATTCCTTAACAAAAAATGAAATTTACAAAATAACCTATTAGCAAAACAGCCAATTTTAGAAATCAGTCACCAACCCTGTGAATGTGGGAACGAGAGTGGGCACCTGCCCACGTCCTGGGAGACTGATACCTCACCGTTCCTGCTGCCCACCTGGGAGACAGTTGCCCACCCACCTTTCTAGGTTATCTCAAGCATTAAAAAAGATAACAGATGTCAAGTCACTTGGAAACTCTCCAATTCCCTGATGAGCTAAAGGGGGTATTATTTAATCATTGTTACTAAGTTCTTACAAGTGCATCACGCTTTTTTCCATATTTTCATCTTTAATACAGAAGCAAGGGTTGCTCATCCTCACAAGGATTCAAACATTGCAGAAGTGTAGATAAAATAAACCCTGCAGTCTTCCTTCCCTCCCTCTCCTCTTTCTCCTCTGTACATCCCACTTGCTTTCTAATTTCAGGGATGTGGCAGTTCTGTGTGGATCCTTCCAGACTTTTTTCTTCCCATTACTGGAATCATACAATATATCATATCGTGCAATCTGCTCTATTATTTAACAACATATTCTCTCCCACGATATGGATACACGTAATTTATTTAACCAAGCACCTACTGATTGACATTTTGGTTTTCCCCTAAAGTTCTGCTACTATAAACTACAGAGTGAATGTATTGCCTTGAATATAGATCTTGGAATCCTTGGGTGAATATCCCTTTAGAATAAATTCCTAGAAGTGAAATTTCTGGGTCAAGTAGCACATGCAATTTTAATTTTGATAAACCTTATCAAATTATTCTGTGAAAAGGTTGAATCAATCTGCAGTTCTACCAGGAGCATCACTTCTCATTTTGATGTTAAAGCGAGTTAAAATAAAGTTGAGTGAATGCTGAAATGTTCAAAGACTTGCCAATGCCCTTGAAAAGTGGAAGTGGCGCTGAGACCAAACGCGTCCTTGTTTTCACTGCTGACTTGAAATTTCCATAAATTAAACACATGATTTAAAAAAAAAAAAAAAAACTTTTAAACAAGGAGATTAATGAGAGTTGAGAGTCTGTGGCGTGCACATTTGCTGCTGAATAGGTATAGGGATAGAAACGGTGTTGTGTCAATTACTGTGATTAACCAGAAATGAAGATGAATGCAGGAAGCCTCGCTGGCCATCCCAGCCTCATCTTAAATGCTGAGTAATGAGCTCCTGCTGGCGTATGGGAGGCAAGACATGGGCTGGGACTGGGCAAAGGAAGCAGCTCTCTTTCTCCAAAATGTGTGCTGGGTTCTCAGAAACAGAGACATCCCATCCTACCCAGGCGCCCCAAATAACCCTTTTCTAGGACACTTTCCAACTAATTCATTTAAGCTTTATCCCCCAAGGTATTCTTTTTTTCCCTGAATAGAGTTAAACTCTTTCTGAACCTGACAGAACATGAAGGAAACTAAGACTGTTTGAGTAATGAAATCCCCAAACAGGAAAAACACTCAACGCAAGAGCTTGAGTATCTCATGGACCACGTCAGGGAGAATCCATGGCCCATCCATGGTCACCGTTGTAGTCAATTTTGGAGGGAGGAGGGGTAAATAGTTCTTTAGAGTAGACCAGAAAAAAAAAAGGGATTTAGGGGAAAAGTCAGTACATTCCAAAGTTGTTCTTCAAAATCATCTCTAATTCTCTACCAAGATAAGAGCACTTTATTGTCATATAAAATTACTCTAGTCCAGTTGCCATTTGCTTGAGTCACTTTTTATTGACAGAAAGTAAAATTTACTCTTTTCAGAACACTGTTCTGAGTTTTGACAAACACATAAAATCTTGTAAACATCACCATACTTAAAAGACAGAAGAACATCCCATCACCCCAAAACAATTTCCTCCTGCTATTCCTGGTACTCAGTCACCACCCAAGACCCTCTGTCCCTGGCAACCATGAATCTGTTCTCCAGTCCTAGTTTTGTCTTTTCTAAAACGTCATATATGTCAAATGAAATCATACAGTATGTATAGCCTTTTAAGTCTGACTTTTCCCGTGCATTGATGATTTGTCCGTGGTGTGGCTGTGTATGTCAGTAACTTTCTCCTTTTCATTGCTGTATAGCATTCCCTTCTGTGACGTGCCCCCGTTTACCCCTTTCTCGGTCTGAGGACACTTGGATGACTTCCAGTTTGGGCAATTATAAATAAAATCATCATATACATTCACACACAGGTTTTCATATGGAATTAATATTTCATCTGTTATTTAATCTCTAGAAAATGTAACTGCCCTCAGAATGCATGGACCCTAGAAACAGTCCAGTTGCCCAGACTATGTAGCCTTGGTCTGGGAGTGAGAGAGCTGTGACCTGACCTTGTCTGGCTGTCCCTCTCAGCTGAGTTCCCAACATCACATAAAGAGACCAAGATGTAGACTCTGATGCCTTCAGTCCAGTGAGTCCAGAAAATCACTTGTCTGTTTTTATTTTAGGTCTTATGTCAAGCAAAGCCAAGATATTTCATTTCTTTTCCTTTTCCTATCAATTTTTGTATCTTAATAGTTCCATAAAGATTTATAAACAAATAGGTCTTGGATTTTTAACTGAATGGAAGAAATCTATGTGAAAATCTGATTATTTTACCATTTGGATTTTTTTGAAAATATATGCAGTTCCCAAATTTGAACAATAAATGTGCATTTATAATGCAAGATTATGTTCCCAGAAAGCTAAAAATAAAGTTAAAATTATCATAATTACACAATCCTTATTATGCCTCAACTCTTAGACATAATTTTTGATGATGTATCTTCAAAAAGAGGGATATTTTTTAAATTTTTCCTCTTTTCAATCACAACTGAACACAGCTGAGTCAAATCCAGTGGTATTCAATGGATGCTAAAGATTTGCTGTTTGCAAATGATTTCTTTTTATTTATTTATTTATTTATTTTTATTAAATCATAGCTGTGTACATTAGTATGATCATGGGGCACCATACACTTGATTCATAGATCGTTTGACACATTTTCATCACACTAGTTAACATAGCTTTCGTAGCATTTTCTTAGTTATTTTGCTAAGACCTTTACATTCCACATTTACTAGGATTCACATATACCCTTGTAAGATGCACTGCAGGTGTAATCCCATTAATCCCCCTCCCTCCACCTAATTCCCCCCTCCCTCCCCTCCCTTTACCCCTTCTCCCTATTCTTAGGTTGTAACTGGGTTGTAGCTTTCATGTGAAGGTCCTACATGCAAATTAATACATTCCTTTTGGAAAGAGATATGGAGAACACTTAGAGATCTAAAAATAGATCTGCCATTCAATCCTGTAATCCCTGGGCGTATACCCAGAAGACCAAAAATCACACCATAACAAAGATATTTGTATCAGAATATTTATTGCAGCCCTATTCATAATTGCTAAGTCATGGAAAAAGCCCAAGTGCCCATTGATCCACGAATGGATTAATAAATTGTGGTATACGTACACCATGGAATATTATGCAGCCTTAAAAAAAGATGGAGACTTTACCTCTTTCATGTTTACATGGATGTTTGCAAATGATTTCAAACTTGCTAATAATTTCTATCTTGCTTCAATTGTATTAAATTTACAAGACTTCCAGTTTTCCCTCTAATGTCAGCATATTTCATTTTTCCACTTGTCTTTATAAAGTAACAACAAAATGCAATTAAAATATGCAAATAATGCTGCTTATAACACCTCCATCACTAAAAGTGGCATTACACTGGTACATTAAAAAGGGTTTAGGGATATCAACATTTATTGTAAAACCAGAAAAGTACAGTAATGGCAAGTTGATTGTTTAAAGGTTTGGAAACTCTTGGGAGCATACTTTTTTTGTTCTGCCTAATCCCAAAAGCAAATGATGTATTTTAATAATTTTGTTAATTTACAGAACATGAGCAAGCTCTACTTGACAATTCTCATAATGTTAAATGATACTAGAGTCAATAGAATAACTTAAACAATTCTTGTAATTAGTTTATTCATTCATCCAACAAAGTTCTTGAGAGTCTGCTATGTGGTCTGCACAGTGGTATCAAGTAAAAGACTCATCTTTGAGCCACTTATGGAGAACTGGGATTGGAAGAGTGAGGCAAGTACTATGAAGGGACATTATGTACAGTGGAATATCATATAGGGAAAGGGGGTCATGGAACAGGAAGGCAACAGGGTCAAATGATCTCTCTCCTTGGTTCTTGAAAATGTCAAGAATGATGCTGGTATCAAGTATGGAAAAGAACACCATGAGTTGGGGGTGTGTCATTTCCAAAAGGTCTATAGCAGAGTATTTTCTTCTGGAGGGGCTCACTAAAATGTGTGCCATAATTCACCTTCTGGAACCCCTGTGTACAAAGGGATTGTGTGATTAATGTGATTCTGGTGTTCCATTTTGTAGCAACTTAGTAAGATGTGTGCACTGCCTCCAAATGAAGGCTGTAATCACTTTTCTGCAGTTTATGAATTATGAAGTTGGATTCCCATCACAAATGCTGTCAAAGTTTTTTGGCTTCAAAACCAATTAAAATGATGAATAGCTGCAAAAGGAACCAGAAGTGCATTTAATCTTTCTCCAGAACAGTTGGGGATCAGTTCCTTTTTTGTGTGTCACATTTCACATTAGCTGGGAACATAAAATTGGTCTTGCTCAAAGGTAAGATTCAAACAACTTCTTCATAAAAGGGAACTGATCCACTTAGCATCTTTTTCATCTATAAACACTGAGATATTTACAATGTGCCTAGAGCTTCCTTTCGACTTATCTCCCAAGGTCATGACATTCTATTTCCATCTTCTCCTTTCAGCAAAGTTATCCCAAAAATAATCACCAAAGCAAAGATTAACTGTTTGAAGCAAAAAGAAAAAATCAGAAAAATGGCTGACAATTTTTTAAGCTTGGTTTGTTACAAATGGATAGAAACCCAAAGGCCTGAGTTCCCCTTCATGTTTTTAGTCCTGATCTTATTGCCATTTAATATATTTTAGGTCCTTGTTTGATAATGGTATGATCTTATATCTAGAAAACCCTCAGGACTCCTCCAAAAGGCTCCTATAATTGATAAATAAACTCAATAAGTCGCAGTTCACAAAATTAATGTACACAAATCAGTAGCATTTCTATACACTAATAACAATCAAGCTGAGAGTCAAGCAGGAATTCAATATCATTTACAATAGCTGTAAAGAAAGTAAAATACTTAGGAATATACTTAACCAAAGAGGTAAAGGATATCTACAAGGACAACTCTAAAACACTAATGAAAGAAATCATAGATAGCACAAACAAACTAAAAATGTCCCTTGCTCATGGACTGTAAGAATCAGTATTGTTAAATGTCCGTATTGCCCAAGATGATTTAAAGATTCAGTGTAATTCCCATCAAAATACCAACATCATTTTTCACATACCTAGGAAAAAAATCTTAAATTTCATATGGAATTGAAAAAGAGCCTGAATAGCCAAAGAAATCCTAAGCAAAAGGAATAAATCTGGAGGCATCACATTACCTGACTTCAAATTATACTACAAAGCTATAGTAACCAAAACAGCATGGTACTGATATAAAGACAGACACATAGAACAATGAAACAGAATAGACAACCAGAAAAAAACCATAGAGCTATAACCAACTGATCTTCAGTAAAGCAGACAAAAACATACATTAGGAAAGGACACCCTATTTAATAAATGATACTGGGAAAGCAAAAGAAAGACACTGGTTCTTTATCTCTTGCCATATATAAAAATTAACTCAAGATGGACTAAAGACTTAAATGTAAGACCTGAAACCATAGAAATTCTAAAACAAAATATAAGAAAACCTCTTCTAGGCAAAGAACTTATGACTAAGACCCCCAAAGTAAATAGAGTAACAACAAAAATAAATAAATGGTACTTAATTAAACTAAAAAGTTTCTGCAAAGCAAAGGAAATAATCAACAACCTATGCAATGGGAGAAAATATTCACAAACTATACATCTGACAAAAGACTAATATCCAGAATCTACAAAGAGCTCAAACAATACAGCAAGAAAATAGCAAAATAACCCCTTCAAAAAGTGGGCAAAAGACATGAACAGATTTGTTTCCAAAAGAAGATATGCAAATGGGCAAAAATCGTATGAGAAAAGTTTAACATCACTAACCACCAGGGAAATGCAAACTGAAACCACATGTGCTAACATTTTACCCCCCATCAGAATGGCCACTCTCAGGGGCTCTGAAGACACCAGTCCTGGTTTGGCCTTTCTCTGGGAGCTACTAGCAAGTGGCTCCCAGAATCTGAAAGCTCTTTGACCCACCCATATAAAAAGAGGAAACTCAGGAGCAGCAGCAGAGCCGGCATGAAAAGAGGAAGTCACAGGCAGCAGTGACAATTAAGCAGAAAAGTTTAATTTTTAAACAAATAGAACACACTTAAGTTTATAAGCAGATAGAACACACCCGTGGTGCAGGTACAGCTCTCTTCCTCAAAGGACCCCTTACAGACTTTTTTTCCCTTCTATTTATTCCTCAATTCCTAGCTTTGCTCCTCCTGCTTCTAATGTTTATGCTTTTCTTTCACCTGGGGTCTTGATCAAGCTGACTTCACATTATTCTTAACTAACTTCCCCTTTGGAAAGTCTCCAAGATATTAAGAGGGCATTGATAAATTATGAGATGCTGACTAGATTTCTTCTTTAAGTTCCTACTGATCAATCCCTCTGTAGGGGTCTCAGGAGTTGAGCAGAGTGTGAATTTCAACACTTTCTCACCACAGTCTTGGCTAATTCTGCTCTTGCAGTAGCCCAGAATAGTCCATCTTCCCTACCCCGCTCATTTCTAAGCTAAGGAACTGTTTCCTCTGTCTTAGCATTGCCCGTTTTTCTTTGTCTCAGCAATTGTCTGCCTTTCTTTTCCTTCTTACCCTCTTCTCTACCCATCCCTAACAGCCACTAATAGTAAGTCAAAAAACAATAGAATGTGGACGCAGATCTGGTGAAAAGGGAACACTTATACATGGTTGGTAAGATGCAAATCAGTCCAATCTCTGTGGAAAACAGTATGAGGATTCCCTCCAAGAACTAAAAGTAAACCTACCATTCGATCCAGCAATATCGCTATGGATATCTACCCAAAGGAAAAGAGGTCACTATGTCAAAAGGACACCTGCATTCAAATGTCTATTGCAGTACACAGTTGCAAAGATATGGACTCAACCTAAGTACCCATCAACTGATGAGCAGGTAAAGAAAATGTGTTTTTTACATATATATATATATATATATATATGTACATATATACACACCATGGAGTACTACTCAGCCATTAAGAAATGAAATATTGTCATTAATTGTCCTCATATCAAAATTGAGTACATAGGATTCATGCTTCTCCATTCTTGTGATGCTTTACTAAGAATAATGTCTTCCACTTCCATCCAGGTTAATACAAAGGATGTAAAGTCTCCATTTTTTTTATGGCTGAATAGTATTCCATGGTATACATATACCACAGCTTGTTAATCCATTCCTGGGTTGGTGGACATTTAGGCTGTTTCCACATTTTGGCGATTGTAAATTGAGCTGCAATAAACAGTCAAGTACACGTGTCCTTATGATAAAAGGATTTTTTTCCTTCTGGGTAGATGCCCAGTAATGGGATTGCAGGATCAAATGGGAGGTCTAGCTTGAGTGCTTTGAGGTTTCTCCATACTTCCTTCCAGAAAGGACAATTAAGGTTATGGGGGGGGAAGCAGAAAGAGGGATGGAGGGAGGGAGGTGGGGCCTTAGTGTGCGTCACACTTTATGGGGGCAAGACATGATTGCAAGAGGGACTTTACCTAACAATTGCAATCAGCGTAACTGGCTTATTGTACCCTCAATGAATCCCCAACAATAAAAAAAAAAAGAAATGAAATATTATAATGTCTTTTGTAGCAACATGGATAGAATTGGAGAATATTATCCCAAGAAAAGTATTTCAGGAATAGTATAAATACCACATGTTCTCACTTATAACTTGGAGCTGAATGATGAGTATATATGGTCATGACATGGTGTAATGGACATTGGAAACCAAGAATTGGGAATGGTGGGAGAGGAATAAGAGATAAAAAAATGAAAGGGTACCATGGGTTCCATGTATTCTGATGACAGGTACACTAAGAGTCACTTCTTCAGGATTATACAATTCATCCTTATAACAAAAAACACTGGTACACTCTAAACCTATTAAAATAAAATATATTTACATATATGCACACACATTTATAAAATTCAGGTCACGATGCTTCTCTCAGTGCTGTGTGTGCTGGGATAAGCAAGGTGCCTATAGCTTTGCAATTGTTTTTTACTCATAGGAAGGAGCTATATACGTCATGCAATGCAGAGAAAAGAGAATTCATTTAGTCAGAAGATCTAACATTTACCCTGTTTCCCCAAAATAAGACATCCTCTGAAAATAAGACCTACTTACAGGAAAGAAAAGACGTCCCCTGAAAATAAGACCTAGGGCATCTTTGGGAGCACACCGTAAAGGAAGGAGCTATATATGTCATGCAATGCAGAGAAAAGAAACTTCATTTAATCAGAAGATCTAACATTGAGTACTAACTCAATCACTTCTAGCTGGAAAACCTTGAGTAAATCACATAACCTCACGGACCCTCTGTTTTCTTAGCTGTAAAATGGGAGTCACAATATTTAATTTTTAATTCTAAAAATTGCTGTGGGACTCGAAAGGAATTAATTTGTGCTGAATTTTATACATATGGAATTTACATATAATCTTATTTCTGTATGTATAATAGTAATAGATCCCCGTGTGATATAGTATTTATTAAATATTATCCATATAGCTGTGCTTTTGACAGGAGAAAGAAACATCGTGTAAAATGTGTTTAAGACAAATTTTCCAATAAATAATATTTGGACAGAACAACCCCTTCGATGAGGTGACTCAGCTATCAGTGAACTCATCTTTGCTATTTTTAGAGCTCAAAAAGGAGAGGCAGGTGATCCTGAAGTTGTGTAATCACACACAGGGGAGAAGGGTGTAAACTAGCGTCTTCATCTTTCTCAGCACATCTGGTCTCAGAGATAGTGGACTTGACCTCACCAGGCATTCAAAGGCAAGTGGAACACTTGCAGAGGAGGTGAGGGTGGGGAAGCTTGGAGAATCTCTGCAACATCAGAGAACATGCCGTCAAAGAGAGGGAACCACCCATTGACTTGGACCCTATCACCTTGACAACACAAATTTCCACCCCAGCTATTACATTACCTTCTGATTCCATTTTCAGAACTCACTCGTCTCACTCTCATTGGGCTGATTTACACAGCTGCTCTTGCAGGCCTTGCCAGCACACTCAGTTTCTGGAACTGTGAGGATCAGGCTTGGATTGACCTCTGAGCCAGCTACTCTCTGGCCCTTCAGTCTCAACCTTCTATGGGGCAATTTCTCTCACAGCAGCTATTGTATGCCCATCTGCAGGCTGCCCTCCGATCCAGAGCCCCTAGAGAGCATCCCCACAGTCACTCTCCTTCACCTCTTACTAAGTTCGTGAGGCTAAATTCTACTGCCTCTCTTCAGCCTGTGTCTTGTCTTTTCCCTTCAACCTCTAAGTAACCATTGCCCTCTCCTTACGTGTTAGGGAAAGAGGAGATAATGGCTCACAGCACCGCTGGAGTCGCTTTTACGTGCAGCTCCCTCAAGGTCAAGGGGGACACAGACAGATCTTAGCAGTGAAGGCCACTGGTTCACGCCTATACTCCCAACACTCTGGGAGGTCAAAGCCAGAAGATACCTTGAGCTCAGGAGTTCAAGACCAGCCTAAGCAAGAGCAAGACCCTGTCTCTACTAAAAATAAAAAAAAATAGCCAAGCATGGTGTCAGGCACCAGTAGTCCCAGCTACTCAGGCGGCTGTGGCAGGAGGATGGCTTGAGCCTGGAGTGTGAGGCTGCAGAGAGCTATGATGATGCCGCTGCACTCTAGCCCAGGTGACAGAGCAAGACTTCATCTCACACACACACACAAAAAATCCTACTTCTATAAAGAAGAGCATCATCAAGAGAACCCCAGCAGGACCAGCACAAGGAAGGTTAGAAGAATCCATCAGTTCTTGGGCAGGTGCATGAGTGGAACCAGTCATGAACTTGGATCTGCTTCAGGCATTATCTGTAGATACTCAGGTCAAATTTGGACAATGAAGCCAAGATAAGACTGATGGCAGAATCATAGCACACTTATGGATACCTATGTGCATCTCCATTTTTACTAAATCCAAATTATCTCTTACTATACTCTTAATTTTTCCATGTATCATCTTTAGAATCTAGAAAGCATGTATTTTTTTTTTTTTTTCAAGAGAGAAGCAGGGTATGAAAATAAGTGTGTGTTGACTCGGTCCTTGTAGTTCAGCCGCTAGGGCACCAGCCACGTACACCAGAGCTCATGGATTCGAACCCAGCCCAGGCCTGCCAAACAACAATGACAACTACAACCAAAAATGGCTGGGCATTGTGGCAGGTGCCTATAGTCCCAGCTACTTGGAGGGCTGAGGCAAGAGAATCACTTGAGCCTAAGAGTTTGAGGTTGCTGTGAGCTGTGTGCGCCATGGCACTGTACCAAGGGCAACATAGTGATACTCTGTCTCAAAAAATAATAATAATAATAATAATATTAAGTGTCTATTGAAATATAAACATATTTTAAAAGAGATGCTTTAATGCCTTGTGCTGTTCATGCAGCTTGGCATTTAGTTTGTCTATAATTAGGTGTATTTTTAAAGTTTTCACAGAAACTTTCTCTTAAGCAGCAGATGGGAAAAATAATTCAGAACTTAATATTCATCCAAATGTATTTAACAGCAAGAAACCCTTCACTATGAACTTATATTCTTCTCTCTTGCAGAATTAATCCTCCCAACAGCCCTTGCCTGCCAGAAGCACAAAAACTCAGTAATATTATGCATAAAAATCCACGCTTTAGCCCTCTTTTGTTGTCTTCTGCTTACCAGGCCTCTCTTTCAGAGCCAAAGGAATCCACTGTGACAGCTCTGTTCTCAGAGCTGACTTTATCCATAGAAAGAACTTGGACCTGAACCATGCCAAGAAGTTATTGACTCTCCCGAAATAACACCTTGTAATCTTTACCATTAGAGATTGAGTTCTTCAACTTTTTCCAATGTCCACTGTCTTCTGTTGAAGCAAATAATATTGGGAAGAGCAATGTTCTGAATTTATTCATGCTAAGATAGGAATGGCTCATCCAGTTTAATTCCTTTCTGTTGAAGAGTTCAGGTGGAAGGGGGAGGAGGAATAGTGGGAGAAGACTGTAACATGGAGACTCTGGATGCATTGCACCAAAAGCAAACCCGGTTTGCAAATAAGAGTCAGTGTGCGTGTGATTCCTCTGGGAGTCCCACTGAAAGCAGATCCAGTTGGCCCTGGTGGGGCCTTAGAGTCCGTATTTCTAACGAGTTCTCAGAAGATGTCAGTACTACTGTTTCATAGACTTTAAGTCACAAGGGGGCTGGAATATGAACACTAAACGAAATCAGAATCTAAGTATTGCTCAAGTAATTGTCTTCTAAAAGCTCTTCAGGTAACTCACTTGAGAAGCCTGAGTTAGGAGCCACTATTAGCAGATAACAGAAGACTTTATTAAAAATTTCGTGACTGGCCAAGCACGGTGGCTCATGCCTATAATCCTAGCACTTTGGAAGACCGAGACAGGGGGATTGCTTGAGCTCAGGAGTGCAAGACCAGCCTAAGCAAAAGTGAGACCCTGTCTCTACTAAAAATAGAAAAAACTAACTGGGCATCATGGTGGGTGCCTGTAGTCACTTGGACTAAGGCAGGAGGATTGCTCGAGCCCAAGTTTGAGGTCACTGGAGCTATGACACCACAGCACTCTACTAAGGGCGACAGAATGAGACTCTGCATAAAAAATAAAAACCCTCCATGACATAGTGTATTAGCTCATGAGTGCTGGTGAGATGCCTCAGCAAAGAACATCTTCCTCTCCAATAGTGACTTACTGTTGCACCATGCCTGGTAAATAGTTGGTACTCAACAAATGTTTGTTCAGTGAAAAAAAAATAAATGATTGGCTGACCCATGAATGCATTGAAGCTAACAGAATAAAAAGGAATAAAAGGAGAAAGAAGCTGCAGAATAAAAAGGATTTTGAAGCCTTTATCACTGAAATGTCAAGTGGCAGGATGAAAATTCAAGGAGTCTCCTCCATTACTCTTTCAGGCCACCCCATGTAGGTAATTATTGGGCTGCTTTTAAGGCTGACTATGTTAACAACTAGAGAAGTCAAAGCCACAAATTTTACAATTCCTTTATTCCAGAGTTTCCATCAGTCACAACACACCTTTGCAATTTTTGCCACTAATGGTATTATTTACCTGGTATGTTTCCTTAAATTGACTCACTTTTTTAAAACATAAATTCATGTATTTTTAAAGGAACACTAGAAATCATTATTTCAAACATAAAAACTACCAATATCCCTAAACATTAGTAGAATGGACTGTCAAAAAGAATGCAATGGTTGAGCTTAGGGGCTCACGCCTGAATCCCAACACTCTGGGAGGCCGAGGCGGGAAGATCCCTTGAGCCTAGGAGTTCGAGACCAACCTAAACAAGAGTGAGACCCCGTCTCTACTAAAAATAGAAAAAATAGCCAAGCGTGGTGTCAGGCACCAGTAGTCCCAGCTACTCAGGCGGCTGTGGCAGAAGGATGGCTTGAGCCTGGAGTTGAGGCTGCGGAGAGCTATGATGATGCCGCTGCACTCTAGCCCAGGGGACAGAGCAAGACTCCATCTCGCAAACAAAATCCTACTTTTATAAGGAAGAGCATCATCAACCGAGAACAAAGAAAGCAGGAGAATGAGCTTCTCATCAGCCGCACATTTGCTGGTTTAGGCCTTGAAACTATTATATCAACCTTGGTTGAGAAAATTCACTAAATAAAACCATGTTGTTTCAAAAAAATAAATGGCCCATATAAAGTAAGACGTGTGTTTCCCTGCCTGTTTAGTGAGGTATGTCCCAGTGTGGTGACTGAAATTATTAGCTAAACTTATATACTTGGATTTAAACAGAATGATTCATTGGTGTTCTAGGAACTAAATGCACTAAATTATTCTTTTTTTAGTTGCTAGGTATTTGTTTTTCTTCTAAATGTGCATAAAGCAGAATGTGATACTTATAACTCTAATGCAGAGAAGCAAGATTGCCTAGCTCGGAGAGAGGTATCTGGAGCCAATCTGCTGGCTTTAAATCCTCACTCTGCCCCTCACCATCTGTGTGACCTTGGACAAAGTGCTCACCTCTTTATGCCTCAATTTCCCTGCTTACAGAAGGGGGTGACAATAGGAGTATTCATATGCAGGCATCATAGAGATTAATGCATACAAAACATCTACGAGAGTCCCATATACAAAATAAACACTCAGTATGTGTTACCTGCTAGTATTATTATGGAAAAAAAAATACAGAAAAGAAAAGGTTGTGAATGAAAACTATGTCTTCCTTCTACCCCAGGCCCCATCCCACTCCCCAGAGCAAGATTTCTCAACTTTTTTTTATCTCACAGCACACTTGAACCTATAGTTAAACTTCCAGGGTACACTTGAATTATGTTGATCAAAACAAAAAGAGTAGAAAAAAGAATATGTTTACTGTGCTTTGAACTTCTTTTGAAAATAACTTAATGATCTTTAAAAATGTCTGTGGCACACCTGAGATCCTCTCATGACACACCAGTGTGCCCTGGCACACTGGTTGAAAATCACTGTTGGAGAGACAAAACTCTATGAAAAGACTCTTGTATTTCTTTCCAGAAATACTGTACACACTTATCATCAAGCATGTCCCTCTCTTCTATATACACGGGAGGATAGTATGTGCCTTATTCTGCACATCATCTTTATTACATAGTAATATTTCTTGGGAATGAGTTCTCTGCAAGTTTCATATCCCATTTTTTTTATTAAATCATAGCTGTGTACATTAGTATGATCATGGGGCACCATACACTTGGTTCATAGACCGTTTGACACATTTTCATCACACTGGTTAACATAGCCTTCCTGGCATTTTCTTAGTTATTTTGCTAAGACCTTTACATTCTACATTTACTAAGATCCACATATACCCTTGTAAGATGCACCGCAGGTGTAATCCCATTAATCCCCCTATCTCCATCTACCTCCCTCCTCCCTCCCCTCCCTTTCCCCTTTCTCCCTATTCTCAGGTTGTAACTGGGTTATAGCTTTCATGTGGAGGTCCTACATTAGTTTCATAATAAGGGTGAGTACATTGGGTACTTTTTCTTCCATTCTTGAGACACTTTACTAAGAAGAATATGTTCCAGCTCCATCCATGTAAACAAGAAAGAGGTAAAGTCTCCATCTTTTTTAAGGCTGCATAATATTCCACGGTGTACATACACCACAATTTATTAATCCATTCGTGGATCAACAAAAAATCACATCATAACAAAGATATTTGTATCAGAATATTTATTGCAGCCCTATTCATAATTGCTAAGTCATGGAAAAAGCCCAAGTGCCCATTGATCATATCCCATTTTTTCCCAAAGCTCAGAGTTTTGCAAAATATGGGTACATGGTAACTTCTTCAACTCATCCCCAATGTTGGACATTTAGGTTGTTTCTAGTCTTTCATTATTACAATCATGGTGGCCATGAATATAATTAAACACATGTCTTTCATATATCTGCAAGTACGGTATATATTTAGGGTAGATTCTTAGAGTTCATTTTTTGTCTTGATAGATATGGCCAAATCGCTCTTCAAAGAGATTGTACCAACTAACCATATAGACTAGTACCTGTGTCCCCACATTCTCAATATCATATTTTAAATACTTACACAAAATACACAGAGCAACCAAATTTCTTAGTCTGTTTGAGTTGCTATAATAAAGTATCTTAGACTGAGTAATTTATGAATAACAAAACTATATTGCTCATAGTTCTGGAGACTAGAAGTCTCAGATCAAGGAGTCAGCGGATTTGGTGCCTGGTAAAAACCTGTTTTTCGTAAATGTGTAACATTTAAATAAGCTTCCTTGGGCCTCTTTTATAAGTTTACTAATCCCATTTATGAGGGATCTGCCTTCATGACCTAATCGGCTCCAAATATCCCACCTGTTAATACCAACACATGGGGGTTAGATTTCAACATATGTATTTTGGAGGGACACCAACAATCAGACTATAGCACCAAGGAAAGGTTTTGGGGGGTTTTTTTTGGGGGGGGGGGTTGGAGACAGAGCCTCACTTTGTCACCCTTGATCTCTCAGGCAAAAGTAATCCTCTTGTCTCACCCTCCCAAGTAGCTAGGACTACAAGCACCCACCACAATGCCCAGCTATTTTTTAGAGAGGGAGTCTTGCTCTACCTCAGGCTAATCTTGAACTCCTGAGCTCAAGCAGTCCACCCACTTCAGCGTCCCAGAGTGCTAAGATTACAAGCATGAGCCACTGGGCCCAGCTGGAAAGCTATTTTACTGAAATACAATCATAAAAGATTAAAAATGTATATTTATGAAATGGTAACATATATAATTCTTTATCAATGCATTAAATAACAAAACCTAGTGGCAGGTAGGGCTATGCTAAAAAGATATTTCAGCGTATCTGCAGCAACCAGAATGTCATCTACAAATATGTATTGGTAACAAGCTCACAAGTATTGCTTATAACATTGTGGTTTATATTCTACACCCATAATTGAGGGAAACTTGAGGTGGCAGCTAGTGAAAATAACAATATAAATGTTTTCCACTCAAGTTTTAGAGCCTGTCTTGGTGCCAGCTCTTAGAGATTCATCCCAGTGAGTGGCAGCTTTTCTTCATTGTATCAGCTTCTCTTCTTTTAGGGAAGTTCTTGACATTCATGTGTGGGAATCAGCCTCAACCTAGCCTAACACAAGCATCATCAGCATGCTAAAACAACAAGATAAGCCAGGACACAGATTGGGAAGGAGCACTCTAAAGACTTCCTGTAGACCTCAGAGGTGCTGACTCGGTTGGGACTTAGGGTCACTGCCCACTCCTGGTAGTACATCTGGTCTCCTACCCCACAGGGATTTGGAAAATATCAAATAAAATAAGAGATCTGCACTCCTTTGAAAAAGTTAAAGACACTTTATTGATTTAGGGCATTTTATTAACCATTAGGAATTAATATTATTCTCTCTTCTCTTCCATTTAGTGCTTAGAACCTCTCCCAAGTCAGCTAAGAAGGGTGACAATGAGAGCCAAAGGATAGAGCTGTCCAAGTTCTGGAAAATACAAAAAGGCCAGTAGCCTAGGACATGGCTTGGGGCACGGTGTTACCCGTGGGGCCTATTAGGCTGTTTAATTCCTCTTATCTGGGGAGTGCTCCAATGACTACAAAAGTTGCTAGAATTTCCAGCAGCAAGAAGGAAGCGATGGGAGGAAATGTCCAATCCACAATCAGAGAGCACCGTGTCATGGGAAAACACACAACCCTGGAAACCTTAAGAGTACAGAAGAAAGATTTCAAACAAATTTCTGACAATGCATTTTTTTTTTATTTTTAGTTCTGGAGAAATGTTAAATTTCATTAAGTTTTATAGCCAGACTTAATATAGACATAAATCCCTTTAATGTTGGTTTCAGTCAGAAGTGAGCTGAACATTATCGTTAAAACAGTGCATGTGGGAGAATTATTTGAGGAAAATCAAAATAGGCACAGTTGGGAACATTCAGCCATGACCATATTAGATGCGAGTAGGCACAATAGCAAAATTCTTTAGGCTCTAATGGGCTGGGCTATTTTGCTGCTCAGTTTCCATACAGATGAGCTTTGTTCTGGGGCAATATGGTTGCAGTTTGAGAGTCTATCTGGGGAAGCTCATTTCTCTTTCATTAGTCCATGAGCACAGAGCAATTTCAGCTAATACTGTTACACAGCTCCTGGCTGGGTTATTTGGTTAAATGCCTTCAGGGAAAGTAGCAAGCCAGAATAAGGGACAAATGTGATGTGGTTGCTTGTTCTGAGTTCCTAGAGCGGTGCGATTACATTGGTAGTTAATCAAATGCCACGCTGTACTCATCATCATGAACTCCTACAGTTTGAGATGTTATTTAAGTCTGGTTATTATTTGATGTTTTGCAGAAAACATCCTCTCTTCTCTGGTACAACTTCTGTATGGCCTGGGCTAGTATATAACTATAACAATAGACTCTATTATCCAGGGCTCACAGACATGCTAGTACATACATAGTGCATCTGTGTGGAATTGAAAACGATGCCCCCTACTGGTGAGTGAATTGCAAAAGTGCTCCCACCCTCTGAGCAAACAAATTGGAGAAGGTGCCCCCTTCTGGGCAGACAAATGAGAAAAAGGCAGCCCCTCTGAGCTGGCCAATTCCTTTTTAAAGCCCCATCCTGGGGCACATGCTGCCCAGGGGGCAAACATCCTTGTGCAATGCACAAGCTGCACAACTGTCCAATTGCCTAATTATAGAAAGCATTTTTACAACTTTTTTTTTTGAAACAGAGTCTCACCATGTCACCCTCAGTAGAGTACTGTGGCATCACAGCTCACAGTAACCTCAAACTCTTGGGCATAAGCAATTCTCTTGTCTCAGCCTCCCAAGTAGCTGGGACTATAGGTACTCACCTACAATGCCCGGCTATGTTGTTGTTATTGTTGTTGTTGTTGTTGTTGTTTTAGCAGGCCCGGGCTGGATTCGAACCCACTAGCCCAGGTGTATGTGGCTGGCGCCCTAACCACTGAGCTACAAGCATCGAGCCATTTTTACAGTTTTATAGTCAGATCAGAGTTTGCCCTTCAGTGTTCTGAAAATATCTGCTCAATCACATGAGTGGGTACCCATAAGAAATACATTCGTCTATTAGGGAAGTCCAGCATTGTCAGAATGTCGTCACAGCATCTCTAAAAATGGAAGATGAGTGAGGTCTTGTGTAGTGGACACCATGTGCACCAATATCACCTGAGTGATTATCATTGCCTGCATGGGCTGCTTACTGTAAATACCTTTTTCTTCCAAGAGCAATGTTCTAACCTGGGAATAAGCAAGACACTTGTTTTTTTGTTTTTTTTTTTAATAGACTTTATTTTTAAGTGCAGTTTTATATTCACAAAAAAAGCGAGTGGAAAGTACAGAGATTTCCTGTATTCCTCCTAAATTCTCCCCCTTCACTGTCACCCACAGTCCATAGTGTCCATGGTTAAAATTCACCTTGGTGCTGTACATTCTATGGATTACAAATGTGTAATGATCTGTATCCCTCATTAGAGTATCAGACAGAACAATCCCTAAAATCCTCTGTGCTTTCCCTGTTCAACCGTCCCTACCCCCAACCCCGGAAACCACTAGCCTTTTTGCTATCCCTATAGCTATGCCTTATTCAGAATGTCATATAGTTGGAATCATGTAATCTGTCATCTTTTCAGATGGGCAGCCCTCACTTAGCAATACACATTTAACTTCCCTCCATGTCTTATTATGGCTTCATAGCTCATTCCTTTTTAGTGCTGAACAATATTCCATTGTCTGGATATACCACAGATTATGAATCCATTCACCTACTGAAGAACATCCTGGTTGATTTTAAGTTTTTGGTGGTTATATATAAAACTGCTATAAACTTTCTGGTTTTAATACCCCCTTATATCCTCCCCCACACTTAGTAATAAATTAGCTAAGACTCTCTTGATAGCTGAGCACTGTAGTGTGGTGGTTAGACTGCTGGCCTTACAAACCAGGGCCTGTGAGTTTGAGTCTCACCTGGGGCAAGACATTTGTTGATGGAAAAACAGAGCTCAAGGAATAATAGCCCCCAGAGGCTGCCTTCAACCAGTGGTGGGCAGTGGGGTGGTGGAAACAATGGCAGTACTTACCACCACAGCAGAATGCTCTCTGCAGCCTCCATCCGTGCCCTAGTGGGCTGAGCCCCAGATTCTGACCGCAGTAACTTGATGGATAACCCACCATGGATGGGCTGGAGACCCAGGAGGGGTAAGCTTCAAGCTCCTAACAATGCAGTTTGTATCAGATTCTTTTTCAGCAGCTACGGGCCACCTAGAGAGAACAGGACATGAGACAGGTATGTCTCAGAGCCCACAAAGACACCAACTGAGTGAGATGCTACAATGTAGGAGGCCAGAGGATAGCCCAGAAGCCCACAGGCCTAGGACCTCTGTCAGTGCTTGGCAAACTCTTTCCAATAAAAAGCCAGATAGTAAATACTTTAGGCTTTGCACAACTACATAGCTCTGCTGTTATAGTACAAAAGCAGCCAGTACACAATTGGTAAATGGATGCAGGTGTGTTCCAGTAAAATTTTATGGACAAAAACAGGCAGAGGGCCAGAGTTAGCCTGTGGGCTATGGTTTATGACCCTTGCCATAAGTCAGTATTTTTCAACTATTTTTGTCTCACAGCACACTTGAACCTCTAGTTAAACTTCCACGACACACTTAAATTACGTTGATCAAAAAAAAAAAAGAGTAAAGAAAAGTATATACTTGCTGTGCATCAAACTTCTTTCAAAAATAATTTAATTAATGATCTTTAAACATTTTCATGGCACACTGGTCGAAAATCACACTGCCATAGGTGATCAAACAAAGACTAGGAGAAAAAAAAGAGACATCAGGGATGAGAAAATTTATCCCTTCAGCAACCAAGTAGTAACAGTTTTACCACCCACATTTTAAATAGGAGGATACTACAGTTCAAAAAACAGCCTAGTGTCAAAGCCAGGTCTGTCTGACTTGAATGCTTCTCTTCCTCCCCCTCCACCAACCTGGTACCTAAAGACACATTTGTCCTGGGCAGCTCAGCAAGGGAGGCACACTCGTCACCCAGGCATTAAATTCCAAACTGGGGGATATAGACGGCAGTGCCAGAGTCAAGTCCAACCTCAGAAGCCTCGGAAGCTTCTCTACAGATGGGAAAGCAATGGGCACAGTTACCACATGGTTCAGGAACACCCACCTTTCACCACCAGTCTTCACGGTACCATAACCCCACCATAACATATCAAGTGTGCCATTGCTGGCTGTGCCTCTGATGGCCCCATAAGGACGGCACCTCAGATGTAAAAAGCCAGGGCATTTCATGAAACTGAGTAGTCATTTGTCTCTGCATAGCACAGTATACATCCAGTCCGTCTGTTTGAAAGTACACAGTGCAAACAATGCTAAACGTAATCATTAAACTTTCTAGCTTAGAGCAAGTCTAGTCTTCCTTTCTGATGGTACCTTAAAATATTCATAAATTAAGACTTAGAATTATTAGATACCAGAGGCAGTGTTTTTCTCCACCCTGCATGAAACTTTTATAGGCAAAAATGAGCCATTGTAAGAAGTTTCTTTCCAGAAATAACTTCCAGGGAAGCCCTGAGGTCAGTTTGGATTCAACCCAATCTTCTCACTTTCTGTGAGATGGCACAAGAATAATTCAAGTTCTTCATAATGACTCTGAATCATCCTGATGCTGAATCATCAAAGATTAAATTATTTTCATTAGGCAGCTAATATTTTCTAAAGCGAGAAAATAGACTAATGTATTTTAGGAAGCAGAGAAGTCCAAACAAAACACACATCGTGTTTAGCCAAGGATGACTAGAACCTTAAATTTACCAAAACACCAGTCCCCCCCACACCCAATGTCCATGTGAATGGCTATTATGGAAAAGTCCAGTATAATTCAAGGCCAGTTTAACTTATTCCTATACACGAATAACTTTATGGGAGGCAACATTGTAATTCAAATCAATAAATGATTCGGCTTGGCTGTAAATGCATAAACAGAACCCTCGCAAAATATTGCTCATTGCTATTTCTTGCTAACAACCATTCGATTTTTAGTCAGAAAACAGAGCCAAACAAGAATAACAACTGTTTGCCTTCCTTAACGCTCAGCGTAGACTGTTACCCAAGAAATTAAGCATTAGTCATCAAATCAATTATAAAGACAACAAAATAGTTGGGGTTCCTAAGTTATCTATTTCAACAAAATTAGAGGCAAATTTGACCCTAGACAATGTCTTCTCGTTATAAAAATGGTCACAGAATTCTGTGGGTCCTCAGTGATGAGCTGTGCTCTCAGAACTCCTAGTTGCCCCTGTGAACCCTACCACTTCAAGGTGAGCAATCTTCTCCAGAGCAATGGAGCAGAGGCGGAGCCCTCACCCCAGACCCAGGGGTGATTGTGAGCCAGGGAGACAAGCCCGAGGGGAGAGCTTGCGAAAGCAGAAACTCAGGCAGCAAGCACGAAGGTGCAGACATTCCCCAGTTTTTTGTGATTGAGCTTAATTTCTATCTGTGGGCCTAATTGCCCTGATGATAGAAATTTGGTCTTGTTCCACTCAGGTTTTGCTCCACCCCACCCATCTCCAGAATTTCCCCCCTCAAGCTCCAAAGGACCAGCACAGCATTGTGGAGGGAGAATGGGGTCCTGGGCTTATTTTTCACCATCTGTTCACCCTGGCTCCTGTGACAATCCCGTTCCCACTGCCCTCGGTGGTCAGTTTCCACAGATCCTGCCTGAGCCCTGGATCCTCACTGTCCCGACCAACAGAATTTTCTAGGCCAGCTGGTTCTCCATGCCATGTCCTTTCGAACCTCAGCCTCTCACAGAACACTCTGCCAGGCCCTGGTCAGCAACGAGGCCACTCCAAACCTGCAGATAAGATGCCTCGCTGGGCACCCCTGTTCTGCAACTCCGCCCCCCTGTCATGGGATGCACTCTAGACCCCTCTGAGGTTCAACATTCCAACTAGCCCCATACCCCCCCCCCCAAGAACAGAAGAAAGAGGCAGTCCTCCCACAAGGACTACTCATGTTAATTTCCTGCACATCTCACTTGAGACCAGGGAATTTAAATTCCTTCCCTGGAGAAACAAATAAGACTGAGAAAATAGTCTTCTGAATCTCTTGCTTAAATTTCGATCTGAACTTTGAAGCACCTTCCCCCTCAGAGAGAATTTTAACCTGTGTTTCTGTCAATTTTCCTACCTCAAGAATGCTTTTATCTTATCTCCGATAAATTCAGAGGTTGGAGGTAGAAAAATATACCCAGGGAAGACAAATAAGTTACTAGAATCCCTGAAAAGAGCTAAAATCCAAGTATGTCATGGAAAACCCTGGGAGTGGGGGAAAAATACCAAATCTGAGACAGCCTCCCACAGGTAAAGATTGTAGATCAGATGGAGACTTAAACATTAAAGGTCAATGAAAGTAATTTGAGACCTAAGTGGGAAAGGAGGAGAAAAACCAGGAACTTGTCAACAATGATGGCCAGTGGAGAGAGGAGGATTTGCTCTCCAAACAGTGGGTGTTGAATGACAATCTAGGTGCTTGAATAAAGCATTGACTCATTCCAGATTAATTGGCAAAATGGACCAAATTTCAGGGTGACTTCTGTCCAAATACACCATTTATTTTAAAAATAAATTAGTTATAATTCTGATCATTACAACTGCTAGTCACTGACAGCTTTTTGTCATCCAGCAGATCAAAACAAAAATTAATACAATTAATTGATTGATAGATTTAATTAATAGAATTAGATGATTTGCTTTTAAAAACATTAGGCCACTGATACTTGTGTCCCAAATGAAAGTGTTTTGCCTCATAAAAGAACACATTTCCTAAAAATGTCTTGGGACCCATGGAATCAAAAAATACCAAAGCTGGAATGTGCATTAATCCAGTGTCTCCTAATCCAGTGTATACTGTGGGCCAAGAAGCCATCAGGATCTTTATTTCAGACCCCAGAAGCAAAGACAAGGAGAATGAGATGAGGAGAGAGGAGCCTCCAAGAAACCAGTATCTCTTGGCAAGCAGAGAAAGCAATGGGGAAGGAATGGCGGATTCGCCCAGTGAGGGTGGATCATCTCCCATCATAAACCAAACAAAATGAAAGGCAGACCAAGCAAAGACCCAAATGTAAAAATATAAAATGCAAACTTACATAAGTGAAAGAAAACAATGGAACCCCAAGAGATGATAACAAACTGGTCAACATAAGGAACTAAGCCTACTGTATACTGAGTACATGTGGTGCATGTCCAGTCTGTGAAAATTAGGTCAACTGAAGGAGGTGGTCAACTATGGTGGTTCTATTATAATTGATTTACATGGGGAAAGACTCTCAATGGGAAAAATGGAGTTGTTGGATTACATGGAATTTTATACTTCTAACCGTATACTGAAAGGTGTAAGGATGCAGACCTATCACATTTCGAAATTGTGTATTTGTTTGCTTGATCATTTGATTGACATATGTCCCCCCCACCCCCAAGCTATCAGTTACATGAGGGCCAGGATACCACCTCTGTATTCCTGTCCTCAACAAAGTCTCAGATACTGGACACGTAAAGACACTTGTTGAGTGAATAAATGAAGTCAACCACAGACAACGTTAGGGGCTTGGGCGGGGCCGGGGGGGAAGGAAACAAGCCTCCTGACAGTGTTCTGGACATACAGCTTCCACGCAAAACAAGAAAACCCCAAAGACCATCTCACTTGCAACAAAAACTAAACCATCCAGTCATCAGTCCAAGGAAGCATCAAGGAATTTTACCATAAGCCCCAGATTCCAGTGACATCCCTTAGCCCACAAAGAGCACCTCTACTTAGAATGAAGACAGTTGTGGAGAACACAGGGCTAGAATTTGCTAACCCCATGAAGGCTTAAAATAGTAGTCCAGGAGGAAGCCTGGGAAAAGAGATCAAGGGAGGAGGCAAGACTACCAGAACACACGTCGGCTCTGTCTCCGTTTTGCAGAACATCAGCACAGCACCCCGGGGAAGCACTACACACATAAACAGCCTCCCCAGGCTCTCCCTTGACTGTGCCTCCGGCTCTACTGACCTGATGCACACTTTGTGTTTTTCAGAACGCGGAAGCCAGTTACGACTTCAGCAGCAACGATCCCTATCCTTACCCTCGGTACACAGATGACTGGTTTAACAGGTAAACTGAGCCTGGCGAGGGATCTTAGACTTCAAGCTTTGGGGTTTCATTTGGCTTTGTTTTGTTTAAGTCTTGAATATTACCAGCAAAATCATCCCTATGCTTCTCTGAATTATATTCTGATGTTTTTTCTTTTTGGTGGCTACATTGTCTAGATTCGTCAAATTTTTAATATTTCAATCTTCCTCTAGAATTATCTTCAACTATTTTGCTTTGTTAAACTAGGATTTATTTGCCAATTTAACCTATTAAAGGGGGAAGAAAATAGAAATAAGAAGCCTTTTCTCAGCCCAGTATAAGCTAATTTAAAACATGCTGATTTCACTCAGTCTGTTAAAATTATTATAGGGAATAAGTTTTGCCTCACAGATCTCTGTCTGTATGTTTTTTGAAAATCATTTCTGCCATGACCTTATACCAGCTCATGTGGTCCCCTTCAGCAAAAAGTATAATTGTCAGAAATTTGAAGTAGTGCTTGGGATAAAGTTCCCACCATGTAAAATTACCCAAATGGTCCATCTGAAGATATAACTTTTATTTGGCCTGTTTCACAGCTAAACAAGTAGTCTCTTTTTTCTTCAAAAAAAACTGCTTAAATTGTTGGCTTGGCACCTGTAGCTCAGCAGCTAGAGTGCCAGCCATATACACCATACACCGGAGCTGATGGGTTCAAACCCAGCCTGGGCCTGCCGAGGCCCAAAGCAAATAGTTGAAGATAATTCAACAATGACAACTACAACCAAAAAAATAGCCAGGCATTGTGGTGGGTCCCTGGAGTCCCAGCTACTTAGGAGGCTGAGGCAAGAGAATCACTTAAGCCCAAGAAAGAGTTGGAGGTTGCTGTCAGCTGTGACGCCACGGCAATCTACCAAGGGCGACATAGTGAGACTCTGTCTCAAAAAAAAATAAAATTGCTTAAATTGTTAATTACATATGAAAAATATCAAGAAGTAAAGATCTTCAATGAAAGAATACTAGGATGTTTAAACCTAGTACTTCCCTATTATTGATGTCCTGAGGTGAACTTCATAAAAATATATGAACTTCAATTAGTGGTATAAATATATTATGTGTAGTACAGTTTATCCTTTTTTTTTACTTCCCATAGCAATTTAAGTAGAAGAGAAAATAAATGTCATCATTTTCAGTTTAGTGATAAGGAATCAGGCACAGAAGGGTTGCATGGTTTCCTTGATCAAGCAATTAAGATTCAAGTCAAAGCCAAGATTAGACCCATCCTGCAAATCTATACTGGTATCGTTCTTTTATAAGTATTATTTTTTACTAGTTTATACAAGAAGCATAATGTCCAGAGAGCGGCCAGAAGCAAATCCTCGGTGGGCCAGACAGCTAAGACTCAGACATGACAGTTCCCAAGTTGACCTGAGAATGTCAGGGATGGGGACAGGGCACATGGGTTTCAAGTGAAAATGCAGAAATGAATAAGGAAGAAAATAAAATTCAATTTGGGTACTTTTATTAAAGATCATTCCTGATGTCTAGTAGCACAATTCATTCTCCATCAGCATCTTTTACAGCCTGGAAACTGTCATGCAGTACTTGGAATTGTGTGTTTCGAAAGCAAGAATTTATTAAAATAGGGTCTAAGAACTTTTGGATCAAAGTGTCTTTTATTTTAACAATATCTAGCCCTAGATTCTAGCATCCCCATAGCAAAAAAACACTTTCAGACATAGGGATATGAAGTTACCAAATAAATGTCACTAAGCCAGGGTCTAGGCATAACTGGCAGTGACCATCTGGAACACTGGGCTGAGAAGGGCCATGAAAAAAGCAAGATTCATTACCAACTGACCACAGGAATACTGGAGAACACAGTGGCAACATGGGTACCAGCTGCTTGCTATCATTCTGGAGCTAGTAGGTACTAAATTAATCTTTGTTGTATTGATCTGGACACAAAAATAGAACCAACAGAATGATTTTCCTTCAACCTCATTTTCTGAACCCAAGTAGAATCTCCCCTCACCAAATCTTCCTGTGTGATGTACTGTACTATAAAAATACACTTTAAAAAACAAGAAAACACTAAGGAAATGACTTCTCTCTTAAATATTTCACTTGCAAACTTGTTCTCCAAAGTTTAATTTTAAACTAGCTAAAAATCTCCAATTAGTACTCATTAGTACTGAGGGCAATAAAATTCGTCATTGTCAGTGGGGGAGAATTCCCAAGTGTCCAATCAACCGAGACTCAAATGAAGTGACTCAGGCAAGCATGATCTCTGGGAGCCAATGACTCAAGACAGTGTCCACTTTGACCAGTAAGTGGATTTCCCCCAACGATCAAGTCATTTTCAAACATCTTCACCCACCACAGCTTGTTATTACAAAGAGCAGATGATGTCACCAGTCACATTATGGCCTCTCAAAACGTAAGTACTGCAAGTCTAACCTCTGTAAGCTGACCACCTAAGGGACAGTAACAGACTGCTCAACATACAGAAAAGGTCAACGTAAGAAACTAGGCCTTACACACGGACATGTGCATGTAAGGAGATGGTCCGCTATGAAGGGTCCACTGTATTGTAAATGATTACGGGATGATTGAAAGCTCAAGCCCACAGCACCAGGAGAAACCTTGGTCCGAAAGGATGGCACCTTCCTGGAGATAATTCCTGCTTGACATATACAAAATATGAAGACATGTCCTTTCTGTGAGTGTTAAGATATGTTTATTGAAAAGTTTATTTTGCCCTCTGGGATGAAATGATATTAGGCCAGGTATCTTCTTTGATATTATATATGGCTTGGCCAGACGTGGTGCCTCACACCCATAATCCTAGAACTCTGAAAGGTTGAGGCAGGTGGATTGCTTGAGCTTGGGAATTCAAGACCAGCCTGAGCAAGATGTCTCTACTAAAAATAGAAAAACTAGCTGAGTGTAGGGGAGGGCGCCTGTAGTCCCAGCTACTCAGGAGGCTGAGGCTAGAGGATCAGTTGAGCCCAGGAGTTTGAGGTTGCTGTGAGCTATGACATGACACCACAGTACTCTACTCAGGGCAACAGAATGAGACTCTGTCTTTAAAAAAAAAATTACAAATGGCTTAGGCAGGAGAGGGCGGTATGGGTGGGGCTGGGGAGACAATGACATTGGTCCAGAGAGTATCATTGTTAAAGCTGGGCAATGGGCACATAGATAGACTCAATTTTTGTCTGTCTGATAAATGTTATAACAAGAAGTATATTTTAAAAGCATAAGGCATAAAGAGAAGCAATAAACAAAACTGGAACTTAAGTTTGCTATCATAAGACTCCTTGTGTTGCTGTGCAAACTTCTGAGGAGCAGGTTCTACAAGGCAAAACGCAGCCAAGGCTGGAATAACCCCGCGGGGAGAGTTAGGGCATGGCCAGCAGTTACTGTCTTTAAGGCACCGTTCTAAGGGCTTTGCAGGTATTCCTTCAGTTAATTCTCATGATAACCTTCTGAAATGGGTATTGCCATTATCTTTCCCTTTTTAAAAACTGAGGCACAGAGAGGCTAAGCAGCTTGTGGAAGGTCAGTCCAAGCCAATGACCAGGGGAGACAGGATCTGAGGGGCTCCCTGATCTAGGCTTTGGTTGAAGGTAATTACTGGTAGAGTTAGGGGTAGGGGGCAAGTCTATTCCAGGGCAAGAGTACAAGTGGGGCAAAGATGGGAGGGAAGGGAGTGCAGGAAATGTTCAGGGGGTAGGCTGGACAACTGGTCTGGAGGTTAGAAACTGGTGAGAGACAGCATTCTAAGAGAGAATCCCCAAAGAGGTAGGGCAGAAGGCTTGGACAGGTTGCTGGAGGAAAGAAGGGAAAGAGATTTTGTGGTTGGGTCAGAAAAAGAGCAGGCCACGTAGATGAGGATCCTCTCCCCTTGCATTCAAGGGAAGATGCTGCCTGGAAGCTCCAAGATCCAGGAGCCCAGCACGTGCCCTTTGCTGGTGCTGAGTCTGCTGAGGATCCGGCCGGAGCCTGTGCCAGCCTCAGACAAGCAGGCGCTCTCTTCTGAACATGGCTGGAAATCCAGTGCCCCATCCCTGTTCTGCAGACTTGGGGCTCTTGAGACACACTCATTTCAGCACACACCAAGACTCTACTGAAGCATGACTGAGGGTGACTGATGCCGACTGGCAGTGGGCTCGTTGCTATCCACTATTGCAGCCACACTGCCCACCACAAAGGCTGGTTAGAAAGCGGGAGCCATTGCTGCGGCTCTGAATCACGGGATTCTCCCCCGAGGGCAAGTGGAAAATAAAATACACCACGAGGGATACTCTGAAGGAAGTGACGTATTCCGCTTGGCTGGGAAATTGACTTCAATAGCAATACATTTCTTCTGGGTTTTCTTTATTATTATTTTCTGTCAAAGGTACATTTATTGAAGAACATATTTAAAACTCCAAGTCAAAGACACTTTATGAGAGCAACCTTCACACATATGCAGAACTACCTTTAGAGAATATGTATATTAGAATGTCTTGCCCTGCACTTGCCTTGATTTGGTAGGATTATTCCTTTTTAAGCAGAGCAGGTGTATTTATTTTATTGCAAATCATTTAATAATTACATGCAGTATCTGAGCTCCAGGGATATATTTGAAACACAGTTGAGAAATTTGCTTATGATTTTCTCCTAGTTTGCAATCAGAGAAACACATTGGGCCAAACAAAACAGAATAATAATAACAGTAATAACTCAAAATGTAAAAATATATAAAATAATACACTTGTAATGAGTATTGGTAATGTGCAAAACAGATGTAATTGATTTGCTGGGAGGTATAAGAATTAGCATCCCATGTTTTTTCTTGCCAGCACTCAATAAATATTGATTGGCTGATTGACAGATGGATGGCAAACCTTTTCAGTCATGCGGAGATGTTGAGTAGCTTTGACATCTGTCCATTCTGAGCTGCCCACTGCTCACGAGCTTTGCAGCTCATGTTTTGTCAATAATCCTGCAGCCCTGCTCAGTTTCTGGTCACTGTCTGGTGATGCACTGCAGATCTGTATTCCATCACTGTGCTGTTGTCCATAAAAATTCCTCTTGCATAGCCTTTCTTTGACAGGCATTCTCCACTGAAATGTCATCCCTGCCATCGACGATATTTATGAAGCATCAGAGGATGCAGCACACTCTATCTATTAAGGCCTAAAGAGTAAGAGATTCTGGATTAGAAGCAATTCCTGGCTACACAAAAATCTTTACTATAAATTCAGGAAGAGTGAAGACATTTATTACTTAAGCAACCAAACTGGAGAAAAGGGAGCAGGCTAATTGGATGCTGAAGGACATTTATCTCTGTGGGAGCTAATTTGATTGACAGCATTAGTTAAACCTTCAAATAAGAAAAATGTTCAGTGATTAGCTCTTTTTTCTTATTAAAAGTCATATTTCATTCTGAAGAACACTACACAACAGCAGACGGAAGAACATGGGAGAAAAATGGCCCTCTCTGCTTGGCTGTTTTCACACTGATGTATATTGATACCTTACCCTGGTGACACTCAATGATTTGGGAATAGATGAACAGCTTTCTCTTATGTCTTTATGGACTCATTCTAAAATCACCTCCTGGATAATAAAATTCAAACTGCTTTCAAAGATGTAATCTAACGTTTTTGGATATGTGCTTCAAGACTACCTCATAAGTCGATATTAGCTCGTAGGTTCTTGCTTGCGACCAATCCTTTCTGCATCCAAACCAGAGCACAGGGAAATCCAACAGAGTTTAATTTTGTTAGCTTTTCTGAACCCTTGGAGAAATACTGCATTTTTTTTCTCCAATTCCTCACTTGGACTAGAAAATTTTCATTATTTAAATTTTCCCTTCTGCTCAAAGAAATACACATAACACAGATTTAAGGGTAATGGAAAAAATTATAATGATCGTAAATGGAATATACTTATGTGTTGGTATAATCATACCTATTTTGGAAGGTAATGTTATACATTCCAGATAGAGAGATTTTACACTTCTCAGTTGGCAATAATTATTTTCTAAGAAAGAAAAAAGATTATGGTAGACAGTTGTAGCATTATATTAATTGCTTGGTATAAAATAAGTGATCACTGAATCAGTTTCCCTATCTATGAAATGGGACTCAAGCTCTTACCTTGAAAGTTTGTGTTGGGTGGGAGTCAGAGACGGATTTACCCAGTATGGGAACAGAGCATGGCACATGGTGGCCACTCACTGCCCAAAAGGAAGCAAATATAATGGTGAAATTCAGTAAAGTGGTTTCTACAGGAGCTAAGTCAATGATTCTCCAACTAAATAGAAAAGTAGAATTTGCAAGACATGATTGTAAGAGGGTCTTTTACCTGACAAGTGCAATCAATGTGACCTGGTTTCTTGTGCCCTCAAGGAATTCCCAACAATTAAAAAAAAAAGAAAAGTAGAGGAATTTATGCCAAAGGAATAAGTGAAGAGCCCAGCCATTCACTCATTTTTCTGAGCCACTGTCTTATCTGAGCTTTTGACAGAAACTAGGTAAGAGTCAGTTCAAGGTTAAATTTTGTGGCAAAAGTCTAGTGCCTGTGTTCCTCAATTGCTGATTGAAAGAGCAGTGATACCCGTACCTGACCCCAGAAAGATGAAGAGCCTCCTCACTTCTCCAGAAAACACTGGGTACTTGCCAGCAGACCCAGGGATCTCCTCAGAAGCAGCTTTGCACATTCTCGCCTCTCACTTATTCTAACCTATTCATCCTTCACCTATTCTAACCAGGAGGCTCTTGAAACCCCAAAGTCTTACCCTATACAGCTCCTTGGACATTGCCCAGAAAATGCAGTTGATGCTGAACTAGGTGGAGAGTCTCTGTGTTTCAGCTCTAACATATCTAACATTGGGGATTCTTTCTCCAAACACCTGGATGAAACGACAGCAGCTGGCCAGCGTGGGAATTGGTTGTATAAGAATCTGTAGACCTGGGCTGGCTGAAGACTAGAAGACAAACACAGCCCCATATGAAATGGACCCAATCAAGCTGCACATGGACATGCTGACCAATCTGTCTTATCTCCATATCCTTGTACATCCAGAGCCCTGAAACACCATTAGAGGACCCAGCTGTGGGAAACACAACTTAGGAGTCAACTGATGCAACCGCAGGACCAGAAGCCAGGAACAGAACCCAAAGGAAAAGAGCAAGAAAGAAGAGGTGAAAAGAAATGACAATTCAAAATTAGCCTGAAAATGCCAAAATAACTGGAAAAAATGCACCCAACAATATTAAAAATTCAATATACTAATTTATACCAAATGAAACTGATTTTATGATGCAAAGATGTAATCTAACTTTTGTGATCTAACTTTATAAGTCTTTGAAAAAGAATTTAAAATAAGTTATTTTTAGTTTGCTCAGTGATAAATGTTTGGTTAACATTCATTCAAAAATAAAAAAATAAAAACAGAGCAATCCCCTCTATCACTGGGCAAGAGACATGAACAGAAACTTCTCTAAAGACAGACAAATGACCAACAAACACATGAAAAAGTGCTCATTGTCCCTAATCATCAGAGAAATGCAAATCAAAACTGTCCAGTAAGCATAGCCCATATCACAAAATCCCTAAGCTGGGGATGCTGGTATGGATGTGGAAAGAAGGAAACACTTTTACACTATTGGTGGGATTGCAAACTAATACACCCTCTATGGAAAGAAGCATGGAGAATCCTCCAAGAGCTAAAATAGACCTTGCATTTGATCAGGCAATTACCCAAAAGAAAAAAATCATTTTACCATAAGGACATTTGCACCAGAATGTTTATTGCAACTCAATTCAATCCACCAAGACATGGATTCAAGTCAAGAGTGCCCATCAACCCAGGAATGGATTAACAAACTGTGGTATATGTATACTATGAAATACTATTCAGCCATAAAAACAGATGGAGACTTTATTTATTTATTTTTATTAAATCATAGCTGTGTACATTAGTATGATCATGGGGCACCATACATTTGGTTCATAGATTGTTTGACACATTTTCATCACACTAGTTAACATAGCTTTCGTAGCATTTTCTTAGTTATTTTGCTAAGACCTTTACATTCCACATTTACTAGGATTCACATATACCCTTGTAAGATGCACCGCAGGTGTAATCCCATTAATCCCCCTCCCTCCACCTACCTCTCCCCCCCTCCCTCCCCTCCCTTTTCCCCTTCTCCCTATTCTTAGGTTGTAACTGGGTTATAGCTTTCATGTGAAGGTCCTACATTAGTTTCATAATAAGAGTGAGTACATTGGGTACTTTTTCTTCCATTCTTGAGACACTTTACTAAGGAGAATATGTTCCAGCTCCATCCATGTAAACATGAAAGAGGTAAAGTCTCCATCTTTCTTTAAGGCTGCATAATGTTCCATGGTGTACATATACCACAATTTATTAATCCATTCGTGGATCAATGGGCACTTGGGCTTTTTCCATGACTTAGCAATTATGAATAGGGCTGCAATAAATATTCTGATACAAATATCTTTTGTTATGGTGTGATTTTTGGTCTTCTGGGTATATGCCCAGTAGAGGGATTACAGGATTGAATGGCAGATCTATTTTTAGATCTCTAAGTGTTCTCCATATCTCTTTCCAAAAGGAATATATTAATTTGCATTCCCACCAGCAGTGCAAACGTGTTCCCTTTTCTCCACATCCACGCCAACATCTCTGGTCTTGGGATTTTGTGATATAGGCTAGTCTCACTGGAGTTAGATGATATCTCAAAGTAGTTTTGATTTGCATTTCTCTGATGATTAAAGATGATGAGCATTTTTTCATATGTCTGAAGGCTGTGCGCCTGTCTTCTTCAGAGAAGTTTCTCTTCAAGTCCCTTGCCCAGTGAGACTTTACATCTTTTGTATTTACCTGGATGGAGTTGAAGCACATTCTTCTTAGTAAAGTATCACAAGAATGGAGAAGCAAGTATCCAATGTACTGAATACTAACATGAAACCAAGAGATAAAAAACTACACGCCCACAGGAGAGAATGACACAATTATATTCAAGTGGAGGGGAGGGAGTAGAAGAGAAAGGGGGGAATTGGTAAGCTCGCACCTAATGTGTGTAATGTAAGGGTACACAGTACACCCCCTGGGGCTCAACTACAACCTGAACTTTACCTTGAAAATGCAAACAATGTAGACTAATCATTTGTACCTTCATATTAATCTGAAATGAAAATAAATAAATAAAAGCAAATGATGGAAGAAACATAGGCAAAAAAAAAAAACTAAATATGAGAAAGAATCATTTTCAATTGAAAAATACACCTCTGGAATAAAATATGAATAAATGGGATAAAATCTAGTCTGGGTGCAATTGAAGAGATAACTATCAGGTTGACGACAACACTGTCTATTTATCAGAAACCTACAGCAAACATCATTCTGAAAGGTGGAACTTCCATAGCATTCTCTAAGTCCCAGAGATGATGAGGGAGCTGCCCCTCCTCTCTTTTATTTGACACTGTCCTACATATAATTTATTCATATAATTATAAATCTAAGAAAAGGTGTGAGATCGCTAAGGAGAAAATAAGCAAACTTAAGGATAAAACATGAAGATGACCTGAATTCATTGAGTGGCCTAGTAAGTTCTTGGATAAGAAGATGGCACAGCTTAAAGATGTCAAGTTACTCTATTAACTCAATGCAATTCCGGTTAAATGTTCAACAGAGTTCTTCAGTGGAACTAAACCAAATGATCCTAAAATCAATATGGAAAAAAAAAGGGAAAAAAAATTGATATGGAAAAACCAAGGGCCAAGAATAGAAGAACAACAAATAATGAGGAAGAAGAAAAGGATGGTGAGAAGAATGAGAACAGAGGAGAAAAAGATGAGGGAGAAGTTCCGCAACAACAGACCAACAGCGAGGTGGAGATGTGCCTGCTGGAATCAAAACACAGGGACACAAAAACTGTGAGACTGCAGGGTCAGCACGGAGAGGACCCAGAGATCAGAGAAACAGAGTGAGAGCCCAGAAACAGACTCCACACAAAAAGGAATCTTAAAGAATGGCCAGGACTGCTACAAAAACAAGGAGGAAAGGCTGGGGTGAAGGTATTTAATAAACAGTGCTCGCTAGCCACACGGGAGGAAACAGGCTTCCACCTCCCGGCTAAGCAGAGTCAGTTCCAGGAGAATTTAAGGTCCACATGGATGTAAGTCTTACAGAAAAAAAGTACAGAAAAGCACCTTTATGATTCTGGAGTAGGGATGGATTTCTTAAGACACTAAATCACAAGGAAAAGGAAAAGATTGATAAACCTTAATTATACTAAAATTAAGAAACTTTTTTTTTTTTTTTTAAGGAAGAGTCTCACTCTGTCACCCAGGCGATAGTGCAGCGGCATCGTAGCTCACAACAACCTCAAACTCCTGGGCTCAAGCGATCCTCTTGCCTCCACCTCCGGAGTAGCTCAGACTGCAGCTGCCCTCTACAAAGCCAGCCATTTTTTCTGTTTTTAGGAGAGACAGATCTCGCTCTCGGTCAGACTGTTCTCAGACTCCTAAACTCAAGCAATCCCCCTTTCTAGGACTCCCAGAGTGCTGGGATCACACGAGTGAGGCACCGCGCCCAGCCAGTTAAAACACTTTTCTGTTCAACAAAAGCCACAATAAACAAAGCAGGGTGACAAGCCACAGATTGGAAGATATTTCACCAAATTTTAGGGAAAAAAGAACCAGGCTCACTCCTGCGCTTCATGGCTGTCCCCACTGCCACTTATTTGGCCCTATCCCTCGTTCCCACCTGCTCCCTCACTGCAGTGTCCCTGCCCCACATGCAGAGATGGACTCAAGGCCCGCCAGCACCACCACTCATGAGGATCAGAGTAATTGGTGGAACAGGCCTGGATGATCCAGAAATTTTAGACGGAAGAACTAAAAAATATGTGGCTGTCCCATTTGGCAAGCCATCTGGTGCCTTAATTTGGTGGAAGATAAAAAATACTGATTGCATCCTCTTTGCAGGGTACGGGAGGCAGCGCACCTTCCTGCACCAAAAATCAACCACCAGGTGAACACCTGGGCCTTGAAGGAAGAGGGTTGTTCACGTCACAATGACTAGAGCTTGAGGCTCCTTGAGCAGGGAGACTCAACCTGGTGATATGGTCATTATCCATCAGTTCGTCGACATGAGTCTAGAAGGAGCATGCCACGCTCCCATGGCTGAGCCATTTTGTCCCCAAACAAGAGTGTTACTCATAGAAACTGCCAAGAAGCTCAGGCTCTGGTCCACTCAAGGGGGACAAGGGTCACAATCAAGGGACCACGTTTTAGCTCCCTGGCAGAAAACTTCATGTTCCTGGGGAGGCGGATTTCATCAACATGACCACAGGTCCAGAGGTGGTTCTTGCCGGGAGGCTGGAATCTGCTGTGCAATATCACAGCAACAGCCCAGGACTGCTGGAAGGCCCTCCGGGAAGCAGTGTCCATGGACCGGGTCTTAACCATCCTGAAAGAAAATGCCAATAAAGCCTAAAGCTCACGTCTCACTACCACACCTGAGACGGTGTCCACAGAAAGGTCAGAAACGCTCTATACCCTGAAGAATATGGCCCAGTTTTTTATTACCAAGACATGAAAGTAAGACGGCTGCTCAGAAGAAAGGAAGACTTTCTCACTCCAGTTGCTCTGGGAATTCCTACTTAACTTGAGGAAAGGCACGCAGCCTTCTGCCTTTGCTGAGGAAGAACCGCTGGTAAGGAAGACAAGAATACTGGTCATATGAGACGCTTATAGAAGACTTGCGTTGACTTCAGAACACAGACGAAAAGCAAAGGAACAGCAAACATGTGGGGGAGATTTTTATATTTAAAAAAACAGGAAGATACCATTCTTCTCTCTCGCTATTAAATTTGCAATAATAAAGAGTTATGTAATATCCAGTTTCCTATGCTGCCAAGAAATATAAGGAAGAAATGGGACTCTTCAATTATTTACTGATATGACTGTGAATTGGCACAATATTTCTGGAAGTCGGTGTGGTAAATGGTACAATGAGTCAAATGGCTTAAAAATACGCACTTTGTGCTGGGTCCTCCTAGGAATTTCTCTTTAAAAAATTATCACATACAAATAATTTAGTATCAAGAAAAGTGTATAACGATGTTATGTTAGCAAATATTTGCAATCATCTGAATAGTCAAAGTGTGGAGGTAAATTTTAGTTATCATTAGATTGTGAATCAGCCAACCAGAGATCCTCTTCACATAATATTTCAATGTCCTAAAGACATGGTTGCTCTATAAAATGAAATGAAAGAAGGGATATGTAAGCATTTTATAGTAAAAGTTTTATTTTTAAAATGCTGTGTAAATGTACAGAAAGACCAGAATGAAATATATACATATATATAATCTTGTTATTGTATTTGGGGTAAGGATATTGAATAATTTTTATTTTCTTTGAATCTGTGTATCTTTACATTACTATATAATCAAATAGTAAAGTTGTTATAAAAACGAACGTAGAAAGATCCAGTTCTTTGTTTTTGGTAATAAAGCAAAATTTAAGACAGTAATATTAAAGTGAGTGTTATTTAAGGGAATAACATCTTTACTAAAAAAATGAAAAAAAAAAAAAAGGATGATTGATTTCTATACAGCCCAAACAATACTTGGGGTTGCAACAACCTCCTGAGAAAATGTAGGTGTTTAATATTGAAGTAGTCTAAAAGTTAAACTATATAAAAGACTTAATATACACATTACGGTGTCAGATATTTTAAAAATTCCTATTTGACTTCATTTATGCTTTTTATTGCTAGATGGATTATTTTACACAAGTTGGTGGTTTTTCTTTTTTAATCAAAAGAAAACAGAGGGAGTTTTTTTACACTCTGGTTTTTATCGTTAACTTTATAGGAATGGTTCTTGTTAAGTTTTCTATCATGGAAATCTTTTTTTCTACAGAATTATTTTTGCTATAATCTATTACATATACCACAATTTATTAATCCATTCATCGGTCGATGGGCACTTGGGCTGCTTCCTTCCATAAGTTGGCAATTATGAATTGGGCTACAATAAACATTCTGGGGCAAATATCTTTGTTGTAAGATGATTTTTGGTCATGTGGATATATACTTAGTAGAGGAATTGCAGGATCGAACACCAGGTCTACTTTTAGTTCCATAAGTGTTCTCCAAACTTCTTTCTAAAAGGAACACATTAGCTTGTGTCCCCATCAGCAATGCAGAGGAGTTCCCTTCCTTCCACATCCACACCAATATCTGTAGTTTTGGGATTTTGTTATGTGGGCTACTCTTACTGGAGTTAGATGATATCTCAAAGTGGTTTTGATTTACATTTCTCATACACAGTTATGATTTGATAAAAATAAATAAAAATCTATTACAGGATACTTTAGGATTTTCATTTTATACTATAAGATTTTCATTTGAAGAATTTGTAAAGTCAATATGTTTGTGTCTATGAGATTAACTTAAAGATAATAAATTGCTAATTAAACACCTCAATAGAAAAAAATGGACCAAGGTTAAGAATTAACATAGTATGAAAAGATCGTCTTGCTAATAATGAGAAAAATGAAACAATATGATACCATTTCACACCAACTGGGCTAGCAAAAATGATAAAGGTTATCAATACTAAATGTTGGCAAGAATGTTAATCAACAGGAACTCTGCTGCCCTGCAGTTAGAATATATTCATTGACCTGTTTTCTCTCCTAAGTAAATACCTTAGGGAAACTCTCCCACATGCACACAAGGAAAAAATATATAAGGATTTCTCTTTTCAAATTATTTCAAAAAATAGATAAGGATGTCTCTTTTCAAATTATATGAAGTGCAAATAACCTAAATACCTATCATTAGAAGTATGGATAAGTAAGTTGAAGCTTATTTACAAATAGGCCACTACACAGCACTAAAAAATGGATGAAACAGAATTCACAAGTAAATTCCATAAATCTGAGCCAATAGAGCAAATTTTAGATAAATTAAGTTCTATGAAATTTTAGTATAGGGTTTGCAAACAAGTAAATAGTGGCATTACATGCAGTGCATATTGGATTGTAAAGTGATCACTTAAGAACATGCAGGGATGTTCCAAACAGCATACTTAGTACAGTGGTCACCCCTGCAGAAGCAAAGAGGGAGATAAACGGCAATAAGCATTACTTATTGCTCACAAGTCTGTAGGTTAGCTGGATGGTTCTACTGATCTGAACAAGGCTAAGCTTCTTACAGCTGGGCTCTCCTGTGCCATGTTTCACTGGAAAGTTGGCTGGGGGCTATCTTTCTTAGAATGGACTCATTCACAAGACTGTAGGATGGATGGGCTGTTGGCTGGGGTGACAGGCATAACAGGTTACATGTCTTTCATCATCCAATAGGTTAGCCTGTGCTTATTCACATGGCACCCGGTCAGAGCTTCCAAAGAAAAAGCACAACCTGTAAGGTGTCTTGAGGCCTAAACTCATCATTTGTGCTGCATTCTTTTGGCCAAAGTAAATCACAAGACAAGCCCAGATTCAAAGGCCCAGGATCGTGAAAAGACATGATGTCATGAACAATTGCAGGAAGCCTCAATTTGTTGCTTATTGTTAATTAGTGTCACCTAATTTAGCAATGAAATGCTTCTTCCCCTGTGTTCCTCTGGAGAGCCCATGACGTTCATTTTCTCCACTTAACAACTAGAATTAAGGACACAGAAGCATTATTCAATGTCTCGTCTTCATTCAAGTTAAACACCTTAAAAATCTCAAATGTGCTTTTCAGAAAACTGAAAGACGAGGAGGCTATGGTTTATTCAGCACTTTCAGTTTTCACAGAGTTTTAAATGCCAGGGTAAACCTTTGACATGACACAGGGTTTATTTGGACACAATATACAGATTTCATTCTTGTTTCAAAGGGAATTCTGGGCCCATAAACTATGTAGCCTTTATGGAGGCAGGATTTACTTTTCCTCATTAGAGAAAGAAAATGTGTGTGTGTGTATGCGTGTGTGTGTGTGTGTGTGTGTGTCTATGTGTGTTTTTTTTTTTTTTTTTTTGATCCTTAGATGTGATTTTTTTAAGGGCGGATGCAATAGATTTACTTGCCCTAAGTATAATAACCAGCAAAAAAACCCCTAAAGTCCTCTAACTGTCTCAGCCTGAGTCCCCGCACATCTTAACTGCCCCCCTCCTTGGCAAAATCCAGGAACAGGTTTCAAAATAGAATAAGGAAGTTCCCAAAACCCTTAGCCACAGGTAAAACAATGGTGAAAGCTTACTCAAGCTTAGTTTCCCAAGCTAAGTTTGTCCCAGTGCCAACCGCCACACTATAGCCACCCTGAGCCAACTCTGTAATGCCGTCTCAGAGCTAACCGGTCACATTCTGCTTCTGTGCTCACCAGCTTGCCTGCCAACACAGCACAAAAATGGTATAAAAATCAGCCTGCTCCTCATTTGGGGGCCGTTTGCCCTTCGGGGCAGCAACCCACCTGCACAGGTGTAATAAATCACCATCTGATTTATATCTGAAGTGGGGTTCGAGTTTTTCTTACAGGAGGCAAATGAGTACAACATAAGAGGATGTCTCAGGCTCAGGCAGTATGCTGGTCAACACTGCAGAAATCGAAAATTCCTGGGGAAATGCAGCTGGAACCATGGGGGTTGCTGGGCCACTCTCTCTCCACATGGACCCATCCATTCCAAAGGCTAGTCCACATTCTTCATCCATTCCTAGGATAGCCCATATTCCTCTACGTGGCATCTGGCACCAGAGGATGGAAGTGAAAACTGACAAGTCTTTTAAGAATGGCATATCATCCTTCTGCTGCATATTCTGGGTCAAAGCAGGTCAGCCCAAGTCAAGAGGAAGGGAAATATAATGTGTATGGAGAAACTGTTAGGAACCCTTTTGTGTAAGGGAGGATAGAGCAAGCAAAAAGGAGAAAATGAATGGAATTATAGTGTCTATTGCACAGAACATTCTAGACAAGAGGTCATTCTCTTCTCAGGGAAGGGCTTTACTCAAAATTATGCGGCCAGGCAAATCTTGGAAAGATCAGCTAATGCCTGGGATTCTTAATTTGACCAGCCTCAGGAGTTCTGTGGACCCTTGAAATTAAATGCAAAGTGTTACCACTGTGTCCTTTTTCATTCCTGGATGGAGGTAAGGATCAGAGCATTCAATATGTTCTCAAAGGAGGCTATGAGCCAATACAGGTAAGCAACCATATCCCATGACTAACAGGCAGCCTTACCATGTGCAGAAGCAGACCTGAAAATAAACAGCAGGCCACAAGACTAGTGACTCAAAAAAGTCAGAGCTGGTCCAATAAGCACAAGCCTGTTTTATTATCATGTTAAATTTTTACAAGAAAACTCTTTCTGTTTTTTGCAAGAAGATATTTCAAATTTTAAATTAAAGATCAAACATTAAGGCTGAAAATGTTCTGAGAAGCCTCTTTATGACTGAAACAATCCAAGGTCAAGAAGGCAACTGGGAAGGGCCAGAAGAAAGGAAGGAGAAGTTGGGATACATGGATGGAAAACTGGCTGGGGTGTGAACTGGCTAACACTAGCTAAACCATTGAAAAAAAATCAAATTGTTCCCAATTCATAGAATTTAAATACCTTCTTCCAAATCCCTTTCACTCTATATCTAATGCATCTTTATTTAATTCTTTTCCAAAGCCATGGTACCCGATGTGCAGGAGAAGTTTCTGCTGCAGCCAACAACAATATCTGTGGAGTCGGAGTGGCATACAACTCCAAGGTCGCAGGTAAGCTGTCCCTGCCAAACACCCACCCCAGAAGGTTTCACACTCTGGCCTCCCAGCCCAGCCAAGGGCCAGAAAAGAAAAAAAAAAATCCCATTAGGAAAGGAGAGCTAGGATTTAGATAGATTCAGCACAAATTTAAAAAATATTTTAATTTAACTGCATGGAAATATCAATATATTTTTAACGTTTTAATTTAAGCATAATATAAATACAGAAAAGTGCACAGATCTTAAGCACACAGCTCAGTGAATGTTCACAAAGCAGGCACCCCCATGTCCTGATCAGGAAATAAAACATGACCAGCACCCAAAGCCCTTCTCACGTTCCCTCCCAGTTACTGTCCAAACATAGAAGAATAGCCACAGTCCGGCTTTCTAACAGCAAAAATCGGTTATTGCTAATTTTTGAACTTTATCTACACAGAATTGTTTAGTCACTACTCTTGCGTCAATGCCAATAATATTTTATTTTTTTATTTTTTGTATTAAATCATAGCTGTGTACATTAATGTGATCATGGCCAATAATATTTTAATAAGACCAACCACAGCCTGCAGATTGTAAGGTGTGCACAACATTATTTGCAAATATACTCAAAACGCTTCTGAATGTTTTGCACAATGGATCTCATCTTTTAAAGATTTATTCCACCTGGAACCTTTATGTTTCATTGGCTAGGATAGTTAACAATTTCCCACTTACAGAGGCTTTAGAAATGAGAGTGGCAAGTTCCTGAAAATTTAGAAACCAACATTCCCACCACCAAAAAAAAAAGAGAGGAGAGAGAGACAGAGAGATTTGTGAACTTCCAACAAGACTCCAGAGAACAGAGTGACTCCTGTCCTGTTCCGAGTTTTGCATCAGTTGGTTCTTAATTTATTCAGCTGAGTCACCCAACCTTGTTTTTCTTACTCCTTAAAAAAAAAAAAAAAAACTGTCTTCATATTTTTTTCCTGGTAATTTAATGGAACTGTAAACCTACTTTCTGCTGACACTTGCATCTCCAGGGAACTAAATAAAGCAAATGTAACCTACACAGACCCGCTATTAACCTCTGTTTGCTAAGAGGCTTGCCTGAATTGGGTGCTGAATTTCACAAAAGGATATATCTGGAAGTTCCTGAACCGTAAATAGAAAAGGCTTTGCCCCTAGGGTTTCACCTCTCTTTACTTTGTGCATCCAAAATGCTGGCATTAAAATGTCAGGAGCCATTATGAGCTCAGGGGAAAGAATATCAGTTGGTTAATATTTTATAAGCCAGGCTCATACCTGGGTGATAGCTGAGATGAGGTGGGTTCTTTACTCACAGAGCTGAACCAGAGGCAACTAAATATTCAAACCTGAGTTAGCTAAAGGTAACCAGTTCTTTGAACAAAGAACTGCCTGCAAAAGTTACAAGAGTTAGGGACAGCTGGTAGCTTTCTGGGGGGTGGTTATGGGGGCTTCTTTCCCCCACCTACTTCTTGTCTCTCTTCTGAAGCCTTATTATTTGCATTCTGAAAAGATCTGAGCCGTTCATCAAGTGTACCTGATTCTCTTACTCTCTCTTAGTCTGGGTTTCCTGAGAGGGAAACCTGAGCCAAGGATTTGGGTGCAAGCAGTTTGTGCGGGCGGTGGTCCTGGGAAGGAAGACCAAGAAGGGAGGCGAGTCCACAGAGGGCAGGGAGCTGGTTAGTCTCCCGGACAGCAGGGGCTCCATCCTGTAGGTGCCCCTCTGGCAGAGTGTGGGGAACACCACTCAGAACTGTCCCCGCAAGGCAAGGAGGCTGGAGAGTTAACCCAACAACTCCCATCCTCTGTTGGCTAAGGGAAGCTCTGGGGCCACAAACACCCAGCCTGTCCCACCTGCTTGGCTTACTCAGGTTGAGCAGAGCTCCCTGGGCAGAGAACACCTCCAGGCAAAAAGACGGGGACCAGAGCAGAGGATCCCAGCAGGGTGCCACAGCCTCTGCCACACCTGCTGAAGGCAGCCTGGTCCCTCAAAGACCTCACAGTGCTTCTGTGAAACCCCAGGATAGCTCTGGGGTCACAACTAACACTTTGAGGTTCCAAGAATGAAAAACAGAGCCTGAGGGCGGCATGCCTGGCCACACAAAGGTTTTGAACAAGACTGCCCCCTCTCTCCCTTCTCCCACTCCCTTAGTCACGGCTTTACTCCTTTGTGACCGCTCACGCTACTTCTAACTGTTCAAGGGCTGGGAAGGCTCTCCTCCTATTTCTGTGCCCTTTAGAGCACCCAGTGTCCTGGCTCCCTGGAGAGTTAGAATGAATTCCGCCCAGGGGAAGTATTAGAGAGTTACTCATGAATTGCAAACAAAAGCAGAGTTCCAGGCTCTTGACCTTACAGACGTAGCGAGAACATTTTATTCATCCTGGCTGGCAATTCCAAAAGTTGGCTGGTTTTTAATTATGTGCTAAAAATGAGCCAAACATTCCGGAGAGTCTTTCCTTTTGGAAGCTTTCTGAGCTACAGATGTGAACAGCGCCGCCTGCTGACCAACGAAGTTCACTGCTAGTCTCTGGAAGTCGAGGAGGGGCCTGGTACTCCAACGTGAAAACGCTGTTGAATCTTACTCCAGAGATAGAAAAGAGTGTAGATGAGATTAGAAATTGAAGGCAAAGGGGAGAGGGAAGAGTATTGAGCATCTCTTTATCTCCATGTTGCCTGCTGAGAGCTTCTGTTCATAAACTTTGCTCATTTTTCCATCAAGAGCTCTTTGTCTTGGTTGGTAGGCATCCTGGTATGTCCTAAAAATTAGCCCCTGATCTGTTTTAATCAGTGCAAATATCATTTCCTTCATGTCTACCTTCATTTCAAACTTTCATGTGAGACCACTAGTTCACCTGGATCCCCTCTTTGCCTGTCCTACTGGCCAAGCATCCAGTTTTATATTTTTCCAAAAGGTAAACCAACGTTGCCAACAGCCCATCCTGATTTCTGGGACTACTTTCATTTGTATTTAATAAATGGTTCAATCTCTGGGTAAATATAATTTAGATAAGACCTCCTAGTGAACATTAATTACAAAGTATAACCTCATTCCTCCTACTGGCCCTTTGTACATGCTCTTCTCTCTGGCCCTGTGCCTACCTGGCCACTTCCTCTTCATCCTTCAGTTTTGCTTCCCCCAACACCACCTCCCAAGGTTCAGGAATAAGCAAAGACTCGCATCTGGGACTTTTACAACTCCACACAATTCTGGGATTCTCCAGAGACTCTCAAAGTAACCCCAAGTGGGGCCAGGCTACCTTACCTTTTAAAGCTTCAGGGTGAGATCACCTTTAAGAGAAGATTTTGAAAAGATTTTTAAAACCATAGTGTTGACCATTGTCAAAATATCCTAAAAGTCCTCTACCAGCAATGAATTACCATTATCTCATGTATTATCATTATTGTTACTGGCCAGTAAATCTTGTGACAATGCAGTGAGTTTATATGTATTTTATCTGAATTTTTCAATAAGCCAATAAAAATCCTCATGAGCACAATGACTAATATGAGTTTTCAGATCTTGAAACCTGAATGAGCAATGAACTTGCTCCTCAGCCTCCAGGGCTAATTTTCACAAATACAAAAAGTGACGACTATGGGCACTGAGGTTTGTGGGCAGATGTAGCATTTGTTGGTAGCAGGTATAAGTACAGCTTTTGCAGAAGCAGGAAGGATTTAGCTCAAATACGCTAGGCCATGCAGCCAGCCTCTAGGGTACCAAGGCCAGCCAGAGTGCAGGTAGGCAGGTGAGGACTCTAAATGAATGGCAAAGGGACACATAGGTGTGCAGGCCTGCCTGGAGGGTAGGATAGAGATACTTGATGTGTCCTCTGGGTCCGTCCTCGCCCACTGAATCACATCAGCCAGGAGAGCATTTTTATAGATGTGAAAACACTGATTGCAAGTTCCTGGGACCAATATCTCTATTTCTCTCTCTCTCTCTTCCTCTCTTCCTTTCTTCCTCTCTTTCTCCCCCTCCCCCTCTCTCTTTCCATCCTTGAGCATCCAGGGGTAGAGGAGAGGCCCTCCCTAAAAACCTTTGGGTCACCCTGAGCCTGTCTTGGCTGCTAATGGTGCAGTGACTTGCAAAATTAATACTGTATCTCATTCAATTAATGTATGCCTCATTCCTCCTAAGCTTAACAAGATTAAAAGAATGTTGGGCGCCTGGCCCCTGAATATGAATGACAGCCTTGCTCCCAGTCTGCAGCTGCCCCCATCTCCCTTAATGCTACAACAGTCAGAAGATTAATACACAGTCAGCTCTGATGTTCTCCTGCAGCACAAAGGGAGCCCATGAGAGGGACAAAGAGGGAGAGTGGCAGAGAGACAAGAGCCCCAAGGAGGAAGAGGGTTCAAGGCACAGTTGGGGGCACCGTGCCCTTGCCCTGACAAAAGCCACAGCTGCCACTAGTTGGCTTATGGGGCAGTCAAGGGCTACTCTGCCCAGGGTTGAATTTATCTTGCCTTCTGGTTGAGATGAACTGTTCAGTTCTGGTCATCTGGGCACTAGGCAAGTTCAAGGGCATCTGAGCTTTCTCTATCGAGACAAATGAATGTTTATCTTCCACCCCTAGAGAGGGCATGACTTCACACAAGAAGAAAATGCATTGCTCAGTTTCCTCTGTGGCCTTTTGACTACCTTTGTTGAATAAATCTCTTTAATAAAACATAGGTAGACCAAAAGCAAAAGTTTTAGATTTCGTATCTTATAAAATGAACTATAAAACTTAGCTTCTGGAAAGTTCAAACCAAAGAGCAAGCTTACTCAGGATAAGCTTCTTCCAGGAGAAAGGATGTTAACTGATAACTGGATGCTTGTTGGCAAAAATGGTGACCTGCTTTATGGGTTAATAGTAGAAGAGGGATAAACTGGACCTGAAATTATTTGTTCTTCTGGACCTGTTATTTCTATTGGGAAGAAAAGCAACTAAATAATATAATAACACTGGACATTTATTCACCAAATATTTGTCAAACTTAAGATAAATGAGATCGCGCTGATCCTCACGGACACAGAGGTGAACAAAATAGACGCCTTCCCTGAACTCAAAGACCTTGACATCTGATGGTGTAGGAAACGTTCAAATAAGCAGTTGTGAGGTTACAAGTGCAGTTTGGGGAAATGGCAAACCAAGCATAAGGGGTGCTCCGTTAGTCACTGAGGAGGAAAGAGTGACCCTGGAGACCATGTCATGTCAATTTTTGGCCCTGATGGCCCTTAATTAAGTTGATTTGCATACCACATTAGAGCGATGCATGTGAAATAAATGTCCTTGAGTAATAATGTCCTTTGGAGGGGAGGACAGATGAGGAAGGAGTTGTCAGGATCCAAGTTTTGACCATGCCCATCCTAGACCCTTCATTTCATGATCTTAGTGGATGGAAAGAATTAGGTCAGCTTCACCAACACCCCAGGCTGCTTGCCATGGTATTGTACCAACTGTCTCGGCCCAGATGACAAGGCCCCACAGACAGCAATATCTCCAACCAGCCAAGTTTTGAGGGTAGTGATGAAGAGACAAAGCACCCAGCCCATTGGTCCACGGCTGTCCCTTTGTGCTTGGCCAGAAGGGGATGTGAACCATGGGATCCTCAGCCTCCTGCTCCACACAGGCAGCTGGGACAGAAGCCACCACGCGCCTTCTGCCTGTGTCTCTGTGTCCCAATACTGATTACACACACAATCCTGGACTGAGCGACTCTGCTCCTTTTCAAATTCCAGCAAGAGTCACTGTAGAAGGTGTCAGAGACCAACAGAAACTTTACAGAGATGTCATGGGGAAGAACAGGAGGAGGGGGCTGTATCACAGGCCCTGTTGATAATATAGTTTTGATTTTACTCATCATTTCTGCTCTCTCCAAAGTCCCTTCTCAGCTACAGTGCAACTAGGGACTCCTGTCCTGGCCTCACCACTGCCCTGTGCCTCCTTCTGCCCCCTGCCCTAATTTCTCCTTAAATATCAAATATCAATTTCCTCCCCACCTGTCATGCACAATAGCTTCATTTCTCCCCTGAAACCTGGTTCCAGTCAACACTCACTTCCTTGAGGCTGAGCTTCCACTTAGAAACGAGCTTATCGAAGAATCTTTTCAACAAAGGTGGTCTCTCCCCATTAGGAATTCATCCTAGCAAGGTTTGCTAGAAGCATAAATTTTTCTTCAAATAGTTGTATAAGGAAAGGCGTGAGGAAAGGGAGAGATTCAAAAACGAGCCAGTGGGGTAGTCTGTGACCCCTTCTTCATCCTTGGACCCCTCGGGGTCCCCCAAGGCACCCAGGGTCGCCCCTCCCCCAGCCTAGCACAGGCAGGACCTGAGCCCTCCTCTGCCCGGCGTGTCCTGTGAACCAGGGCACCCAAGGCCGGTGTTCTCTGCTCCCCAGGCATCCGGATGCTGGACCAGCCCTTCATGACGGACATCATCGAGGCCTCCTCCATCAGCCACATGCCGCAGCTGATCGACATCTACAGCGCCAGCTGGGGCCCCACGGACAACGGCAAGACAGTGGACGGGCCCCGGGAGCTCACACTGCAGGCGATGGCCGACGGCGTGAACAAGGTAACAACGAGGACCAGGGGTGAGCGGGAGGCGGCGGGACCAGGCTGGGCAGGGCGTGGCAAGGCGGGGTGGGGCGTGGCGAGGCGGGGCAGGGTGTGGCAAGGCGGGGGGTGTGGCTAGGCGGGGGGCGGGGGCGGGGCGCAGCGGAGCGAGCGGAACGGGGAGAGGCAAGGAGGTGGCGAGGCAGGGCGTGGCGTGGAGAGGCAGGATGGGGCGGGGCAAGGCGGGTGGGGCGTGGCTAGGCGGGGCGGGGTAGGGGCGGGGCGGGGCGGGGCGGGGGCGGAGCGCAGCAGAGCGAGCGGAACCGAGCGAGGCAGGGCGTGGCGTGGCGAGGCAGGATGGGGCGGGGCGAGGCAGGGTAGGTCAGGGCGGGGGCGGGGACAGGGCACAGCGGACGGGAACCCGGAGAGGCAGGAAGGTAGCGAGGCGGGGAGGCCGAACCTTGTGGGGAGGGGCAGGGAGGGATGAGGTGGGGCGCGCGAGCTGCCCCAGCTCACGTCCTCCTAGAAACCCGCACCCCGGGTTCAGCAGAGCTGGAGACTGCCTGGAGGGAAAGTGAGTGCAGGAAAAGGGAGGGGACCGGAGGGGCAGGGGGCAGGACTGGCCCCTGCTAAGGCGACAGGAAGAGCAGGAGGCAGGGAGGGACGTCTCAAACTGCGGGCCCACTCCATGGAAGTTTCTGCCAGACCCACGAGCTGCGCCCAGAACAGTCCCCGTCTCAGGCCGGAACCGGGAGAAGGGCAAACCAGGTAGTGGCCCTGTGACACCCGCGTGGTGGGTGGTCTGGGAGCTCCCTGGACTCTGCAGTCTCCCTCCCCCCAGATTAGTCCCAGAGTGTAAAAGCCCGGGAGAAGGGAGTGAGCGGGGCCGGACAGAGCCTCCAAAGGCAGAGAGACGCCCTGCAGAAGCCACCTCGACCACCTGAGCCCAGCCAGGTTCAGGGGCCAGGATGCTCCTAGGTTCAAGCTCCGGTTCCACCATTCAGGCTCCGAGTGTCTATTAACAAGTGCCCTGTCCTCCCTGAACTCATTTTCTTGCTTGTGAAGTGATAATAGGAAAGCCGTTGTGCGAAGGGCTTGCCACTGGGCAGTACACCTGAAAATGGCCGGCGTCTGTCCCGGTCTCTGCTGGTACTAACCCGACACCCCAGACTTCATGGCGTAGAACACACTGTTCTACCAGGCTTGCCAAACCTGTGGGTCAGGAATTGGACAGGGCACCTTGGGAATGGCCTGTCCCTGCTCCACCGACCTGGGCCTCAGCGGGACACGGCTTGAACGTCAGTTACCAAACTTTTGTATCTTCACGTGCGGTTGAGATGCGCTGACCTACGTTGCGCGACACCTGCCACTTGGCTCACAACGTCTTGGTCTTTTCCTCGGGATTGTCCTCGTCATCTGGGGTCAGTGGTGCCCTCCCTTTTCAGGGTACTCTTTCTAATCAGCCTCTACCGGGAATCACACTACAAGGTTACAGTGGCGTATAGAGTAAAAGTGAGGGAAAGGAATGTGCCTGAGATTTAGTTGGGGGGGCTCTGATAACTCCGTTTTAGGAATTTTTTTTTAATTTGCACCTTGAATTTTGACAAATTTCAAATAGATAAAATAGCTATAGTCATATTTGGATATAGGAACCAGTACTGTTATAAATTATAAAATGGATTGGGTCTACAATATACATTCAAATTATTTACAATTTATGAGAATACATAAACTCATTAGTCTGCATTCATAACACTAGAATAAGTACATGAACAGAACACTGTACATTTAACTCTAGCCTAAAACAGTAAGAATATTGAAGAAAATGAGAGTGGGCCCTTGAAGGCTACTTTTTCTATTCATTTCTTGAGGTCAGAGAACCTGTGTTTTCCTCTCCACACTAGCCTCGAGAATTAGCCTAGAGCTAATTAGGTAGGTTAACAGGTTAGTTGTTCAATAAATAGATGTGGAATTAATGAATACATAAAATTTTACGTTTGAAAGATCGAAAGTCACATAGAAATTTATAACTAAATTTACGGTAGTAGATGCCAATAGTGCCCACCAAGATCCCCTTTACCAGGCTAGTACACCCCCTTCCCTTCCCCCCCCACCCCAGCTGCTGTGAATGTTGGCTGCTAACAGCTCACAGCTCCAAATGTGGAACATTTGCACTGGCAGATGGTAATCTTCTTGCCCAGAAAGGTATGCCCTACACACACCCAGTGCACTGCCAATGACTGACTGATTCTAGGGCCTGCTTGCCTCCAGCAGAAATCAGTCCACAGTGGTCCAGAGTCCCCTATGAACAACCAAGGCTAGACTTTGCCCAAGACCATGTAGTCTTGAGGTTCCTTCCCCTGCCTATCCTGTGCCACTCCCTCACTCACAGATTTCTCCTGAGAGTGCTCCCTCATTGAGTCTGGGACACTTGAATCTCTGCCTCAGGGTCTGCTTCTAGAGCACACCTTGAGCCACTGCTCAAACATCACCCTCTTAGGTTTCCTCTTTCCCTTGGCTACCAGGAAGCTCAGTACTAAGTTTTTACCTAAGAGCATAGAGGGTTTTTTTAGGATAGATCTTCTACCTTCTTTCCAGCCCCTTTATTCATTTCTTAGTTTTTGTTCCTATAACCTGGTTTTGTATTAGTAATGAATCTAAGCCTCCAGGGAGTGTAAAATTTCTAAAAGAATTGATGAAATGAGCTCAGTCTGATTAGACTAAATTTAGGCTTTGGATCCTCTGATTGTTGCTTACAAGACTAAAGTATCTCACTGGACAAAAATTGACAAGTTAACCTATAACTTTCCCAGAGTCTGAGCTCTAAAGGAAGTCAACAGTAAGTCAAACAAAGTGTACCCCTTCAGAGCAAAAGTTGACCAAGCTTGGTCCACAGGCTGACTTTGCAAATAAAGTTTTCTTAGAACACAGCCAGGTCCTTTCAGGTCTTTGGATCCCTCCAGTCACTTCAGACCACAGCTGTTACAGGAGGTATGGGAACAAGAACACAGGGTACCAAGTGAGTGGGTTCATACTCAGAATCACAGGCTTTGCTGTCTGCCTCTCCACATCTCCATCTTCACCAGAGAGCCCACGTGACAGGGAAGGGGGTCTGTTCTGCTGGTGCAGGGATATTTCTTTTTTTTTTTTCTTCTTTTTTTTTTTTTAACTGTTAAATCATAGCTGTGTACATTAGTGCAATCACCTGTACCCATCCTAAGATGCACCATAGATGTGGCCCCACCCATTCCCCTCCCTCCACCAAAACCTCCCCCCTCCCTTCCCCTTCCTTGGCCCTTTCCCCATAGTCTTGTGCTATAGTTGGGTTATAGTCTTCATGTGAAAGCTATAATTTAGCTTCATAGTAGGGCTGAGTACATTGGATACTTTTTCTTCCATTCCTGAGATACTTTGCTAAGAAGACTATGTTCCAGCTCCATCCATGTAAACATGAAAGAGGTAAAGTCTCCATCTTTCCTTAAGGCTGTGTAATATTCCATGGTATACATGTACCACAATTTGCTAGTCCATTCGTGGGTCGATGGGCACTGGGGCTTCTTCCATGACTTAGCAATTATGAATTGGGCTGCAATAAACATTCTGGTACAGATGTCTTTGTTATATTGTGATTTTTGGTCTTCTGGGTATAAACCTAGTAAAGGAATTATAGGATCGAATGGCAGGTCTATTTTTAGGTCTCTAAGTATTCTCCAAACATCCTTCCAGAAGGAACGTATTAGTGGGCATTCCCACCAGCAGTGTAGAAGTGTGCCCTTTCCTCCACATCCATGCCAACATTTCTGGTTTTGGGATTTTGTTATGTGGGCTACTCTTACTGGGGTTAGGTGATATCTCAGAGTAGTTTTGATTTGCATTTCTCTGATGATTAAGGATGATGAGCTTTATTTCATGTGTTTGTAGATTTTGCGTCAGTCTTCTTTAGAGAAGTTTCTCTTTAAGTCCATTGCCCACCCTGAAATGGGGTCACGTGTTCTTTTCTTGCTAATAAATTTGAGTTCTTTGTGGATTCTGGTCATCAGACCTTTATCGTAGGTATAACCTGCAAATATTTTCTCCCATTCTGAGGGCTGTCTGCTTGCTTTACTTACTATGTTCTTGGCTGTGCAGAAGCTTTTTAGTTTGATCAGGTCCCAGTAGTGTATTTTTGATACTGCTTCAATTGCCTGGGGAGTCCTCCTCATAAAATATTCACCCAGGCCGATTCCTTCAAGAGTTTTCCCTGCACTTTCTTCAAGTATTTTTATAGTTTCATGTCTTAAGTTTAAATCTTTTATCCAGTGAGAGTCTATCTTAGTTAATGGTGAAAGGTGTGGGTCCAGTTTCAATTTTCTACAGGTTGCCAGCCAGTTTACCCAGCACCATTTGTTAAATAGGGAATCTTTTCCCCACTGAATGTTTGTTTTTAATTGGCTTGTCAAAGATTAAATATCGGTAAGTAGCTGGATCCATCTCTTGGTTCTCTATTCTGTTCCAGACATCTACTTCTCTGCTTTTGTGCCAGTACCATGCTGTTTTGATCACTATGGATTTATAGTACAGTCTCAGGTCTGGTAGCATGATTCCTCCTGCTTTGTTTTTATTGCTCAGTAATGTTTTGGCTATTCAAGGTTTTTTCTGATTCCATATAAAACGAAGTATTATTTTTTCATGATCTTTAAAGTATGACAATGAAACTTTACTAGGAATTGCATTAAAATTATATATTGCTTTGGGCAGTATGGACATTTTAACAATGTTGATTCTTCCCAGCCATGAGCATGGTATGTTTTTCCATCTGTTAACATCTTCGGCTATTTCTTTTCCTAGAGTTTCATAGTTCTCTTTGTAGAGATCTTTCACGTACTTTGTTAGGTATACTCCCAAATATTTCATCTTCTTTGGCACTACTGTGAAAGGAATAGAGTCCTTGACTGTTTGTTCGGCTTGGTTATTGTTGGTATATATAAAGGCTACAGAGTTTGTGTGTTGATTTTGTAGCCTGAGACATTGCTGTATTCCTTGATCACTTCTAAAAGTTTTGTAGTAGAATCCCTAGAGTTTTCCAGATATACAATCATATCATCTGCGAAGAGTGAAAGTTTGATCTCTTCTGACCCTATGTGGATACCCTTGATCGCCTTTTCTTCCCTAATTGCAATGGCTCAAACTTCCATTACAATGTTAAAGAGCAATGGAGACAATGGGCAACCTTGCCTGCTTCCTGATCTAAGTGGAAATGATTTCAATTTAACTCCATTCAATACGATATTGGCTGTGGGGTTGCTGTAGATGGCCTCTATCAGTTTAAGAAATGTCCCTACTATACCAATTTTCTTAAGTGCTCTGATCATGAAGGAATGCTGGATATTATCAAAAGCTTTTTCTGCATCAATTGAAAGAATCATATGGTCTTTATTTTTAAGTTTGTTTATGTGTTGAATTACATTTATAGATTTACGTATATTGAACCAGCCTTGAGACCCTAGGATAAATCCAACTTGGTCATGGTGTATAATTTTTTTGATGTGTTGTTGGATTCTGTTTGTTAGGGTCTTATTGAGTATTTTAGCATCTATATTCATTAGCGATATTGGTCTATAATTTTCTTTTCTTGTTGGGTCTTTCCCTGGTTTGGGGATCAAGGTGATGTTTGCTTCGTAGAATGTGCTGGGTAATATTCCTTCTTTTTCTGTATTTTGGAAGAGGTTTAGTAGTATAGGTACTAGTTCTTCTTTAAATGTTTGATAGAATTCTGACGTAAAGCCATCTGGTCCTGGGCTTTTCGTTTTAGGGAGGTTTTGTATAGTTGATGCTATTTCAGAACTTGATATAGGCCTGTTCAACATTTCCACTTCGTTCTGGCTAAGTCTTGGTAGGTGGCATGCTTCCAGGTATTGGTCAATTTCTTTCAGATTTTCATATTTGTGAGAGTAGAGTTTCTTGTAGTATTCGTTAAAGATTTTTTGAATTTCTGAGGGGTCTGTTGTTGTTTCATCATTACCATTTCTGATTGATGAAATTAGACATTTCACTCTTTTTTTTCCTGGTTAGGTTGGCCAAAGGTTTATCTATTTTATTGATCTTTTCAACAAACCAGCTTTTGGATTTATTGATCTGTTGTATAATTCTTTTGTTTTCAATTTCATTTAATTCTGCCGTGATTTTGGTTATTTCTTTTCTTCTGCTGCGTTTGGGGTTGAAGTGTTCTTCTTTCTCCAGTTGCTTGAGATGTTCCATTAAGCTACTGACTTCTTCTCTTTCCGTTTTGTTGAGGAAGGCTTGCAGTGCTATAAATTTCCCTCTGAGGACTGCCTTTGCGGTATCCCAGAGGTTCTGGTAATTCGTGTCTTGATTGTTGTTTTGTTCCAAAAATATGGTGATTTCCTTCTTAATCTTGTCTATAACCCATGTATCCTTCAGCATAAGGTTGTTTAGCTTCCATGTTTTTGTATGGGTATGCAGGATCCTGTTGTTATTTAGTTCAACTTTTATTCCATGATGGTCTGAGAAGATGCAAGGTATAATTTCTATTTTTTTAAATTTGCTGAGGTTAGATTTGTGGCCTAGGATGTGGTCGATTTTGGAGTATGTTCCGTGGGCTGATGAGAAGAATGTGTATTCAGTTTTTTGGGGATGAAATGTTCTGTAGATGTCTGTTAAGTCCAGATGTTGAATGGTTGAGTTTTAATCTAAAATTTCTTTGCTTAGCTTCTTTTTGGAGGATCTATCCAGGACTGCTAAAGGGGTGTTAAAATCTCCAACTACTATGGAAGTGGAGGAAATCGAGTTGCTCATGTCTGTTAGAGTTTCTCTTATAAATTGAGGTGCATTGTGGTTGAGTGCATAAATATTAATAATTGAGATCTCATCATATTGAGTATTACCTTTAACAAATATGAAGTGTCCATCTTTATCCTTAATTATTTTGGTTGGTTTAAAGCCTATTGCATCTGCGAACAGGATTGCAATGCCTGGTGCAGGGATATTTCAACAGGTGGAGAGCTCAGCCTGGGAGTTGAGGGACCCAAGTTCAAACCTCGATTCTGCCCCTATTGGCTGAGAACTTCAGATTAGTCACTTTGTGTCCCCTTTCCTCACATCCTTCTGTACAATGGTCTGCATCACTGATCTCAAAGTGTGGCCACAGGCCCCTGACAGTGTGAGAAGTACAGAGTCTTGACCTCACCCACCCACCTGATGCATCAGATACCTCATTTCAGGAAGATCCCATTAACTTTGAGAGATGTTGCTCTAGTGACTGACCTCTGGGATACAAATCATGTAACTCTAAGATACAAAGCCTCTAACATATGGTTTTTGAAAGCTAACAATGAATACAAAAGGGCAATGGAGGGGATGCATTTTCTGGAAGTAAGAGCAATGTTTCCTCATCACAGTGATGGGTGGGATGGATAGATTGAGGACTGAGCCATATGCTCCTTTTGCATCTGTGTTGCTAGAAGGATTTCTTGTAGGAACACACCAGGAGGGATGAGCACAGTGAGGTGTGCTTGGGTAGGACCTCAGATAGCCTGAGACCAGACAGATGCTCTGACCCAAGGCTGCTGCAGAGCACTGGCCTCAAGAGTATGTGGAGAGCCCACGAGGCTCCTCAGTCATGAAACTGGGTCACCCTCACTCTGATGGCTTCATGGCTTCTCCCCGGCTTCTCCCCTTCCCCCCAGCCCATTCTTCCTCTTCCTTGAGGCTGACGCTCATGGAGTGTTTCCACTTGGATACGGCCTCATTAGCACACTTGCTTTTCTCAACCTATCAGCCTCGGCTCTGGCTACTACCTGCCCCCGTGGCTTTTGGAAAAATTTTGGACCCAAATTAGGGGAGACTCCCTCTCCAAAATAAGGCAGTCTCCAAAATGAAGACATATGTTTCTGACCCCCCCAGACCACTGTCCATGCCAGCAGAGAGGGTTCTTTACCTCCATGCAAGAAAGAATTCCAAAGCAGGGTCACTCAGGAAGCAATGACATGTATTAAAGATAGAGGATAAAACAGATGGTATACTCTCAAAGATGGCAGAGAACAGACTGCTCCAATAAGGAACAGTGTCACTCCAGGTCGGGCTCTGTCCTTTTATATTCAATCTTAATGCTATGCTAAATGGGAGTAGAATACTCATGGATTTTCTGGGAAAGAGGGATAGTCCTAGAACTGGGAACCCTCCCCTTTCTTGACCTGAGAGGGTAAGAACTTTCAGGAATTGCAATGGCATTTGCAAAGTGTCATGACACCAGTAGATGTCATTTTTACTATGTTAAGGAGAGTAGTTCATTTAGGGACACTGTTGCTTCAACTGTGTGCCTGCCCTGATTAAAGGAATTCCCCCTTTTCCCTTAGATAAAGACATTATGGCTAAAATAAAATAACTAAAGGGGCCCTATTAGTTACCTTTATCTTAGCTAAGTTTATTCATGTTCTTATGACCTTCTTATCTCATTGGCCTTCTCCTTCTGACCCCTGCCCTAACTGCCTCCAGGATATCTGACTCTTGACTCTTGTCTTGATTCTGTTAGAAAGGTTCAGAACTTGAAGGGTCAGATGTCAGTCAGAAGGTTTCTACCAAAACTCCTTTCTTTCTCCTCCTGATAACATCAAATGATGGTCATCTATATTCACCCAGTCTTCTCAGGCCTCTGATAGAGAAGTTTCTTCTGAGTTCCTGAATTCTTTCAAAGGTCTGAATAGAAATACAAGACCATATTTTCCCTTTCTGTTGTGGGTTCAGTTATATCCCCAAATATTCATATATTACAGTCCTAACACCCAAAAACTCAAACCTTACTTGTAAATGAATGGGATCGTTGTAGACGTAATTAGTTAAGATGAGGTCATATTGAAGTAGACTGGGCCCATAATCCAATATGATTAGTACCCTTTTTTTAGAAATAGAAAAAGGAGGAGGGAATTTGGACATAAACACGCATACAGGGAAAATGCCATATGAAGATGAAGGCAGATATTGGGTGATGCAGCTAGAGGCAAGGAACACCAAAGACGGCCAACAACTCACCAGAAACTGGGACAGAGCTGTGGAGTAGATTCTTCCTCACAGCCTCAGAGAGAACCAACTCTGCCAACACTTCAGTCTTGAAGTTCTAGTCTCCGGAACTGCTAGGCAATACATTTCTGTTGTCTATGCCACACAACTTGTAGTACTTTGTTATGGCAGCCCTTCCAGTTTTAAAATGGACAGTCAAAAAAGAGATTTGGCCAGACTCAGTGTGGAATTAACCTGGTCAGTTTTCAAGGTCAGTTTTCAAGGCTCTCTCATTCATAGTCAAGATGGTTGATAGTTGATCCAGTGACAATTTTTTTCTTCTTGTTTGGGACCTTGATAGGTCTCTCTTGCCATTTTCTAATACAGCATGCAAAAATTCTCTTGATGTAACACCGGAAAAGAAAAATGTTTCTGAGTTAGGGGCAGTGCCATGCTGAAATTGCTACCTGTGACATTACATTGGTAGCTTGAAATTAGACATGGAAATTGCCAAACACTGTTAATAACTTCCTTTATGCCCTCTTCAGAGAGTTGATTGTTAATCATTTGCCAGCACACCCCATTAGAGGACTCTGCTGTCTTCCCTTAAATTATAGCATTACGTATAGGTACAGTGTTTTACCTGAAAAGAAAGGCCAGCCTTGCCTTAATGAATCTCAAAATTCTCCTTGGAAAAGGGAAAAACTGAAGGAAAAAAAGTAGATGAAACCCTAAGCTTTTATGTTTCTGCAAAAATGACAAGTTTCCCAACAAGGGACTTAAGTTACTCCAAGACTGTGGAGGACTTCTTTTCCAAGTAAGTCAAATAAAACCATCACCCCTTGAGAAACCCAGCAGTCTTACATTTAACACAGGAATCCCAGAAACATAATTATGAAATGGGAAACAGAGTCCCTCAAGTGAACAGCATCATGACAGCAGCTAAATACTGACTACTACACTCTGAGACCCTCGTTGAAAAAATAATAAAGAGATGTTTCATTACAAGGTTATGCCAATCTGCTGTTCAAATTCAACCCACCTGAAACAGCAGCCAGGCCCCGACATTTGAATAATACAAGACAGTAAAAGAATATCTTCCCACAAGATCAGGTAGCAGGAGGTATGTCCCTGAGCTGTTCCAATGACCTGCCTCCTTAAGGAGCACTTAAGATCACACCAACAGCTTGTTCCCTTATTGCATTAGTCACTGTGTCACTGGAGAGAAATGGTTACACATCCAAGCCCAGGACCAGCTAACAGCAGGCACCCAGGGAAACATTTGGCAGATGGCCCAGCAGACATGGATTTTTCACTGAAAGGCATTTTTTTTGACACTCAAGCTCAAAAGAGAGGCAGATAGGTGACATCTGCCCTACATCCCAATTTATAATGCAGATGGTGCTCAATGCAGCACACCCCTGTGTGGCTCCTGTCACTTGCCAGGGACTTCTGAACTGCTCCACCACATCTCAAAGCTGGGTATTTCTCTCTCCTCCATCTGTAGCCTCCCTGGCTGCAAGTAAAAAAGGCCCTTTCATGGGTGATTGTCCTGCAAAACGTGCCAAGCACTCTGAAGCTTAAGAGAAAATTTGTTATGACTGATCTCCAGATGACGGCTTGTAAATATTTTAGAAAGTGAGGTGAGTCTGATGAAAAATACATGATCTCTCATTTGACTTTTCCTCAAGCTGTGGGAATGATTCTTTCCTTGTTCCAAGATGACATTTTTAGACAATATTATAGAATTTTATAAGTGATGGTGCATTATACATTAGCAAAGATTTTTTTTCTCCCAATTACTTTAGCTGTCTGGTCTACTCTCAAGGAAAATCCAGCTCTGAAAGGTGGAATCATCTGAAAGGTTTATGTTTGGAACATCTGAAAGGTGATCCCCACATAAACAAAGGATTCAGCTAATTATCCATTGCACAAAGGTGGTTCTCATGTTGATCTTTGAATTTCAGCATCCTGTACATATATTTGGTTTAACAACACAAATTATTTTAAGAGGAAAAGGAAAAGAAGAGGAGAATAAGAGACCTTTATCAGGTTGTGCACTATTTGCCACAGACCCCACCATTCCCAATTACCTGATGATGCCTGCTTCGTATATAAACATCTCTTACCTGGCTCCTTAGGGATCTGAGTCTGTGCCTCAGATGTTTGCTCAATAAATACTTGAGGGAGGCAATGAGGAGAAGGCAAGAAGGAAATCATTTTTCCTTTGCTTAATTTAATCTTTTCTTCTTTGACTTTGTACTCTACATGTTGAGTTTACAGTTAAAGCACTTCTTGCATTATATATGGGAAGTGGGTGACAGTCATAGACCCCTACATTATGAGATAGTACAATGATTGATTTCTTTTTTAGTTTGGAATTCCCTAGAAGCAGACTTAGAGACAAGATCAGGTAGTTTACGGGGGATGTCAGTGGTGAATGGGAGTTATGACAGGGAAGGCGAGGGGCCCTCACAGGGCATGTTATCCAGCCAGCTACTGCTGTGATGGCCTAGAGCTCACATCCACCAGGAAACTGTAGAAAACCAAGTAGAACTTAACACTGAAATTACCACACCCCATGGCAAAGTTTCCAGGATGGAAGCTATTGGTTGAGATTTGTTCCCAAAAGGTATAAATGCCCCAGCACTTGTGGCCTGGGGGCAGGTCTGTAGAGCGGCCTTCAGCCTCTTGGCAGGAAGCCCTTAGACAAAAGATGCATATGCTAGCATTTGGAAATTCTTAGGCACAAGAAATTCTAAGATCCAAAAGATACTGGCCAATGCCCACTGCCATCTGCCACAACCACCAGAGTCCAGTTTGAGCACAACCTAATCTAAGACTTCATCACTGAGAGTCATACTCTTTCAATAAGTAAAGCACTAGTTAGGCAATGGGTTTACTGTTTACAAAAAAGAGATATAGCCCTTGGAAAGAAACTGATGGAGCAACAAAGGCTAACCATTATGGAGCCCAGCATCTAATTTTACTCTGACAACCAGAAAGGGGAGGCTGACAATGTTAGAGGGCCTTCAAAGTGACAATTGATTCATGAACTTCTGTCCATATCTTGAGGAAATGCAGTCACCCAGGGCAACCCTGGCTCACTTTTGGCTGGCTCTGATGACTACATCCCAACCTCTTATTAATCACTCTTTGGGGTTGCTACTTAAAGGGAATATCTTAGGAGTATTTAAAGACAAAGCCACAGAAAATTCTCAGAGGTGCAGATGAGACAGAGCATTGATTGTTTGTTCCCAGAGAGGGTGCAAAGGGCACAAGCACAGATCTCAGGTCTTCCCATGGAAATGTGTGGAGGGAGGCACTTGTAAGAAAGCTACCACTCAGGAAAGAAGGGCTGCCTGGGAGATGGGGATTAATCAAGCATGGGCGAGAGAGGCCACAGTGCTGCCTGCTGAAATTTAATCAGAGCTGTGGGTCACACACGGTGGCAGCAAGTGCCAAGGGCTCTGGCAGGCGACGAATGCCTCCTGCCCAGGAGCTCTCAGCAATACTCCACGAGTCCTGATTTATATACCCCACAGCCAGACCAAGGCCTGCTGCAGCATGGTCTGCAACTCAGCCTGTGAAACAGTTACCATCCCTCTTTTCATTTCTGAGATAAAGAGAAATAGAAGAAAAGGCTGGTGGGGTTCAGATGTTTCTTGTGACCAATCATCCCAGTTTGCCTGGGACTTTCCTATTTTGAGCATTCAAAGTCCTGCATCCCAGGAAACCCTTCAGTCCTGGGCAAACCAAGACAGTTGGTCACCCACCCCTTTGGCTTTATTGGTGTGTTGACCCATTTAGGCAGAGAGAGAAATTCATTCAGTTGAGAGATGGGTGTGAACATAGACTCACCAGCACCTTTCATATTAGAAAGATTAGTCACCAGGATGTGTCTGTATCCACAGCAGACAGGGTAACACGGGACTCTGACTTCCAAGGTGGTTGCATCGCAAGCCAGGCAATAATTAAAGATGACTACAGGTACCATTAAATACTGGAAGGAGTTAAGGATTTAAACCAAAGGCTAAGGGTGACTGCACCATCCTCAGTTTGGCAATTCCAGAAAACCTGACACCCTACTCCTGTTGAACCACAGAACTGGCAGGGCCACTGGCCAGTAGATGTTTCAGCCTACAAGCGATGGTGCACATCAGTCACTTCCGCTCACGACTCATTGATTAAAATGACTTACGGGGCTCCATCCAAAAACAAGACGACTTTGTGACGGGCTCAGACAGCTAAAAATACTTAGCGAACAGCAACAATGACTACCACCAGCTCAGAAAAACAGGTAACTTAAACTGGGGTCCCAACTCCCAGGCCAGGGAGCTCTTTGGCCTGTTAGGAACCGAGTAGCATCATTGCCTGAGCTCTGCTTCCTGTCTTGTCCCTCTCCCACCCACCATACCTCCATCGATGGAATAATGGTCTTCCATGAAACCTGTCCCTGGTACAAAAAAGGTCCTGGTTCCTGGCCTGTTAGGAACTGGGCCACATGGCAGGAGGTGAGTGGTGGGCAAGTGAGTGAAGCTTCATCTGTATTTATAGCCACTCACCATTGCTCACATCACCACCTGAGTTCCTCCTCCTATCCCATCACCCCCAGTCCATGGGAAAATTGTCTTCCATGAAACCTGTCCCTGGTGCCAAAAATATTGGGGACTGCTAACTTAAAAAGTAACTGATAATCTGGTGAGCACAAATACACAAATGTCAAAGATATTTGTGAATAGTTTGCATAAAATGGTTTCGTGAACTAGGAGTTAAGAAAGTCAATATAAGTCAATACATTGCTTTATATGGTATTTAAAATATGTGATTGTAGAAGGTACATATTTTAATAATAGATTTAATAACAGATTAAAGTAATATAATGGAAAAACTTTTGCAAGTCAATAAATTAAATGCACAAAATAAAAAGGAAAAATTAGGTAAATGTATATGCAATATGGATGATAAAAATCTAGTTAAGTCCCTTAATATAGGAAGAGCTCTTACAAATTAATAAAAAGAAGAATACTGTGAAAGAAAAAAGTCAATCTTTTGGGGCTGGAGGCTTTCTTAAGTTATTCAGAAAACAAGACTACAAATGAACAGGAAAGATACAAAAAGATAAACTCAACCTTAGTGAAAAAAATTTATAGCTCAAAACAATGAGGTACCATTTTTGCTCAAAAGGCAAAACTATTTTTAATAAATGGCACTTCTAAATGGTGACCCACATGGACTGACTGTGGAGCTTTCGTGCACTACTGGTGAAAATATAAATTGTTAACAAACTTTATCAAAAGCAATAATGTGGTAATAAGGATCAAGAATCTTCAAACATTAATTTATTTTCACCCAAAATTCCCTCATTGAGAAACTCAGGCAAGGAAATAAGTAGAAATACAAAAACATATATAAAAATTACCAGTATGTTCATTTAATCAGAAAGCACTTTTAATAACTTAGACATATATGGAACATTGTTCAGAAACAGTGTCTAAGAAGAGAAATGATAAAGTATTTAATAAGACTAATGAAAACTTATGGTATAGAAGAGTATTTAATCAAATAAGGGAATGTTAATTAAATAATAGTAAATGACAAATACATTTTAAGCAGGCCATGAAAATGTATCTATTTTATGATCCCAATTTTATTTTCAAACCTGTTCTTATGCTTTACATTTATACGTAAAACTGTGAGGAATCCACAAAATATCAGTGCTTGGAAGATTATAAAGAATTTTTATTTTCTTCTTCATGGTTTATATTCCAGTTATTCTACAATAGTGTTATTTTCATAATAAAAAATATAATAACTTTTTTTAAGTATGGTAATGGTGCATTAAGATGTCAAAGTGACGAGACAGTCACTCCTCACTCTGACATCTTAATGCACCATTACCATACTTAAAAAATCGAGTGTTTAGGAAAGGAAAGCTATCCCAGTGTTGCCTCCCCAAGGATCTGCACACCCATACCAACACCGGACCAGCTCCTGGTCTAGTTGTTATCCCAGGTCACTCACTACTTATTGCTTAGGGTGAAGGGATTGACTGACTCTACCCCAAACTTCTGAAAGTGGAGTATTTTTACCTCCTAGAATGCAGGTGATGTGCAGGGTGCAGCAGGGAGCTGCCACACCGGTGTATAGCTGGAACTTCGCCTTGGCTGATGGTAAACAATGTGTAACATTATTTTTATATTATGACCAAAATACAAAATCTGCATGAACTTTTAAGAAGTCTTGGGCTTGTGAAAGGCTGTTTTAGGTCGCGTCCTTAAAACCAGCAGGTTCCAATTAATTCACTGCCCTTTGCCATCAGTTTCTCAACCAGGGTACTATTGACAGTGTGCTCAAGAAAATTCTGCTAGGGAGTGAATAGGCTGTCTTGCAGTTGTAAAATTTAGGCGCATACTGGCCTATATTCACAAGATGCCAGTAAAACGCGCACGTGCGCACACATACAGAGTTGTAACTCTCTTAATGTCTCCAACAACACCCCTGAGGGCAAAGATCACCCTTGGTAGAGAAGGTGCGACGTTAAGCACCATCCCTAGTACCCAGGTGAAAACTTTTCTTTTGATGAAAACTTTTGAGAAATGTTAATCTCACTAAACTTCAAAAGACTGGCGGATTCGAGGACGATCCAAAGCGGAGTTGCCCCGCCTATTTAATTTCACCTAATGAGAGGTCAAGGGTGGAAAATGAGACATGAACGAAGGAAGCGGAGTCCAGGTTCCGTGTGAGCAATGTGGCCTTCGTTCACTTGGGTTCAAGCCGGCTGTTTCAAAAAGAAGTCAGCACATGGGCGGCGCCTGTGGCTCAAAGGAGTAGGGCGCCGTCCCCATATGCCGGAGGTAGCGGGTTCAAACCCAGCCCCGGCCATAAACTGCAAAAAAAAAAAAAAAAAAAAAAAGACGTCAGCACGGGGGTTAAAGCAGGGGTAAGAGTGTAAGAGTTCACGGGCGGGTGGGGATGGGCGCACTCATTCCTTCCTGGGCAGGACAGTAAATGCACTCCCCCTCTTAAAAAAAAAAAAAACAAAAGAGCAAGGGGGCAGCAAGGACCGGGTAAGAGTAAGGGCAGGGGACAGCCTGGCTATTCACTGAGCATGCGCAGCAGTGTAAGGGCGGCGACTCCGCCCCCTGCAGTCCAGCTCCCGCCACTGCAGACTCGCGCGGTCCCAGCCCCCGGATCTCAGTGAGCTCCTAGTCTCTGGGTGACCTCCCACACATGGTCTGGGTTTGGGGCTTTTCTTTGCCACCTGTTCCTAGTGTGCCTTATTGAATCTTCCTTGATACTGTCCTCTGTATTTATTGGGATCGTGTTAGACTTGTACATAAATAAACACAGGAAAAATGGACTTCTCTGCGGTGGTGCCTTTCGGTTCATGAACGTCATGGTGTGTCTTTCCACAGTGTCAGGTCTTCACGTGTGGCCCTCCCTTCAGAGTGTTCATTGAATTTCGAAGCATTTTTATTTTTTTAGTGTGTTAAATTTCTTCCTCAGTATTTTATTCCTCTGTGTGGCTGGTGTAAATGGTGCTACCGTGTAGGGCTACTGTGGGGATTCAATAGGGTGATGGGTAAGTAGAGCAATGCCTGGCACATAGTAGGTGCCCGAGAAATGCCTACTCTGATTCTCGACCGTCGTCCCGTGCGTTGCGTCCTTAACTGGTTATTGTTTGGGTGTGGGTCACAGTTGTTCTGCCTCGTTTTCTGCCCAGCTCCTGTTCAGGTGAAGCTGAGGAACTGAATTGGATCTCAGGACATCATTGTAACCTGTGTATCTTAACCAGTTCATGTTGCTATTACAAAATACCACCGACTGGGTAATTTGTAAAGAGGAGAAAGGTATTTCTCACAATGCAGGGGCCGCTGGCAGGTTGGGTGTCTGGGGAAGGCTTGCTCTCTGCTTCCAGGTGATGTCCTGCTGCTTTATCCTCCAGAGGGACGAACACTGTGTCCATACCTGGTAGAAGGGCAAAAAGGGACCTACCTACTCCGCTGGAGCCCTTTTATAAAGACACTAATCTCACTCATGAGAGCAGAACCCTCATGACTTAATCACCTCTTTTTTTTTTTTTTTTTTTTTGTAGAGACAGAGTCTCACTTTATGGCCCTCAGTAGAGTGCCATGGCCTCACACAGCTCACAGCAACCTCCAACTCCTGGGCTTACGTGATTCTCTTGCCTCAGCCTCCCGAGCAGCTGGGACTACAGGCGCGCGCCACAAGGTCCGGCTATTTTTTGGTTGCAGTTTGGCCGGGGCGGGGTTTGAACCCGCCACCCTCGGCATATGGGGCCGGCGCCTTACCGACTGAGCCACAGGCGCCGCCCGACTTAATCACCTCTTAATGCTATCACCTTGGGTCTTAGGTTCCTATAGATGAATTTTGAGGGGACACATGCACTCAAACCACAGCAGTATGGCATGCCACTAACAGCCCCATCCCATCCCCCACTCCTCCTATGGATGGCCTGTCCCCATTCATTTCTGCCCCCAGAACCACTGTTTTCTCCTCACCAGCCCATCTTCTCTAGAAACCAAAAACTGTTTTGTGTGAAAAGGCAGTCACTGAAAGCAGGAATGTAATTTTTATTGCCTCATGCATTCTATCTGACTTCGAGAAAATGAAGTTTAATATTCCTAGGAAAGAAAGTATTCTTGGGGGCAAGTCTGATAGTGCAATACAAAATTAATGTTTGCTGCTTGCTGATCACAAACAGGCTTGTAGTTTCTGTGTCCATAGTGAACTGTCTGCGAACAAATTGCACCAAAATTTGGTAGCTTAAAATAATCACTGTTTAATGTTGCTCATGGGTCTAAGGTTATGTGGGTTGTCTTGCTGATCTAGACCAGCCTTGGCTAATCTCAGAGGCCTCATTCATGCTTCCGTGGCCAGGTGGAAGGTGAGCTAAGGACTGACTGGTCTAGGATGGCCTCCCTCCTGTGCCTGGCAGCTGGCAGCAGAGGCAGTGAATTTGACTGGAGTATGTGTCTCTCTCAAACAGGAAGCTAACCTGCGTTTATTCTCATGGTGTGTAGCAGTTCTGAGAGAGACCACAGTGCACAGGACTTCTTGGGACCTATGCTTAGTCCTGACACAGAATCACTTTCCACTACATTCTGTTGGCTAAAGCCAGGTTGGCTTCTAGGGCAGGAAATTGACTCCTCCTCTTGATGGGTGGGGCTGCAAAGTCACCTTGCAAAAGGCATGGATACAGGGAATCATGAAACATTAGGGTCACGATCAATCATACCTCCATACCAAGATGAGAACAGTTTAGAATCGATTTCCTTTCAGCAAAGCTTGATTCATCTCACTAGTAGCCCATGTGTGGACTAGTTCAGGGGAAAGTTCCACAGATGGTCAGCCTCACCCATCCTGATTCACATCTGAAGGTGCATTTCTTGACACGGAGCCCAAACCTGAGTCTGTCTGAGACTGTGATTCTCTGCACCAGCTGCAGGAATGATGTGTTTCTCTCTCTGTCCTGGTTTTTGAGAGCAGGTCTTTGTTTTGGTGGAGTTTTTCCCAATAGATTTACCAAGACTCTGAGGACAGTTCCCAGCTAGTGGCTGAATAATCGATTCAATCGATCACAGGCTAATTAACTCCCAGTCCTGTTAGAAGCAATTGAAAATGTCACTTGTCGGAAATGTCAGGAGGCAGAGAGACCTTGGAAGGAATCCAACTGTCTCTCTTCCCTCTGGTTTCTCCACCTTTAACCACACTGAGTTGGGCCTGTGGACGCCTGGTGGTTGTGCAGGGACAGAGTTTCTCTGCCACTATTTCCTGTCTTCTTTCTGTACAGGGGCACTGAGCCATCCCAAACCAGACCGGGGAGTGGGTGGAGGTTGCACACCTGCAGCCCACCCCAACCTCCTCCCCACCTCCCACACTGCCAGCTACTCTCCTCTAGGCCACACAGCCCCAGTGCCTAGGGTAAGAAAGTGGGAAGGAAGAAAGGAATGGCCCAATCCTGGGTTGCAGTAGACAGAAGAATACTCACGGAAGATAGGGGAAAGAAAAAGAAAAGATTTCAAAAATAACCACCAAGAACAGGGTTTGAACACAAGCATGACGCTAACTATAGGTACTTCTGACAAAGCTTGCTATTTACACTAATCAGAAGCTGGTAATAACTACCATGCATACTATTATGTGTAGAAAGTTTTATTTGCTGTATTTTTGTTTGTTTGTTTTTATTTATTTGCTGTATGTTTTATTTGATCAAATTAGACATTCTTCCCATATTTGGTGTTCCTTACACCAGTAAAATGTCATAATAATGTGTTTTAAAAGATTCTAGTATGATCCAATTGGACAAAAAAATGAAAATATATATATACACACATGTAAGATTTTTATATATTTTGGTGGAAGTGTATATTTTACATTTACAATATCTACATGTTAGATATGTAAATTTATATATGATAAGTATAACTATTTAAAATAAAAGGTATATATCCACTATAAATATCCTGTATATCTCATGTAGAATACAGATGCTTACGTTTTTACTGAGGTGTCACATACGCAAGGATACCTAAGAATGGAATGACAATTGTCACCATACCTCTCTCCCTCAGCCGCCCAGGATCGGGCCATTCCTCTCCTGCTTCTCATTTTCCTTTCTATATACTTTGTCTTTTTTACAGTTCATTTGTAAATTTTAAGGAAAATTCCTGATTTTCCTACCTCATTATCCCCAGTTTAAATTGCAAATTCAGGTGACTTTTTATATTAATATCTTCTCTGAAGAAAAGTCCTCCATGGTGTCCTGCCAGAAGGATATGGTCTCCAACCCCATTAAAAAACACATCCAGTCACAACGTTCAGCTGCTGAGGACCCTCCAGGGCAGAGCCTTCCCTGGTCTGGGACCCAACTCGACTCCCCCCACTCCCCCAGGGACGCGGCGGCAAAGGCAGCATCTACGTGTGGGCATCTGGAGATGGTGGCAGTTACGATGACTGCAACTGTGATGGCTACGCCTCTAGCATGTGGACCATCTCCATCAACTCGGCCATCAACGACGGCAGGACCGCCTTGTACGATGAGAGCTGCTCCTCCACCCTGGCCTCCACCTTCAGCAATGGGAGGAAGAGGAACCCCGAGGCCGGCGTGGTGAGTGTGGCCGTTTTCTGTCCTTGTTCGCTGGTGGCCACTGCCCCTCTGTGATGGGGTGGGACACTGGAGACTCTGACACTGCGCCCCTCCCTTCCCTCAGAGTTAGCCAGGTTCTGGGGGTGGAAGCCATCTGGCCATGCCCAATCATGCTTTCTTACAAAGTTGAGACCTGTCATTTTGCAAGTTGGAAGCAGGACTAGCAATGACTCCTTTCCAACTCTCTTTCTGTATATTTTCTCGTTTATTGTTTTGGGTTACAAATAATGATGAAGTCTGGTTTATCAATAAGTTTACCCATAACATCGCTTACAAGAATAATGAATTCATTGTTGCTATAACTAACTCACTGACACCATGACACCAAGAACTGGTCTATGTATTATAGTAATTAAAAAAAACAGTATCTATGAATGGACTTTTCTGAATCAATAAGCCCCCTAAATTTGGGCACATGTATGTATTTTTCTCAAGAAAAGAGTTGTCATTTTTTATCATATTTTTAAATGAATCTATGATTTTAAAAACATAAATATAAATTTAGGCCATTTGTTGTTCTTTTCTGATCAAAAAGTATCTTCCTTCCTTCATTCCTTGGCAACCAGGCAAAATGGTGAATTTCCCAAGCTCCTTAGACGGACATCATCTGTAGGGCATAATGAATTTTTTGGATCTTTTCTTCTCTCTGCTTCCTTTACTCACATGTCAACCTGGAATTTAATATGTGGTTCAGTAGTCATGTATGAACTACGTCCTAACCAACCAGCCACCTCCACGGCGGCTTCTCCAGACAGAGAGGGTCAGGCACTCAGAAGAAAATGTTTTTTACCGTCTACTGCTTTGACCCCACATTCACATCTGGGCTCCCACTGTGGCAAGACGGCCAGGCTCCTGTGTAAGGGAGAGAAACCCTTTACCTATAAAAGACACAGACCCGAACAGCCTGTCCCTACCATGACCCCTCCTGGGTTCCCCCTTGGTCTCAGGGAGCAAGCAGAAGGGAGCGTTTCCCCTTCTTGTCTTATAGACTGTACGGGCAGAAAGGGAGAAAAGTAAAGCGGACAGCGACCGGTCAGGGAGACCTCAGGCTGTTCTGTGTGTGATGCTTCACTCCTGTCCCTAGAGACTCCCCTCGCTGCCTCAAGGGCCTCCCAGTGGTGAAACTTTGTCCTCAACCCTTATCCATGACTGTCTTTCTATTTGGGCTGAGGAAGGGCCTTGAGTTTCCTGTGACTAATGTAATTTTGCTCAACAGATGCCCTTAAACCTTCCTGATACTTTGTTCCTTAAAATAAATAGGCTCTCTTTAGGATCCTACAGTCAGAGGAAGAGGAAGAATTCCTGTGGTTCATACATGATTTTAAAGAGAACTCTGGCTCTCATAAACATTGGAAATGAGATTTCTCTCTTTTATCGGTCAGTTTATCGGTCTCCCTGCTACATTAAAGTGGTGGAGGAGATACCCACATATCGGGTGGTCTTGACTCAACAAGTCTCAGAATCACTCCATGGATTTTAGATGTAGAAGGTATATGGGGCTGGCGCCCTACTCCTTGAGCCACAGGCACCGCCCATAGAATTATTTCTTTTTACTAGCCTGTCCTTCTATGAGACTTTAGATGAACACATCTATTCTTTCCTCCTTGGGAATGCCAGCCTTTCCTTCATGAAGGGAAAAGAAATGCTGATGCAGTGGCCCTTGGCCTTCCCACGAGCCAGTCCCAAAGCAACAAAACCACGGTGGTGACACTGACTTAGCACTTTCTACCTCCTAGTGTCTCCTTTTAGGATTCAGGAAATGAAGTTCTCTCTAGTCCCTGCACAGAGAGGCTTCTTTGAACAATCAACTTACCCAGTGGACACTGTAACTAAAACTTATTACATGTCCTTTTTCATGGGCTACTAGGAAGCTCAGATGAAATTTATGGCAAAAGAGACAAGTATATGGATGCTAAGCTTATCTTTATCTTCACCTTCATCTTCAGAACAAAGCATAATTTAAATAAGAGAAATTAAATAATCCCCTGCTCCACATTGTTCAGGGGTTCCAAATAGTGTGACTTCTTCATTCATTACTCAATGTCTTCCCTTCCAGGCGACCACAGATTTGTATGGCAACTGCACTCTGAGGCATTCTGGGACATCTGCGGCTGCTCCCGAGGCAGCTGGCGTGTTTGCACTGGCTTTGGAGGCTAAGTATGTTTATAGATATGGGCACAGGGCCAGCTCTGCAGTGTAGACCGACATGTGTCTTTCCACCCACATAGCAGGTGTCCGTAGATGTAACAGCCTATGGATAGTCAAGGGCAAGGAAGTCTGATGGGCATTTCTGTGATACACATACGCACACTCACACCATAAAACCACATCCCTGGGAGAACACAGAACTTCAATACCCACCAGCACATACCAGCAACTTATTCAGATACTGAATAGAGGCACATAGATATTTCTAAATCCATAGAATCCACCCCTTTATCCTCTGGGTATCCCTTGACTATTTTACTCCAGTAATGCAATTGGCTAAATGAAGGAAAATCTAATGACCAAGCTGGGTATCTAGCAAGGTATCTCAACATGTGGACAGGGCATTCCTACTTGAGCTCTGTTAATTCACAAAGTAAATTCACTTTTTAACACTGAAACAAGGTGAGCAAAGTCACGCGGTGTAGACCAAGATATGGGCTTTACTGGGAAATCTCCCAAGCTATAGGTAAGAGGAGACCATCCCTATGTTCTCACCATCCTGCAGAAGGGCCTCATATTGTTACTGCTGGATACACCTTGGCTTTGCACCTCAGTGGAGTACCTGCCCACCCGTGACCGTACCTTCTCTTAGCGATGCCAGAGCCTGGCCTTATATTCAAGGAAAGGCCATGTGGGCTTCAGACACAGTGCACGTGGTGTGAGTGTCAATATCAGGTGGCATGGAGCTGTCAGAGAATGCAGCACCTGGCAACTTCTCAGAAGTTGGATTCAGGCCCCTGGGGAAGGGGAGTTGAGCTCCCCATCCCTGTCAGCAGTTGCTAGGCAGCTGGAGCTTCGAGCATCAATGTCTAGGCAGCCCTGCTTGTCTCTCTCCACGTACACAGTGCATTTTCTGCTTTGTAAAGGAGGCAGGTGTTGGTTCTAGAATAGGAAGGGACTTCAAAAGATTATCTAGTCTAACCTCTGTATTCACAGAGAAGGCATAATCATCCTCCTTTTACACATAAGACCCCAAAGGGAGACTGTCTCCTTCCTTTGGACCAGTCTAAACTTTGATTTTTCTAACAAAAGTTGAGTGGAAAATTTAGGACACCAAGACACAGACACTGGCCAAAGATTAACTATTAAGCATTGAGACCTCTGCCCTATTGAACATAGAAACCGAAATTTATTTACACATAATGTGCATTTCTAAAGAGGAAACTGTTCATCTCAGGGCCTGAGTGGGCCCCAGAGTCTGAGCCAGCTTTGCTCACTGCAGATGGGAGGAGACAGAGAGAAGCCTACTGCCTACTGCTGAGCCTCACAGGGCCAGGGAATGCTCCAAAAAGAAGAAGGGTTTCTGGTCCCCATTTCAACCCAGAAAGCAGTACTTGACTTACAGTCTCCTGGGATTTTGGAAAGCAGAAGATCACTTGTCCATCGCCACATATATACAACAGGACAACCTGAATACACCAGAGTGGTGGAGCAAGGCTGCTAGATTCCTGAGCAGCTTCACGGCTCTGCCTCAATGGTTCACCATTCTTCTAGCTTGCACACACAAAAAAGGAAAGCAGGCACCACTTAGGCACACTCTGTTTTTGGAGCGATGATCATGAATTTAATGTTCTTTGTTGCCAAAAGAAGAAAAAAAAACATAATACCTGGCAAGAGGTGGAAGCCCATCATGGAAGCTAATCCTAATTCTTCAAAACACCAACCTCCTGAGGTTGGAAGCAGACCCTGAGATAAGATTTTGGTGCAAGTGATTTATTAAGTAAGGGCTCCCAGGAAAGACCCATAATGAGGCAGGGGAAGGGATCTAAGCAAGGGGGAATTTCAAGAGGAATTCTGACCTCAGCCTAATCCTGTAGGAGCTCTAGAGCACAAATTATGCCTCAAAGTTTGTTCTACCTCAATCAAGGGAGCTGGGCTATCACGTTCTTCTGGTAGCTAGTTCATTGACTAAAGCCCACCCCTGGGGAAATAAATTCCAAGGTACCTCTGGCTTTCTGACCCTGTAGGCAAAGTGGCTCCAGTAGCTAAAACTAAAAACCACTGGTCAGGATAAATAGCCTCAAGAGAGAGCCCAGATGGAGAAGGAGGGAGAGGCCCTCCATAGAATAGTCCCTACAGCTTATCTCCTTGTTGAGATACAGCATCCAGGGGTCATCAGTCAAGCAGTCAAGGGCTGTTTCCTACCCCAGGTCCAAAAAGAAAACCCAAAGCACTCTGAATACAGTAAACATATTATCCTGTCTAAATTTCTGAATATTAGGATCTTGAAAGTGAGAAAATAACTGTCCCTACTCCATGACTCCAAGGGAGGAAAAAGGCAAAAGGAAACCATTTCTTTCTTCTGACCAGTTACTTTGTAGTTTAGTCTCATAAGGTGATTTTCTGACAAGTGCTTGAAAATGCCCACTTGAATCACAGAGAATATTGGTCACATCTCCCAGTGTGACCAATATTACAGAAATTAAAAAAATTCTTTGGTGGGGGTGATTGCCACCTTTGAATGTTTAGGTTTCTCTCATAGGACACGGAGCTTTCTGTGTGGTTCTAAAGAGCTGAGCTAGGTCTAAGCAGTAGATGTCATAAGGAGAAAAATTGGGGGCTCAAGAGAATCTTCCAGAAAGTGACCCATGTGCTGGGCTGGAACAACTTTTCTAAAATTGCCTTCCTTCCAGGGGATGGATTTTTAATGTAAACTCTTTGCTAGAGTACAACATATGCTAAGAATATCACTGGGTTATAACTCCGTAACATTTTGACAAAATGAACAGACCCATGCAACCAGCACCCAAACCAAGAAACAGAGCATTTCCTAAGTAGCAGTAGGGAGATTTTTTTTTTTGTTGTTATTTTTCATGTCATTTATTTTTTAAAAATTAGAACTATTTTTCAAAAATCCTATCAGATACAGAATCAAATTACATGGCAACTGTAAAAACTCCTTTTTAACCACAGTAAAAACATTCTCAAGAAATCTAACAGCCTACAAAAGAACTTTAAGGAATATTTGACTAAATAAAAATTCTAGCCCACCAAGATATTGTCCGTTAAAAAGGAACTAAGGTTATGATAATGAATTAACAAATGACTATTGAGCATTTCCTGGCTGTTTCAGTTCTCATATTCTGTTTTGTCCTTCATAATATTATTGTTGTGATGGGGAGAAAAGTACACCTAGTTAATGATTTCTGTACCTGTTTGGCAAATGAAAGTTGAGCATTTGCTAGTGAAGTTCACTGTCATCATCAATTGTTAGGGGCCAAGTACCTTTCTGTAAAAAGTAGTTTGGTATAGAGTAATAAGAGCAGGGGACTAGGGTTCTGGTTCCTAATTCTGACCCTGCCACTTTTAGCTTTGTGTCGCTTAGCTATTCACTTAAACTAAATGAGCTTTCATTTTCTTATCTGTAATATGAGGGTATTAATAATGGCCCTGGCTACTTCTCAGAGTTGCTGTAATAAGATAATGCAAGTGAAAGTGCTTTACAAATTGTAAAGTACTAAGTAACTAAGTAGTTTTACTTTTACCTTTTCTTGCAGTAAAATACATATAACATAAAATTCACTATTTTAACCATTTTTAGGTGTAGTTCAGTGGTATTAAATAGTGTCACACTGTAGCACAACCATCACTACCATCCATCCCAGGACTTTTTCAACTTCCTAAACTGAAACTCTGTACTCATTAAACAATAACTCCCTGTTCCCTTCTAGTAGGGAGATTTTTGTTCAACATTCTGTCTGAGAGATTCCTCCATGTTGTGTATGTAGTTATAGGTTATTCATTCTCATTATTGAGGATCACTTCATTGTATGGATGGATGTTTGGATTGTTTTCACTCTGGGGCTATCGTGAGTGATGTTGCTAGGAATGTTTTGTACATGTCTTTTAATAAACATATAGATGCATTTCACTTGGGTGCGCACTAGGGAGTAGAAATGTCGAGTCATGGGTGCACATACATGCACCTCTAGGAGATGCTGCCAAATAGCTTTGCAAAGTGGGTGCACCCACTGACCCTACTTCGAGCAGTATACAAGAGGGACACTTGCTCCACACATTTTTGCCAAAAGTTGGTGTTGCTAGTCTTCTACATTTTAGCTCACTCTTGTGAGTGTGCAGTGGGATCACGTTACAGTTTCAACTTGCATTTCCCTCATAATTAGTGAAGCTGAGCACCTTGGGGAAAGTTTTCAAAAAGGTTGATTCCCAAATCCCACCAAGACTCACCGTGTACAAATCCCTGGGGATGAGTAGCCCAGGAACCTGCCTTTGCAGTCCCTGTTCCTGGAGAATACTTAAGCAACCAACCTGTTGCTGGTTGGGAACTGGGGTACATGGACTCCCAATAAGGCAATGGCTTTGTGAACCTATGACTTCGAAAGCTGTGCAGAGGGTGGGTAGCCGGACTCTTTCTCTGCTTAGATGTTGGTATTAGGTCAAGGTTGACCTTGTCAATCAAACAGGAAACAGGAAATCTAAATAATAATAGGTAAACTACAACAAGGGTTTTTTGTTGAAGTTTTTTTTTTCTGTCATGTGAAAGATAATAAAGAGATAAGGACCCAGGGCTGGACTTGGGGGTGCCAATGTCTCTTTCTAGCTCCTTTTAGCTTTCTGCTCTGCCATCTTCATGTTCTGTAGATGTGCTGGAGCTCCAGCCATCATGTTTACATTTCAGGCAGGAAAAGGATAAAAGCAAAGGGCAAAATAGAAGACCCCGACCGGCTGAGTTAGCCATTTTTAGAGGGCTCTCCAGGAAGACCCACCCAGGGGCTTCTCTTGTTTCTCATTGGCCAAAGCTGTCACATGAGCACCCAACACTGCAAGGGAAATGTAGTTTTATGGCAGAGCACACTGTTGTTCTGAATAAATTAACCTTTTCTTAATAAGGAAGGAAAAAAGCTAGACATGGAGGGAAAGACAACTGCTAATGTCTTCCAGCACCTAAGTGGGCAATCACTTGCCTTCTCTGAATCTCTAGTGTTTCTCTGCAAAATACAAAAAGTTAGATCATCAATGAGGTTCAAATGACTCCCTGAAATATCACAGTTCTGCTTCAGAAATATTATTTCTTTAGAAGAGCTTATTTTAACTAGATATGTGTTCATTTTAAGGTTGAAAACGTTCATTTACATACTCTGAAATATTGTGACCAATACTTTACTTAGTGAAATAGTGCCTATTCCCTTCTAACTTTCTTTAATTTTCAATACATGAGATAGATTTTATTGTTAATAATAAACCCTTTATTCAGTGCCCACCACTATACTATTTTACATACATGATCTACTTTTACATACTGCAACAAACCTCTAAGGCCTTATACACATTTTAAAGATAGGAAGGCTGAAATTCAGATTGCTAAAGTAATCTGTCCAAATTCACACAAATGGATTTAAACCTCAGGGTTCCTGGGTTCCGATGCAGGGATCTTTCCTCAGCCTCGCTGTTGGATATGAAAGAGGTGTTGCCTCCATCTCACTTGAGGAGCTCACCACTCGTGTATTTTGGCCATGAATGAGCCAATGAATGAACTGGCTCTTCTTCCTCAAATATGCTGCTCAAAATAAGTTTTAAATTTCTTTGAGATGAGATTGCCACACCACAGAGACACCAGGGGGTCATGTAACCTATAATTCTTCTCACTATGCATAGGAGATGGGCAAACAAAGGCAGTGGAAGAAAACTCCCACTCGATTCACAAATACACTTTTTTTCCAGACTAGAAATAATTCAGCGTTTAGAGAATAGACTCAGAATTTTACAGATGAAAGAAAACAAAAGGATCTTTCACTACTGTAGTCATCTCTTATGGATGAAATGAAACAACTTACTCTGGTTCACCCACCTTACCTTGTTCAAACAGAAATCAGATCCAAAAATAAAGGGATTAAAAGTCTCCTGTTGGCTTCTAGAATTTACCATATGTTAGTAGAAGTCATGCCTCCAATCTTAAAACTGCAACGTCTTTAAAACATTTCAGTTTTCAACTTCTCTAAAGATGCATTTGCTCGCCTTAAATTCCCTTTGTGCCTTGATAATTAGGAGGAAAATGTTAATTGGATTCAGGGGAACTTGATGCTGTAAATGGAAGTATGTGCTCTGAAAGAGAACAGTGAGGGAAAATCCTCACCAACAGGAGACACCAATCCGTTCCGTCAGAAGTCAGGTTTATAGTTAGCCACTTCCTAAGAGATCCCAGCTGCTCTCTACATCAGAGTTTCTCAAATTTCCTGATAATCAGAATCCCTGGAGTGCTTATTAAAAACATAGATACCCGAGCCCACCTCAAATCCAAAGCCAGAATCTCTGGGGGAGTGCCTGGAAAACTGCATTTTTCATAAGCACTCCCAGCACTGTTCAAGAAGTAAAGGAGACGCTTCTGGACCAGGTTTACTCACGCTAGACCACATGCTGAAAATACCAGATGCTTAATGAGTCTGTGGAATCAAAACCTCTGTCACTATCTTAGACCAATGTTCACAAACATCACTATGCAGAAAAATCATTTGGAGAGTCATCTTAAATGTGAATTCTCAGGCCCATGACCTTCAAGATATTGATTTAGGAGTGCTAGGAATCCACCTATTTCACTAGTACTCAAGTGGTTCTAACATGGGGGCTTGAGGACCACAGTGAGAACCCCCTGACTGGGATAACACGGAGCTCTACTGATGACTGCCTCAGCATCCTAAGCTCTCCCTATCATGACAGCCCTTCCTTTTTCAATACTGAGTTGTCCATCTGCCCCATGAGGCTCTGTGAGGGCAGGGACGCCCCTAGGACATGCCCGGAATTAGCACAGTGCCTGGACGCGGTGGGTACGCAATGACGTCCGTGGAATCACGTCATTGTGCAGATCCTTTTCACATGTCTGTGTCTTGTTTTCCTGACTATCATATAAAACATTTGAGAACAGGGGGCTCAGCGCCTGTGGCTCAGTGAGTAGGGTGCCGGCCACATACACTGAAGCTGGAGAGTTCAAGACCGGCCTGGGCCTGCTAAACAACAAAGACAACTGCAACCAAAAAATAGCCGGGTGTTGTGGCGGGTGCCTGTAGTCTCTGCTACTTGGGAGGCTGAGGCAAAAGAATCGCTCAAGCCCAAGAATTTGAGGTTTCTGTGAGCTGCGACGCCACAGTAGTCTACCAAGGGTGACAAAGTGAGACTCTGTCTCAAAAAAAAACATTGAGAAAAGGGAAGAACATGTCACAGTGACCTTTACCACTTAGATTCTCCGTAAATTTTTTTTATTATTTAATAACTAGCACCTGTGATTCTCGAGCTACTAAGTTGGAGTAAAGCTTAAAGCAGGTTGACCAAATAGCTATTTTACACAATAGTATATTCTGTCAGTTCTGAAATTGCTCAGAAGGAGGAATTAGCAAGGACCCAGTTTTACTTTTTTTTTTTTTTTTTTTTCAGTTTTCAGCCGGGGCTGGGTTTGAACCCACCACCTCCGGCATATGGGGCCAGTGCCCCCCCCCTTTGAGCCACAGGTGCCTCCCCAGTTTTACTTTTTAAACATATGCTAATAGTTGGTCCAGCAATGTCACAAGCTCAAGTACATCACGGTATGACTATGCTTCAATTTACCTCAGAAGTGAGAAGTTCCTTGTTCTGACACTTGCTCTCTCCTCCCCTCTCCACTCCTCACTCCCAGACCCCATGAGAACCAATCTGTGGAGAGACATTTGAGGGAGTCCTCCTCCAGGCATTGGGAAGCACAGCACATTTTCATGCCAAAAATGAGAAATGAGAAACCTGTCAGCCTGCCCTCAGATCACTTAGCTCCTCATTTGTCAACACTTCTAAAATTAATAAATACAGAATCACATCCCAGCAAAAACACTGAGCTTTTGGCCATAATCAACATCAGGAACTTTCACACCATTCTTTTCAGTCCTGAGGGACCATGTGTCCATAACATGTTCTGAATCTCCTAAATAAGCATTGACCTTCCTTGGAACTTTCTCCTTAAAAGAAGAAGGTCTGAATTTCAAGACCATTAGAGCTCTTGACTCTGATTCAAATCTGAAAACCAATGAACTTTGCATGAGCTGAAATAAGTTATTCTGTTGCTATCTTTTGAATTGACTTCTAAAAAGAATCGTAGTGCAGGGTTTTGCCAAGTTTCTGAGTAATAAATTTTGCACTGCAGCCCAGCACACACCCAACATTTCATGAAGAATAGTTTCCGACTTTACACACAGTGTACACGTTTGTTCTTTTTTGTTCTAGTCCATTCACTTTGTTATAATAGTGCCACCTATAAAATCTCTGGCTCTCAATTGTGGCTGTCCGCTGGAATCATCTGGAAAGAGTTAGCAGTTTCCAAGGCCTCAGTCTTAAGCCCAGTGATTCTGATTTACTTGGTCTGGGATGAGGGGTGAGCAGTGAGTTTTTAAACACCCCCCACTGGGAGATTCTCACATGTAGCTTGGGTAGATGACTTTATTGGGTACAATAAGCTTATTTCCTAGCCCACAAACAAGCCACAGCCTACTGTTTGAAAAACACAGACAATGAATAGTAATAGATACTAGTTTCAAAAAAGTTATAACAGACAGACTAGTTTATTCACTGAAGAGTATGCCAAGGCTTATCCTGGGCACTTGGGGTATAAATATGCTACAGATATTTTCTGTATCCTTGAAGAACTAATAGCCTCATTTTCAACAATGGAACATACCCATGTATCCAGCACCCAGACCAAGAAACAGCACAGCCAGCCCCCAGAAGCTTCCTTATGCCCCCTTCCAGTCACTACCCCCCAAGAATAACCACTACTCTGACTTCTAACAGTATAGATTAGTAGTTCCTAATTTTATGCCTCAAACAAACAGAGTTATATAGTATATTCTCTTTTCTGTTTGGCTTCTTTAGGTCAACACTGTAGCTAAGAGTTTACAACTATAGTCCATATCATTTAGGACAGCTATAGTCCATTCATTTTCATCCCTGTATAGTATCCCATACTCATAAGTTACACCTCAATTAATTTATTCATTCTATTGTGGATGGGCATTTGGGGCTATGAGCATTCTAGTACATATGTCTGGGGAACAGGTACACACCTAAGAATGGAATTTCTGGGCCATAGCTTAGGCATATGGATAACCTTAGATGATACAGTCAGTTTTCCAAGGTGGTTGCAATCATTTACACTCTCACCAGAAAAGTGCAACAATCATTTACACACTCATCAGCAAAGTACAATAATCATTTACACACTCATCAGCAAAGTACATGAGTTCTAGTTGCTCCTTGTCTTTGTCAACAGTTTGTATTGTCAGTCTTTTTTCATTTTAGCCATTCCAGGGAGCATGTTAGAATGCCCTTTTGAAATACATTTATTTAAGTTAAGAAAGAAAGATTTTGGCTTGGCCCCTGTAGCTCAAGTGGCTAAGGCACCAGCTACATACACCAGAGCTGGTGGGTTTGAATCCAGCCCAGGCCTGCCAAACAACGACAACTATAATCAAAAAAAAAAAAATAGCTGGGCATTGTGGAGGGCACCTGTAGTCCAAGCTACGTGGGAGGCTGAGGCAAGATAATCACTTAAGCCTGGGAATTGGAGGTTGCTGTGAGCTGTGATGCCATGGCACTCTACCCAGGCGATAGCTTGAGGCGCTGTCTCAAAAAAAAAAAAAGAAAGAAAGATTTGCTTTTTAAATTGACATATCTGATGGTTCCATTAGTGCATGAACCCCTCCTTCCCTGAATCAGGGGTTCATAGGTGTTCCAAAACCTTACAAGGGGGCTGTGACCTGGGTGTTATTGATCTCAGACATCTTGTCTCTCTCCCTCTCTCGTCCGCCCTCTGCTCTCCACCTCCCGTGTCCAGCCTGGGCCTGACCTGGCGAGACATGCAGCATCTGACTGTGCTCACCTCCAAACGGAACCAGCTTCATGATGAGGTCCATCAGTGGCGGAGGAATGGGGTCGGCCTGGAGTTTAATCACCTCTTTGGCTACGGGGTCCTTGACGCAGGCGCCATGGTGAAAATGGCCAAAGACTGGAAAACCGTGCCTGAGAGATTCCACTGTGTGGGAGGCTCCGTGCAGGATCCTGAGTAAGTGGGGGCAGGGGTCCTTCTGCTGCATGTCACATGAGATGGCACCATGGCACTGCAACAATATCCCTGTCCATGGATAGGGGGACTAGTCCCTCCATGGATCTCTATCCATGTCAAGAGCATGTGCTGGATTGGATCCGTGGCAACCAGCTCTCAGGCAGAGCTGTAGAGCCCGTTGCACAACTCCATGGGGTGCTATTTACATAGAACACAACTCTGTACCTCAGAGCCTCTGCTTTTGGGTATGAGCCTTAACTGTCTCAGGGCTGATGCCATTATTTTTAAGTGCACAAATCAACCAGTGCAGCCAGCACCCAGGTCAGTGATCAGAACCTGACTAATACCTGGATGGGTCCCCTGTGTCCCTGCCATCATCATCGCCTTCTGGGGGAGCCACTCTTCTTACTTCTAACTCCCTGGCTGGTTTTGCCTATTCTACACTCAACAGGAGTGGAATTGTACACCATGTTCTCTTTATATTTAGATTCTTTTGCTCAGAATTATGTTTGTGAGATTCAACCATGTTTAGTGTGTACTTGTGGTTTATTCTCATGGCAGGACTAGTCCCTCCGATGTGGGACTATAGCACAATTTATTTGTTCATTCTGTTTGTGGGGCAATGTAGGGACTTGGTTGGATTCTGACTGAGGTGGACTGCTGACACTTGGAAGGATCTGAGCGGGGGATGCCCCACACAGAAACCACTGGGTTGTCCAAGGCCACCTAATCCCCTTCCGGCTTCCCAGTCATGACGAATGGATTGATCAATAGGATTCTTCTCTATTTAAATTTCTCTCTATCCTCACTGGCCCCTCAGTAAGATGGAGATAGCAATTCTTATCATTATTCTCATCAAGGTATTATTTATATGCCATGAAATACAGAGAACGTAAGTGTATTATTTGAGTTTTCATAAATCCCAAACAAGTGATGGACTATTCCATCAACCCAGAAAGATTCCTGGTGGCCCATCCAGTTTCTGCGCACACCCTGTCGTGGACAACTGCTGCTTTTATTCCTGTCCCCTTAGATCAGTTTTGCCAGTTCTTGGACTTTAAGTAGAATCACAGGATATGGCTTTAGCATCCAGTTTCTTTTACTCCACATTAGATCTGAGAGATGCACCGAGTTACCTCATTAGAGTAGCTCCTTCATTCTCACTGCTGCACAGTCTTCCACTGTGAGAATACACCTCTGTGGCTTATGTCATTTAAACAGTGGTGAAACCTCCCTGCCCTAGCCTCGTCTCACCGAGTCTGAGCTGAGCCCTCCTCAGAATCTACCCTGCTCTGCATTTTCCTCCAGTCCTAGACTCTCTGCAGCTTTGCAGTGAGCTACCCAACCCTGAATTCACATCCTGACTGCCCCAACTTAGACAAGCCTTCTGCCCTCTCTGACCCTCTATTTTAGCATCCTCAACTCTTCTGCCCTGTCCTCCTTTGTCAGGAAGGTGAAATCTCTGAACCCCATCTCAGTATAACATGTTTTAAAATTCATTATATAAAATACATAGGATAATGAAGGAGGCCAATTATATGTGTATTAAACACCAGTTACAAGTGTTTTTAAAAACAACTTTATTATTCCATAATATATGCCCTTTTTATCAACACATTAAGTAAAAAGCTCTAGTGGCAAATCTAATGGCTGAGATCATTTCAGAGCAATGATGGCAACCAAAATGCTACTGTAGGACCCAAGGAATAAGGGTAATGGAATCTGAAAGTCTCCAGGCTCTTTGATGACAAAGTCTGAGGAAGGACTAATGCCACTCTGCTTTTTTGGCATCCATTCATAATTGGAAGATAAGCTAAGTTTCCATTATGGGTTAGTGAAAATTAAGATGTAGAATTAATGATGAATTCTTTCCTAATAGGCCCCCAAATAAGAGGCTCTTACCTCTTTCCTCATCAGAAAAGTGGAGGTAATGACTCTGGAGATTTTGGCAACACTCAAGAGTAAAGTTGGCACACAGCAGGCACTTAATAAATGTAACTTTGCCTCTCCCTCTCATCTGTAACTTTAAACACTCCTAGTTCACACTTGTGAAAAAGGACACATAATGATCGCCTAGAAATTCTGATGAAATAATTACCTGATTCTCAAATTGCCAAACCTGCACCCTTGGGTGCACCTGCTCCCACAGGCCACCATCCTCCCAAGGCAAGCTTCTATGGGTGAGCATCGTCCCATAGGTGTCATCCATGGGCTAGCATCTATCCTGGGCAGGCATCCTCCTATGGATGAGCTGTTCCAATGGGTGACCATCCCTGTTGTGTACTTACTGAACTCCTAGCAGGTGGATGACTACAAGGCTGCATGGTTTTTCCCATGAACCAGGCCATGATTTTATCAGGCCGTCATTGGCTTCTACTGCATCCTCAGGCCCTCCATTAGGCCCTGTATTAGAGCAGCCCTGCTATGAGCTCTGCAGTGTCATCACAGATGAGGACAGGCTGGGAAAAGGTCACCCAGCTACTGAGCAGCTGAACTGGGATTTGATCCCAGACACTCGGACTCCACACAGGTGGCATCTCAATGATCTGCTGTAGGAGAGGAGGCCTGGGGGACTTTTTCCAATAAACACTCCTCTAGAGACTCTGAAACACCCACCTGGTAGGTGTCTTCCCACAACTGCTGTTCTTAAGGCCCTGTCACTACCAGAGTCTGTGATATCTCTTGGGAGTGACTGAACAGAGAGATGAGACTGGGGGGGTTTAAGACTACACTCTGCTCACCATTACTAACCATACCCAAAGTCAATGTTAAGTGGCCATTGATGACTCTGTTTCCCTTGTTAGAGTTCAGAATAATTTCTCTCTCTCTCTTTTTTTTTTTTTTTTTTTTTTGAGTATCGCTCTTTTGTCCAGGCTAGAGTGTTTTGGCATTAGCCTAGCTCACAGCAACCTCAAACTCCTGGGTTCAAGTAATCCTTCTGTCTCAGCCTTCCGAGTAGTTGGGACTACAGGTGCCACCACCACACCCGGATAAGTTTTCTATTTTTAGTAAAGACAGGGTCTGGCTCTTGCTCAAGCTGATCTCAAACTCTTAAGCTCAAGCGATTCTCCCTCCTTGGCTTCTGAGAGTGCTGGGATGACAGAGCTGAGCTACCTTGCCTGGCCCAGAATAATTTCTTGAGAAATTTGGAAGGACAGAGACTTTCTGTGGCAGTGAAAATGTTCTACGCCCTCACTATCCATCCAATACAGCAGCTTGTGGCTATTGAGTGCTAGAAATGAGATGACTGTGACTGAGGGACTAAAGTTTCTGTTTGATTTCATTCTAATTAATTTAAATGTAAACAGCCACATGTAGCTAGTGGCATCAAGGTACCAGCAGCCCAGAGCCCCAAGGGTGGCCCTGGGAGGATGCTACTGAGAAGTGCTACTAAGAAATTCTCTTGGATGGTGAATGGTCTAGCACCTTCCTCCCACCATCTCATTTCATCCCAGGAGGTGGGCATCCCAGTCTCAATTTGCAGGTGAGGGAGCAGGCTTAGAAAGACAAAGTCAGTGGCCCTGCTTCACAGACCCAACAACTCCGCTGTCCTACCCACTCTACCAGACCCTGGAGCCTGCAAGATCGCCCCTTATTGCAAAGAGGGAAAGACGTACCCTGTGGGTACCTTTGCACTCTGCCAGCAGTGGGCGGGGCCCCATCGACCCTCACAGTCAGTGCAATTAGAGCCACACCCACACTTAATTGCATGGCTACATTCACAATTCACAATTAACAGAAAGGTGTCAGCAGCGCTGTATTTAGGGAAACATCAGCTTGGAACACACTGTGGCCCTCTGCCTGAAGGTACGTGTTGATAAAAGACCTTCTTTTCCGAGATAGCACCAAACCGGAGCACCATGGGAGGGAAGGAGAGAGAGAACAAGGGCAGACGCTGAGATGAGCAGCGGTTTCTCTCCGCATGTTTGAACATGCTCAGCATTCTGTCATGATCCACATAAATGTGGGATCTGGAGCCAGAGGAGCTCTGGAAAGAAGGCTGTCCAAGTCCATCTTTCTAGGAATCTGAGGCCTAGAGATGTGCTATCCCAACTTCTCACAGCTAGCAAAGGGCCTTATCCAAGATCAGTGCAATGTTTCAATGAAAGGGAACCAGACAGCTAATCAGCATGACTCAGGCGAGCCCTCTACAAGAAGAGGGGCTTGTCTGCCATGTTCACGGGTGTGTCCCCAGCACCTAGAACAGAGCCAGCCACTTAGCAGACACGTGAGAAGTATTTTCTGAATGAATGAGGGAATGAATGCATTTAGCCAGTGTCACCTGAGCACCAGAAAAGCGTCTAAATGATAGCAACAGGACCAGCAAACTCAGAGCGGGGGCCCCACCCTGGTTGGAAGGGCTCTCTGTCTGCTCAGTGTCCACGAGTCTCTTGTCCACCCCCACACCTGAACTTATTCTCAGATGCAAGTGTGTCAGGTCTAGGGCAGGTACATTGGTTGGCGAGCTCGGAGACTGGACGGGGGTTGGTGGGCAACCCTAGGGCTGGCTGTGCAGCTCAGCAGAGGCAGCCCAATTGCCATGAAGCATGCTTCCAGGGGGCTGGGGTAGAGGGATCAATAGCCTTGGCAACTGCCAAGTCCTAGGACGTGCACAGCTGCACTGCAGACAGCTCCCAGGGGCAGTGAGTGGCAATTATCAGGTTTGTGGATTTCCTCAGCTTTAATCTTCCTAGAGAAAGAATCAATTTGAAAAGCAATTTTCTAAAGAGACTTGATCAAGAGAGATGGTAAAGGGTGCTCAGCTAAAATCAGAAGGAAAAATACAACTGGCTATGAACAGCTGTCCCAGCCACACAGGGCAAGCAGAGCCAACAGGGCTTGCCACTTAGCCAGCACAGAGTGACCACCCCTCCACCCCAGCCCAGGCTGCCCCCAGCCCTCTGCACCCCAAAGAGACTGCTCACTTCTCTCCTTTAACGCTGTGGCAAAACGTGTGATCCCACTCTGAATTGTAAGTGAACTGGGAAATAAATGTCAAACCCTGGTATAAGCACCAGAAGCAGCAAGGCAGCAAATGGTGAAGGCGTGCTGTCTGGAGCCAGCTGGGTCACTTGGGAGTGGACCAGTCCTCCCAAGCTGCCATGTCTTCCCGTGTGAGTCTGTGCCCACCTGGCCTGGTTCCACCTCACAACAGCCACCTGCTTCATGTTCTCACGTGACTGCCACATAAGCAGGCATTTTAAGCACTCAAGAAAGAGTGGCTATTATTATTGCTACTGTGATTGTTCCAGCAAAACAACCACAGCTTCATAACTATCAGACAGTTGAGGATTCATAATACAAACAGCGTTCCCCAGAGTGTCCCAGAAAGCAACACCCGTTTCTAGGCACTGGGCAATTGAACCCTTGCAATGATATGCAATAAAATTAAGTTACAAGCTGCCCCAAGTCCCTAAGTGTGCCTTTTATAGACTTTTGTATATCATTTCTGAAAGGTCAGAGAGGAGCTCTTAAACCTCTTGGTTCATGCCTCCTTTTCTGCAGCCAGTAAGTTCCAGAACATGGCCTGGAACTAACACCATGTAACTATTTAAAACAGTGTTTTTCAACCTTTTTTTTTTTTTTTTATCTCACAGCACACTTGAATCTATAGTTAAACTTGCACATCATAAATTGTGTTGACAAAAAAAAAAGTAAGAAAAAGAATCTACTTACTATGCTTTGAACTTCTTTTGAAAATAATGTAATGATCTTTAAAATGTTTGAGGCACACCTAAGATCCTCTCACGGCAGGCCAGTTGAAAAATCACTGATTTAAAGTATCTCTGCAGAGCGTCATTTAGTTCCACAAACAACCATCACCTGTTTTAACCTTCTTATAAATTGACTGTTAGATAATTGCCCCAAAGAAAGCCCCTCCCACCTTATGGCCTGCCCCTGACGCCTCTTCCAGCCAGGGCAGTAAATCCCTAAGCATGTATCTCCTTTTCCCTTTAAAATAAGAATAAGATCATTTTTCTTCTTATAACAGCAATATATGGTCACTGCAGGAAAATCAGAAAATACAAGTGAGCAAAACCAGAAGTCAGTGAGACACTCCTGGCCAGTATCGTCCCTGCGCCTCTCCCCCAAATGCTCTGACTTCCACCAAAAACCTTACCTCTGAGAGGAGGGAATGGTGTTCTTTCCTGCCACACTTGCAGACTCTGGAATTCATAGCAGGCTTTTAATTTAATTTCTTAGTAACTTGACATTCCCAGAAGAGTCCAGTTGTATCTGTCTTCTCTCAGGGGACCCAGCGCCACACAGTAAGCAGTTCACAGGCAGGGCAGGGATCTGGGGAGTGGTCCTGGTGGGCAGTTCCTGCACAACCAGACTCCCCAGGGGTATTTGCCATGGCCTGTGACCTCTGCACACTCCCCAGTGTCCAAGGCTTCTAGAACCTTTGAGATACTTAACACTAGTGTGTCTGTTCCCATTTTAACCTGTTTTTCAGCTTCCCAAGGTGCATGGTAAAATTCTAGTATTTTTCTCAGCCTCCCTCCATCTCTCCCTGTCTCACAAATGCACAGCGCTCATTAAGTGAGAGCCCTAGACTGGGCGAGGCATGGCCCATGTCCTGGTCTCCTCTGTCAGCTGTCACTGCCCCTCCCTTTGTCTTTGTACCTATTCCCTGTGGGGTTCCCGGGACAGCAGCTGCAGAGTCTAACACAGACAGGGGCAGGACTCACCAGCCCTCCTTGTTCTGTCAATGAGGCTATTTCTTAGGATTGAATGAGACCCATATTCTGTACACAGTGGCACAAATCTAGTCAACAGGCCTCAGAGGCTGTGCAGAGGGACGCGGCTATTCATTTATAATAGCTATTCTCTAGAGACAGATAACAACTGTTTTAGTTGGTTTGCCTGGAAGCAGAGCCTGAGAAGGGGGCTTCAGTACAAGTGTTTTATAGAGGGTGAGCTTTTCAGGAGGAATTGGAAGGAAGGGAGGGATTCAGTATGGGCAGGAAGGAGCCAGGAGACAAGGAGGGTAATGTGACCGTTGCGCTGGACAAATTATCAGTGAGTGGTGTTTTATAATGTCTAGAATGCTTATATTCAAAGTAACGGCCTCCAGTTGTTGGCTTGTAAATTTCCTTCTTGAATGTTTCAAGAAGGCCTGAACACAGGATGGGAATCCTCCAGTCCAGGCCTGCACATTCAACACAGAACTCAGAGCAGGGCTCTCTCTTCCTGTTGCCGTTCTCTGTTACCCCCATACGTGCTTTGCAGAGAGTTTTGAAGCCGCTCTGGCTCAACTCCAGAAGGGAAGCCCCCTTTCTGTACCTGCCTGCCTCTCTGCATGGAAACTCCAAAGGAGAATGTGCCATTTCCCTCATACCCTGAGGTTCTGGACATTCCAGAGTGTATACACATATATGTAGTATTTTATCTTCACAGCAACTCTCCCGGGTAAGAATAGAATTAATAGCCCCATTGTACAGGTAAGGAAAATGAGGCTCAGGCTGTTCAAATGCTTGCCCACAGCTAGACCCATGTAGTCTGAGATTCTTTATGCCCCCCCTACACACACACACAGCTGTCCCTCTGTGGGCTGTAGCCTGAGAAATTCTTAAATAATTTATCAACTCACCTGTTATGTTTCTGACCCTTTCTGAATAAACAGTATCTTCTTTGAGGGATCGACTCATGACCCTCCATGCCCTGACCTCCAAGGTTGGCTTAATGCCTGCTCTTCTCCAAATTGGATAATTTCCCCAGAGCCTGGGAACAGAAAGACCACTACTCCCACCCACCACTGGGTCTTCACAAGAATGGGTGCCCCATACATCACTCAGCATGTGTTGCCCAGGCGGGGCCCACAGCACTCCTGGTAAATTTCCTCGGAAAAGTATTGCCTTTATGAATGACCTACAGCGTAATCTTCACCAAGCTGGGTCATGACCTTGGTTATGCCAAGGGCAATGCAGAACCAAGCTGGGTGTGCAGCCGGTATCTTTTTGTAGCTGGTATCTTTTTGTATGTGTCTTTAAAAATAACCACCAGTTGGCTCGGAGCCTGTAGCTCCGTGGCTGGAGCGCCAGCCAAATACACAAGAGCTGGTGGGTTTGAACCCAGCCCGGGCCTGCCAAACAACGACAACTACAACCAAAAAATAAGCAGGCATTGTGGTGGGCGCCTGTAGTCCCAGCTACTCAGGAGGCTGAGGCAAGAGAATCACTTAAGCCCGAGAGTTTGAGGTTGCTGTGAGTTGTGATACCACAGCACTCTACCCAGGGTGACATAGTGAGACACTGTCTCAAAAAACAAAAACAAAAAAACCCCACCAGTTTATGCTCCAAAATAAAAGCCATGTGGGGGTGGGATATTAGCACAGGCAGTGGGCCAGGGAAGGGAGCCTGTTACCGTGTGCCAGGCATTGTGCTTTGGTGTCTTCATTCATGGTCCTAATTAACCTCACAAGAACCCCCAACAATGACAGTGAAACGTCAAGTACTTAAATACTTTGCCCAAGCTCTCTTGAGCAGTAAGCGCAGAGACAGAATTCTCATCCAAATAGGTTTCCCAAAGTCTGTGGTCTTCCCATTATACCATGAAATCCTCAAAGGTAGTTTCTTTCTAGTGCAAGAACCTCTGAGCTTCTCCCGTTTGCAGAAGAACGTCTCCAGAAAGGAAATCGTAAGGAGAGATGGCTTAGGGGATGCTTAGGATCAGCCCCCGTGGGGCCCCAACTCTGTGGCCAAAGAGACCCCCAAAGTCCGCTGACCCTTCATAGGACTGTCTTCCACTTGAATGAATTTACCCAATGTCAACTCTTTTAAATTTTAGTAATAAAAATCATATTAGCAGTCACTTCTATTTACCAAGTCACCTCGGACTCTAAAAGAAAGTCATTATGAGGTCCTGCCCCCAAAGTCCACCCTGAAACAGGAGTTGGGTGCTGACAGTCTTTTGGGAGATGGTCCCAGGAAATACAAATGCGGAAGTGTGAGACAGGGAAGTGGGGGGAAAGCCAGTAACGAAGGTTTTAACAAACAAGTGGTCACTGGGGCAGCAAGGCTCAATCCTCCTGGGGACACTGAATTGTGCCTCTGAGAAAAAGGGACACCAAGGCATATTTATCTACCGCATCCTGTCAGTCATTGGTGGGGGCGTTTCCCCTGACAGATTAAATCCTTTGGATTCCCCTGCACACAGTTGGAGCAAGCCCCCATGGTGCCAGGGCAGGGAATAAGGTGGGGGCTGGGGGGTAGGTGGCAGCTCCAGGGAAAAGCTGGGAGATGTTGGTGCCTGTGGTGGGAGGCGGTCAGGGTGTGTGGGGGCTCCAGCTGCAGGAGAACTCAAGACACTCAGTGTGAGGGGGTTGGCACAGGTCTGTCTGATTATCCTCAAAGCCCCCCTCTTTCTGCTACCCAAAGCTGCTTTCAAAACCCCTCGTCGGATGCAGCCCCCATCGCTTACCCTATCTCCTCCTCCCTGTACCCTCAGGAAAATACCACCCACTGGCAAGTTGGTGCTGACCCTCACGACGGACGCATGCGAGGGCAAGGAAAACTTCGTCCGCTACCTGGAGCACGTCCAAGCTGTCATCACAGTCAACGCCACCAGGAGGGGAGACCTGAACATCAACATGACTTCCCCCATGGGTACCAAGTCCATCTTGCTGAGCCGGCGGCCAAGGGATGATGACTCCAAGGTGGGCTTTGACAAGTGGCCTTTCATGACCACACACACGTGGGGGGAAGATGCCCGGGGAACCTGGACCCTGGAGCTGGGCTTTGTGGGCAGTGCTGCCCAGAAGGGCGTGCTGAAGGAGTGGACCCTGATGCTGCACGGCACGCAGAGCGCCCCCTACATCGACCAGGTGGTGAGGGATTACCAGTCCAAGCTGGCCATGTCCAAGAAGGAAGAGCTGGAGGAAGAGCTGGACGAAGCCGTGGAGAGAAGCCTGAAAAGCATCCTGAGAGAGAACTAGTGCCACAAACCCACCTCCCTGCCACCCTCCCTCCCGCCTCTGCCTCTGTCCTCGCTCCATGTTCCTGGCAGGCACCTAGCGATTACTGTCACCCACGCGAGCAATCCTGTCTTCTCCATCCGAAGCTTCGCTCACTGTCAATGATTATTTTCATTACAATGGAAGCAATCTTTTTAATTCTATGCCCCAAATACAGTGTTCACACCAACATCTCTGTCCTGCGTGTGACTCAAAGGTCTTTATTTCTGTCATTCAAATGGTTGATAATCCTGCAAACAAAACTGGGACAACCTTCCCCTCAAATTCCTATTTCTGAGAAGAGAGAAGAATGTGTTTAAAAAGAGCCACACATGGCCACTCCGAAATTGTCTGTCCATGGTCTCAACTGAGGAGCTGTTACATGTAAGAGAAAATCAAAGCTGGGGACAGAGGGTGAGCTGTGTGTGTCTCCTAAAGCACAAGACATGCCGTAAATGGGGGAAGAATGTTTTGAGTTTAGTGAGATTTGTCAGGGACTAGAGTAAGGTGGTATAATCGTAAAGGGCCATCCACAGAAAGCCCTAGTTATTGATTGGGAAAAAGAGATTCAAAAAATATGAGCACTGGACCTTTCACCACCAATATCAAGGTCCTTTAACCAGCTGCTGCTCGGAGTCATGGTGAAAATAAGCTAGCGCAGCCCAGATTTCTGTCAGTTTGTATGGAGTTCATCTCAACCCCAATTTTCTGGGGCTCCCTACGCAGCTATCCAAAAGAAAACAATTAAAGCAAGTCTGACATGTCTGGTGAAGGGTAGCTTACTGGTTTCTCAAACAGGAACATCCCCTTTCCTAAGTCATTTGGGGTCTTCATCCTCTTGATCTAAGTGAGAAGTGAGGTGAGTACATTTTTTTTTTGAAAGCTGTACTCACATATACTTGGGCTAGAATTTCCAAAAAATATAATTTGAGAGTAATATCTAACTCCCTCGCGTTGTGATTTCGTTGCTGTTTGGGACAAGGCAGATGAAGTTGATGAAGGGAGCATGTTTCTAGATACAAATGTCCAACTTCGCATGGACCTCCATTCACACGGAGTCTCTTTGCCAAGAGGGGGCCATGCCGACTCGTTCCAGAGTGTCTGGAGGCCCGAAGGAGGCTAGAGAAGACCTCTGTTAGGAAAGCACATAGTCACCATCTTGGCAACTGAGCAATCCAGAACATTTCACATGCAACCCAAAGGTTACAGGTGTCAACCCCCAAAGACACCATTTCATGCCCAAATAGTCATTAATCAAAGTGACCTGCTGTCACGTTGTTCAGCTGCCCAGGGATTGGCCTCTCATGTCCAATCCCAAAGGAAGCCCTTTCCCCAGAAATGGTTTGTTCTCAACAAGTCCTGGCTCCATCCCTCCCTCCCATGGGAGCATGTGGCTTAGCCTGGAGCTCCCTTACTTGACCAGCGTCCTAAGAGCATGGAGTTCCATTGCCTGAAGGTGGCCACGTGAAGAGGGAGCTCTGAAAACCCCATTTTCTTTCTTTTCACCCTCATATTGGCATGAATTTGTCTTCTTCTAACATCTTGTAACCTTCTCGATATCATGCTTTGAAATGTAATAATATGATTTTTTAAAAGAAATTTATTACTTGTTGCAAAGGTCTTTTTAAATCAGTCTAGATTTAAAGAAAAAATAAATGGAAATCATTGACAATTCATTTCACATTAATGGTCTGAAAATAAACCAAAGGACATTATGTGTGCATGTGTGGATAAGTGCACACAGAAATGTATACACACACGTAGACCATATATATGTGTGTATACGTGTGTGTATATATAAATATACACTTGTATAAACATATATACACACATATACCTAAAATGTGTGTATGTGTATTTATTAAAGAAACAGACACCACATTCATTGCTAAAAGAATATTCAGAGAATATCAAGATGATTCTGGCTAAAGAAAAAAGCCAGTGAAAATTCAGGTGAAAATGTTCATTGATTCCCATGACGTCATTTCTGTAATTTTGCAGCTCTCTGTACAAACATTAAAAGTCTTATATAGCAGCAAAAATATAAAATAGTTGTCCATATTTTCACAGGTGTGGTAGAATTTATGAAATTAAAAAATAAATTATCAGCTTCTTAATAGAAATGGCCAGTTTTGATATGAGTATATAGTATATAAAAATATATATAATGCTATATATAAATATTTGGTCTCTATTTCATTTTTTGCATCAGTATTAATACCAAAATATGTTAAGCTAGCAATGTTTTTATGAGACCCTGATCCTAATGCAAGAGACAGTTATTTATAGCCATTTATTTTAAAAAATGAAGATAAGCGAATAATAATTCATCAGGTTAATGTTGTTACTCCCTGTGACAAAATTTTATAAGTCAATTTCAAAAGACATGTTGTAAATTAGGAGGCTCAACAATAAAACATTACCTTCCAGAAATTATGTGGGATGTGCTGTATCTTACATGAAAACACTTTCATCCATTTTTAAGGGCAAATAATAAAAAGTTGCTGAAGAGAGGTCTAAAAAGCCTGCTTTAGTAAATATGCATGAACGATTTATAATTAGCATATAAATCATACACAAATTATGAACGACAGTATTTTTCAAATTTAGGTTACATCCATTAGTGGGTTGTAAAATCCGTGTAGGAAGTCAATTTTTTTTTTTTTTGAGCCAGAGCCTCAAGCTGTCGCCCTGGGTAGAGTGCTGTGGCATCACAGCTCACAGAAACCTCCAACTCCTGGGCTCAAGCGAGTCTCCTGCCTCCACCTCCCAAGTAGTTGGGACTACAGGCACCTGCCACAACGCCTGGCTATTTTTTGGTTGCAGCTGTCATTGTTGTTTGGCGGGCCTGGGCTGGATTCGAACCCGCCAGCTCAGATGTATGTGGCTGGCGCCTTAGCTGCTTGAGTCATAGGTGCTGAGCCAGGAAGTCATTTCTTAATAAAATAGACTAGGATAGAGTGGAATGGACCATGCATATTAAGGATAAGTATTGTTTACTGAAACACTGGTTTCGGGGTGCGTGCGACATGCATGTGCACGTGTGCGTATGTGTATGTCAGAGTGTATTGTACTGGCTTACAACATAAAATACATTTCTTATTGTGGTCATGGTCAAAAATCTTTTAGAAACACTACTCTAGAATATATTACTCAGGCCAGGCTAAGTTTTAGTATTATAATAAACAGCTTCAAAAAAAAAAAAATCTCAATGGTTTAGTACAACACTGGTTTATTTACCATCCACACAAATTCCGATGACAGTTCAGGTCATCCCCCAAAACCACAGACCTCCATGCAGTGGCTCAAGAATCCAGGCTGCTTCAGCCTTATGATTTGGAATCAGAACATGAGGCTGTTACAATCACTGTACAGAAGAGACCCATGAAGGACTCTCATCCATTCTTTTATGTTCAGCCCAAAGGAGCCAGCCAGTTCCTCGCACTGCCTGCTGGCCAGTGCTGGTCAATGACCCTTTCTACATGCAAAGCCATCAGGAAACACAGTGAAACTCGTTGAATACCTGGTGAGCATTAGAGTCTCTGCCAGAGAGTGCCGACATTCCCATAAAACATAATCCTAAGTACCAATTTACATGGTGCCCTCTCTGCGTGGATGGTGTGGTGAACATTACTACAAACTAGCAGTACCTTACCTCATATGATCACACGGTCTATTCCAAGCTGGATGGAAGGCAACGGCTAAAACTTATACTTTTCTCTTCCGGCCCCATGTCCAGGAACCACTGGCCCCTGGTAAGCTCCTGCTCACAAAGATACCAAGCAAGCAGCTGAAGGAGCAGGTGCGACTGGCTGGGGCACCAGCATGATGGAGTTATTGACAGGACAGTGTCTTTGGAGAGAATACATCTCAACTCAATAACCCTGTTTCTTCAAACAGCACATAACTCAATGTGGCTTTTTATGGCATTTGGTTGCTTTTATTCAAGCCTAAGGAAATGGAACGAAGTGTTGTACTAATCAAGGTGCTTTAATTATGTCCTTCAGTTTGCCAAATACCATCAGAGTTGTTTTTGTTTTTGTTGTTGTTGTTGTTGTTACAGAGTCTCACTTTATCACCCTGGGTAGAGTGCTGTGGCGTCACAGCTCACAAGCAACCTCTAACTCCTGGGCTTAGGCGATTCTCTTGCCTCAGCCTCCCGAGTAGCTGGGACTACAGGCACCCGCCACAACGCTCCGCTATTTTTTGTTGTTGTTGTTGCAGTTTGGCCAGGGCTGGGCTTGAACCCGCCACCCTCGGTACATGGGGCCAGCACCCTACTCACTGAGCCACAGGCACCGCCCCGCCATCAGAGTTTTGAGGTGACTTCATTCACCAGCAATGTCCCAACCACAAACCTCTGATAGAAAAATTTTAGGACAAACTTGATTATAATGGCTGCTTGAAGACCCCTGCTTAGAATAGAAGCTTCAAGTCAAAGAGAGAGCCAGGTGGGATTTTCCAATATGAAGGTGAAGGAAGAGACAAGAGGAGACGCCAGGTTAACAGTGTTTCCCGATGTGTAGACTGAATTTGGTAGCAGCCCCTGCTGGCGTAAACTCTACGTCAGGGAATCAGCAAACTACAGCCCATGGACCAAAGCCTGCTCACTGTCTGCTTCCGTAAACAGTTTCGCTGGAAGCAACGGTGCCTACTTGCCGCACTGTCTCTGCTTCCCTGCTCCAGTAGCAGAGTGGAGTAGTTACAACAAGAGACTGAATACCTACGATCCAGGTATTTAGAGAAAAAGTTTGCCAACTTCTGCCCTAAATCTCCCTGGCCCACCTGAAGGCCACGTGTGGGCAGTTTCCATACATGCCAAAGGCCACTCTGTCCCTCTGCCGGGCTGCAGAGATGTACCAGACTGAGGGCGGAGCAGCCCAGAGGGGCCAGGACAACCACACCAGGGTCGCCCTCAACCCAGGAAGGGAGGGATGAGAGCTGGCGGATGGACAACTCAGCTGCCTTGCTGCCTGCTGGAACAATCCGGAGATGTTCCACTCAGTCTCTTAAAGGGTCCTAGTGGGCTGGGGTCCCAGAGGCCCACAGCAGTGGCCTGTTAATGCGCCCTATGTTAATGTGTCTCTTCCCTGTCTCACGCTCTCTCCTTCACCAGTCAGAAGACAGAAACCACACCAGTGATTGTAACAGAGAGAATCTAATAGAAAGCACTATAAACTGAGTATAAAGATGGTAACCTGAGTATAAAGAATTGTTACCTAGTTAATTTACTGTCACTGAAGTGTAATGTGGACCAAGAAGTCTTGGGAGTTGGGGGCTCCCAGGATCACTACTGTGCCACAATGAAGGTAAAGTTGATGTGTCCCCAGCCCAGGCAGGTTCCTGAGGCGTTCCAGCTCTTGGAGGGGACAGCCAACCTGTCTTGCCTGTGCTCCTAGGAGGTAAAACACAGCGGGTGCACTGAGACCTGTACGGTGAGCTGTGTGGGGCAGAGCCAGGGCTCACCCAGTGGAGGTCTGCAGTGCCCTTGCCCTCGGCCATCTGACCTGAGTACAGGGACATGGAGTCAAAAGACTCAAGAGACAACTGGCAGCAGGTTGGCTCCGAGGTTCCCGGGACAACTGGCCTTCTATCATAGGAAGCCACACAGTTTTTTCTGGCAAAACCTATGCTTAGAAGTATGGGGGTTGAAATTTTCTCAACCTATCTCAACAACTCTGAATGGGTAACAAAGGGCTGGGTGGCCAGGCACGGTAGCTTCAGGGTCTGCTCTGGGGCTAACCCAACTCAATCCAAACCTCCTTAAGTTCTCCATTGCTACCAAACCCTATTAATCAGCAATTGTATTTGGGATCTTTGAGGTTGCAAGCAACAACAAAACTAAGGAAGACAAACAAGCAGTGAGTCAAAAGCACATGGAGTGGCCCTCAGGCCTGAAGAGCATTGTAGAAAAAGGAAGATCAGGGGACCTAGATCCATGACAAGAACCAACGATGATCTCATCGGAATCCCCTCAACAGAGCAGAGGGCATTTGCAGTCTTAGTTTCATAGGACTCAGATTTCAAATTTCAAAGAGAGGGAATCTCAGTAGTCTAGTTTGGGTCACTGCCACACCCAGGCTGGAGGAAGGCAGGGTGTCCTCACTGAGCATCTGGTCAGGGCCATGTCCAGTATGGGAGGAGCAGCTCCTCAGTGCACAATCAGGCTGCTGCTGACGAGGGGGAGGTGTTTCTGAGCAGGTGAGGGCAGTAGGTGCCACCCCACTGTCTTAGGCCAGGTCTGCCCAGAAGCCAACCCCAAGACAGGGAGTCCAGGACAAGCCGTTTATTTAAAAGGAAGCTCCCACATTTAGGGGAGAAGAAAAGTGAAACAGGAAAGAACGGAGGCCAATACTAGGTACACTGATACCAGGTACACTGGTTTCTTTGTGGCCATCTGAGGCTCAAACCCACTGGTGACCTTCAAGCGACTATGTAGAGCGGGCCTAAAATGTATCCCAGTGGACAGGGGACAGCTGGGGTATTTACTCTCTAGGTTCTGTTCATCCTGGGCTTAGGGCTGCTCCTGGGAGCACAAACTCCCCAGGACACCCAACCTGCCCAGTGTAGGGACCACGCATGCTCCTATGGCCACAGGAAGCTCTAAGGCAGAGGGGCTCCCATGTTCACAGCATGAAGCCTGGGAGTGTGCACATGAGCCACCAGAGGCAGGGATCCGGGCAAGGCACCCTGGGCAGCAGATACAATGGTGAGGAAGTCACTGACTCAGAGGCCCGGAGATGAGTGGGCAGGAAGCTGCCTCCCTGCTTCTCTGTGGAGGCAGCCTGGGAAGGGCTCCCTCCTGGACTGCACTCAGGGCTGCATCAAGAAAGAGGGGACCGGGACCAGAGCTGCCGGGAGGCCCGCTCTGAGCCCCAGCTTTACTAACAAGACACTTCTTACGAAAGGAAAGCTTTTGTGCTTGCTTTCAGAGATCTCAGGGAGAGAAAAGATCAGAAATAAACCCATTCTGCAGCTCTCCAGGGGAAACAGAACCGAGCAGGGACACTGCATAGTAGCCATCAAGTACATGAGCAAGTAGGACAAACACCAGGGACCCTCGGGGGGCAGGGCCCTGGTGGACAAAGAGAGAGCCTGCCTAGGCCTCAAAGGCGCCACTGCAGCCAGCCCCACCTTTCACACCCTGGGCTCAAGTCCGGGCTGACACAAGCCTGCCAGGGAACAGCACCTACCTGCTTCCTGCCCCTCACCATGACCTCACCGCCTTCCACTGTCCCCTTCCACATCCCTTTATTTCTCCTCCTTGAGCAGGCCAAGCCCATTCCTGCTCCAGAGCCTCTGCACTTAGACAACCCACCATGGCCATGTGTACAACTGGGGGAGTACTCAGATAGATGGTGCCGCTCGCTGTCATTCAGACCCCACGGCACCTGCTTCCTGGGGTCTTCCCTTGACCACCCAATCCACAGTGCAGCCCCAGTCGCTCAGGCCCGCCACCCCATTCCATTCCCTCCCTCGCGCTGTCCCTCATTGTCCTCTTGTCTCTGCCTGCTGCGCATTTCCTGCCTCCCCCGCTGGAATGTGACACCTCTGAGAAGAGGACCCCATCTGCTTGTCCTGTCTCCCTGGTACCCAGACTGTGCCTCTGGCGCAGGATAGACCCCAATTCTTTATTGACTGAATATGATATAAAAGTAACCTTTCTTTCCAAAATGATACCCCCTGCCTTTTAAAGTAAGAATACTAACTAAACACATAGTCCAAAAAATAAAAAAAGACTTAATGAGGAAAAGACAGGCTTGGCAGTGGCTATTAATGCCGAATATAACATACACATAGGCCCAAACTCCTGGTACTTCTGGGCTCCTGCTAATGGGTAGTGTTCATCATTCTCTCTTAAGCTTTTAAGTTATAAATATTTCAAAACTGTGCAGTTTTGGGAGTGGGTTCTCCATTCATCTTTTAGAGACAACAAAACCTTTTTTTTTTTTTTTTTTGAGACAATCTCAAGCTGTCACCCAGGGTAAAGTGCTGTGGCATCACAGTAACTTCCAACTCCTGGGCTTAAGCAATTCTCCTGCCTCTGCCTCCCAAGTAGCTGGGACTACAGGCACCCGCCACAACACCCAGCTATTCTTTGGTTCTTGCAGTTGTCATTGTTGTTTAGCAGGCGCGGGCCGGATTCAAACCCACCAGCCTCGGTGTGTGTGGCCAGTGCCCTACCCACTGAGCTACGGGCGCTGCCCAAAACCTTATTTCTTTCTGGAAATCAAAACCTCAAGTGAATTCAGAAGAAGATTGTTTAAAGCCCTAAATAGAAAGAAAAGGTGATTCCATTTAGTATTCGACTATTTGTAAAAAGAAATGAGTACGATTTGTGACTGTCGATTTTCTCTAAGGATGTGTAGCTGCCTTGCCAGAAGCTTTTTGTAGGCCAATCCAGTAATCTGTTTAAGCACATTCATTCAGTTGCCCTGAGTGAACTCCACAGCATCTACACAGAGAAAAAGTAAATTCTTAAATTGGCATAAGGAAAAATTTACTGTTTGAACTGTTAATAAAAAATAAATGCGTTTAAGGACAATGTACAAATTTTACAAAGATTCTGATTTGGAATAATTTCTATTTCTTAGGACCTGCGTGCACGTGTTTGCATATGTATACACAAGAGCACACATCCACTCCTGTGTGTCCCAGCACCATCAGCACAACTGAGATATCGCCCATTATCCACATAGCACACGGTCTAGCACAAATTATATGCTCAATCAATGTTTGTTGGACTCGTTAACTTCTAAACAAGGGACATATGCAGCAATGTTTGAGTGAGCTCCTTAAAACCTGACCTGGGACTGTAATTTCCTGGGTGAGGCGATCTTAAGTATCTCAGACAAGAGTTCATTCAGTACACATAAAATGGCAGATGGTGCTGAGCCCTCCCTACGCCACCTGATCTGCACTATTTGTGTGTATTTCCAGGCCTGACTTCCAAATGCCAGCACCTGTACTTCTTTGCTTAAGGCTCTCAGTCCCCAGAACTAACATCACAAGAACATACCTCTCACGGGCTGGCAGGAGTTGGTGGATTAATACCTCTGCACCCCAGGGAGAGTGACTCTGAGGCCTGTGTTCCACTCCAGCCCCCAGAGTTCCTCAGTGGATTAGGGTGCCAAGTGATCTGGTGACATGCCTCTCAGCTGCTCCCTTGCCTTCCCTGGAACCCTTGCCCTCCCCTGCTGGCGCCTCCCAAGATCATATCCCAGTGAAACTTTCCACATGCAAATCTTTGCTTCTTGATCAGCTCCTAGGGAAACTCAAAGACACATTCCCGGAATCATTTCATCTCTAACAAAACTCTCATTGTCTTAGACACGTACTCACACTTGAGATGGAATGCAAATAAGCAGTGTCAGCAACTAGCATCTTTCTGTGGGACATCCAGACACCAGCTTGGGTCTCTAATGAGTATTCTTTTTTTTTTTTTTTTTGAGACAGTCCCCACTGTGGCCCTCAGTAGAGTGCTCTGGTGTCACAACTCACAGCAACCTCAAACTCCTGGGCTTAAACTATTCTCCTGTCTCAGCCTCCCAAGTAGCTGGGACTACAGGCGCTGGCCACAACGCCAGGCTGTTTTCTGTTACACTTGTCATTGTTGTTTAGCTGGGTTCGAACCCACCAACTTTGAGTGTATGTGGCTGGCACCGTAACTACTGTGCTACAGGTGCTGAGCCTCTAATGAGTCTTTAAATGAAGCATCATCAACACTTTGTCCTTTTCCTAAACCAGGATGGTTTGGGGACTTCTGACAGTGGGATGACCCGCCCACATCCCCCTATTAATTAGACGAAGGAGGTGCAAGCAAAGAAAACATTTTAATAAAAGCTTCATGACAATGCCAGACAGTTCCACTACGGTCTAGTCCAAACAGGAACTCTCACACTCTTATCTTAAATCTGCTCTAAAATATCAAAGCATTTCCCCTACAGGGCCCCAAAGATATCTTCTGCCATTGGGCCTGGGCATTTTAAGAGCCCTTCTCTCCCGATTTCTTCTTGTTTGCTTTTGCCTTTCCAACCACGGTCTCCACAATGACAGCGGTTTCTTCGTATGTCTCAATGCTCTCTGTGGAAATTGTCTCAATGGATTCCACCACTTCCACCTTCTGATAAGCCACAGGCTTGGGAGGGCTTTTCTCTGGCAGGCTTTTTCTCCTAGTTCCCTCGGATCCGTCCTCAACAGCCCCAGGCCTTTGAGCCTGGGGGGTAGACGGTTCCTCTGGACCAGGTACAACTGTGGGACAGGGTGCAGGGGGTCCCTCCCCCTCCTTCTCGACCTCCTCCTCCTCCTCTAGGCCTTTCAGTTCTTCAGCACTTATCTCAGCCTCCTTGTCTGCAGTCGGCTGGGTACTGGGTTGTTCATCTTCTCTCCCCTCGGGGACTTCCTGCCCATTCTCCTGAGGGGGCGCAGGCTGCTCAGGAGGGGGTTCCCCATGATCCTCAGGAGGCACAGACTCTTCCTCAATGGAAACCACCACCCCACCTTTGGCCGGGACGGAAGACACATAGAACTCAGGGTCCACGTAGCTGGCATCTCCAGTGACCAGCACGTGCCGGCCTTTGGTGAAGAGGTCAACAGGGGGCTCAGGCTCTCTGGGGCTTTTCACTTTCTCCTTGACCATCTTGTACAGCTTCCCAAAGGCTTTGCTTATTTGCCCTCCATCGGGCACATCCTCTGGGTCCTCTTCTTGTGCTAGGAGACTTGCTTCTTTACCCTCTGGTTCAAGCTGAGATTCACCTTCCTCTTTAAGCACCACCCGCACCATCTTTGCATCTTCCAGACCCTTTGATGGGGGGTCTTCCAAAGGTCCATCTGCTTTGTCTTTAGCCATAATCTCCTTTCTCCTTGGGACAGTCTTAGGGAGGCCTTTTTGTCTTGGTTTTGCCGTTGTTATATCCTGTACAGCCCTAGTAAGATCTAAGAAAATAAAAGCAATAAATCAGGTATAATTGTCAATAAAAGGGCAGGAAAATGTATTGGTTGAGAAACAGGCTAAGTCTACTAAGACAAAGGCCTAGCACTAGGGTGAGGTTTCTTAAACCTGGAGCGGGGCAGTGGAGAAAGAGCCCAGATTCTGTTGCTCTGTGGCCCTTGTGAAGGCCCCAGCCCTGCCAATGAACCTTGGACAAGTGGCTGGATCTCTCTGGGCTTCCAGAAGGAAGAGAAGGCACTCCTTATCCTGACACTCACAGGTCACCAGCGCACTGGGCAGAGTACCAAGGCCTGACACTGCATCCTGCCTAAAGCCCCTGCTGAGCTCAGCGCAGATACTTGGATCCACGGTCTAAACCACAGAACCCCATTCTCAGGATCAGCCCCTCCTCTGACTTCCTCAGAGGAGAAATGGCACAGCTGTCTGGGCCTCTGACAAGTCCAGATAGCCTCAGGCTTAGAGACTGAACCCATCTCAGGGTGACTCCTTCACCCCATATTTATCTCAAGCTGAATAAATACCACCATCCCTGGGTAGCATCCCTTCTTCCTGGGCCAAAAGAGGAAGCTATGCTATTAAAACAGAAATGATGGGATCCCCTGTCTGCAGTGCCAGGCTCATTTCTTCAGACTAGCTAAAAGAAGAAATTAGAAGTTGAAAGAAATATAGCAGAACCTCTATAAGCTGACCACCCAAGAACTGTAGCTTCTGCCTACCACCAGCAAACTCATCAACATAGGGAGGTGGTAACCAGGAGGAACTAGGCCTACTGTACTGATAGGGAAATGTGGTGCACGTCTGGTCTATGAAAACTAGATCAACCTAAGGTGGTGGTCAATGTAGGGAGGTGATTGGCTATGGAGGGTCTACTGTATACAAAAATCTCACCCAGTGTAATCTATGAGGCTTCCCAGCTCCACTCAAATAGTGATTTTTAAACTTTTCAACCCAATGTCATCTCCATCCCCTATCATAGGTCAAGACAGACTAAGCACCAGCCTCTAGGCCAGTCGACTCACCATGAAAAGAGAAGAGACAATAGCAGAAACGGGTCACAGAGCTATGAGGGAGCAGGGGACAGAGAGAGGGACAGGTCACAAGAAAGTTGTTGGGAGCCGGGATGCGAGGAGAGAGCACCTACAGAATCCCCTGGAACCTCAGGGCCCAGTGCCAAGGGACAACACAAAACCTCTCGTTCAAAGTTATTAAGAATCTCAGGACAGTGACAGCAGAACAATAAGCCAAGCGGGGACCCCTCTGGGAGCAGTCCCCGTGCAGGGCTGTACATACACGAGCCAGCACAGGGTGTCTGGTGCCAGGTCTGCTACCTTGCCAAAGATGTCTCAGTCTGGACCCCATTTCCACAAACCCCTCTGAGCTGTCTAAGAAACATGGGTTTAAGGGCCCTGTGAGGACAAGCACCACCATGGCCATCACCATCTCTTCTCCCAAAACACTGGGTTTGCTCAGAAGATTTAGACGTGAGGTGACGTCTCACAGACCAGACGTGGTAGGCAGAAGCTGCATTTGCCAACCAAGCTGTTCCTGCTCAGTTTCAAAGAGAAGAAAGAACCACTGAGCCTTGTCGGGACACTGGATCAAGCACATTTGCACAGTGAGTTTGTTTAATTTTAGGGAAAATACAATCTGATATCCACTCCTTGCCCAAGTGAAGAAGCAGGAAGTGCATACAGAATCGTGCTTTTCCCGTGATCAAATGCCTCGTGTTTCCGATCGTTAGGTACAAGGTGGCCTTTTCCCCTGGGTGATTTTTTTCCTTATAACTTCTTGGCGCCCTCACTTAGCATCTGAGGGAACAGATCCGCGAGGAAGGGATGGAGACCTCCCTCACTAGAAGCATCAATTGGCAGATGTGTCCAAAGGAGCGTGAAGGCGAAGGCCAGAAAGAAAGTTGCTTTTTTCCCCATTGTTTTCAGCACAGAAAAAAGCAGAAGCCAGGGCTGAGGAGTGTTACCTTTTCCACCAGCTCCAGAGCTGAAAGAGGCTCCATGGCTCGAGGTGAACAGGGGAATGGGGGTTTCGATGAAGGCAGAGCTCAGCCTGGCAGAAAGAACCAGAAAAAACAAGCCAGATGGTTAAGGGCAAGAGCATCTCTCTTTCATGTGGAGCAAAAGTGAAACAAGCTTTCTCTAAATCAAACCACTCACATGAATTACACATAATTTTAAACAGATAACCACATACATATTTGCACACTGCAGCATCTCATTAAATACTCGTCATGCCACCTGCTGGGACATTTACATCCCCAGAGGCCTGTAGACAAAAAGGCCTGGGGGGAGGGGAGTTTCCGACCATGGTACACAAAATCTCATTCATCCCACCATCACCCCCACTGTCCCACCCTCCTCTCACTAGCGTCCCCTGCAAGGCACTGGGCACAGACCGTGCTCCCTGTGTTACACGCTCACCCAGCATCTGTCTCTCCCACTAGCGTCCCCCGCACGGCACTGGGCACAGGCCGTGCTCCCCGTGTTACACGCTAACTCGGCATCTGTCTCTCCCACTAGCGTCCCCTGCACGGCACTGGGCACAGGCCGTGCTCCCCATGTTACACACTCACTCGGCATCTGTCTCTCCCACTAGCGTCCCCCGCACGGCACTGGGCACAGGCCATGCTCCCCGTGTTACACGCTAACTCGGCATCTGTCTCTCCCACTAGTGTCCCCGGCATGGCACTGGGCACAGGCCGTGCTCCCTGTGTTACACGCTCACTCGGCATCTGTCTCTCCCACTAGCGTCCCCCGCACGGCACTGGGCACAGGCCGTGCTCCCCGTGTTACACGCTCACTCGGCATCTGTCTCTCCCACTAGCGTCCCCCGCACGGCACTGGGCACAGACCGTGCTCCCTGTGTTACACGCTCACTCGGCATCTGTCTCTCCCACCTAGTTTTCAATCTCTATGTAGTCAGGGATTTTTGTGTTTCCTTCCCTGCCATGTCCCCACTGCCTAGAACCGTGCCTGGCACACAGCAGGTACCGGGCAAAGATCTGCGGAAGGAATACATGGCCACATGGGGGGACAGGTGTACTCTCGCAGGCCCCTGCCCACACCTGTTGCCTTCGATCTCAATGATCCGATGATAGCGGTCCAGCTCATTCTTCAGCGTTTGCTGGGCCACCGCCAGCTGCCGGCAGTCATAGGAGGACTTCTCCAGGGTCCGCTCAGTCTCTTCGATCTCCTTGCGCAAGGTTTCAATCTGCTCGTTATAAAGCTGAATCTCGTCATCGTAACAATCATGGGCACTTTTAATAGCTTGTTCCAGGGCTGTCGTCTGTGGGCAAAGGCATACTGTAAGGAAACCCATCCCACCCTCTCCCCAAAGACCCGGGCTTTGCCAGGAGAGCGTGGACTCGGCGAGGATGAAGTTTTATTTTGTGTGTTTCCCTGTTGCTTACAGACTAGCAATAAATCACTCTGGAATCTAAGAAAAGGAAGGTAAACCTAACTCCTGGCACTAATATCAGCCCCTCCGGGATTAGCCCGTAAGGGAGCCTGCCCCAGAGGCAGTCTGAAGATGACAAACCCGGAAAATAAAAAGAAACTTACTATTTGTGGAATGACACAATTTTTTTTTTAAGTACATTCCTCGTACGGTAATGATTGAGCATGAATCTAATAGCCAAAAAATAAGCAAGAAGAACACATAATAATAGATAAGATGTAACTTTTAGTAAAAATAATTAAGGAGGAGAAAAATTTCCTTGTTCTCAGTCACTGAGGTGTTTTGATTTTCTCCTGAGGGTTTTTTTTTAAATATTCATTAATTTATTCTATTTATTCCAAAGAGAGAATGTAGACATAAACCGAAACATATTTGTGTTGAAGGTGGAGTCCCAATTTTTTTTTTTTTGTTGTTGTTGTTGTTGTTTTTGGCCAGGGGTGGGTTTGAACCCACCACCTCCGGCATATGGGACCGGTGCCCTACTCCTTGAGCCACAGGCGCCGCCCGTCCTGAGGGTTTTTTTGAGGGTTGGGTGTGGCTCTGTCACCCAGACTACAGTGCAATAGCATTATCACAGCTCACTGCAACCTCAAACCCCGGGGCTGAAGTGAGCCCCCTGCCTCAGCCTCTGGAGTAGCTAGGGCTCTGAGTGCACACCACCACACCCCACTAATTCTTTGGTAGAGACCAGGTCTTGCTCTGTTGTTCAAGCTGGTCTTGAACTCCTGGCCTGAAGCAATCCTCCCATCTTGATCTCTCAAAGTGCTAGGATAACAGGCATGAGCCACGGTGTCGGTTTTCCTGAGTTTTGATCAGTAGAGTTTATGTTTTGGTTGCTAAAATGTGTGTGTGTATGCGCACGCACGCACACTTGTCTACATATAAAATAATGTCAGGGAAACACTACCATATATTGATGCAGGACAAGTAAAAATCAAGGCAGGAAAACAGAGAAGTGGTTTTATATTCACTTTAAGAGCTTGACAATGCATAAATTCTCATACATGTGCAGTCACGCACCACATAACAATTTGATCAACAAGAGATTACATATCTGACAGTGGTCTGGTAAGAGTCCTGTCACCTAGTCTAATCATAGCCACTGTAATGTCATACAGCAACATGTCACTCACCTGTCTTGGTGATGCTGGTGTAAACAAACCTACTGAGCCGGCGCGGTGGCTCACGCCTGTAATCCCAGCACTGTGGGAGGCCAAGGAAGCAGAATTGCTTGAGCTCAGGAGTTCGAGACTCGCCTGAGCGACAGTGAGACCTCGACTCACAAAGAAAATGGAAAAAAACCAGCCGGGTGCTGCAGCAAGCACCTGTAATCCCAGCGGTTTCCAGAGGCTGAGGCAGCGGGGTGCCCACAGCCCGAGTCTGAGGTTGCAGTGAGCTACCACGCCCACTGCACTCTGCTCAGCGGCACAGGGTGGGACTCTGTCTCAACAACAACAACAAAAAGTAAAGAAATAAAAAATAAGCAACGAAATAAAATAAAGCCAAAAATAAATAAATAAACCAAAAAAAAAAAAAAAACCTACCGAGCCGCACCTAAATGGAAGGCCAACACTGTATTTTCCAACCTTTTCTATCTCACCACACGCTTGAACCCGTAGTTAAACTTCCTTAGCAAACTTAAATTATATTGATTAAGCTCAGCGCCCATAGCACAGTGGTTACAGTGCCAGCCACGTACACTAGGATGGCAGGTTAGAACCCGGCCTGGGTCAGCTAAACAACAATCACAACTGCAACAAAAATAGCCGGGTGTTGTGGGGGGCACTTGTAGTCCCAGCTACTTGGGAGGCTGAGGCAAGAGAATCGCTTGAGGCCAAGAGTTTGAGGTTGCTGTGAGCTATGATGCCACAGCATTCTACCAGGGGCGACATAGTGAGAAACTCTGTCTCAAAAAAAAAAAAATTTATGCTGATTAAAAAAAGAGTTAAAAAAAAAAAGAATAGACTTACTGTGCTTTGAACTTCCTTTGAAAATAATTTAGTTAACAATCTTAAAAATTTTTGCAGCACACCCAAGATCCTCTCACAGCACACCAGTTGAAAGTCAATGTTCTAGCACATATAATCAGGTATAGTACATAATATTTGATTATAATAAATGGCTATGTTACTGGTTTATGTGTTTAACATATTACTTTTTTTTTGAGACAGAGCCTCAAGCTGTCGCCCAGGTATTCTTTTGGTTGCAGCCGTCGTCATTGTTTGGCGGGTCTGGGCTGGATTTGAACCCGCCAGCTCAGGTGTATGTGGCTGGTGCCTTAGCCGCTTGAGCCATAGGCACTGAGCCAACATATACTTTTATCATTTTTTTTTTTTTTGAGACCGAGTCTCACTATGTCACTCTCAGTAGAGTGCTGTAGTGTCACAGCTCACAGCAACCTCAAACTCTTGGGCTTAAGGTTGCCTTCTCTTTCTAATAAAAAAAATAGTTCATGTAAAGCAATACACAGGACAATGCCTGCAGCAGCCACACCAAACCCGTGCTTCCCTCCATCTCTTAAATGCATCATTTTCTGTTGTGCTTGATTTAAGTATTATTACCAAAAAAGTCAAAAAGGCCAGGCACAGTGGCTCACATCTGTAAGGCTAGCACTCTCGGAGGTCAAGGCAGGTAGACTGCCTGAACTCACAAGTTTGAGAACAGCTTGAGCAAAGAGTGAGGCCCCATCTCTAAAAATTAGCTGAGCATGGTGGCAGGTGCCTGTAGTCCCAGCTACTCAGGAGGCTGAGACAAGAAGATGGCTCATGCTCAGGAGCTTGAGGTTGCTGTGAGCTATGATAACGCCCCGGCACTATACCCAAGATGACAGAGTCTCAAATAAAAAAAAAAGTCAAAAGTTTTTAAAACTCTAAACATGTATAAAGTGAAAAAGTTACAGTGAACGAAGATTAATTTATTATTGATTAATAAATTAATTAATTTATTTATTATTATTGAAGAAAGAAAAATACATTTTTACAAATTCAGTGGAGCCTAAGTGTCCAGTGTTCCTAAAGTCTTCACCAGGGTAAGGTAGTGGCCTTGGCCTTCACTCACTCTGCACCTCCACACTGACTCGCCCAGAGCAACTTTCAGTGCTGCAAGCTGCATTCATGGAAAGTGCCCTAGACAGGTGGACCCTTTTTTAATCTTTTATACTGTATTTTTACTGCACTTTTTCTAAGTTTATGTTTAGAAACTCTTAGATATACAAAGACTTACCATGGAGTTACAATCACCTATGCAGTAGTTCTCAACCTTCCGAATGCCACGACCCTTTAATACAGTTCCTCATGCTGTGGTGACCCCCAACCATAAAATTATTTTCATTGCTCCTTCATAACTGTAATGTAAATTTCTGATATGCAGGATGGTCTTAAGTGACCCCAGTGAAAAGGTTGTTCGACCCCCAAAGGGTCATCCCACAGGTTGACAACCGCTGACTTATGGTATTCAGTATTCTGCTGAACAGGCATATAGCCTGGGAACAACGAGCCACACCCTAGCAGGGCATGTAACAGGCTGCACCATCAAGGCATGTGAGTGCCCCTGTGATGTTCACACAGCAACAAAACTGCCTAGTGACACACTTCTCAGACTGCACCCATCATTACGTGACACATGGCTGCACTTACTTACCAGCTTGAAGTATCTGTATTAGCAACTCCTTTATAATTTCATTCTCAAATGAAAGAGAACCTGTCACACATTGTCCTCTAAAAAAAAAAAAAAACAGAAAACTCACTTCTACCTAGAGCAGCACCTCTCAGACTGCTGTGTGCATCGGAGCCACCTGAGGATCCTGACGCAGGGATGGAGTGAGACTACAGAGTCTGCATTTTTAACCAGCTCCCCGTGAGGTTAAAAATGTGACTGTGGCCACACTCACAGTCAGGAGGGGGCAGACAAGTGTCTGCAGCAGTGTCATGCACGGGCACCTCATGTCACAAGGCAGTTCCTACAGGACACCCCAGAGGACCGCCACTCCTAACACAACCAAATCTTCACTTTGTACAGATCTGGCCTTGGGACAGCAAAGTCCCCTAAGTGAAAAGTCACCTGCACAGGCGTTCAGGGACATACCTGTTGCATAAGGACACATGCACTGAACGCTTTGGGAAGATGTCCACCCAGCCCATGGCATCCTTTTGTCTGAGTGTCCCACTCCCTCCACGGGGAGGGTCCTAGCAGCAATGTGACCCCACACTCTTGTCCAGAGCTGTGGAACCAGAGGAGGACCTGACCCAGGCTGACATGTCCTATGCTTTCTCTCCTAGGAATTTGGAAAAGGATCTGAGAGGTTTCAGAGAGTGGGTGGCAGGTTCCAGACCACCGGGACACACAAGCCAGGGCCTGTGGCTGCCGTTCTGGAGTGGCAGCCTTCATAAGTGCCTGGAGAAGCTGAGAAAGGCAATTGTTCTGAGAGGCAGAGGCTTGAGGCCATTGGGAAAAGACAAGCAGAAATCAGAGAATCTGTGGCAAGAGCGGAAGGGGTTAGGGGAGACGGAGTGAGCAGTTGCCTCGGATCCCAGGTGCCAGTTCCTGCTGCTCTCAGATTCCACACACCGCCTTTTATACCCTGACCCTTTGAAAAAAAATAACCTTTCCAAGGGAGGATCCTGGCAGATGCCACCTTAGCCAAACAGCCCAAGTTAACATCACTTATACAAAGACTTTCTCAACAGATACACTGAGGACACAGCTCCCTTCCGCTTTTGTGGGCTTCTTGCCAAAGATGCAAAGCCTCCACCTAACCCGGAGAAAACATGGGGGAACTCTACCAGAGAGACACGTCACAAAATAACTGGCCTGGACTCTTCAAAAGCATCGAAGTCAAGACAGACAAAGACAGAAGGAGCAACTGTCCCAGACTGGAAGAGAAAAAAGGGGAAGCAACACCCAAGTGTGGGTAGGATTAAAAAAGCCATCAGTAGGGTAACCGGTGAGATTTTAGCACAGTCCCTTAACAGGACCGCACCATTGTTAATTTCCTGGTCTTCATCATTGTCCTGTGGCTTTTTGGTGTCAACATTTGGGGGAGCTGGGTGAAGGGTATCTTGGAAACCTCTGTGCTAGTTGTATGACTTTTCAGAAGTCTAAAATTATTTCAGAAAAACAACAGTGCCCTTCCTGTTTCAGGTAGTATGACTGGGTTTCTGTTCCTCATAAAAGAATCTCGGTTCAGACAGTCACTTGTAGTGTCAAATATCAAATCACACGCACTAAACCTGGGGCAGACACCTTTTACCCATGCCAGAGTATTCACACTCTTAAGAAACACACCCAAGAAGGGGATGCAGAAGGCCCCTTTGAGGCCAAATCTCAGAGAAGCACTGGAATTTCAAGGGTGGAGTGTGGCACGCTGCAGATGACATCAGGGGGACTATTCTCTCACATAAACCTGGTTGGTACAATTTAAGGAAACAGAATTGCCTTTCCTATGTTTGAACGTCTCATAATAAAGACTAAAACATAAAAACAACATACGAAAAGAATCTACTGTCCCCTTTGAGTATGAAGTCCCCATCCCAGAGAGGGAATAATGGTCTGTGGCAAAGGGTTCAGGGAGGGGCTGTTATTATTCCCACTTTAGAGATGAGGAAACTGAGGCACAAAGGCAAAGTGACTTGCCCATAAATACCACAGCAGTATTCAAACCCACTCCCTATACAGGGTCTGAGGTACCTCCTGAAGCCACAGACACCACCACCCCCAGCCTCACCCCTTCCCAGCTGCAGACAAGCAACACACTGGCAAACACCGTCCAGGGCCCTGGAAACCCCCCAACCCACACAGCAACAGACAAGCACCACCGGCCTGTTTCCACTGAAGACACAGGAAACTCCATGTGACCCACAGAGACCCCTCTCTGAGAGTTCCCACTTAGCAAAGTTTTACACCATGAAGAGAATATCCAAGGGTTGTCGTAAATTAGAAAATTAGAGTTAGGAAAGTCACGTAATCTTCCCACCTACAGGCCAGCACAAGCTTTTTTTTTGAGACAGAGCCTCAAGCTGTCACCCTGGGTAGACTGCCGTGGCATCAGCTCACAGCAACCTCCAACTCACGTGTAATCTTCCCACCTACAGGCCAGCACAAGCTTTTTTTTTGAGACAGAGCCTCAAGCTGTCACCCTGGGTAGACTGCCGTGGCATCAGCTCACAGCAACCTCCAACTCCTGGGCTCAAGCAAGTCTCCTGCCTCAGCCTCCCTAGTAGCTGGGACTACAGGCACCCGCCATAATGCCTGGCTATTTTTTGGTTGCAGCCATCGTTGTTTGGCAGGCCGGGGCTGGATTCAAACTGGCCAGCTCAGGTATACATATGGCTGGTGCCTTAGCTGCTTGAGCCACAGGCACCGAGCCAGACAATCTTTTTTTTTTTTTTTGAGACAGAGTCTCACTATGTCGCCCCCAGTAGAGTGCTGTGGCATCACAGTTCACAGCAAACTCAAACCCTTGGGCTTAAGCGATTCTCTTGCCTCAGTCTCCCAAGTAGCTGGGACTACAGGCGCCTACCACCATGCCCAGCTATTTTTTTGTTGTAGTTGCCTTTGTTGTTTGGCAGGCCATGGCTGGGTTCAAACCCGCCAGCCCCGGTGTATGAGGCTGGCACTCTAGCCTCTGACCTGTAGGCACTGAGCCCCATCTTTCTTACTTTATCTCATGATTTGATCATTTGTTTGTAAAAAGTATTTGTTCTATGAAATTTGGATTCAGTCAAAAAGCCACACTCAAGGATCCAGAAGGTCATGTGTGGCCCCAAGGCCACAGGTTCCCCACCCCGAAGGGAGGCAAAGGAGATGCCTCTGACAAGAGCCACTGAGGTGTCACAGCATCTAGTGCCACCCAGCGCCAGCCTGGCCATCAAAGAACGAGACAGAGTCCCTCTTCCAGCAGTTCACAGTCCAACAGGGGAGATGCATCAGTCACAGAGACATCTGAGGCATCTTGGAGCACAGGGAGAGAGGATTCCAGGAGGTGACCATTCTGAGTACCAAGGGAGGACAGGGAAAGGAGCGAGAGGATGAGCAAAGGGGCCAGTTTCAGAAACCACGTGGCCCAGGGTCACCGCGAGGACAGCAGCCAAGAGGATGCTGGATAGGGAAGGAAGCAGGGACGTAGGCCCTATGGCACCTTGAACTTTATCCTGAGTGAAGTGACTTCTGTGTTTCTGCCTGGACCATTGGATCGTCTGGTTTATATCTGACTTGCCACTGGGCTGTGAGCAACTGAAGGCAAGAGCCTGACCCATAGCCCCATCTGGAGGGGTGAGCTCTTGCTTCAGTCCTCTTAGGACCCCAGACGCCTTTAAATCCAGGGTCTTTAAAAAATAAATAAATAAATAAATAAAAAGATTACCCACTGTCTTATCAAATCTCACCACTAGATGGTGGTAAGTGACTTTAATGAGACAGGAGACTCAGTGGCTCCCACATTGTAATCTTTTTTTTTTTTTTTTTTTTTTAAGACAGGGTCTAGCTCTGTCACCCAGGCTGGAGTATCCTGGCACTATCATAGCTCACTGTAGCCTTGAACTCTTGGGGTTATGTGATCTTCCTGCTTCAACCTCCCAAGTAGCTGGGACTACAGACACACAATACTATGCTGCTTTTTTTTTTTTAAGAAATAGGGTCTCACTTATTGCCCAGGCTGATTTCAAACTCCTGGCCTCAAGACATTTTCCCACCTTGGCCTCCCAAAGTGCTGGGAATACAGGCATAAGCCACCATGCCCAGTTCCACTTTGCAATTTATATGATTTTCTTCACTTCCCTGTCACATAAACTCAGTTGGTACAATTGAAGGAGACACACTCCTTCTCCAGGGGCCTTACAAGCCGGTGCTCAGCTTCCTTGGTGGGGGGAAGTGGGCAGCTATAATCTCATGTGCTGTTCCTTCCTTCCTGGGCCCAGCGTCTCTCAAACTTGAGCCTGTGGAATCATCTGGAGGGCTTATAAAACAAAAGGTTGCCAGCCCCCACCCATAGTTCCTGGTTCACCAGGTCTAGGATATGGCCAGGAATTTGGATTCTGACAAGTTCCCAGGTGCTGTTGATGCTGCTGGGACAGGGAACTCACTCTGAGGATCTCTGCTATGGAGGATTCTGGAAGCATCAGATGCCTTAACTATAGGCAGAATCAGCTGCCACAGCCCAGCCTAAAGCTACAAGAAGCTCCCCTCCCTAGTCCTCCCCAAGTCCCTAACCAGCATTGGCCTTGCTGAAAGGTGTGCAGCCAGATGTCCCTTGAAAGCCACTAAAACCTTTTAAAACAGAGGGGAAGAAAAACCCAGCCATGAACGTTCTGAATGAGGCTGTGGAGGGTCCACGCCTAGGACCCCAGAGGGATTAGCTGTAGATCATTCTGACCCAACCTGGGACCCACCCTCACACCAGTGGTTCTCAAAGTGTGGTTTCTGGACTCACAGCATCAACCTCACCTGGAAACTTGAAAATGGACGTTCTCAGGCCACGTCTAGACCTCGTGAGTTTGAAACTCTTGGGGGGGGAGGCAGCCAAGTCTGAGTTTTAATTAAAGCTAATTAGGCAGAATTTTAATGCCCACAGCCTTTGCCCTTTAGTGTGACACCCTGAATATGTTACATGGCAGAAAGGACTTTACAGGTATAATGCAGGTTCTTAACCAGTTAGTCTTTAAAAAAGGAGAGTATTCTAAATTACTTCTAATTACACCAGACCGTAAAAGCAGAAATCAGGCCAGCCATGGTGGCTCAGGCCCATCACGATGTCAGCACTTTGGGAGGCGAAGGCAGGAAAATCACTTGAAGTTGGGAGTTCAAGACCAGCCTGGGAAATAGTGAGACCTCCATCTCTACAATAAATTAAAACATACCCAGGCATGGTGGTGCACACCTGTAGTCCCAGCTATTTGGGAGGCTGAAGCAAGAGGATTGCTTGAGCCCAGGAATTTGAGGTTGCAGTGAACTAGCTATGATGCCACTGCACTCCATCCTGGGCAACAGAGCAAGACCTTGTCTGGGAGAAAAAGAAAATAACATGTAAGTCAGAGAAACATGAAAATGGAAGGTCAGACCAATGCACGACAAAGAGTCTACGATCTGCTGCTGGCTCTGAAGGGTGCAGGGACAGCCAAGGAACATGGGCAGCCTCCACAGCCACCCTTGACAACAGCCAGCAGAGAAATTAGCCCTTGTTCATACAGGTGCCGGGCACTGAATCCTGCCATCAACCTCAGTGAGATTGGGAGCAAATTCTCCCCCAAGGGCCTCCAGATAAGAGCCCAGGCCAGCTTTATTTTAGCCTTGTGACACCCAAAGCAGAGAAACCAACTGAACTGCCCAGACTTCTGATCTTCACAACTGTGTGCTAACTATTGGGTGCTATTCAAAGCCCTGGTTTGTAGTAATTAATCACGGCAGCAATAGAAAACACACATAGCTGTCTCCTTAGACCAGCTGCTAGATATCGTTATGAATATAAGCGCATATATTATATGAAATGATTTGGTAATATTTTGATAACTATTTCAATATAATTGTTTCATTTTAATTATCTGTGCTTTATGTCATGCCTTTAACATCATTTTTCTGAGGAGTTTACCAGCTTCATCACACCACCACAGGTGAGGACCGGGGGGCAGCTCCGGAGAGGAGATGGACACCCTACTTTACAGACTTGACTCAGAGTCAAGCTAGCACATCTTTCTGGAGCAACCGCAGGCAGGAGCAAGTGTTCTCAGAAACTAGTTAAATCCATTGTGCAGTTTCTTATTTTGATATTCAACAAATACATACATGTACATAGAGAAAATTCTCTGTCCTGGAACTGGAATTTACCCTATCGGCCCAGCCCTTTCATCTTTCTCAGTATGTAGGGCAGTGGTGTTCAACTTTGTCCCCACGGCCACAGGAAAAGGCACATTTCACACGGCAAGCCATCTGCATTGACAAACGCGCACACGGGTACATGTGTGAGCAAACAGAGAGAGGGAGGCGAACACAGGCCCCATGGGGTCAACGCTCCCTCCTTACTCACGGCACATTCTGGTATTTCTTACTCTGGCTGCATACTGCTGACTGCTTTCTCCTGCCAGCCAATTCCAGGGAACTCATTTTACACCAGCAACGCGCTGTAACCAGCAGTGTGGAAAATGCTGGTCTCTAAGACCATGACTGGGCTGTGTCCTCTTCTCTAGTCACGTATACACACCACACACACATCACACGTCACGCACACACCACAAGTTACACACACACACCACACACCCATCACACACTACACACACCACACGTCACACACACACCACACACCCATCACACACTACACACACCACACGTCACACACACACCACACATCACACACACACCACATGTCACACACACACCATACACGCTACACACCATCACACACACTACACCCACCACACCACCACACACACACCATGTCACACACACACCAATACACCACACATCACATACACACCACACTACCACATAGCACGCACATATACCCCACACATACACACAAATCACACACAGACACACCACCCAAACCACACATCACTCACATACCACACATACACATACCCCATGTCACAATCACACTACACACCACCACACATCACACACACACACACACACACCACACACACCACACACACACACACACCCTCCTCCTATCGTTTCAGCTCCTCAGAAGAAACCACACACAACACCTCACAACCACGTCACCAAGATGGGGCATCTGATCCCAGAGCCAGAGCTTATCTCATAAGAAGATGAGTTTTAGGCCATTATTTAACTTTTCCCACTGTCACCTCCAGCCCAGGGACCCCCCAAGACCCTATCTTGCTGCACAGCGAGGGGTGGGAGTGGGGATGAGGTCCCAAGATGAGACCCCTAAGCAGACGCGCAGGGCACTCAATATTGATGGCAGCACATCTGGTTATGATTTTACATTTTTTCCAATTTTATGGGAACGGGCAGGACAGAGACATAGTAACACACAATGTCCAGATGTTCCAGATTTTCAGGAGAGACAGATCTTTAAACGTTTTGCCCTCTTATCCCTCATGTGTACTTATCAAACCAAATGTCACCTTGGTACTCAGCCATATGGAGGTGTGGTATTTCAACCCACCCCTCCCCTTCAGAATGGCCGGCTGGCGGGAAACCAGAGACAGAAAACTGCGAGGAACCCAGGGGAACATGCCAGGAAACTCGCTACCAGGAGGGAGGCCACACAAACAGGACCAAGCTTTTCTGCTGAGTATGGTTTTCAAACTAAACCTCCATATGGCTGAGTACCCACATGTCCCAAACCAAGGTGGCATTTGGTTTGAAATGTCGTAGGAGCAGAAATAGGAGCTTTACGCTTTCAAATTTCAAACTGGAGGCCAATGCTCACACAACCACCCTTTCCAGATCTATAATCAAATCCCAAGGAGAAATTTTACCATGAGAAGATAGGCAGGACGCACAGATTCAAGCAAGAGTAAGAGAAAAATCCCAGCATGTGCCCCTTTCTTTTTATTTTCACACAGTTTGAGCTGGGCTACATGAATCCACGATGCAGAAGCTGGGAAAGCCACCCCTGAGTGGGAGAGGACATGACCTAAGGAGTCTCAAAGGGACCCCGGAGAATAAACATGGCCCTATCTTCATTTGCCCAGGGCTTTTCCAGTTTGGGCACTGATAGTCCCACAAGCTGGGAACCCCTCAGCCCAGGGCAAAGCAGGGCACCTGGTCACCTCCTCAGAATGTTCCACTCCTGCTAGGTTACACAGGTGTGTCTCGTGTGACAGAAAGCCCTGACTTACATGTGGCAGACGGGTGCCTACCTGGGCCTGCAGCTCCACTCTCTGCGCCTGCAGGTGGGAGAGCACCTCCCGGCCCTCCTCCAGCTGGCTCCGCAGGGCACCCACTTCCCGTTCCGTCAGGAGCTTCTCCTGCACAGAGAAGGCCAGAGTCAGACTCACACGTGTGAGGAGACGCAAGAGACCAAGTGTGAAGTTGGTGGGCCCTGCTGCGGACAGAACGTTCCCATCCCCCGGAATGCATGCATTGAAGCCTGAACCCCCAAGGTGACAGTTTCAGGAGATGAGACTTTGGGGAAGTAATTAGGGTTAAGTGAGGTCAAGAGGGGGGCCCATGAAGGGATCAGGTCCCCTTATAAGAGGAAGGGACACCAGAGCACACTCTGTCTCTCTGCCACATGTGACACAGAGAGAGGTAGGCAGCTGTCTGCAAGCTGGGAAGAGAACCCTCAGCGGACGCAGTCTGCTGACACCCTGATCTTGGGCTTCCAGACTCCGGAACTGTGAAAAATAAATATCTGTCACAGAAGGTCCCCAGTCTATGGTATCCCATCACAGCAGCTGAAGCAGACAAAGGCGGGCCTGCAGGCTTTGTTTACAGAGCCCGAACCACCTGTGAGTGTCAAGTCCAGAAACAGGCTCAGGAGACCTGAGCTTATACCTGGGTGTGCCAGGAACTCATTAGGAGACTCTGCAAGAGACATCGGACCTCAAAGCCTCCCCTCTCCATTCAGTCAAAAGGAAAGCCGAGAATGCAGCCTCTCACGGGCCTCTATTCTCTGTGCATGTGAAAAGGAAGGTGAGTCTGAGCGCTGAGCCACCAACTGTGCTGTGGTGTCAGAGGCATGAAGTGGGGGCCTGTGGCCATGATGAGGCTGCCACACCATCCTATCCACACTCTGTGGAACAGCTTGGAGGGAAATCTTCCTTGCACCACTCTGCACTCTGCCAAGCAGCTGCCCTTCTCCTGACCCACTTTTCCGCTGTCTGCTCAAAAACATCCAAATTGCTTCACGAACCAAATGCTCACGAGCAGTGCCTTCCGACACAGTGTACCAACTCAAAGCCACGCAAAATCAGAAGCCAAGTGGTATTCACAAGCCACAGGAAGCCCCCTGCTTGGAGACACCTTGCTAAGTGGCTCGAACAACAACATAGACACACGGGAAGCTGGGGCAGGACAAGGAGCTGGAGGAAGTGCGGATCCGGGCCTGTGGCCCAACCGTATGCACAAGGAGGGTTCGAGACACACCCCAGGCTCATCAACCGCGTCCATTCACTCCAGGGTTTCTCTCCACCTCTCCTCCTGTTCTCTTTCTCCTCCCATCCTGTGACTCTCAGTCTGTCTCTGTCCTCTGTGTGTCTCTGTGCCTCAGCCCCCACCTCCCTGCCTCACAGAAGCAGACAAGGGTGTGGTTGGGAACAGAAGGGGATCCTTGTCCATCAGAACCAGAATGTGGCAGATTTGCAAACATGCTACCAAGTAAAATGCTGGACCCGCAGCCTCAGCATGGCAGGAGACACAGTGCGAACCCTCGACCCTGCTTGGGTCTGGCAGCCTCTCTCACTGCGTCCCTCCTGTTCCCCTCATAACCCTGCCCAACCCCCGGAAGGTCGGCCCACAGGGCACCTCACACACGATGGCCTCAAGGACTCACTGAAGAAGAAGGACAGCTCCACAGCTGGCACCAGCAGAGGGCCAGGGTGCTCCCTATTTATAAACAATGCCACCAGTACCTGAAAATGTCACCTTGGACCACGTGGAACAAAAGGAAAACGGGAACACATGCTCAAGACTGCTGGGCAACCACAAAAATGACCGTGACAACTCTGCTCTCCCCACCAGCACGAGCGATGCTGCTTCATTGCCAAGTGCAGCTCCAGCCACACATCTGTTTTCTGTATCCTCGAAACAATGATGGAGATACTTAGACATGGGACGGATGGTACCCAACCCAGAGCAAGTCCTGCTTACCTTCCTTACCCCCCAAATCACCTAACAACCCAGATCCCTCACCGTCCCTCCCCCATGGAGACGCCTCTCAAGTCTCCTCAGGGTGATGCTCCCTTGCTGCAGGAGACAATAAACTCAGTTCTACCCCACCCCACCCCATAGTGTACTCTGACACAACCCACTGACCTGCATTCCTAGGGAACCACATACCCTCCATCCTCATTTATACAAATGTGACTTTCACCTTTTCTAGGACAGTAGCAAGAGTCAATGAAACGAGTCCGGAAGTGACTGCCTAACGTGTATGCAGAATTTTTAAACTAAGATTCATAACAAAGGTGATGCATCCTCAGTCCGTGGCCTTCCATCTGTAACTTGCACCCGAATCCCTGGGACCTTGCTAAGATGCAGATTTGGACTCAGGTGGTTCGAGGTGGGTCTGGATGTGCCATCGCACAAGCTCCCAGGGATGCTGATTTGACACCATAGGCGTAAGTCCAGGTGGTCTCTGCACTCTCACAACTTAGAAAAGCTCTGTTGCAGGGGAATGCATGATATGACCCAGCAAATGTGCCTAGAAGTAAAACATCTTTGAAATAGAGGACAAAATGGAGTTTGAAAAATAAAAACAGTATCTCTGGAAAGGAATTTCTAGCAAAGAAAATTAAGGCTTTTAGGAAAAGGTATATACCTTTGTAGAAATTATGTTATGTCAACTAAGGAGAACAGGATCCTGAAATGATAATTGCTGGGCAATATGAACAAAAATATCCTCATGCAGACCCAAAAAAGTAACTTTCCTGCCTCTTACTTTGCAGGGTTCAAAAGTGTCTTCTGAAGCTCATGTGAGGACTTCTTCAGCTTTGCTACAAGCAGCAGCCACCCGAGTCCACAGGTTCTGCAACAGCTTATCCGCACACTGCCCTGGGACAGGGCTCCACCTCCCCAGCCACACATTCACTGAATTTGGTGAGGCCTGAACATACATCCAGACAATCTCAAGTGTCACCAGGGTTGAGAACCTCTGTCCTAAGTAGGTCATCCCTGCAAAAACTCAGAGCCTTATGAGTTGACCTTCAGCAACCTACCACAACCTCTGGAGAAGGGACATGGCAACATTTTTATTTTAATTTGCATCCTTTTCAGTTCATTTTTTGTATCATATTATGCATCACAAAATTCCATAAACCACATTAGGGAGAAAGTATGACAGCTAAATGAAGAAGGAATGCAGAGAGTTACAGTGGGAATCACGTTTCACAGCTAAATCCCCAGTTTTTTACAAATCAGTTTCAATCATCTCCATCCCTTCTCAGTAGCTGTCATGCCAGAAACTTACATGATCATTACTGCAGAGCCCAGTCTCGAAAATACATTCATTAATTGTCTGAGGTTTTCTATATTTGAAATTTAGAATCAGATTGATGAGGAGAATAAGAAAGCAAACAACCCCATTCAAAAACGGTCGAAAGATTTGAGCAGACACTTCAACAAAGAAGACAGACAGATGGCAACCGACATGAAAAGATGCTCAACATCATTAGTCATTAGGGGATGCAAATCAAAACCGCAGTGAGATACACAACCGAGCCGTGAGGAGAGCAAAAGCAAAATCAAAAGCTGACATACCAAGCACTGGCAAAAGGATATGAAGTGTCGGAAACCCTCACTCATTGCTGGTGGGGATGCAGGAACAGCACACAGCCTGGTTTATACTTTATAAACCACTTACAAAGTACACATCGAAGAGCAGCCCATAGTCCGTAAGAGAAAATAGCTACGAAAATGGTCACGACACGGTTGATGTCTTCCCATGTCTGAATATTAGTATTTAGAGTAGGAGTAAAAACTCAGAAAAGCAAACTGCAAAAGCAGCCGTGGGCAGGCTCAGCCCACTAGGCCAGCGATTTTCAACTGGCGTGCACACTGCTTTGCCATGAGGGGATTTTAGGTGTGCCTCGAAAATTTTTAAAGATCATTAATTAAATTATTTATGAAAGAAGTTCAAAGCACAGTAAATATATTCTTTTTTTTAAACTGTTTTTTTTTTTTTCTTTGACAAACATAAATTTTTTTTTTTTTAAGATAGAGTCTGACTATGTCGCCCTTGGTAGAGGGCTGTACCAGCACAGCTCACAGAAATCTCAAACTCTTGGGCTTAAGGGATTCTCTTGCCTCAGCCTCCCAAGCTGGGGCTATAGGCACCTGTCACAACACCCAGCTATTTTTGTTTGGTTGGAGTTGTCATTGTTGTTTCGCAGACCCGGGCCAGGCTAGAATCCCTCAGTGTATGTGGCTGGCGCTCTACTCACTGAGGTATGGGCTCTCAGCCTTGATGAACATAATTTAAGTGTGCCATAGAAATTTAACTATAGAATTAAGTGGGCTGTGAGATTAAAAAAAAAAAAGGTTAAAAAACCTTGCTCTAAGCCATCCTCACAGTTCAACCCAATGCTCTTCCCAGGTCTCTGCCCAGGCCAACTGGCCAGACGGGTGTGAGGAAAATCTGCCTGGCTCAGCCTGCAGCTGTGGCCCAGTGTCTTACCTCCCTTATCCCACTGGTCATGCCGGATGTCTGAGGAGTGGAGGTGTGAATGAGCTGCTGCAGGATGCTGATATAGGTCTGAACTTCCAGAAGGTTCTGTTGGGAGGGAGAACATTCTCAGTACAGGTTGAGCTGCCTGAGTTTTCCCTCTAGTTACTAGGTGAGCCCAGGAATGAATCCTTCACATGTTCCACCATCACAAACGGGGCAGACCCTGGACAGGCCCACCCAGCACACCACATCACGGTATGCTTTAATCTTCACAAGAATAGGCCAAGAATAACCCGAGGCTTCGTTAATTTGGTATCTGTTACCTTTCTTGTTTCTTTGCTACTGGCTTCACAGAGTTCTGCATATGCAAAAGAGAACAAAAGAGGCCCTGGGGGTACAGAGGACCCTTTCAGACACCAGTGAAAGACAGTGCTTCAAAGAATGGGCCTCGGTCCTCAGGCCTGAACTAAATGACTTACTGGCTGTGCACGGTCTCAGGCAAGATATTTAAAACTCCTACAATACCTGTTCTTCCTGTTCAACAGGGAAACTGCCTACCAGGGTGTGATCCCCTTTACCAGTCAGAGCACCAATCCCCAGCTCTGTCCCCACCTCTCAAGAGGATGGCCTGTGGTCAGCCTATGGTCACCTTGTCTGGGAGCTACATAGGCTCTGCCCTATCTCCAGCCCAGGCCAGGGCTGATGGGCACAGGAGCACCAGAGACCAATGCTCCTGCTTGAGGTGGGACCAGGATATGATGTGACTCTCCCTGGCACTCCAGGGTTCCCTAAGACTGAGATCAGCAGGGCTAGACTCCAGTGGAGACCACAGCCTGCTGTGCTCCTTCCCTCCCCTTTTCCCCAGAGCCCTCCACTGCTCACCAATAGCACAAAAATCCCTACCTCTGATCAGGCAGGCTCCGCCCACAAGGAACCCGACCTGAGCACTATCGCATAAGGGGGCTCGAATCCAATGATATAATGCGGGTGTCACAGTGCTACCTGGCATCATTGCGGCACTACCTGGCCTTGTCACCACCGCCATCAGCAGCTTCATTATTCTAAAAGGCTTTGGAGAATGCACTGAGCTGCGTCAAAATTGCCCTGAGTGTGTTTACATGGATGGAGCTGGAACATATTCTTCTTAGCAAAGTATCTCAAGAACAGAAGGAAAAGTATCCAATGTACTCAGCCCTACTATGAAACTAATTGATAGCTTTCATGAGCTATAACGCAAGTGTAGCACAAGAATATGGGGAAAGGAGCAAGGGAGGGGAGGGGAGAGAGGAGGATGGGTGGAGGGAAGGTAATTGGTGGGACCACACCTGCGGTGCATCTTAGAAGGGTACAGGTGAAACCTACTAAATGCAGACTATAAATGTCTGAACACCGTAACTAAGAAAATGCCATGAAGGCTATGTTAACCAGTTTGATAAAAATATTTCAAATTGTATATAAAACCAGCACATTGTACCCCATGATTGCATTAATGTACACAGCTATGATTTAATTAAAAAAAAAAAATGTCCTGAGTGGAGCAGAAGAAGGTAGGAAGGAGGAAAGGGCTGGGCCTGATGAAAAGGTGGCGGGACCCCAGCAGGAAGGGACAGGCCTGACATCCTGATGCAGGTACACACAGAGGTAAAAAGAGAAGGAAGGTTTGCAAAGCACCTGCCCAGCTCCAGGTTGTACCTTTACTAGCGCACTGTCTTAGTTTGGGTTTCCCCAGAAGCAGACCCTAGGAGCAGGATGTGAGTGCAAGCAGGTGACTGGAGGAGAGGGCGGGAAGCATGACTAGTAGGGCACTGGAGTGTAGAAGGGAGGTGGGGGCAATGAGGAGCATGTCATCAGCACGTCACCCCTGTGACCACCTGGAGATCCTGGTGGGGGCTCTGGGAGCTGCACAGAACAGAAGCCTCAGAGTCGGTCCACACAGGCCAGAGGGAGCTGGGGTGTTTGGACACTAACTCCTGTCCAGTCCCCCGCTCCCAGGGGCAGCAGGTCCCCACCCCTTCCCTATCTGGCAGCACAGCCTTCAGCTACTCTGGGAAAACTACAGACTCCTGCAGGAGGGGGAGAGCACCCTGCTGACAAGGGGGTCTGCATGAGCATTGTGAAGATGAAGCAGCAGCTCAGAGAGAGTAGGCCACTCACCCCGGTTACACAGCTGCAGGATTTGATCTTTCTTATTCACCCCCAAAGTTAGGCCCAGAAGAAGCCAGTGAGGGTCAGGGGACATCAGAGCACTTAAGAGAGAAGGTTCCAAAATAAACCTTCTCCTTCAATTGACTGGCGCAAAGCTGAGCTAAAAACAATACTCTTTTTTTTTTTATTATTTCTGCATTTTCTGGAGCTTAAACAGTGGTGAATTATACTTTAATCAAGACAGAGCTATCCAAAATCACTTTGTAAACTGTACTATACAACACAGACATCACTCCCAACACCACTGCCCCCGCACACGCACACTGCCTGTTCCTCTGCATGCATCCAGTGACCAACCCGCCCCTGTTTGGTTCAAGAGACAGTGCGCACGAAAGCAGGCCACTCTGTCAGTCTCAGGCTTCACCACCATGCCCCATGCTTGTCTGATGAAATGCAAACTGGGTTTTCTGGGGGGCAGGCTTCGAAGGGTCATGGTTACCTTTTTGTGCCTGTCCTTTGCCGCACTGATATCATCCTGCAGGAACTGGGCTTCGAGCTGAAGGCGTAGGTTATGCAGCAAGGCTTCGTCGGCTTCCTGCAACGACAGAGTCACACGTCTCCAGCATGAACCCACGCGCCAGGAGCACGGGGCGAAGTACACCAGGCGTAAGAGCAAGCCGACCCTGCATTATCGTTCAGCAGTTCCGGGAGGCAGGCTGGGCTTCTGCATTCTAGCAATGCTTTGGGGTAGCCCCTTGAACCTGGTCTGAAATAGTAGTTCTCAACATCTGACATGACTTTGCTCTTAGGGGTCATTTGACAATGTCTGCGGACATTTTTTTTTTTTTGAGACAGAGTCTCATTATGTTGCCTCAGTGGAGTGCCGTAGTGTCACAGCTCACAGCAACCTCAAACTTTTGGGCTTAAGTGATTCTCCAGCCTTAGCCTCCCAAGTAGCTGGGAATATAGGCACCCGCTATTTTTTTTTGTGGTTGCAGTTGTCATTGTTGTTTAGCAGGCCTGGGCCAGGTTCGAACCACCAGCCTCAATGTAGGTGGCCGGCACCCTAGCTGCTGAGCACTGCCCCACAGACATTTTTTGACACCACTTGAGTGCGTCAACTATTGGGTAGAGGCCAATGCACAAGACAGCTCCCTCATAAGAAAGAATTCTCTAGCCTAAAACATCAACAGTACCAGAGCGGAGAAACTTTAAATCTAAAAAGATCAGAGAGTTAAGGTACATTTACATGCCAAGGAACATTTAAGTAAGTTCTATATTTGTTCAGTGAGTTGGTTTCTAAGACTAAAACAAAGAATACTTTTCCCTTAATACTAAAATCTATATTTTAACAATTTTCTCCCAAGAACTGTTTATATTTATCTTGAGATGAATTGCCTTTAACACAAAAATGTTAGTGTGATTGCTTTTGTGAATTACATTAGTTCCATTAAAGTTGGAAATGACAATACAAAAGATTTTTTTCTCATCAAACCGTTTTTTAAATTATTATTATTATTTATTGCTGTTGTTGTTGAGACAGAGTTTTACTATATCGCTCTCAGTAGAGTGCAATGGTATCACAGCTCACAGCAACCTCAAACTCTTCGGCTTAAGCAATTCTCTTGCCTCAGCCTCCCAAGTAGCTGGGAATACAGGCACCAGCCACAATGCTCGGCTATTTTTGTTGTTGTTGCAGTGGTCATTGTTGGTTAGCTGGCCCGGGCCGGGTTCGAACCTGCCACCTTCGGTGTATGTGGCTGGTGCCCTAACCACTGTGCTACGGGTGCTAAGCCCTCACCAAACCTTCTGATAGTTCACTTACTTTCATCTCATTGATCTTGTTTGTATAAACCAAGCAGGTATAATAGAATTGTTCAGGCTTTTAATTAAAGTTGTGCTATGATATCTATAATTGACTTAAATATTTCAGCACGTTGGGTGATACTGCACACCTGTCAATACCTGATGCCTTGGGAAGTGACTCATTAACAACTAAGTGCAACGGGCTCTCATTAATAAAAGGGATACATAGTTTGGCTAAAATATTTGAGAGACATTCTCCACACTTGGATGAACAGAGTTAAGACAGTCAAAATATGTAGACTAGCCAAGATATTTTGAGACCTTTTCCACCCTTGCACTACTAGGAGTTAGGTCTTTGGACTGTATTTATTTTTTAATTTCAAATTGATGAAACAGTACAATTAGGTTACATTGTTTGTGTTTGTTAGGGAAGTCCAAGTTGTAGAAAAATATGGAATGTTTCACAAATTTCCAAGTTACCTTTGTGCAAGGGGCCATACTAATTTAGTATACGTGCTGCCAAGGCAAGCACTGGACTGTATTCTTCAGAAAGGCACTTGGTTCCTTAATTGTTCTTTTAAGAGATCACTGATATAGGAAGATTTCTGATTGCCTGATGCTAATGATGTATGTTGAAACATTCCTTTTTGCATAAGTTTATGTAAATAAAAATCATTTGCTTTGTTCTAATATAGCCATTATCTAAGCCTCAGGCATAATTTTAAATTTTCTTTTTTTTCTTATTTCAGATTTATAGGACAGCGCATACAATTAGGTTACACCGTTTGTGTTTGTAAGGTCAAGTCCTAGTTGCAGTTGAGTCCCTCACCCAGGTAGTGTACCATATACCACTACGTTGTACTTGTTAGGTGGGAACTTAGCAAACCCCCATAATTTTAAATTTTCTAGTAGCCACATTTGTAGAGGACGCCAAAAGCCAGATGACCTCTGAGCAAGATGATTTGCAGCTGGGGGGTGGACCCTCAGGCAATTCGTCCGCAGGTGCTCCTTGCGGAGAAAGAGCCCCAGCCCATGGCGATCCTTAGGCACATAGTCATTGTCCAATACTCCCCTCACCTGTCCTATACTGTCTCACTAAATGGCTACTGCAGAGGTTGCTTGGGGCTACCCTGCAATCAAGGTTAGCCCATCTCCTGCAAGCTTGTACTTCTAATCCACCTCCCGCCTGGTTCCTTCCTGCAGTGATCAAGACCAGGGCTACAGGGGCCACTAGGGGCTGTGACACACATTAAATAAAATGTAAAGAAACAGGTAAAATTAATTTTAATAATATATTTTATTTCAACCCATATACCCCAAACATTATCATTTTATCATGTGATGAGTATTTTAAAAAGTTATTCGTGAAATACCTTTCTTTTTTTTCAGACAAGGTTTTGAAACCTGGTATGCAATCTTCACTTATAACATTGAATTCAAACTCTATGCCCCATATTTCAGTTGCTCCACAGCCACATGGGGCTGATGGCCCCATACTGGACAACAGCTCTGTGGGACCAATTTCGGGAATAATTGAACTGCCCCTCCAGGTATCTGGTCCAGGGTGAATGCCCCAGCCTCTCTATACTCAGATTTCTAGTCACCAAATCCTTCCCTTTGAAAACTCTGAAACCTTTTTTGGGGCATCAGAGTTGTGTGCACTGGGTGCCCAGGTAAGGAAACCTCAGACAGAAGGAGGTAAGAGGCCAACATCCTGAGTTGGTCTTCACCCACTACCCCCCAAACTCTCCTGCCTACTTTTTCTCAGGCTCTACCTTCTTCCTGGCCCTGGCACTAGACCCCTGCCCCTTTTAGCACAGTTGCCCTTTAGGTGTATCAAGAGTTTGTGGAAAATCACTCCCTTTAAAAAACCCACGTGCAGGGAAGGACGCGCTGAGATTGGCATACCCATCAAGGACAGTGACTACCATGGCTTCCAGTGCTTCGGCCAAACTTCAGATGCGTGGCCTCTTGGCCAGGTGCCTGTGGATTCATATTGTTGGAGCATTTGTTGTATCCCTGGGGGTTGCAGCTTTCTGTAAGTTTGCTGTGGCTGAACCAAGAAAGAAGACATATACAAATTTCTACAGAAATTATGATTCTATGAAAGATTTAGAGGAGATGAGGAAGGCTGGTGTCTTTCAGAGCGTAAAGTGATTTTGGAATATAAAGAATTTCTCTGGGCTGATTTACATAGATGTTTGTCACTGACCCATGTTCCTGAGCTATGAATATGAGTGATAAACTATTAATAAATTTTTTAAAAACCCACATGCAGGGGGTGTCCAACCCACAGCCTGTGGGCCACATGCAGATTATGTGAGGACTATTTTACTTATCTGTGCTGCTGGATGTCACGAAAATTATTCACAGCCTTCTTTTTTCTGGCCCATCAGCTTACCTTAGTGTTCTGTGTATTTAATATGTGATCCAAAACAGCTCTTCTTTTTCCAGTGTGGTACAGAGAAGCCAAAAAGTTGGACACCCCTGAAAAGGGACACATTTTTCCAGATCTAGTGGGATCAGTTTCCCACTGAAGTGTTTGAACTATATCAATGGAAAATCTGTATAACCAGGTAGTATCTGAGCATGTTCACATGATTAACTAATTAGTTGCTGACCTTTAATGAGCTCTGCCTTCAGAGGGTTCCCATTCTGAGGCCTTAATGATGGGTCCTCACATCTTATGTCCCAGGGACAGTTAGGAAGAGTTTAACAAAAAAACTCAGTGGTAGTATTTCTTTTCCACAATATGCACACTGTCCAGCCCCGGGAGATGAGACCTTGACTGACGGACTTCTGCAAATCAAAGCATTCCCCATCCAGGGAGGTGGACAGACCCGTGGAGATCCAGGCGTCTGGCCTTCAGAATTACCCAAACTTATCACAGGACCTGGGGAGGCTAGAAAGGAAAGCCTAGGCCTCTCTAGCAATAGGAAAGGTCTCAAAAAACATAAAGATTTTGAGTAATTTGTAAAATACAGAAGAACAGCCAGGTCTCAGGAGGGACAGAAACCAGGGCTGTCATCGGAACCTTTCAGAGAATTGTCCTCACAGGACCCTGCTCCAGTTCAATTCATCTCTGTACCTCCCCCTCAGGAGTCACATCTCTGACAGATTGATGATCGGCCAGCATGGGTCACATGACCACATTTCTGAGAGCAGGGTAACTAGCCTGCATGGGTCACATGACCACATTTCTCCAAGACAGCAGTGATCACACAGCATGGCTCACATGACCATCATCTTGATTGACAGCAGACCACATGATGAGAAGGAAAATCAAAGTATGCCAGATGCATCCTCACTTCTTCCTAGGCAGAGGTTCCTGTGGAGTGATTCAGCCCTGGGGATGGGGCCACCTCTTCAGGAAGGGATGGCTCTGGGAGGCATCTGGGCCAGAGGTGAGGCAGGGCTGGGTGAAGACCTTGGGCCAGACCCCGGATATTTTTCTACCTTCCCTCCACCACTCTTAAAAGACTCCTGAGGATGGTGTGGGGTGGGGAATTCTCAATCATCTTAATTTTTACCAAAAATTCATTCACAATTGTAGTCACAAAGGTGAAGAGATGGAAATAAGGTTTTAAGGATCCTTTGCATTATTTTACTTGTAAAGAGACCATTCAGAATTTTAGAAATAAAAGGAACGCTAGAGGTCATCCATCCCTAAACATTTTTTTTTCTTTTGAGACAGGTTCTTGCTCTGTCAGCCAGAGCTAGAGTGTAGTGGTATCAGCCTCCCAAGTAACTGGAACTACAGGTGTGCACCACCACACTTGACTAATTGTTCTATTTTTAGTAGAGACGAGTGCTCACTTTGTTTAGGCTTGTCTCAAACTCCCAGCCTCAAGCAATCCTTCAGGCTCAGCCTCCCAAAGTGCTAGGATTACCGGTGTAAGCCACTGAGCCCAGCCCTCAAGCTTTTTTGAAGCCAGAGGTACCACCTGCCTACAAAGTAGCCCATGGAAGCCAATGTATCAAAGGAGAGTGAGATGCTCTTCGTGAAGGACAAACAGGGACTCCTGGGACTCCACTCCACCCAGAAACCCTATTCCCTCAGGGGCCCTTCAAGCAACTCCATGCCACACGAGGGCTCTACCAAATGCTGCTCAAAGACCAGAGTCTACCTCCACAACTGGGGGGGCTAAGACCAGATTGATCCAGTGGGTCAGTCACTCAGCTAATAGATGGAAGATACTGAAAGATAACGGGATTAGAATCTTGGGCTTCTCTATACCAGTCAAGAGCTGAGTGCTGAGTCTTGATCCTATCCTTCAAGGTGCCTGCCATTCTTCCCCACAGCCCTCTGAGGACCATGCTAAACCACCACCCCTGGGTCCCATGAGTCAAGTCTTTAAAGCTCCTTGTGGTGAGAACAAAAGAAACATCAATATTTGTCCTTAAAATAGGGAGTAAACAGATGTTTCTGTAAACACACTGTCTTACTTTGAAGATCATCACCTGATAAACAGTCCCCCAAACCCCCAAAGGTGAGGAGGTGCCCCTGGAATGTGAAATTGCTGATATGTTGAAAAAAAATTGTTTTGAAAGTGTTTTCTTTTGTTTGCACCAGAACTCAGAAATGTGTAGACGCTCGTATTTTTATTATGCTCTGGATGCTGTCAGCTGAATTTTCAAAAGCTTCAACAGCAGAAGCATCTAGATTTTTCTGAATTGAGACTCTGGGTCAATAGTCTAATTTTAGAAAACATTCCAACCCACATATTGTGTAAGTTCTAGATTGAGCCAGTGGTTCTCAAAGTGTGGTCCCCAAACCACACTACCTGAAAACTGATTAGAATTGCAAATACTCCAGCAGATTGCAAAACTACAGGATTTGAATTTCTAGGGCTAAGGCCCAGAAATCTGGGTTTTAAACACACCTTGCAGGTGACACTGACGCACACTGAAGTTTCAGAACCACTGGTCTAGGCTATTCACAGCCATTTCTGAGAGGAGGACTGAGAAATTGAGTTTGACAAACCCTTGAAAATCAGCCTTGCCAACCTATTTACAGGCATTCTAGAAACTCCATGAAAAACCCAGCTGCACTAAGGCAAGAGAATCACCTAAGCCCAGGAGTTGGAGGTTGCTCTGAGCTGTGATGTCACAGCACTCTACTGAGGGTGATAAAGTGAGACTCTGTCTCAAAAAAAATTAAAATTAAAAAAATAAAAAAACCCAGCTGCAGGCTGGTCTGAGTGCAGTAGTGTTTATAACTAATTGATCACAACCAGTTACAGATTCCTTTGTCCCTTCTCCACTCCCACACTTTGCTTGACTAGAGGAAAAAAAAAAAAAACCCAACTGCTAAAGTTCATAAAGATCTCTACTAAACTAGGATTTATATAACTAAAAACACTTTCCTTCGACCCTGGGCGTCAAAAGCCTTTCCACGAGCATTAAGGCGGCTCTTCTCACAGCTGCTAACCCTGGCGAGTTCTCGGCGATTCCGCGCTCCTTCTTTCCTCTGCCTCGGTGTCCCCAACTCTCCTTCCTTCTGCATTCTTCCTTATTCTTCCTCCCCGCCTCTCCTTTCCCTCAAGCCTCTCCACCCCTCAGCCTCTCCTAAACTCTTCCTTCCGAAATTCCTCTCCTTCTCTCTTATGGAAGTCCATTTCCAGGCTCTGAGGAATCCCTGGGCACACGAAGGCACAACCCTGAACGTGGAAGCTGCCGGAACTTCCTTGCTGTTTTCTAGAGATGAGTTTAGGAGACACATGAGGGACATGGGAAAGTACACATGTCGGCCTTTAAATATTTTTTTTAATTGTTCTCCAGTGAAAGCATTTGATCAGAACCCATGTCATTTTAAAATCTGGGGGATTTTAAAGAGAAAGGGAGAGATAAACACTCCAGTCCTTATAGTTTCCTTAAGATAAGCAAAGTCAGTCATAATTGGAGACCAATAACCTTGCATATACATATGTAGTGACCGTGAGTTCTAGAGGTTAGCCAAACCCAAACATTGAAAAGTCAGCTGGGGCTCGACGCCTATAGCACAGTGGTTATGGCGCCGGCCACATACATCAAGGCTGGCAGGTTCAAACGCAGCCCAGGCCAGCTAAACAACAGTAGCAACTGCAACAACAACAAAAAATAGTCAGGTGTTGTGGCGGGCACCTGTAGTCTCAGATACTTGGGAGTCTGAGGCAAGAGAATCACTTGAGCCCAAGAGTTTGAGGTTGCTGTGAGCTGTGAGACGCCATGGCACTCTATCAAGGGCAGCATAGTGAGACTCTGTCTCAAAAAAAAAAAAAGTCACGTGGAATTCTTACTATATCAAAAGGCTGAGAAGTTGAATAAATTTGGCCACAGTACGTAGGTAGTATGTTGAGGAATCTATTTCACTTCCAAGTGCAAGGTAAACAGTGACTTGCTTTAGCTTATCTGGTGATAAAAATATAGGAGCCCTCTTCTGGAGGTTTAATGATGTGGGCAGCATGAATACACACGGGGCAGTCCTGGGAAACCAGTGGCCATCAGTCCTCTCACGGTCATTATGGTGTCTTCCAAACAGGATTCAACGTCTGGGTCGCTGATCTCCCATGGCCACACGGAGTGATGAGTCCCTCAAACAAGGCAGAGCAAAAGAGATGGACACTGAACTGACAGCCAAAACCTTGTTGATCTGAGACATCCAAAGAACCGTCGACCCAGTGACCAGCCGACACATCATGGACGTCAGCCTCCTTCTGCTCACCTGATCATCTCAGTGGACAGAGAACAAGAAGATGCAGTGACCACCTGGCCACACCCTTGAGGGACGCCTGTCTGAGTTCTCCTGAAGCAGGCCCCAAGGTAGTCCCAGGAAGTACAGGGAGAGGAGGGGAGAAGTGACCCAGGGAAGGAAACAAAGCCCATGAAGGTGTGTTAAAGAGAGGTTACCACCGTGGACAGCAGGGCTCAGTCCTGCTGGGGACCCCTGAAAGACTGTGTGGAACCCACTGGGACTGTCCTTATGTGGGTCACATATGGCTATTCCCATAGCCAGAGAGATGCAGGAAGCCACAACAACCTTCAGCAAGGCCCAGGGTCTGTGAACAGGGCACCAATGCCAAGGGCTCTGGGGCCAGCTTTAATTGAGAACTCAGGCTTTGTTCTGGCCTAACAGTTCTTTGGAGGCAGAGAATGAGCCACCAACACAAGGAACCCCAACTCGGGTCTATACTACCCACGGCTCAGCTGTAGGGCTCTGAAGTCATCTAACCTCACCAACAGTGAGTTTCCACGGGCAAAGAAAAAGGACTAGGTTGGGTCATTTCTAGGGTTAAAACCTGCCCTGCCTGTAACCACAAGGCTTCCCCAAGGCAGTGCAAGGCCCTCCCCAATACCCTGCATCTGCGGGATGGGTTCATGATTTCCGCTACATCCAAGTGCCACTTGTACTCTTGTAATCTCCATATTTTTCTTTAAATCGACTCATTTTTCCTCAGATTTATTTGAAAAGGAACTTTTTAATAAATAAAAGATAATCATAAAAAATTCATAAATACAGACTCAGCCCCTGTAGCACAGTGGTTACAGCACTAGCCACATACACCCAGGCTGCCGGGTTCAAACTGGCCCAGGCCAGCTAAAACAACAATGACAACTACAACAACAACAAAAAAAATAGCCGAGCATTGTGCTGGGCGCTATAGTCCCAGCTACTTGGGAGGCTGAGGCAAAAGAATCACTTGAGCCCAAGAGTTTGAAGTTGCTGTGAGCTGTGATGCCATGGCATTCTACCGAGGGTGACATAATGAGACTCTATCTCAAAAAAAAAAAAAAATCATAACTACAAAATGTCACTCCTCCAGGTACCATCTAAAATCATCTCCCACCCCAGCAGGGCTATGACTCCACACTCTGGAGAAAAGCACACTAGCCTAGTGTAGGACAGAGCCCTTGACGTACCACTTGATGTGGTCTGTCATATCAAGTGCTCTAAAATAATACCCATGACCATGGATCTAACACCACCACATGAGAGGCAGGTCATATACATTAATACATCGTTTAATTCTCACTGGACAACTAGACAGACTTCTACTGCCATGGACAGGACTACTACGTCCCCATTTCACAGATGAAGAAGCTGAGGTTCAGCAAGATGAGGCAATTCACACAGTCTGGGAGATAGTTGATGGCTGCATGAGGACACACTCCTCCTTCGGACCCTGCAGCTCATTTGTCGGTAGAAATCTCTTATCCTGGACCCAGGGGACAGTGACACCAATTCCCTGTGCTGGCCTCACCCATACTCTTGGTAGCATCTTTCCCCAGAACCTTCCTAATATCCATTCTTACGGGACTGACACCTCAAAGGTCCACACTCTAGGTCACGATACTCATGAAGGTGGTAGAGCTATCTTCTCTGGGTGGTAAAATGCTGAGATGGCTTTTCCTTGTTTTTCATGATCTGCACTGCCTTATTTGTCTACTGAGGATACGTACTGCTGTTGTAATAAGAGAAAAATGACAGAAGGTTTGAGCTTTTTTAAAAATCCACTGTCATTTTTCCATCGAGCGTCAAAAGAGGAACCCCATTTTTTGGAGGAATGCCCAAGATGGCACTGCGTGAATGTTGACCTTAGAAGTCTGTCTCAAGAAAGCCCTGCCTGCAGTGAGGACAGATACTCACAAAGCAGCAAGTGTTGATGCTGAGCAGGGGACTGGGAGGACCTGAACTGGCACTTCAGGAGAGGGTGTTAGGTAGCCAGTGTCCCAGGAGGCAGTGGTCTGTGGACAAGACAGGGGCCCCACCTGGCAGCCTGGTATTGCCAACAAATTGAAGAATGTGGATGAGGTACAGGTGTCAGCAGAACAGGAGGGCGATGTTGGGCTAATAAGGCCCACTCCCAGCCCAGACCTCAACAGGCTTGGGGCCAACACTCTGCGGAGAATCCTTGAACCTGTATCTTTAGGGCTTTCCTGAAGCACATTCTCACCATCACCTTTGTGTTTACATCTAGGGTGCTTGTATATCATCCTGGTTGGCCTGGGACCACACCAGTTTACAGCAACTAACCTGAATAATTATTGACAGCACCCTCTTTCACACAAGCCTCCAGGTTTAGAGAACACATGATATATGTTCACACAGAGAAGGGACACTGCAAGCAGGTAACATGGACAAAGCAAAATTCCATTTCCCTAGATTTTAGTTCTGATTTTCCCACAATAAGCAGAATAATTCTAGACAACAACAGTTGGACAAAGCAAGGGAAGGCAAACCTCCCATGCTGACCCTGACTGTCTAAAGTGGGTGTTTGGAGTTCTACGTGGAGAAGAATCCTTAGGCATTTCTGGGCACAGCAGGGCAGAGTCTGCTGTTTGATCATTGATTATGATGAGGTTATAGGCACAGAAGAGGGTCCGTCCCCACCGCTTCTTCCACTCTGACAGGTGAGCTGGGGACGGAAATGATCAATGCTTAAAGCTTTTGCCATGCCTGGTTTTGTACAACCAGGATTATTCTGCTCTTTGGTGGTGTTCTCCCAGCTAACGCAGAAAATCCAATTAATCAGGATGATGATGGAGAATCCCGACAGCGAAGGGACCCTGCAAGGAATAACTCCTACAGAAAGCTCTGCAAAAAGAAGCTAAGAATCAGACGGCACCTGTGGCTCAAAGGGGTAGAGCACCAGCCCCATATGCCGGAGGTAGTGGGTTTAAACCCAGCCCCGGCCAAAAACTGCAAAAAAAGAAAGAAAAGAAAGAAGCTAAGAATCCCCGGTAACACCCATGGGGCTACTTTTCATGCTAGGAGAAGAGGGAGCTTGAGGGCAAATGGAAATTATTTCCTCTGTCATCTAAAGACTTCTCCTGCGGAGTAGCAACCTCAAGACTCTTAGCCAACAGGATAGAGGAGTTCTTGCATCCAAATGACCACTTCCCAAAGCAAGCTCCTTCCCAAGTTTGGGTGTCTGTGATAAGCAGAACAGTAAACTGGCAGCTTCTCACTTTAATGCTGGCACATTTTGCTAACCCAGCACAACAAGCTGCATGGTCTGTGTTTCTCTCGAAAGACCATGTTTCTTGGAGTAGAAGTGTGTGTGACCGGGTGTGTGAGTTGATGCACAAAGACTCAGGTGAAATTAAGAATCAAGAAAGACAGTGACTGCAAAAGAGGTCGGCAAATCTTCAAGGAACACAGAGGAGCCATGGGAGACAGTGGCTTCTGCCATTCAGCTCAACACTGAAATCGAGCTACCCAAACCCGAGGACGTGCTCAGCTCACCTTGTTAAGCCGTTCAAGCATTTCTTTTAGCAGCAGTTGACATTCACACTCATTTTCATACCTGCAAATTGGACACATAAGCAAAAGTTGGGCGGCTTTCATGATTTTGTATGGATCACACACACTCAGAACTAAATTTAATCTGAGTAGTACAGCCTCTCCTTTAAGAAGAAGCCCTTAATGTCACAGTAGCAGCTAATGCTGCGTTTCCTAGCTCACTGCTTCGCAGTCCTTTTCATGCTGTGGCTCAAGCAGAAGCGGGAACATTTGCACTGTGTGTGGTGTTAATGGGGAGCCGTCCGTGGAACACAAGTCTCCAGCCTGGAGGCTCCAACCCTCCACCCGCCCTTCATGCCCTGCCACTCTGAGGATAAGGGAATTACATCCCCATATCTGTAACCCAAGTGCAGTAGCAGCACAGAGCCCAGGAGCCCATCAGATGCCATTGACAACTGACACCTTTAAACTGACCTCACTCGCATTTTGCTGGTGTGTGCGACCTGTCAGTTTTTTTAGATTATGTCACTTAATCCCCACAACACCCTGGAAGAGAGCAGTTATCATTAATTGCTGTGTGAAAGATGAGGAAACTGAGGCTGAGATACTTGCCAAAAGCCACAGGCAGATGCTACCACACGTCACCCTCATCCTAGTGGCATCACTCCTGCACAGCTTCCTCTGGGCAGGGTGTGCTGGACATGCCAGGGGTCAGGGCCCCTGGAGGCAGCCCTCAACCTTGAAGGAACTGCCTGGTGCATTAACACCTCAACTGCGTCTCTCAGCTGGGATAACTGAGGCATAGTTTATATCCAGCAGATTGAGCTCCAGCTGCCCCCAAAGACAATGATGGTAATGTCATTGCTAATGCCTTCCTTCCTGTCTTACTTCCTCACTTCCCTGCTCCCAAAGAAGTGGCTTGCCCTCAAATCCCAACTCAGGCTTGGCTTCAGGAGAACTCCCAGCTAAGAGAAGAGTGAAGGCAGGACTCAGACCCGAGACTGCCACCAAAACCACACCACGCTGCCTGCGTAGAGCAGAGAAAGCCCAAATGTAAACATTCACAAGATTAACAAAGCAACAGATATTAGCAGCAGGCTTATTTTTTTCCCTAGTCAATTTCTTCCTGGACTTCTAGAGAAAATAATAGCAATGGAAGAAGCAGAGAGACCCCAGAATCACCCTGGTCAGTGAGGGTTTCCCCCTGGGGGAATCTTACCCCTGAAGGAAGAGAGATGATCACTTCCTGAATAATCCTCGCCCCCTTTCCCTGTAAGCTGCCCCTCAATATCCAGTCTCATCTTCTCCCAGGAGTTACAGTCCTTGACCTTTGGAGGGCACGGGGCTGCCTACAAGGGAAACTACACTGCCAATCCTTCCTTGCACCTACGTGTGGGTCCAGAGCTAAGTCCCGGTCAATGAGATGGAAACTGAGTCTGCCTGTAGCAGCTCTCACAGGTCTGCAGTGAGTCAGGCAGGAGCCCTTTGCCTCTTCATTGGCACCCCTTCCTCCGTCTTGAGGCCTGCAACATGGAAGCTGCCCTCTGGAAGCCCATGCAGAACCTTCTGGGTCTCAAATATTGCAGAGTATCACACTGAACTGATCACTCACACTTACACAAGAAACCAACCAACTTCCATTCTGAGTGAGCACTTTCTCCTTTCATTTATAATGTTGTGAAACCCATCACCCCCATCCATTTCCATAACTCCTCATCTGGCAAAACTGAAACTCTGTACTCATTAAACACTAACTCCCTATTCACTCCTCTCCCATCTCCTGGCAACCACCATTCTGTCTCTGTGAATTTGACTACTCTAACTGCCTCATCTAAGAATCACACAGTATCTGTCTTTTTGTGACTGGTTTATTTCACGTAGCATAATGTCCTCAAAGTTCATCCATGTTGTAATATGGATTATCCAGTCCTTATTCAGTTATAGACCACATTTTGTTTATCCATTTATCCACAATGGACAATCAGATCACTTCCACAATTTAACTATTGCGAATAATGCTGCTATGCACATAAGTGTAGAAATACCTCTTCGAGACCCTGCTATAAATTCTTTGGGTACATACCCAAAAGTGGAATTGCTGCATCATATATATATAGGACCTCTATTTTTAATTTTTTTAGGAACTTGCATACTGTTTTCCATGATGGGTATACCATTTTATAGTCCTGTCGACAGAGTTCACATGTTCCAGTTTCTCTACATCTTCACAAACACTTGTTATTTTCTGTTGGGGTTTGTTTTGATAGCAGGCATCATAATGGGTCTGACAGGAGCCAATGTAACTTTGAAGTTTATGTTATTTGTGGTTGAAACCAATCCTAATTAACCCCTAACCCAACCCACAAAGCCTTCTGTGCCCTTGCACATCCATGCACGGGTGGAGTAAGATACTTCCTAGCCATGAACAGTTCCAGAAAACCACGCTGCTGTGTTCTCAAAATTAAAAGTCCTAAATCAGGGACGGTGCCTGTGGCTCAAAGGAGTAAGGCACTGGCCCCATATACCGGAGGTGGCAGGTTCAAACCCAGACTGGGCCAAAAACTGCCCCCCAAAAAGTCCTAAATCAGGGAAGAACAATTAGGAATATGTACACTGAGTAAACATTCCTGGACCTAAAACTATCTGAGGAGCTCAGCTCTAACCAGTAAGCAAACATCTCTACACAACTTTTACATTCACACCAGGATGTCACATTTAACATTTCTTTTGTGTGTTGCTCTAATGAAGCCATAAATTATTTTTTAATGTGTAATCAGCTTCGAGAATAAAACTATTAACTGCATCTAATTCATTCATTGCCCTTTCCTGCTAGTACATCTAAGATTTCCTATAACTCAAAAATATGTTTGATAATGAACACATTAACCCAAGAGCAAGGGTAATTTTCATGCAAGCCTCAATTTCCCCAGGAAGGGCTGTAACAGCTCTCTTCTTCCAGCTTCAATTTGTTTCTATGGATCAAAGCCTGAAGCAGAAGGCTGATGGGAACTAAATCAATTAATGTGTTTTGATAAATATGTTCAATTCACAATGTCGAATAAACTGCCTAAGATTCAAATGGAGAAACTGGAACTCAAACATAGAGCAGGTTTAGAGAAATCCTTCCAGGGACCCTATTGTGTGTGTAGACCACATTTTGTTTACCATTCATCCAACCAGCGGGATATCAGCAGTTCCCAAATCTGGCTATTCACTGAAATTATCGGTGAAGCTCTCTAAAAATTACAGTTCCTGAGCCTCACTTGGGGTCCAAGTAGGTAGGGCCTGGAGATAAGTATTTTTTTTAATCTTTTTTTTTTTTTTGCAGCTGTTTTTTTTTTTTTTTTTAGCTGGGGCTGGGTTTGAACCCGCCACCTCCGGTATATAAGGCTGGTGCCCTACTCCTTGAGCCACAGACACTGCCCTGGACATAGGTATTTTTAAATTAATTTATATAATTTTTTTTTTTTTTGCAGTTTTTGGCTGGGGCTGGGTTTGAACCCACCACCTCCGGCATATGGTGCCCGTGCCCTACTCCTTTGAGCCACAGGCGCTGCTCTATATAATTTTTTTTAATAAAAAATAGAGTGCTGTGGCGTCATAGCTTGCTGCAACCTCAAACTCTTGGGCTCAAGCGATTCTCCTGCCTCAGCCTCCTGAGTAGCTGGAACTACAGGCGCCGGCCACAACGCTTGGCTATTTTTTTGTTTGTTTTTTTAACAGGCCTGGGCTGGGTTCCAAGCCACCTGCCCCAGTGCATGTGGCCAGCGCCCTACCCACTGAGCTATGGGCACCACCCTAATTTCTATAATTTTTAAATGAATACATTTCTTATATGGTTAAACAATTTTTAAAGTACAGTATTTAATTTAAATATCCCTTTTTTAAATATCCCTCCATCTCCCAGTTTCTACTCTTCCATCTGCACAGGTAACCAGCGTCACTGGGTGCATGTGTATGTGTGTCCAGAAATTCTTTTTCCTTATGCAAGCAAAAAATGTCTATTCTCCCCAGCTTTAAAAAAACCAAATGATGGCTCAGCATCTGTAGCGCAGTGGTTATGGCGCTAGCCACATACACCAAGGGTGGTGGGTTCGAACCCAGCCCAGGCCAGTTAAACGACAATGACAACTGCAACAACAAATAGCCGGGTGTTGTGGCAGGCGCCACTAGTCCCAGCTTCTTGGGAGACTGAGGCAAGAGAACTGCTAAGAGTTTGAGGTTGCTGTGAGCTGTGATACTACAGCACTCTACTGAAGGCGACATAGTGAGAGTCTGTCTCAAAAAAATAAAAAATAAATGATAAAACATACCATTCTTTTTTGACAGCTGCATAGTACTGCATCATGTGAATGAAGCACCAGGTTATCACCCATCTCCTGCTACTGGGCATTTAGGTTAGCTCAAGGCTTACTACAAATCATGCTGCAGTGAATATTTCTGCAGCCATGCCATTCCACAACTGCTGGAGCGTGCGGTGGAATAAATTTCTCCAAGTGGCCTCCTGAGTCGAAGGGCACAGTATTTATAATTTGGAAAGATGCTGACAAATTGCTGGGCATCTTTTTTCTTTTTAACAGCTCCTACCTGATTTGAACACATAATTCCATCTGTGGGAGGAGAGACAATACCCCAGACCATAGCTTCTTAAACTTCAATGCTTAACTTCTTAAACTAGGAATTCAGATTCTGATTCAATGCATCAGGCTCAAGAGCCTGCATTTCTAGCAAGCTCCTGGGTGATGCCCATGCTGCTGTCCAGGGACTGCAAGACCATAGAGGACTCACATAGAAACACAATCCCCAGATGTCAGCTGTGATGCCATGAAGACAGATTTAGCGTGTCCAGGATCTAAATTGCAATCCCAGGGCAGCAATTCAGCAGCTGTGGGGGCTTTTCCCCAAATCCCTGCATTTTCTGAGCCTCAGTTTCCTCATCTGAAAAATAGGTGCAATAAGACTAAAGTTGCAAGGATTAAATAACATTGGTACATTTCAAAAAACACTGTGCGGAGCAAAAGAAGCCAGATTGTGAGAGTCTGTTTTTGTGGAATGCTAGAATGGGCAAAATCGATCCATGATGATAGAAATCAGAACACTGGGTATCTCTGGTTTGGGGAGAGGGGAACTTTCCGGGATAGTGAAAGTATCTTGTTTTGGTAGCTATACAGGCATATACATTTGTCAAAAATCGCTGAACTAGGCAATTAAAATCTGTGCATTTTACTGTTTATAAGTTGTATCCAAATTTTAAAATATATGAAAAGTAAATGATAGCAGTTCGTGTAAACTGTGAAGTACCATCCAAACGGAAACTAGTCCCGTCTTAAGGAAATATGCCACCTGCGTGCAGCCATGAGGCAATAGGTCGCCAGGGAACCAAAGAAAGCCCTCCACCTCTGACTGGTGGCAGTGTGCTCCCAGCCCAGCTCGCTGCCTGGTTTTCCCCCCAACGGCCGCCGCTTACTTGCTCCGGAACTCGTCGAGCGCGCGCTGCGCCTCGGTGCCCTGGCGCTCCAGCCGGGCGCGCTCTGCCGCCAGGTCCCGAGTGCGCTGGCGGTTGCTCTCGACCTGGCGTGCTAGGGCGTCCTCTGGGCCGGCCAGCTCGCCCAGGCGCTGGAAGGCGTCCAGCTGCCGCCGGAGGCCGGCGTGGCGCTGCTCGAGCGCGCGGGCCCGCTGGATGTGGGCGGCCACGCGCTCGCCGAGCCCCTGCAGCGCCACCAGGCTCGCCGCCCCGACCCAGCCATCGTCGGCCGGGCGCTCGGGCTCGGTGGCGCGCGACGCCTCGTCTGCGCGCTGGTACTGCTCCTTGCGAGCCTGGAAGACGTAGCTGCGCCGGTACATGGCTCCTCCCGAGCAGGCGCGCGCACACACCGAGCCAGCGGTGCAGGAGGCGCCCCGCCGCGCCCGCAGCCTGCTAAATAAACATCGGAGGCCCCCGGCGCGCTGCTGGGACGTTCCAGAGCCGATCAGCAGTTGGGCGCCACGCCGGGTCCGCGCGCGGAAAATAAAAGAGCAGCAGCCCGCTTTGTGAGCTGGATTAGCGGCCCATAGAGCGAGGGGTGGGAAGGTTACAACGGGAAGTGAAGTTTTTGTTCCATGATTGTTAAGGCCTGTTGCTTTTTAATTGAATGGAAGGTCAGGGGACGAGAGAGGCATGACGTTCTTTTGACCGGTTCCCCTGTGATTGTGAAGAAAACCCAAGGCGAGCTTGTTAAACTTGGGCTAGCTCAAGAGACAGGGCCGTTGCTCTGTTCTTTCTTCCAGTCAAGCTTATGGTCCAGTTGTAGAACATTTTAACAATACCATTATTTTTCTGATAATTTAAGCAATTCCTTTTCATAATTATAACGTGGCAATTAGGAGCCCTCTCCATGGTAGTGATTCTGAACTACGGATGCAAATGGGGGCAAGACATGATTGCAAGAGGGACTTTACCTAACAATTGCAATCAGTGTAACCTGGCTTATTGTACCCTCAATGAATCCCCAATAAAAAAAAAAAAAAAAGTTTAGAAAAGGAGTTTTAAACGAAAAAAAAAAAAAATAGCATGAGTATCCCAGTAAGCAGAGAGGTGCAGTTACAAGTAATTTCTTACTAATTAACACCCATTTTGCAGAGAAACTACCTACCGTTTTCAATAACATAGGAAACTGGCACAGTTATGTTATTAATATTATAATGTCACCCTTGCTCTCATGGATTTTGACTTCCTTTCTTGAGTGAAAGAAATAAGTAGCTTCCCACCCCCACCCTCACGACCTTACTTTAGTAGGTTCTTAGGAAGGAAAAATCCTTGCAGCCTAAAGATTTAATAAATTGACCAACTCTCCATTAGAAAAGAATAAAGGATTTATTTTTGCCACTGTGTCTAATTTTTATTATAGAATTAACAATTAGGTTTTGATGCCAAGCTTTATACGGTATATGTGTATATATATATATAATTAATAAACTCGGCTTTGAGAAATTTAAATTTTTTTTTTTTTTTTTTTTTTTTGAGACAGAGTCTCAAGCTGTTGCCCCTGGGTAGAGTGCCCTAGCATCACAGCTCACAGCAACCTCGAACTCCTGGGCTCAAGCGATTCTCATGCCTCCACCTCCCAAGTATCCGGGACTTGCAGGCACCTGCCACAACGCCCAGCTATTTTTTAGTTGCAGCTGTCATCGTTGTTTGGCAGGCCGGGCTGGATTCAAACCCGCTGGCTCAGGTGTATGTGGCTGGCGCCTTAGCTGCTTGAGCCACAGGGGCCCAGGCCAAGAAATTTAAATTTTAAAGGTAAATTGTAAGTCCAGTCACAGTGACTCACGTTTGCAATCCTAGCACTCTGAGGCAGAGGCAGGAGGATCTTTTGAACTCTTAGAGGCCGAGGTAGGAGGATCTTTTGAGCTCAGGAGTTAAGAGACCAGCCTGAGCAAGAGCAATACCCCCTTGCTACTAACAATAGAAAAACAATTTAGCCTGGCAGCGCATGCATATAACCCCAGATAGTTGGAAGACTGAGGCAAGAGGATTGCTTGTGCCCAAGAGTTTGAGGTTGCTGTGAGCTGACCATACTCTACCTAAGGTGATAGTGAGACTCTGTTTAAATAAATAAATAAACAAACAAATGTAAATTGTGGGTGTTGAAAGAAATTAATACCATTTGATGAGATTATTCCTGAATATAAATATTTTGTCAGTCCAATTTTTTTTTTTAGAGTTTTTGGCCAGGGCTGGGTTTGAACCCACCATCTCTGGCATGTGGGGCTGGCGCCCTACTCCTTTGAGCCACAGGTGCCTCCCTTTTTTTTTTTTTCATGTGTCCAATTTTTTAAATCATTATCAAAAGGAGTGTTTCCAGCATAGCTCAGTGGGTAGGGCACCGGCCACATACATGGAGGCGGGCAGTTCGAATCCAGTCCAGGCCAGATAAACAACGACAACTGCAACAACAATAACAACAAAAAATAGCTAGCTGTTGTGGTGGGCGCCTATAGTCCCAGCTACTTGCAAAGCTGAGGCAAAAGAATCAATTAAGCCCAGGAGTTTGAGGTTACTGTGAGCTATGATGCCAAGGCACTCTACCCTGGGAGACAGCTTGAGACTCTGTCTCAAAAAAAAAAAGGAGTGTTTCCTTAAAAATAAGGATTAGCAAAAAATAAAAAAAGGATTAGCAGTATGTATAATCACCAACTATATGGATTTCACCTAAATTATACTACAAATTAAAGTCATAGTTACCAAAGATAGAGAAAGAAAATTACACAAATCTCTGTTGAGTTTCTTATTACTTCAAATTCTTACTGTAAGATAATGGATTCAGTCCATTAAAGGAAGGTCCTAAGCAGTGCTCATGGCATGGTTTACTGATCTATTTTCTTTTTCTTAAGCCATGTAAAATTAGATGTTATGTTCAAATTGAGAAAGACACATTACTTTTGGGTTGTTTGGTTTTAGGGGGCTTTTTGTTGGGTTTTCTGTTTTTAGAGACAAGAGTCTTGCTCTGTTGCCCAGGCTGGAGTGCAGCTGGGCAAGACTTGAACTCCTGGGCTCAAGTCATTTTCCCACTTTGGCATCCCAAGTAGCTGGTACTACAGGATTCAGCCACCATGCCCAGCCACATGAACATTTTTTGTAAGTACACAGATACCATGCTGATAAAGTGGTAAATTGATTTTAGGATTTCTAGAGAAAAAAAACAACAACATATAACAATAGTGATAAAATTATTTATTCCCTTTGATATCAGTCAGATATTGCTACAGAATAAACTATCTCCAGACTACCAGTAAGTGACATGCAACCACAAGAAGTGTTTATCACTACCCTACCAGGTCTGCAGCTCAGCTGGATGGCTTTCCTTCCAGCTGCAGGGTCTTCTGGTCAGCAGGAGCAACTCTGCCCTAAATGTCCACCTCCTCTGCTAACAGTGACAAAAGCACAAGAGCAAGTGCAGCCACACAAGCTCCTTCCAGGCCTTCACATCGCATCCTATCTGCTGGCATCCCATTGCTCAAAGAAAAAATCACATGGCCACAGAGGCAAGGGGCAGGGAAGAGGCCTTGGCTCACCCTGAGGCCATGGCAGGGGTTCTGGTGCATAATTTTATCGGGTGAAAAACTAGGACCAACAACTCTTTCAACCACATATGGTAATCCCATTTGTGAAAAATATATTGCAGAACAAAAACAAAGGAGAAAGGATATTACTTCAAATGAATCCAGTGGATACCGGCTGCTGTTTTCTTGAAAGAAAATAGAAAAAAACAATGAAGAGAAATAGTAAAAAAAAGTATTTACAATTTTTAATAAAAAATTTAATAAAAAAACCTGAGCGACAGTGAGCCCCCAACTCATGAAAAAAATGGAAAAACCCAGCCGGGCACCACGAGCGCCTGTAATCCCAGCGGCTTCCGGAGGCTGAGGCAGCGGGGGGCCCGCAGCCCGAGTCTGAGGTTGCCGTGAGCTACCACGCCCACTGCACTCTGCTCAGGGGCATAGGGTGGGACCCTGTCTCAACAACAACAACAACAAAATGTTTTAATAAAAAAATAAAAAATTTAATCCAGTGGAACAAACACTTAGAAAACATCTACTTGGGCGGCCCCTGTGGTTCAGTGAGTAGGGCGCCGGCCCCATATGCCGAGGGTGGTGGGTTCAAACCCAGCCCCGGCCAAACTGCAACAAAAAAAAATAGCCGGTCGTTGTGGCGGGCGCCTGTAGTCCCAGCTGCTGCGGAGGCTGAGGCAAGAGAATCACGTAAGCCCAAGAGTTAGAGGTTGCTGTGAGCCGTGTGACGCCACGGCACTCTACCCGAGGGCAGTACAGTCAGACTCTGTCTCTACAAAAAAAAAAAAGAAAACATCTACTTGAGAAAGCATAGTCTCAGAGTTAAATATTAAGCCAAGTGAAGTCCCTTCCCTCCTGCATAGATATGCAGGAGACAAACTCACATCCAACTAAATAAACACAAAATCTGGAATAAATTCTAAACCAGAGACCTCAGTAGAATGCTGTGATTATATTGCCTAACTTCAAGTACGCTGGGAAATTCAATCTTACCACGCCTAGAAGAAAGAGACCACATTTGTCAGCAACCCTAAAGATACACTGCTGGTGGTAGCTTACTCAGGAGCAATATAGATCTTACCATAAAGGAGAAAGCATTGCTGAATTAATTTAATTCAAAAGACATGCTTCTAGAGACAGATTCCACAAGACTTTATGAATGATCAGGTATGGAAGAGTTAAGCTAAACACAGTTGAATGGCACTAGTTTGGGGGCAAGGATTGGAAATTGTTGCTAGAAAGACTTGAGCTTAAGTTCTGGCCCCTTCACTTTGGTAAATGATTTTACCAATCTGGTCCCTGTATGGGCACTAGTAAAATAGGAATAATCACCAAACATCCCAGTTTGCCTGAGACAGTCCACACACATTTACACCTTCTATCTCAGCATGATTATAGGAAGCACCCTCTTTCACTCTCAAGAGTTATCTTGTTTTGTCTGAGAAAGACAGTGTCTTTTATTCTGGCCTGCAGAACTTAAATACCATATAGCCTGAAACTAATTATGAGGATTCATCCAGATAAATCCAAAATAAGGAATAGCCTATTAATAAAATAAAAAGGGGGTAAGCCACTGTGGCTGACGCTTATAATCCTAGCACTCTGGGAGGCTGAGGCAAGTGGATAGCTTGAGCTAAGGAGTTAAAGACTAGTCTGAGCAAGAGCAAGACCCCTGTCTCTGCTAAAAATAGAAAAATTAGCTGGGCGTTGTGGTTGGCACCTGTAGTCCCAGTTACTCAGGAGGCTGAAGCTAGAGGATGGCTTGAACCCAGGAGTTTGAGGTTACTGTGAGTTATGATGCCATGGCACTCTACCTAGGGGGACAGAGTGAGATTCTATCTCAAAAAATATATTAAATAAAAAAAGAATGGATAGTATTCTATAAAAATGTTAAACATCATAAGAAGCAAAGAGCGGTTATGGAAATGTTCCAGATTAAAGGAGGTTAAAAAGACTCAACATCTACATGCACTAGGAACTCTAGACTGGATCTTGTACTAGATGAGAAAAAAATGCTATAAATGTCATTGCTAGGTCTGTTGACCAAATTGAAATATGGACAATAGTTTAAATAAAAGAACCATACCAGGTTCGGCACCTACAGCACAGTGGTATGGCGTCAGCCACATACACCAAGGCTGGCAGGTTCGAACCCAGCCCGGACAACTAAACAACAATGACAACTGCAACAAAAAATAGCCAGGTATTGTGGCGGGCACCTGTAGTCCCAGCTACTTGGGAGGCTGAGGGAAGAAAATTGCTTAAGCCCAAGAGTGTGAGGTTGCTGTGAGCACTCTACCGAGGGTGAGGTAGTGAGACTCTATCAAAAAAAAAAGAAAAAAAAGAGTTCCTCTTGTGGCTGGGTGCAGTGGCTCACGCCTGTAATCCTAGCACTCTGGGTGGCCGAGACAGGTGGATTGCTTGAGTTGAAGAGTTCTACACTAGCCTGAGCAAGAGGGAGACCCCTATCTCTACTAAAAAAATAAATAAATAAAGTAATCATACCAATGTCAGGTTTACTGAAGTTTATAACTATACCACAGTTATGTAATATAATATACTTATTCTTAGAAAATATACTCTGATCTATCTAGGGGTAAAAACCCACGATGTGTGCTACTTATTCTCAAATGGTTCTGAAAAACAATGGCGTAAGCTAGGCGAGATGACACATGCCTGTTACCCAGCTACTCAGGAGGCTGAGACAGGTGGATTACTTGAGGCTAGGAGTTCAAGATCAGCCTGGGCAATAGAGTGAGACTCTGTCTCTAGGAAAGCAAAAAAAGATACGTGTAAATACAAACACAAATATAGTGTAATTATAAATACTTATTTTTGATATAATTATTCATATTTATATGGAGAAAGAAAGGAAATCAGTCGAAATATTAACAAGAGGCGAATCTGGGTACAGGGGTATGGATATTGTTTGTACTAGTCTTATGATTTTTCCTAGAGGTTTGAAATTATTTTCAAAAATATTTATGAAAAGTATGATTACCTTATATATTAAGCCCCTTTGAGTGTAGGCTTTTCATAAAAATTACTTGCTTTAGGGCGGCGCCTGTGGCTCAAGGAGTAGGGCGCCGGTCCCATATGCCGGAGGTGGCGGGTTCAAACCCAGCCCCAGCCAAAAAAAAAAAAAAATTACTTGCTTTATGTATACATAAGAGCAAAGAGAGGGGGAGGGACAGAAATGAGCATGGTTTAACAAGCTGGGCAATACTAACAGGAGAAAATGGTCTCTAACCATTGAACAATTTTAACCTTGTGAAAAATACTATGAAATAATTGAAAGTGTCGGGCGGCACCTGTGGCTCAGTGAGTGGGGCGCTGGCCCCATATACCGAGGGTGGCGGGTTCCGACCCAGCCCCGGCCAAACTGCAACAAAAAAATAGCCGGGCGTTGTGGCGGGCGCCTGTAGTCCCAGCTGCTCAGGAGGCTGAGGCAGGAGAATCGCCTAGGCCCAGGAGTTGGAGGTTGCTGTGAGCTGTGTGACGCCACGGCACTCTACCGAGGGCAATAAAGTGAAACTCTGTCTCTACAAAAAAAGAAATAATTGAAAGTGTCTATAACAAATTTGAAGGGAAACAGAAAAAGAAAATGCCAGACGCATGGTGATTATAACCATATAAAAATATAACTATAAATCAGAAATTACTCATAATACCAGCTCGAATGTTCGTCATCTCTTTGTTCCTTTCCAGAGACAAGGTCTCCCTCAATTGTCCAGTCTGGAGTGCCGTGGCTACTTATTCACAAGCAGCATCAGAGAACACTGCGGCCTCCATCCTCCCACTTCAGCCTCCCAGGTAGCTGGGACCACCAGTTGCACACCTCTATGACTGGTCTTTTCTCCACGTAAAGTTGTTTAAATTAGGGAAGAAACTTTTAAATTAATTAACATTTTTCTCCACTGAAAATATATTAAAAATCATGAGTAAGGGCGGCGCCTGTGGCTCAGTCGGTAAGGCGCCGGCCTCATATACCGAGGGTGACGCGTTCAAACCTGGCCCCGGCCAAACTGCAACCAAAAAATAGCCGGGCGTTGTGGCGGGCACCTGTAGTCCCAGCTACTCGGGAGGCTGAGGCAAGAGAATCGCTTAAGCCCAGGAGTTGGAGGTTGCTGTGAGCTGTGTGAGGCCACGGCACTCTACCGAGGGCCATGAAGTGAGACCCTGTCTCTACAAAAAAAAAATAAAAATAAATAAAAATCATGAGTAAAATAGGCATCACTGGTTGCCTTTTGGTCAATTTTCATACTCTAAAGTTTTGAGCTAACCCTTTTTAAGTTTGCTTTGGATTTTCTACAGAAACAAAGGGTAATGGAGAAAATCATGTATCCCTTAGACGTGGTGAGAGAGAATGCCAAAGAAGAGTGAGTGAGGTCCAGGAGAACAGGTCTTCTCTAAGAGACCACCGGATACACCCGCAGGGTCCTCTCCGTGGTGACTCGCATTTGGGAATTTGTAGACGTAACTTCCTGGAACTTGGAATTTTTCACTTCTGTGAAATCCTTTAGTTCTGTGGGGACTGGAACAGCAGCTCCCGCTTGATTCAAACTGGCCAATGAAAAGGGTACCTATGGGGGCGGCGCCTGTGGCTCAGTGAGTAGGGCGCCAGCCCCATATGCCAAGGGTGGTGGGTTCAAACCCAGCCCCGGCCAAACTGCAACCAAAAAATAGCCGGGCGTTGTGGCGGGCGCCTGTAGTCCCAGCTACTCAGGAGGCTGAGGCAAGAGAATCGCGTAAGCCCAAGAGTTAAGAGGTTGCTGTGAGCTGTGTGACGCCACGGCACTCTACCTGAGGGCAGTACAGTGAGACTCGGTCTCTACAAAAAAAAAAAAAAAAAGAAAAGGGTACCTATGGGTTGGAACTTTTGGACTATAGATAAAAAGGGAAAGACCAAGCCAGTCAGGGAGAGTGGCCATTTGGAATTCTTTTATGAGGTAAACTCCCAGCTGGTGAATAAAGCCCCTCCTCTTATAAACAAAGTGTTTGGGTGCTCTTTCTCTCCATGGGGCCTCGTCTTCCTGCAACAGTAGGTGAAGGAGCTAAGAAAATTTCACCCCAAAGTATGATTCCTTGGTATCAAGATTATTTTGAATTAAAGGCCATTCATAATCAGGAAACTTTGAATGAAGACTTTCCTCTATCTGCCTAAAATCTTAAAGGGCTGCTAGGCTCCTGATCACATGCTAACAGACCTGGCCCACAGGTCTTTGAAGCACAATACCTGTCTCTCAGGTTAATTTACTAATCAATCTGTTTCTGTCCATCTACCCAGCCTCCCTCCCTCCCCCGGCAACCATTTGCTACATGTATACTTTCTAGTTTCTCTCCGCACTCCCTCCTAAAACGCATCTTTAAAAGCCACTGTCTATCACTGAAACATTGGGAAATTATTCTTGTGCTTCCCCCCATGCACATGGTATTTGGAGACAAATCTTTCTCTTATTAATCTACTTTCACTTGATCTTTTCAGCAAACCAACCTAGGGGAAAAGGGCAAGTTTCCCTGAGACTCCCCTTCATAGGTTCATGTTGGGTCTCTGCTACCTACTAGCTGTATGACTGGCTCTAAACAAGTCGTCAGTAATGTGTTTTCCAACGTGATGGAACCAATTTGAGTTAAGCTATCTCTAAAGTTTCTCTCCTGCTTATTATGGGCTGAACTATGTCTCCAGCAAAATTAACATGTTGAGGGCGGCACCTGTGGCTCAAAGGAATAGGGCGCCGGCCCCATATACCAGAGGTGGTGGGTTCAAACCTGGCCCCAGCCAAAAAAAAATTAAAAATAAAAATAAATAAAAAAAAAATTAACATGTTGAAGTCATAACTCTGACAGAATGTGACTGTTTTTGGAGATAGGGCATTGAAAGAGGTAATTATGGTAAAATGAGGTCTTTAGGTGGACCTGGTGTACATCTGAGAAGAGATCAGAACACAAGGCACAGAAAGAGAAAGACCACGTGCAGATGGACAGGGACAGCCACTGGCCAGCCAGGGAGAGAGGCCTGGCGGAAACCAGTGCTGCTGACACCCTAATCTCAGACTTCCAGCCTCAAGCCTATGAGAAATAAACTTCCCTCTTTAAGCCACCCAGGCTGTGGCACTTGGTTTCAGCAGCCCTAGCAATCATTCTGATTCTGCAGGGTTAACAAACCATCCTTTTCCCGGAGCATAAAAATATCTGCCACAAGAGGGCCACGCTGGTGCGCTAAAATTGAACCCCCTGCGGTGTGGTGGTGGTGGTGAGGGAGGATGCTTTACTTTACAGCCATATGTATACATAAGAGCAAAAGGCAACTGCAAGTCCCGAGAATACAAGGCGCACAGCTTGAAGCCTTTACTGGATCAACTCCAAAGTCAAGTCAGCCATGGAAAGTCTCGTTTTGAGTAAAGTGGCGGACACCCCAGGAGTGAAAGGACAGAGCCCTGCTCTGTGTAGTCAGGCCTCTCCCTCAGGCTGCATTCTGTAAAGATACACTGAAGATGAGTCTGCCCAAACAGTCACACGGGGCCAGGTGTGGTGGCTCACACTTGTATCCTAGCACTGGGGGAGGATCACTTAAGGTCAGGAATTCAAGACTAGTCTGAGCAAGAGCAAGACCCCATCTCTACTAAAAATAGAAAAATTAGCCAAGCATGATGTTGTACTAGCAACGAGGGAGGCTGAGGCAGAAGGACAGCTTGAGCCCAGGAGTCTGATGTTGCAGTGAGATATGATGATGCCACTGCACTCTAACTGGGGCAACCAGGGTGAGACTGTCTCAAAAAAAAAAAAAAAGAAAGAAAAGAAAAGAAACAAACAGAAAAACAGATCAGTAGGTATGGAAAAACAGGCTCAAAGCCAGGCCCTCTCTCCAACTGCATACACATGGTTGACACTCAGTGGTTTCGGGAAAGTAAAGCCTGAGATTCAAACACTATCAAAGGCAAGAGGGAAGTCACTAAGCATCAAACCTGTTTTTTTTTCAGAGTCTGATATAGAAATGGAAGCAAGTATCAAAAAACCCAATTTATGTGATGACAGGTGCATTCCTGGTTCTTTGACTGGGCAACAACAAAAGCCAGGACAAGTAATTGGAATGTATGATCCTAAATTGCATTCTAGACTGGGGGGAAGGGGAGGTGTAAAAGACATTATTGTAATGTTGATGAAATTTGAATGTGGAATGTGGATGAGATAATAATGTTATAACTGAGTTAAGGCTCAGCGCTGTGGCTCAAGCAGCTAAGGCACCAGCCACATACACCTGAGCTGGTAGGTTCGAATCCAGCCTGGGCCCGCCAAACAACAATGACGGCTGCAACAAAAAAATAGCCAGGCATTGTGGCGGGTGCCTGTAGTTCCAGCTACTTGGGAGGCGGAGGCAGGAGACTTGCTTAAGCCCAGGAGTTGGAGGTTGCTGTAAGCTGTGATGCTACAGCCTCTACCCAGGGCGACAGCTTGAGGCTCTATCTCAAAAAAAAAAAAAAAAATCTATCTATCTATCTATCTATCTATATAAATATTATAAGTGAGTTAAAATGCCTGATTTTTTTTTGATGACATGTAAGAAAGTGACCTTATTCTTAGAAAATATGCAATGGCTAAGAGATAAAGAGGCACAATGTCCAACTTACTCTCAGTGGTTCAGAAAACAGGTATATATGAATATATATATTCATATAATAATATACAAATATACATAAATAGAATAATAAAGCAAATAGAGCAACGTGTAACTAATTGGTGGATTTGGACAAAAGGTGCAGAAGAATTCCTTATATTCCTCCTGCAACTTTTGCATAAGTTTGAAATTATAACAAAAGAAAAAGGTATCCCCCCAAATCCCAAGACCTCCAGGAATATTGTCCTGAGAACACATGTTTTTTAATGATAGCAAGAAAATGTACAAACTCCAAACTCTCCTTTGATTCACCAGTTCGTATCCTGGCCTTAGCAACCAGGATTTTGTTGACAGCTACGGTAGGAGTTTAACACCCATCATAATCGTGGTGATAATAGTGAGGATTTTGAGATACATCTGGACTTGCCTTCCCAGCACACAAGACAATAGAGCACAGCTTTGGAATGTCATTGAGACATTGTCACACCAGCTCACCGTCATTCTGGTTATGCATGAAAAGTGCCATACCCATGACCTCAGGGATGCAGAAATAAGTCATTGTTCCAGCAGGCGCCATCCTTAGCCCTGAGTTTGGAGACATCTCTCACAGTTGTAATTTCTGTGGATATAAATCTAGCTGTGGTATTCATATTTCTGTTCTGCATTTCACTCTAAGATATCATTAAGCAGACCTACCACCTCTATCATGTTGGGTCAGCCTGCTTCTGAACAACAGCCCCTTTCTTCTGGAACTAGATTGTCAAGTGGTTTGATATATTATCAAGCCACAGTTGGCTAACTGGCAAGCCCACTCCGCCTTTAAAAATAGGATGTTCCAAACTACGCTTTGTATCAATTAGAAGATGGATCTTAAGGAACTGGGCACATACATCCATGAATACATTTCTTTTTTAAATTTATTTATTTTTTTATTTTTTGTAGAGACAGAGTCTCACTTTGTCACCCTCGGAAGAGTGCCGTGGCATCTCAGCTCACAGCAACCTTCAACTCCTGGGCTTAGGTGATTCTCTTGCCTCAGCCTCCCGAGTAGCTGGGACTACAGGCGCCTGCCACAACGCTGGCTATTTTTTTATTGCAGTTTGGCCGGGGCTGGGTTTGAACCCACCACCCTCGGTATATGGGGCCGGCGCCCTACCCACTGAACCACAGGCGCCACCCCCATGAATACATTTCTGATAGAAATATACATTCATTTCTGGGTTGGATAAACTTGTAAAAAAAAAAAAAAAGAAATCTACATTTACAGATTTAAACATAAATCTGAGATATCCATTGTCTTTATAGGTCCAAGTCTAATGTCCTATTGATAGCAAAAGGAACTGATTGAACTATTTCACAAGAGAACATGTTCTATTAATATCTTCCAAAGTTTACCAGCTCCCAGCTTCGACCTGCAGTGGGGAGAGGTGATAGGGCAAGTTATTTTATCATCCATTTCCAGATTGTACACACAGTTTCACAGCATCACGAGGCACACCAAGACCATACGTTTTAAACTCTAATTCACCTCTCCTGCTAAAGTCTGTGTGCCGCTTTCTAATAAAATGTCTAACAGCAGCCAGCTTACAGAAGACTGCTATCATCTGGCAGGGTCTTCCAACCACTTCAAATAGTGCCTCTTCCAACCTTCTGCTTTGGTAGTTCATTTGGAAGGTCCAACCCATTCATGGCTCTCCAAACCCTAGGTCTACCCTTCCAGATGGCATCACCTGCCCCCATGTCCTCTGGCTTCCCACGTGGGGTTTGGCAAATGGGAGTCACTGACAGGAGATCAAAAGGACTCCCTTTCCTGTTTCCCTCTGACGATAATCTCCCTTCCAAGCCCGACAGGCCAAGAAACCCTGTGGCTAAGGCAGAACTGCTGTATGATGGTTCTTACTAGGCTGTAGCTCTTGGAGGGCAGGCTAGAAGCGATGTGAATATTATCCTGCTCTTCCACACTCTACCACCAACGTGCTCGAGATTGCCTCCTACCAATGCCCATGCCTTTGTTTATTTAAAATTGTGTCATCAGACTTTAATTTTCCCCCAGTAGACAATGTCCTTTCCTGCTTTTGCCTGTCACCTTCAGTTTGGCACCAGCATCTTCCTGACTCCTTTGCACCTCCCACCCAACCCCTCGAGCATACTGATGTGCCCAAGTACATGTCTAAAGCGTTCTTCAGTTCTACTCATCCAAGCTCCCAGAGACCAAAACAGCCCTCTGTCTAAGACAGACCTGCCATATTATTCTCATTAGACTGCAGCTCTTTGAGGGCATGGCTGATAGCAGTGCTGGTCACTTCCCCAGTGGCCATCTTTTACCTGAAGATCCCTCCAGACACCCATCCTCTGTCCTCCTCGCGACTCTCTAAACCCCAGGTTGTTGCTCCTAGATTGCATCACATGTCCTCTGGCTTCCCAAGTGGGGTTTGGCAAATGGGATTCACTGGCAGGGGATCAGAAAGACGCCCTTCCTGCTTCCCTCTCCCTCTGATCATAATCTCCCTTCCAAAGTCCTTTCCTCTTGCCCTTTTAGGCCTAGGGATAGTTAACACTTCCTGCTATTGTCCCTACATCATGGCCACTTCACCATGTTTTCTTTACTTTCTTTTTTTTTTTTTTTTTTAGGCAGAGTCTCATTCTTTTGCCCCAGGCTAGCTTGCCGTGGTGTCATAGCTCACAGCAACCTCAAACTCCTGGGCTCAGGCTTGGCACCTGTAGCACAGTGGTTATGGCACCAGCCACATACACTGAGACTGAGGTTCAAACCTGGCCCTGGCCAGCTAAAACAACGACGACAACTGCAACAACAGGCGCCTGTAGTCCCAGCTACTTGGGAGGCTGAGGCAAGAGAATCGCTTAAGCCCAAGAGTTTGAGGTTGCTGTGAGCTATGAGGCCATAACACTCTACCCAGGGCCACAGCTTGAGACTCTCAAAAAAAAAAAAAAAAACTCCTGGGCTCAAGCAATCCTCTTGAACTCCTTAGCTCAAGCAATCCACCTGCTTTGGCCTTCCAGAGTATTAGGATTACAGGCATGAGCCACTGTGCATAGCCTCATCATATTTCCTTTTTTTTGGAGACAGAGCCTCAAGCTGTCACCCTGGGTAGAGTGCTGTGGCATCACAGCTCACAGCAACCTCCAACTCCTGGGCTTAAGTGATTCTCTTGCCTCAGCCTCCCAAGTAGCTGGGACTACAGGCTTCTGCCACAACGCCCAGCTAGTTTTTGGTTGTAGTTGTCCGCCAGCTCTGGTGTATGTGGCTGGCACCTTAGCCGATTGAGCTACAGGCACTGAGCCCTCATCATATTTTCTTGATTCTGTTGATGTCATCCACTATTCTGGAAATTGTTCCATCGTTAAATTCTCTTCAGTTAAACCCTTTGTGGATGCCATTGTTTCCCATTAGAAACATAAGAATCCTGAGAGATACAGCATCTCATTTATCAGCTGGTAATGCTTCTGACACAAAGTAGGTGCCCAATAAAGTAAATTTTTTTTCTTTGTCGCCCTCAGTAGAGTGCCGTGGTGTCACAGCTCTCAACAACCTCCAGCTGTTGGGCTTAGACGATTCTCTTGCCTCAGCCTCCTGAGTAGCTGGGACCACAGGCACCTGCCACAATGCCTGGCTATTTTTTGTTGCAGTTTGGCTGGGGCTGGGTTTGAACCCACCACCCTTGGTTTACAGGGCTGACGCCCTACTCACTGAGCCACAGGCGCCACCCACAATAAAGTAAATTAAAGAATGAATGAATATCAGGGCCAGGTGTGGTGGCACACACCTGCAATGTCAGCTACTCAGGAGGCTGAGGCTAGAGGATCACCTTAAGCCCAGGAGTTCGAAGGTATAGTGAGCTATGACCATACCTGAGATTAGCCACTCCACTCCAGCCCAGACCATAGTGAGACTCTTGTCTCAACAACAATAAAAAAAAAAAAAAAGAGTCAATAACACATAGAAACTTAAACTTGAAATGAAAGTTTTTGCAAGGTTCCTCTTGAAACTTTTAAATGGGGAAGATGGATATTGCTTGGCCAGAGATGAAGCATCCCAAGGGTTCTTCTGAACAGCTCAGGGCCCTCTCACTCCTCTGACTAGGCTGTTTCAAAGGGCAGGGTCCAATTTAGCAGCAGCAGCCCCAGGTTGAAAGTTACATTGCTCCCAACTTGAGGGCTTGGTTTACATTGTCTTTCATCATTAGAGGAAATATACAGGGACAGAACAAAAATACATTCTTTAAGAAAGAACACAGTTCAATGAATCCCCAACAATAAAAAAAAAAAAAAAAAAAAAAAGAAAGAACACAGTGTGCCAGTCAGCAGAATGACTATTGTTACAAGACACATGAAAAGGAAAAAATAATTCCTTGGAAAAGAGCTTTCTATTTTAAGAAGATAGAAAAAAATAAGAGATGTCCTTAAGTGATAGCTAATGAAGACACTTCCCAGGCATTCTCAAAGACTGTGGCTTTTCAGATGTAAACTAAAATCAAAATCCATCCGTTACAAAGGGTGGCATCCAAGTTGGCTTCTGGCTGCTTGTTTGGTTCTGTGGTCAGCCCTTGCTGAACATACCAGTCTCAACCACAGCCACAGAGCTGTGAGTAGTCCTTGTCTCTAAAATGCCCTTGGACTGTCCTCAATGACCCTAATTGTACGACTTGGCAAGAACAACAATTAAATAGTATGTTTTGGACCAAATTCTCCCAGGTTACATTATTATTATTATTATTATTATTATTATTATTATTAAGATAACCTGTGTTTTGAGGCAACTGTCCATGCTCTGCGAGGATTTGCTACAACATAACGTTCTAGTAATCTCTAGGATCAATTGCAGGGCCTCAGTTGTGCACTTGGGGCACTCTTTTGCTGAGTTGCCTGCAGTGTTGTTCTGGAGCTGCCTTTTAGGAACTCCGTGAGCGCCGGCTGCTAAATTTTCAGGAATTTTTTTGAGCTGGTTAATACCTCATGGGTGGCTGGAAATTAGCCATTGTGTCTACACCACAGGAATTGACAAATCCTACAAGTGAGGACCTTCCTTTCTGGAAAGTCAGTTGTTAAACATTTACTAAGATCATATTACCTGTAAATTAATACCATCTGTCTGGTGGTTAAAATTTCTGGAGAGAAACTTTTGACATCCCCTCCATAGTCTCGGAAAGTTCAAAGAAAAGAATCAGTCTCCCCAAATATATTATTTGAATGAAACCCTAAATTGAAATGCCCAGTTAAGAAAAACTAGACTAGAATTAGGGTATAAAGCCTGAAAATTTGGTTTGTTTTTATTCTGTGTTGACTCAATAAGTTTTTGAAAATTAATTTATGATAAATTGCCTTATAAAGATAAAATGCCTTCCAAAATTTTATGGGGCAATTCAAAAACTGGGGAAGTCAGCCAGAAAACTAAATGTATCTCTATAAAGAGAGAAAGAGATTTATCTTAAAATAGTTTAGGCCCAGCTAGAGGAATGTGTCTCTATTTCAGTGGAAAGGGAGACAGCAACTCCTAACTAATCTCAAGAATTTTTTCTTTCCCTGAAATAATGGCTGTTGTTTTTGGCCAGGTCTTCTAGCAAAGCAAAAATTTTGCAACTGCAATGACCTAACTTGGGAAACAATTTTATAACGTGTTCTAGGGGCCACAGAACATTTGCTTTACTCTTTCTGGAAGACCAAAAGAGTGGGGGTGAATAGAGAGCGTAACATTTTGCATTGTAAACAAAGGAAAAACTTGATACGGTCAGCGGCTAGAAGAATATTTCAGTTCAAATACGAGTCCTCCAGAGCCCATGAACTGCTGCCTTCCAAATCTGTAATGAGCATGCCTCACACAACATCACAACCAGCTAAAACCCTGGGTCAACTCAGCTTGTTATTAGGGCATAAATGGCAACCTTTATTTACTGTACAACAAATTGTAAGCTGGGTGGCTAGTTTTAAGCAAAACAGCAGCAACAGTGGTTTGCTACAAAAGCAGAGTTTAATTTTAGAAGAGCCTGGAGAAAAGAAAACATTGCTGAGCTCTTTGATGTGGTTAGAACAAAGAAAAGCTTCTTGCATGTGACCTGGATTTCAGTTGGACAAGTGCAGACAATCCAAATTATGCAACATTATTATTGCTGATAGATTAAAGAAATCTATCTGTTCATCTACCAGAAAATCCATCAGCACAGTGTCCTCAAGGGCCTATTGTGTGTGTACTACAATACGTACCAGTGAAGATGTTTGAAGAACTTGATATGCTGTGTCATAGGACATATGGTGATTAAAACTATTGCCACTTGAGTTAAATAGTCTAGGTTTAAATCCTTCATGGGGAGAACAATCCAAGATGGCAGCCGAGTAACAGCTTCCCTGCAACAGGGCACGATGAGTCAGGGGAGATAAGACTCCAGGCATCTCTGGCTGGTGGGATCTGCCTATAATCATCCTTTGAGGATACAGGGTGTCAGCAAGGGACTTCTGGACCCCAAGAGGAGGACAAAAACAGTGGAAAACTGGCAAGTGGTTGCATGTGTTCGATCGACCTAATCCCACTGGCGGCCGTAAATACAAGCAGCAGTGAGACTGCAAACCAGAAAGGCCTTACCTGTGAACTGTTTCGGTGTTTTTGGACTTGGCACTCGCTTGAACTGCCTTGGGGAGAGCTTGAGCAGGAGTGCGGAGAACTTTGGCCATTGTCTAGGGCCCCAGACTGAGCCACTGGGCTAGACGGAGCTAATACTGTTCGGCTGTGGGCCACAGGGAGCCATTGTGAGAGAACTGCCCTGGCAAGCTCCGCCCTCAGGGTCGCAGAGCAAGGATGGGGTGGAAGCTAGTAACCTAGTGACTGAGCAGCAGTAAAGGCAGGGACTGAGCTGCCTTACAGTCTTAACCCTCAGGGGCAGAGTGAGACTGGTTTTGGCACACTGGAGCCTTGGGCTATTGCCCTGGGTAGAGTGCCGTGGCGTCACAGCTCATGAAACCTCAAACTCCTGGCCTTGGCGCGGCCCAGACTTCCATAAGAGCTGCGCTGCAATCCCCGACCCGCGACCCACACCCGCCAGGCCTCCGCATACCCTGACCAGGAACTACGGGAGCCGCACAACCTTGTGTCCTCCCTCCTGTACCCTCCCTGCCTCCACACCGGCCCACTCGTCTGCCCAGGGACTCTGGTAGCCGCGTGCCCTCCGGAGCCCTCCCTGCCTCTGCGCAGAGCCCTTCTCCTGGCCAGAGACTGCTGGAGTTTTGGGTTCTCTGTGCCAAAGTCACTGGGCGCCAGGCACTCCCAGAACTATGTGCACCACCTCCCGCCCTGTTGCTGGATCTGGGTGTGTCACACTGCAGAGCTGCTTCCACAACAAGAGCTCCCTGGCTGGGGCAGCCCCAGAGGAACTACACAGGGTCACTCCCTACAAAGATCCAGCAAAAAGAGAGTGATCCCGCTGGGGTGTAATCTTGGAGAGACACCTTCCCAACTCTGAGGATGGCCAGAGGTAATGGTGAAAAACAATCACGAGGTGAAATCAACAGAAAAACTCTAGCAATATGAATAATCAGAGTAGATCAACTCCCCGAAGAATCAATGGGGCAGACACAGCACAAGATCCCATGCACAAACAAATAGCTGAGATGTCACAAATCGAATTCAGAATCTAAATACCAAATAAGATCGAATTAGAATTCCAAGCAGTAACCCAAAAGATATCTCAAGAATTCAATGAATTCAAAGACCAAATGACCAAAGATTTTGACACATTGAGACAAGAAGTTGCAGCCCTCAGAGATCTGAGAAACACAGTAGAATCCCTCAGTAACAGAATGGAGCAAGCAGAAGAAAGGATTTCTGACATTGAAGACAAAGCTTTCGAACACTCCCAAACTCTCAAAGAGGAAGAGAAATGGAGGGCAAAAACAGATCACTCTCTCAGAGAGCTCTGGGACAATTCGAAGAAAACCAATATTTGTCTTATAGGGATCCCCGAAAGCGACGAAGTGGCTTCATAAGGCACAGAGTCTCTTCTCCATGAAATTATGAAGGATAACTTTCCAGACATGCCAAGAGATTCTGAAATTCAGATAGCAGACAGTTTCAGAACTCCAGCATGACTCAACCCAAACACATCCTCCACACACATCATAATCAACGTCACTAAAGTTAATATGAAGGAGAAAATTCTGAAAGCAGCCAGATAAAAGAAAACCATCACCTACAAGGGCAAGAACATTAGAATAACTGCAGATCTCTCTGCTGAAACCTTTCAAGCTAGAAGAGGATGGTGATCAACTTTTAATCTCCTAAAACAAAATAACTTTCAACCCAGGATCCTGTACCCAGCTAAACTGAGTTTCATTTATGATGGAGAAATTAAATACCAATGACATTCACATGTTGAAGAAATCTGCCATAACTAAACAAGTTCTCCAGGATATTCTCAGACCTATCCTCTATAAAGACCGGCGTAATCCTCCACCACAAAAGTAAATCCACCCAGAAAATTTTAATCAAATTCCAACTTCCACAGTCGCAAAAGGATTAAAAATGTCCACCGGACTCTTGAAAGGCTTATCAATATTCTAAATTAATGTGAATGGTTTAAACTCTAAAGAGGCACAGGTTGGCTGACTGGATACAAAAACTCAAACCAGATATCTGCTGCATACAAGAATCGCATCCTACATTAAAAGACAAATATAGACTCAAGGTAAAGGGATGGTCATCTATACTCTAAGAAAATGGAAAGCAGAAAAAAACAGGCATTGCAATCCTATTCACAGATGCAATAGGCTTTAAACCAACCGAAATAAGGAAGGATAAGAATGGACACTTCATATTTCTTAAAGGTAATACTCAATATGATGAGATTTCAATTATTAATATTTATGCACCCACCCAGAACGCACCTCAATTTATAAGAGAAACTCTAACAGACATGAGCAACTTGATTTCCTCCAATTCCATAGTAGTTAAAGATTTTAACACCCCTTTAGCAGTGCTGGATAGATGCTCCAAAAAGAAGCGAAACAAAGAAATTTTAGATTTAAACTTAACGATTCAACATCTGGACTTAACAGACATCTCCAGAACATTTCATCCCAAAAAAACTGAATACACATTCTTCTCATCAGCCCATGGAAAATACTCCAAAATTGACCACATCCTAGGCCACAAATGTAACCTCAGCAAATTTTAAAAAATAGCAATTATTCCTTGTACCTTCTCAGACCATAATGGTATAAAAGTTGAACTCAATAACAACAGAAACCTGCATACCCATACAAGAACATGGAAGCTAATCAACCTTATGCTGAAGAATAGACGGGTTATAGACGAGGTTAAGAAGGAAATCACCAAATTTGGGGAACAAAACAATAACCAAGACATGAATTACCAGAACCTCTGGGATACTGCAAAGGCAGTCCTAAGAGGGAAATTTATAGCACTACAAGCCTTCCTCAAGAAAACGGAAAGGGAGGAAGTTAATAACTTAATGGGACAACTCAAGCAACTGGACAAGGAAGAACACTCCAACCCCAAACCCAGCAGAAGAAAAGAAATAACCAAAATCACAGCAGAATTAAATGAAACTGAAAACAAAAGAATTATACAACAGATCAATAAATCCAAAAGTTGGTTTTTTGAAAAGATCAATAAAATAGATAAACCTTTGGCCAACCTAGCCATGAAAAAAAGAGTAAAATCTCTAATTTCATCAATCAGAAATGGTAATGATGAAATAACAACAGACCCCTCAGAAATTAAAAAAATCCTTAACGAATACTACAAGAAACTCTACTGTCAGAAATATGAAAATCTGAAAGAAATCGACCAATACCTGGAAGCACGCCACCTACCAAGACTTAGCCAGAATGAAGTGGAAATGTTGAACAGGCCTATATCAAGTTCTGAAATAGCATCAACTATACAAAATCTCCTTAAAAAGAAAAGCCCAGGACCAGATAGCTTTATGTCAGAATTCTACAAAACCTTTAAAGAAGAACTAGTACCTATATTACTAAACCTCTTCCAAAATATAGAAAAAGAAGGAATATTACCCAACACATTCTTCGAAGCAAACATCACCTTGATCCCCTAACCAGGGAAAGACCCAACAAGAAAAGAAAATTATAGACCAATATCACTAATGAATATTGATACTAAAATACTCAATAAGATCGTAAGAAACAGAATCCAACAACACATCAAAAAAATTATACACCATGACCAAGTTGGATTTATCCCAGGGTCTCAAGGCTGGTTCAATATATGTAAATCTATAAATGTAATTCAGCACATAAACAAACTAAAAAATAAGGACCATATGATTCCCTCAATTGATGCAGAAAAAGCTTTTGATAATATCCAGCATCCCTTCATGATCAGAACACTTAAGAAAATTGGTATAGAAGGGACATTTCTTAAACTAATAGAGGCCATCTACAGCAAACAAACAGCCAATATCATATTGAATGGAGTTAAATTGAAAAAATTTCCACTTAGATCAGGAAGCAGGCAAGGTTGCCCATTATCTCCATTGCTCTTTAACATTGTAATGGAAGTTTTAGCCATTGCAACTGGGAACAAAAGGCGATCAAGGGTATCCACATAGGGTCAGAAGAGATCAAACTTTCACTCTTCACAGATGATATAATTGTATAACTGGAAAACACTAGGAATTCTACTACAAAACTTTTAGAAGTGATCAAGGAATACAGCAATGTCTCAGGCTACAAAATCAACACTGATAAATCTGTAGCCTTTATATATACCAACAATAACCAAGCCAAAAAAACAGTCAAGGGCTCTATTCCATTCACAGTAGTGCCAAAGAAGATGAAATATTTGGGAGTATACCTAACAAAGGATGTGAAAGATCTGTAGAAAGAGAACTATGAAACTTTAAGAAAAGAAATAGCTGAAGATGTTAACAAATGGAAAAACATACCATGCTCATGGCTGGGAAGAATCAACATTGCTAAAATGTCTATACATTGCTAAATGTCCAAAGCAATATATAATTTTAATGCAATTCCTATTAAAGCTCCATTGTCATATTTTAAACATCTTGAAAAAATAATACTTCATTTTATATGGAATCAGAAAAAACCTTGAATAGCCAAAACATTACTCAGCAATAAAAACACAGCAGGAGGAATCATGCTACCAGACCTGAGACTGTACTATAAATCGACAGTGATCAAAACAGCATGGTATTGGCACAAAAACAGAGACGTAGATGTCTGGAACAGAATAGAGAACCAAGAGATGAATCTAGCTACTTACTGTTATTTGATCTTTGACAAGCCAATTAAAAATATTCAGTGGGGAAAAAGATTCCCTATTTAACAAATGGTGCTGGGTAAACTGGCTGGCAACCTGTAGAAGATTGAAACTGGACCCACACCTTTCACCATTAACTAAGATAGACTCTCACTGGATAAAAGATTTAAACTTAAGACATGAAACTATAAAAATACTTCAAGAAAGTGCAGGGAAAACTTTTGAAGGAATCGGCCTGGGTGAATATTTTATGAGGAGGACTCCCCAGGCAATTGGAGCAGCTTCAAAAATACATTACTGGGACCTGATCAAACTAAAAAGCTTCTGCACAGCCAAGAACATAGTAAGTAAAGCAAGCAGACAGTCCTCAGAATGGGAGAAAATATTTGCAGGTTATACCTCCAATAAAGGTCTAATAACCAGAATCCACAGAGAACTCAAAATGTATTAGCCAGAAAAGAACACGTGATTCCCATCTCAGGGTGGGCAAGGGACTTGAAGAGAAACTTCTCTAAAGAAGACAGACGCACGATCTACAAACACATGAAATAAAGCTCAACATCCTTAATCATCAGAGAAATGCAAATCAAAACTACTTTGAGGTATCACCTAACCCCAGTAAGAGTAGCCCACATAACAAAATCCCAAAACCAGAGATGTTGGCGTGGATGTGGAGAAAAGGGCACACTTCTACACTGCTGGTGGGAATGCACATGAATACGTTCCTTCTGGAAGGATGTTTGGAGAATACTTAGAGACCTAAAAATAGACCTGCCATTCAATCCTATAATTCCTTTACTAGGTTTCTACCCAGAAGACCAAAATCACAATATAACAAAGACATCTGTACCAGAATGTTTATTGCAGCCCAATTCATAATTGCTAAGTCATGGAAGAAGGCCAAGTGCCCATCGACACACGAATGGATTAGCAAATTGTGGTACATGTATACCATGGAATACTATGCAGCCTTAAAGAAAGATGGAGACTTTACCTCTTTCATGTTTACATGGATGGAGCTGGAACATATTCTTCTTAGCAAAGTATCTCAGGAATGGAAGAAAAAGTATCCAATGTGCTCAGCCCTACTATGAAGCTAAATTATAGCTTTCACATGAAGGCTATAGAACTATAGAACGAGACTATGAGGAAAGGGCCAAGGAAGGGGAAGGGAGAGGGGAGTTTAGGGTGGAGGGAGGGTAATAAGTGGGGCCACCTATTACCCTACGGTGCATCTTAGAATGGGTACAGGCGAAACTTACTAAAGGCAGAATACAAATGTCTATATACAATAACTAAGAAAATGCCATGAAGGCTACCTTGAACAGTTTGATGAGAATATTTCAGATTGTATATGAAACCAGCATGTTGTACCCCTTGATTGCACTAATGTATACAGCTATGATTTAACAATAAGAAAAAATAAATAAATAAATCCTTCATGGCGCATTAGATACATGACCTTAGATAAGACATTGAATCTTTGTAAGCCTCACATGATCGGTGTTCCCAAAAGAGTTGTTGTGAATGTTAAATGATGTGCTTAGATGGTGTCTGGCACATAGTAAGTACTTAATAAATATTAGCCATTATGTTTTGCATGTGGCCTGATTTATTTTAAGCATTTGTCTGAGAATCCCCCCAAAGAAGACCCTGGCCTGGAGCAAGAATTTGAGTACAAGTAGTGTATTTGGGACATGATCCCAGACACCAATAAAGGAACTGGGAAATGAGGCCAGGAAGGAAAGACAATCATGGGAGTGTGACGACAGTGAACCCGGGGGCAACCCGCTATCGCTGCGACTGAGGACTCTGGGAGACAGACTAGAACACACCACAGAGACATCCCAAACACGGGCTGCCAAGACTCTGGGAGACAGACTAGAACACACCACAGAGACATCCCAAGCATGGGCTGCCGAGGCTGAATCCTTTCTACCAACTACCTGTCTGTTATTGGTTGAGGGCTGCTCCACAGGGCGTGACAGTCCTGGGACAGAAAGTCAGAGTAAGCAGCCCTCGGCAGGCAGAGGTAAGTGCCAAGGGGTTGTGGAAGGGGCACCAAAGACCATTAAATTAGCTAAAGTTCCTCTGGACAAAGCCTCACTCTGTTGCCCAGGCTGCTCCAGAACTGCTGGGCTGAAGCCATCCTCCCAGGAGCTGGGATTCCACTTCATCTAATAGATCAACCCCCTAGAGATAATAATGTTTAAAAAACTGTGTCCATTCTGGCTTGGTGCCTGTAGCTCAAGTGGCTAGGGCGCCAGCCACATACACCAGAACTGGAGGGTTCAAATCCAGTCCAGACCTGCCAAACAACAATGACAACAACAACCAAAAAAAAAAAAAATAGCCCGGCGTTGTGGCAGGGACTTGTAGTCCCAGCTACTTTGGAGGCTGAGGCAAGAGAATCGCTTAAGCCCAAGAGTTGGAGGTTGCTGTGAGCTGTGACGCTACAGCACTCTACCCAGGGTGAAAGCTTGAGACTCTGTCTCACAAAGAAAAAAAAAACAAAACTGTGTTCATTCTATTCTGTTTTAATGGAGGTACTAAGCTGAAAGATAAATAACTTAAAAATGTGTATGTGAATTTCCATCAGAACAATACAGAGTTGGGAATAATGTATGGAGTTAAAATTCTATTTCTGCTTTGAGTCTTCTCTCTTTTTCTCAATATTCATCACCTAAAGCTAGGAATATATCTAATGTTTTTCACAGTGCTGTGGAATAGCCAAGGCTTCATGAAAAAAAAGTAAAACATCCCTCTTTCCCCTCCAATCTATAAGCTTTTAGCAGTTGCAGTAATAAGCTCTTCCAGTCATTGAAACCATTTGGGTTTTTAGGACCCATAACATTTTAAGACTTTTGCTGGCATCTGAACAAGGTTCAAATATATGGAAATGATAATTAACATCTATACATTCTATTCCTTCAAACTGAGAAATGTATGTTACATAATCTGATAATTTTGTGTTCTTTTCATGTGAAAAGGGGAGAGCCCATATATGTGGCTCCCATTTCTAAAGTAAATAACTGCCCCAGACCTTGATAAGAAAAAAAATGAGAGCAGGGTATGGTGGTTCATGTCTATAATTCTATCCACACGGCAGGCTGAGTTGGGAGGATCACTTGAGTTCCAGGCATTCGAGGCTGCAGTGGCTATAATGATTCCACCACACTCCTGCTTGGGCAACAGAACAAGACACCATATTGGGGGGGAGGGTAGGGAGGGGAAGAAGGAAGGCAAAGGAAAAAGGAAAAAGGGAAAGGAAAGGAAGAAGTAAATTTGTCTACATAAAATATAAACATTTTTTTTGCTGGAGGAAAAAAAAAAAAAAGAATCCCAATCTGTAAACAGTGTTAGGGCTAATAAAAGAATGAGAAATTTTGCTTATTAGATGAACGTCAAAGTATTCTATAAAGATTACAAATTAATAAGAAAAAGATAGCCTCGGCACCTGTAGCTCAGCGGCTAGGGCACCAGCCACATCCACCAAAGCTGGCGGGTTGGAACCAGCCCAGGCCTGCCAAAGAACGACAACTACAACCAAAAAATAAAAAAATAGCTAGGCATTGTGGCGGGCGCCTGTAGTCCCAGCTACTTAGGAGGCTAGGGCAAGAGAATCACTTAAGCCCAAGAGTTTGAAGTTGCTGGGAGCTGTGACGCCATGGCACTCTACCAAGGGTGACATAGTGAGACTCTGTCTCAAAAAAAAAAACGAAAAAGACAAACATCCACTGGAAAAGTGGACAAAACGACAAACAGTTGAGAATTTTATTTATTACAGTTGACCATCTGTGATATTTCAGATGGAAAAAAATGACTCAGTGCCTGTAGCTCAGAAGTCAGAGTGCTGGCCACATGCACCAAGGCTGGTAGGTTCGAACCCAGTCAGGGCCTACTAAAAACAACAATGACAACAGAAAAAAACAGATGGGCATTGTGGCGGGTGCCTGTAGTCCCAGCAACTTGGGAGACTGAGGGAAGAGAAGAGCTTAAGCCCGACAGTTGCTGTGAGCTGTGACACTATGGCACTCTACCGAGGATGACAAAGCAAGACTCTGTCTCAAAAAAAAAGAAAAAAAAAGGAAAGAAAAATAGCCATATGTATGTGGCCTGAAGTAATTACTTTAGTGACTGATATGAAATGTTAAAAGTTTTTTTTTTTTTTTTTTTTTTTTTTTAGAGACAGAGTCTCACCCTATGGCCCTCGGTAGAGTGCCGTGGCCTCACACAGCTCACAGCAACCTCCAACTCCTGGGCTTAAGCGATTCTCTTGCCTCAGCCTCCCGAGTAGCCGGGACTACAGGCGCCCGCCACAACGCCCGGCCACTTTTTGGTTGCAGTTTGGCCGGGGCCGGGCTTGAACCCGCCACCCTCGGTATATGGGGCCGGCGCCCCACCGACTGAGCCACAGGCGCCGCCCGAAATGTTAAAAGTTTAAAGAAGGCATATGGTCAAAACCACGAAAAGATGTTAACCTCACTGTTTATCTAGACACTGCAAATATAAAACAAGAAGGTCAAGGAAGAAGTTGAAAAAATCCTAAATACCTTCTGACACTGGTGTGGGCTGGGGACCCAGACACCCGTAACTTGCTTCTAGAACTATAACATTGCCAGAAAGCAAATTGACAATACGCAAATTTCTATAACTCGCGCAAGAACTTTCCACTAGTTCGTTCTTTTCCTTCCTTCCCTCCTTCCCTCCCTCCCTCCCTTCCTTTCTTCCTTCTTTCCTCTTTCTTTCTTCTGCCAGGAATTTAGCCTAAGGAAATAGACAAATTTCTGAATGTCTATAATCTCAATGGAAGGATCAAAAAGATGTATACACATTTTAAGAAAGGAAAAACCTGTATTAAAATTGTAAAACTCAATATATACTGACAAAAAAAGATGAATACAAGTCACAATGAGCACTTCTTATAATTGCAGAAGTCAAACATGACTTGAGTATTACAAACTGAATATATTTTTTTCCTTTCTTAAAGTCTTTATACATTTGGGGCACCCTCTATATATATAGGCAGAGTGATTGAAAGATACTGAGATTTATTTATTTTATTTTTTATTTTATTATTATTTTTTTTAGAGACAGAGTCTCACTTTATTGCCCTCAGTAGAGTGCCATGGTGTCACAGCTCACAGCAACCTCAAACTCCTGGGCTTAGGCAATCCTCTTGCCTCAGCCTCCCAAGTAGCTGGGACTATAGATGCCCACCACAATGCCCGGCTATTATTTTGTTGCAGTTTGGCTGGGGCCAGGTTTGAACCCGCCACTCATGGTATGTGGGCCGGCGCCCTACTCACTGAGCCACAGGCGCTGCCCAGAGACTGAGATTTATTTTAAGGGATTGGCTCATGTGATTTTGGGGGCAGGCAATTTAGCAGATCTGCCAACTGGAGACTCAGGCAGGATTTCTATGTTACAGTCTTGAGTTGAATTCCTTCTTCTCCAGGAAACATTTTTTTGCTGTTAAAACTTTCACCTGATCAGATGAGACCTGTCTACATTATGGAGGATGATCTATTTTCCTTAAAGTCAACTGATTATAAAATATTAACCATGTCTGCAAAATACCTTCACGGCAACATTTAGAATAGGGTTTGACCAAACCATAGCCTAGCCAAGTTGACACATAAAAGTAACCACCACGGAGAGCCATGCCTGCTACTTCACACAGAAAACAGAAGTCATCACGAAGACACCCTCTCAACTTCCTGCCCCTGTGTTCTCAGCCCGGTGCCCCAGCTCCATCCATCAACGATGAAGTCTGCTGTGTACATTTCCCCTCATGCAGCACTTGATCTCGGCTCTGCTGATTTCACCTGCTTCTGTGTTTCTCACATTTCGTACTACTTCTCCCCTTCTAGAAAGGATCCTCTTCAACCTTACATCACTGAATAGGGTTCCTGGGGGTTCTGTCTCAAGCCCTCTTTCCACCCTCAGAATAGTTCTTCACCTTTCTGGGCCTCTAACCAGTATCACCTGAGATCATGTTCAGACGCACACAAACGGGCGCTCAGCAACAGTTTAACCAGATAAAATTTATTTTTCTCTACCAACATAGAGTCCAGAGATAAGCTGGAGTGGTGGCGCCACAGACCCGGGGTCATTCTAACTCCCCACCTACTCTGCCCGTAGTAGGTGGCTGGGCGCTCACACTCACACGTGGCTGCTGCCCTCGGGGCATCATGCTTACACCCATAGTGTCTTCCCACCAACTCTTTGCAAACTGATTCATATATTTATTTGACAAATATTTATTGACAATCTACTATGTGCCAACACTCTTCTGGGCCACAAGAATACAGAAGTAAAAAAAATAAAATAAAATGAAAATCCTTGTTCTTGTGGAGTTTATATTCAAATGGGGAGAGCAGGAATTAAGATAAGTGAAAAATAGACTATAGTAAGTGGTGACAGTGCTACAGAGAAAAGGGAACTGGAAAGATCATCTCATAATTTTAGGCAAGGTGGTCAGGGAAGGCCTTGCTGACAAGGCGACACCTGAGTGCAGAACTGAAGGAAGCAATGGGAAAGCCACCTGGGTGCCTGAAGAAAGAGTGTTCTAAACATGGGGAAGAGTAAATTTTAAATGCCAGGTTTGCTCAAGGAAGAGTGAGGAAGTTCCCATGGCAAACGCAGAGCAGATGAGGGTAGAGTGGATGAGGTCAGAATGGGCAATTGGGGCAAATCCTAAAGGATTTCTACAAAATTCTCCATAAGGCCTTGGCTTTCCTATGACAGTAAAGGGAAGCCTTTGAGAGTTTTTTTTTTTTTTTTTTTATAGAGACAGAGTCTCACTTTATGGCCCTCGGTAGAGTGCCGTGGCATCACACAGCTCACAGCAACCTCCAGTTCTTGGGCTTAGGTGATTCTCTTTCCTCAGCCTCCCGAGTAGCTGGGACTACAGGCACCCGCCACAACGCCCGGCTATTTTTTGGTTGCAGTTTGGCCGGGGCCGAGCCTGAACCCGCCAGCCTCGGTATATGGGGCCGGCGCCTTACCGACTGAGCCACAGGCGCCGCCCCCTTTTAGAGTTTTGGTAAAGAAGTTGCATAAACTGACCTACAATTTAATAGGATTACTTTCATGGTTATGCTGAGGCTAGGAGAAGCAGAGAGACTGCCCAAGAGGCTCTTCTAATAACCTAGTTCGGAAGTGATAGTGATTTGCGCCAGAGTAGTAGCAATGGAGGTGGTGAGGATTGATAGAATTCTGAATATATTTTGAAAGTAGAATACGCAGAATTTGCTGATGTGGGATATGAAAGGGAAGAGTCAAGAATAAATGTTTAAAGCTTCCAAGAAGATGAAAAAGAAAGAAAAAAGAAGAAATGTAAAGATTTTGGCTTGAGTAGCTAGAAGGATGAAATTGCCATTTACAAAATGGGGAAGATTGAAGGTGAAGCAGATTTGGAGGAAATTCTTCGAGGTTCTATTTTAATCATGGTAAGCTGAAATGTCCATCAAACATCCAAGGGCAAATGCTGAATAGACAGTGGCACCTGTGAGTTTAAAGCTCTCAAAGTCTGGGAACCATCCGCAGAGGGAAGGTATTTAAAGTCATGAAAACAAACCAGAAAACTAAGGGAATGAATGTAGATACTAAAAGTAAGAAGTCTAAGAACTGAGTACAGGGCAATCCAAGGATTAGAGTTCAGGAGATGAGGAGGAATCAGAAAAGGAACCTGAAAGGAACAGCCAGACAGGTGGGAGGAAAGTCAGGAAGAGTGTAGGACTTCGGAAGCCAAATAAGTAAAGGGTTTCAAGGGGAGGAGAAAATGTGAGTGATGATGTTAAGGGAGATGAGGGGGGAAGAATTGACTATTGGATTTAGCAGTGGAAGTTTTGCAGTTCCCTTGGTAAGAGCAGTTTCAAGAAGAAACTATGAGGATGAAATGCCAAATTCAACAAGCAGAACTAACACTTAGACAATAAAATTGATAGAGTAGACCACAGAATATCACAATAAAAGAATAATCGCTTCAGTCAACAACTTCTACAAATATTTAGTTTTTATCTTCCGTGTATGAAGTGATGTTACATAAATTAATAGCCAATTCAGAAGGGGGAGAATGGAACGCTCAGAGAATACACCATGTTGGGTGTAAAGAGACAATAAACAACCAAATAAATATGCGACATGTCAGTTGCTATAAGAGATTTTTAAAAAATACAGAATGGAAAGAGAATAGATAATGAAGGAAGAGAGATTGTAAAACGAATCTAGATCTGGCGATCATCAAAGCATGCCAGATTTTTGAGCAGAAATCTTGTATCTCTCTTAGGATGGGGATCTTTGAAAAGTCTTTTTTCTTTTCTTTTTTTGAGACGGAGTCTAACTATGTTGCCCTTGGTAGAGTGCTATGGCATCACAGCTCACAGCAACCTCAAACTCTTGGGCTTAAGCAATTCTCTTGCCTCAGCCTCCCCAGTAGCTGGGACTACAGGAGCCCGCCACAACACCCAGCTATTTTTTGGTTGCAATTGTTATTGTTGTTTAGTGGGGCAGGGCCTGGCTCGAACACGCTAGCTTCGGTGTATGTGGCTGGCGCCCTATTCACTGAGCTACAGACGCCGAGCCTAAAAAAGTCTTTTTTTTTTTTCTCAGCCTAAAAAGTCTTTTAAAAAATATTTATACTAGGTGGTACCTGTGGCTCAGTGGGTAGGGTGCCAGCCCCATATACCGAGGGTGGCAGGTTCAAACCCAGCCCTGGCCAAACTGTAACAAAAAATAGACGGGCCTGGTGGTGGGTGCCTGTAGTCTCAGCTACTTGGGAGGCTGAGGCAAGAGAATCATCTGAGCTGTGATGCCTCAGCACTCTACCAAGAGCTCTACCAAGGGCAGTAAAGTGAGACTCTGTCTCAAAAAAAATTATACTATATATATTCATGATGGCTAGTCTGAGCAAGAGACTACTACAGTTACAGGTTGACATATTTTTATTATAAGGAAATAGGAAATATTATATACAGTATATCCCTCAAATTTAAAATCCACATGAAATGCATTATTTTCCAGAAATAAGATAAGGTGTCAAAATTGACTCAAGAAGTAGAATATTTGAGAAGAATAATGCTCACAGAAGAAATGTAATCATTACTTTAAGGCTAACTTTAAGGTAGATTTATGTTTAAAATCAATTATAAGGACCTGAGGGTTTTTCAGGCCAATATTATCAAAGCTTAAGATATAGGTAAGTCTCATCTTAAATAACCTGTTCAGAGAAAGGCAAAAAAGGAAATGTCTCAATTTATTTTCTATCTTGGGGCCCAAACTGTCCCAAGATATTTTACAAATACAAAACCAAAATAAAACATAGGGCTATCTCTGTCTCAAAAAAAAAAAAATAGGGTGTCACCTGTGGCTCAAAGGAGTAGGGGAACAGCCCCATATGCCAGAGGTGGTGGGTTCAAACCCAGCCCCAGCCAAAAACTGCAAAAAAAAAAAAAAGGGGCTATCTCACTTGTGAAAATAAATGTGAAGATCCTAAATAGTTAATAAACCAAATCTAGCAGTATGTGAAGAGAATAAACCTTATGCCAGAGTAGAATGGTTCATAGAAGGCAAGTATGGTTTGACATTAGAAAATCCATTAATAGGCCTAGCATGGAGATTCATGCCTATAATCCTAGCACTTTTGGGAAGCAGAGCTAAAAGAATCCCTTGAGCTTGACAGTTCAAGATGAGCCTGAGAAAGAGCGAGACCCATTCTCTACTAAAAATAGAAAAAATTAGCTGGGCATAGCAGCATGTACCAGCAACTAGTTACTTGGGAGGCTGAGGCAGGAGGAACACTTGAGCTCAGGAATTTGAGGTTTCTATAAGCTAGACTGACACCAAAGCACTCTAGGCTGGGGCAAAAGAGTGAGATTATCTCCAAAAGAAAAAAAAGAAAATCCATTAATACAATTTACTATGTTAACAAATTAAAGGTGAGAAACATGTCATAAAAATTAAATACCCACTATTGATGAAAACTCTTATAAAAAAGGGTAACAAATTTCCTTAAAGGAGAACTGCAGAAGCCAGACACAAAAATACAAGAAATCGTGGAATTTTACTATCTTTACTATCTGTCATTGTTTCCAGCCAACATTATGCTTTTAAACCTAACCCATGCAATGACAGGCATCAGAATTTAGCTATAAAAATTAGAAACAAAGAAACAGAACTATCATTATTTGCAGCTTATATGACACCATTCCCAAAACCATCTATGACGTGGCGCACGTCGCTCAGTGGGTAGGGCGCTGGCCACATACACCCAGGGTGGCAGGTTTGAAACCAACCCGGGCCAGCTAAAACAACAATGACAACTGCACACACAAAAAAATAGCCGGGCATTGTGGCAGGCACCTGTAGTCCCAGCTACTCGAGAGGCTGAGGCAAGAGAATCACTTGAGCCCAAGATTTGAGGTTGCTATGAGCTGTGCCATGGCACTCTATTAAGGGTGACATAGTGAGACTCTTGTCTCAAAAAAAAAAAAAAAAAAGAAAAAGAAAAAGAAAATTAAGTGGAAAAGTATTTGAAATAATGAGGGCTCAGGTGGCTTGGCTATGAATGAATTCATAAAATACCTTAAAATAATCCAATTAATCCATGCGTAGATTCTACATGAAGAAAATTATAAAGTTTTACTGAGGGCCACAATGGAAAGCATAAACAATTATAGAAATACGCCATGCTCATATTGTGAAGATAATGGAGTCTCCACAAATTGACAACTAAAAACAGTGCAATACCAATCAGATGCCATCAGAATATATATAGATAGATAGATAGATAGATAGATAGATAGATAGATAGATAGTTTTTTTTTTTTTTTTTGAGACAGAGTTGCAAGCTGCCACCCTGAGTAGAATGCCATGGTGTCACAGCTTACAGCAACCTCAAACTCTTTGGGCTTAAACGAGTCTCTTGCCTCAGCCTCCCAAGTCGCTGGGACTACAGGCACCCATCACAACGCCTGGCTATTTTTTTTTTATTATAGTTGTCATTGTTGTTTGGCAGGCCCGGGCTGGATTTGAACCTGCCATGTGGCTGGCACCCTAGGTGCTGAGCCGGAATGCCATCAGAATTTTTTATAGAACTTCATAGGGAAGAGAAAATACATAAAGATAACAAAGGATAATTTTTAAGGAATGAATAATAAAGGCCTATCAAATATTTAAAACATGTAAAGCTAGAGTAATTAAAAAGATGGTATCTATATAAGAATGAATAAATAAGTTGGAAAATCAGAGCAAGTAATAGACCCAGGTTGGTCTGTTTCTACATAAGAATGAGATATATGGTAAAAATGATATTTCATATCATTGGGAAAAAGATAAGACTAGTTAGACTAATAGTTCTGGGAAAATTGGACATACATTTGCAAAAAAATAAAGTTAGATACCTCACAAAATATAAAACTAATTCCAAATGAAATCTTGGTAGTAGAAAGGCTTTCTTAAGCAAAAGTAAAAACGCAGGCTGGGTGCTGTGGCTCAGGCCTGTAATCGTAGCACTCTGGGAGGTCAAAGAGGGTGGACCATTGGAGCTCAGGAGTTCAAGACCAGCCTGAGCAAAAGCAAGACCCCATCGCCACTAAAAACACAAAAAAGGTCTAGTCCCAGCTACTCGGGAGGCTAAGGCAAGGGGATAAAATACTATCATTTAACACTTGATAAAACACATAATACTCGGCTTGGCACCAGCCACATACACATGAGCTGGCAGGTTCAAATCCAGCCTGGGCCCGCCAAACAACAAGGACAGCTGCAACCAAAAAATAGCTGGGCGTTGTAGCAGGCGCCTATTGTCCCAGCTACTTGGGAGGATGAGGCAGGAGAATCCCTTGAGCCCAGGAATTGGAGGTTGCTGTGAGCTGTGATGCCACAGCACTCTATCCAGGATGACAGCTTGAGGCTCTGTCTCAAAAAATAAATAAATAAATAAATAAACAAACACACATAATACACAAAGTTAAAAGATAAGAAACAACTAAGAAATATATTTTTTTCACATATATATAGCAAAGGATTAATAATAGGAACATTTAAGTGACTCCTAAAATCAGAAAAAGACAAAAGGAAAATCAATAATACATGAATATATATTTCACAGAAGAGGAAATACATAAAAAAGAAACCTTTGGAAAAACGCTCAACATCACTAGTAATCAGGAAATCATAAATTCTAGTAATGAAATACATTTTCATCCATCAGATTGACAAAATTTTTCAATGGTTGATGTCTGGTTTTGGTGAGGATGTGAAGAGATGGGTATTTTTTTTTTTTATTAAATCATAGCTGTGTACATTAATGCAATCATGGGGTATGATGTGCTGGTTTTATATACAATTAGAAATGTTTTTATCAAACTAGTTAACATAGCTTTCACGGCATTAGTTATTGTGTTAAGACATTTATAGTCTATACTTAGTAAATTTCACATGTAACCTTGTAAGATGCACTATAGGTGTGGTCCCACCAATTACTCTTCCTCCACCCATCCTCCCCCTCCCCTCCCCTCCTCTCCCTCTCCCCTTGGACTATAATTTCTTATGAAAGCTATAAATTGGTTTCATAGTAAGACTGAGTACATTGGATACTTTTCCTTCCATTCTTGAGATACTTTGCTAAGAAGAATATGTTCCAGCTCCATCCATGTAAACATGAAAGAGGTAAAGTCTCCATCCTTCTTTAAGGCTGCATAATATTCCATGGTATACATGTACCACAATTTATTAATCCATTCGTGGGTTGATGGGCACTTGGGCTTCTTCCATGACTTAGCAATTATGAAGAGATGGGTACTCTTACATACACTGTTGGTGACGGGACAAATAGATAAAGCCCTTTGGGGACAGCAATTTGTCTTAGGTTTCAAGAAATAAATGTGCATATACTCTTTAATGCAGAAGTTCCATATTTTAGTTATCTGTACTAGAACAGTAGTTACCCATGTGTAGTAATTAGTGTCTTAATCACAGCATAGCAATTGCATTTTGTCACTGGAAGCTATGTAAGTATCTCTCAATAAGGTAAATAAACAAACTCTAGTGTGCTCATAAGTTGGAATACTATGTAGCAGGACAAAGAATGGGATAGATCTATTAGTAAGGCCATAGAAAGGTATCCGAGACATACCAAAAGCCAGTTGCTAATGGAATATACTATTTATGTTTTTAAAAATCACAGGCACACAAAACTGTGTCTGTATCTCTACCTACCTCTGATTTGTACGTGTGTAAATGTACATTTTAAACCAGTGCTAGGGTATAATTTTGGTGGCAGGAGAAAGAATTGCAAGGACGTGAAGACAAAGCTTTTCTGTACAGAGGTTATTTTATTCATTTATTTTTTTTTTTGTAGAGACAGAGTTTCACTTTATTGCCCTCCATAGAGTGCCGTGGCGTCACACAGCTCACAGCAACCTCCAACTCCTGAGCTTAGGCGATTCTCCTGCCTCAGCCTCCTGAGTAGCTGGGACTACAGGCGCCCGCCACAACGCCCAGCTATTTTTTGGTTGCAGTTTGGCCGGGGCTGGGTTTGAACCCGCCACCCTCGGTATATGGGGCCGGCGCCCTGCTCACTGAGCCACAGGTGCCGCCCTATTTTATTTTTCTTAATAAAGAGAAATTATTCCCAGATGACTAATTATGTTTGAAAAACCCATATTTTTGTTATTAGATTAAAAAGGTTATAGGACAATTATTAGGGGACACTTATTTTCTTTCTTACACATTTTCATAATTTTTCCCCAATAAACCTGTATTTTTTAATAACCAGAAAAAATGCACCAAAGTGATTTCCATTCTGAAATTCTCTTTCATACGCTTTGGCTCAAATAGCAGAATGCCCCAGGCCCATCCATGTCCTGGCACAGGGCCGAGGCCCTGTCCCTTGGCAGACAGCAAGGCGATGCATTCTTGCCTGAGCCATCCCAACTGTTACCTTTGTGGCTGCCAGCATCACCTTGGCTACCTGGAGAGACACTCCTGCCTCTGCCCTGCCAGTGGGGAGAACTCCCCCTCCCATCGGGTTGCAATGCTGATTAATATGAGATGAGTGGAGAAGCAAAGGGAGGCATAGTACAGAGGGCCAGGCCTTCCAAAGAAGCCTGTTCCCTCAGCATCGACACCAGGACCCACGTCACATCTCTCTGATTAAGCTGGCTCTCCTTCTGGAGAAACTTGAGAAGAGCTTCCCAGCAGCTGGGTCAGAGGGCAGTCAGATGCAGTGTTCCATTGCACCTGCCTTGCCACTTGCACTGGGGTTCGAGACCATGCCGGGCACTTCATCTCTCCATCTTCATCTCTCTCCTTCCTCAAAGTGGCTTCTCTGCAGGAGCTTATGGAATGGCTTTAGCTGTCTCTACCTTCCACCTCCACCACGGTATGTTTTAGAGTCTTAGCCCGGGGTCTGACATCTGCCCCACTTGGCTTCTCACTTGCACAAGGGAAGTCCTTATGTTTATGACATAACCTGGGGATTTATGAAACACTTTTGGTGCCATCTTTCAGGTCCCTAGCCTACGACATTCACATGCTTAACAGTCCCATTAGTATTTGAAGCCTACGTCTTTTCTCAGTTTACTTTGTGATTAATCCTCCTTACCATAAGTTTATCATGATGTTTATATTCCTGACTATATGGTGGGTAAATGGGCGGAGGTGAAGGGCGAACCTAAAAGGCACTGTTAATACATGATGCTGCTCTGTTAATAAACCTCAGTTACACAAGATAAAACAGCCAAAGGCAGATTCGAGCTACTTATCACTGGTTTTCAGGAAGTGGTTACACAAGCCTTTCATTGAGAACATATATTAGGATATTATATTTTCTTTAGAAAATAAAATTGGCTGATGGGAAGTTAAAGTAATGCTGACTTTCCTTCATAAGAAATAAAAACTCAGGCCAGCTGTGGTGGCTCACACCTATAATCCCAACAGTCTGGGAGGCTAAGGCAGGTGGATTGCATGAGCTCAGGAGTTTGAGACCAGTCTGAGCAAGTGACAGAACCATCTCTACTAAAAATAGAAAAACTTGCTGGGTGTTGTGGTGGGCACCTATAGTCCCAGCTGCTCAGGAGGCTGATGCAAGAGGATTGCTCAAGTCCAAGAATTTGAGGTTGCTGTGAGCTATGACACCATGACACTCTACCCAAGGTGACAGTGAGACTCAGTCTCAAAAAAAGAAAAAAAGAAAGAAAAACTCAACTCAGGAGGACCCCAACCATTACCTGTGTTCATACTCTTTAAATGTTCTCTGAAACAAGTTGATATTCCAGATTCCTGACATCTCTCCAAGATAGCCAGTGTCATAGACATAGAGATAAAGGGATTTTTACTCAGAAATTATTTTTCTTTATTTTTGAGAATATATTTTCATTTTCATTCCTGTTAATTTTTATGACTGGCAATGTTTTTTCATTATGTTACCAAAAAGAGTCTGGACTAAATAAAGTACAGAACCAAAGCCATTCGAAATGTCTTCCTGGCCAAGAAGACAGTGCAAACCATCTTGGGGGAATTTCTGGCCGGAGGAAAAACAAATGGAACCTTGGCCTGCCAGGAAGAGAAACTCACAGAATCCAGGCCAGGAAGAGAAACTCGTAGAATCCAGGCTGTGCTTTCTGCTCTTTTTTTTTTTTTTCTGAAAGCTTGAGAGTGGAGTCACAGTTTATTTGTTGAATGTGCTCTTCTTGTTTCTTGTAACCATGGTGCTTCAGTTGAGTGTTTCTTATGTCAGGCTACTGCTGAGCCAATATTTATCATTTTAGAAATTTCCATGAGTCATAAAATAAACCTGCAATCTGCTGTACCTTCTATGGGCGTTTCTTTCCTAGAGTTGTTTGAAATAAAAGGAAAAAAAATGCTGAACCTAGAATCCAACACTTGGCATATGTCAGAACACATACATACTATCTCCGGCAGGGACGCCCCTTCTCTAACATTTCCAAAGCCATTCAACACACATGCATGGTGTGCTGTGTGCTGCCTGTCGCACTTCGCCTGCCCAATAGTCCAGAGCTCTGTCCTTTCAGCTGGGTCTGGGCTGAGGAAGAAAGGAAGCTTTAGAGGTTTGCAGGGAGGAAGTGACTCACTAGCGCAAGGAGTGGGAGGGGAGGCTTTCCGCAGGGTCAAGAATAAAAATGAGCAAGTGATTCCTTCCACCTCTAGCACGGAAAATTTTACTGAGGGACCAACTCTTGATGACTGGGCCTGAATTTACTGACCACCCACCCGCCCCCATCCCCAATAGAGTTGAACTGATTGTAAGACATGACATACTTGGCTCATTTCTGTGTACGTGTGTGTGAAGCCAAGATCAGGCCCTTTGTGCTGGTTTGCTCCCTTATGCCAGGACGTGGATAGCTGAGATAACTCTATTAATTCTACAGTCTGGACAGCTATAGCAATTTATTGTTCTTGCTATAAAAAACAGGCCCTGTATCTAGAGCCCAAGGCCTAGATGGAGTTCATGAATCAAAATTCAAGGGGCTGCCTTTGCATCACTAGGATACTCCAAGAATTGCTAAGATTGTGCTCAATAAATCTGTAGAGCACAGGCATCGCTTTTTAGAGTTTAAAGGGGTCAAACTCAACACTTTCAGTTTACAGGTGAGAACAAGGAGGCTCAAACAGGTGCCCCCTGGACAGGTCACATGGTCAGTCAACAGCAGGGGTAGGAAGACTAGCACTGTGTCAGCCAGGGTCAAATCCTTCATTGAAGAACTGGTGACAGAGACATTGGCGTCTTAGTGATAAAAGCAAAATGGTTACACTAAAAGACACTCCAATTTCATATCCTGACAATTGCCCTTTGGCTGTTTCTGGCAGAGTTGTCCTTGGATGTAACTTTGAGTTCCCTCCTTGGAAAGAGCTGGGTTTCTTTGGCTGGACTATCATTCGACACCCTTCTTCCCAACACCCCCTGAAGAAGAGAAAAACAGAAGTTTAAGACAGAGCAGTCCCCTAAAGAAAACAAAAAAAACAATCAAAGTTCCATTTGTGGCTAGGCATAGTGGCATATGCCTGTCATCTCAGCTACTCAGAAGGCTGAGGAGGGAGGATCACTTGAGCCCAAGAGGTAAAGTCCCACCTAGGTAACACAGCAAGACCTCCCTTTCTACAAAAAACAAACGAGAGCTTACCTAACAAACACATTGTAACCTTACTGTTTATACCTCATATTAATCTGAAAGAAAAAAGATGCAAAAAAATTTAAAAAACAGAAAAAAAAACCCCAAACAAAAAATACCATTAATATTTACATCTATCTTATGTATCTGGGAGTCTAATTTTTTGGTAGGAAGTTTAGGTGTTTGCTGCCTCCAAACATCAAACTCTAAGTAATCCTCCAGCCATCCATTCTGTACTCATCTTCACCAACATTAGTGAGAAATGTCATTAACAAACACTTCCTTCCTCTGTGGATGTCACATTCATCCGGTTTGGTAACACCTCCTGGTGTGCTCTGCCCCACCAGTTAGGAGCCTGAGAATCCCAGGGGAAGCCTGGCCAAGTCTATCTCAGTGTTTATCTGTTCCCACTTTGTGATATCTTTTGTTCTTCTTTATATTCCTGGTAGCTAACCTGGCCCCAGCTGGCGCACAGTAGGACCTCAGTGAACATCTGTCGAATCTTAACTGAAACATTTTAAAGTGGCATCTCATTGTGAATGTCAACAAGTTATGTGTTTTTCTTCCAAATGCAAACTTATTTTTTTAACATTTAGCTCCTCTATTTCATATGAGAAATTCAAGAGGTAATAATTGATGATGAGATTATGCAAACAATTCTTTTCTTTTTTTGAGACAGACTCTCACTCTGTCACCTTGGGTAGAGTGCCATGGCATCATCATATCTCACAGCAACCTTAAACTCTTAGGCTTAAGGGATCTTCTTGCCTCAGCCTCCCAAGTATACCTGGGACTATAGGTACCCGCCAAAACACCTGGCTGTTTTTTTTAGGGACAGGGTCTCACTCTTGCTCAGGCTGGTCTCAAACTCCTGAGCTCAAGCGATCCACCTACCTTGGCCTACCAGCGTGTTTTTACAGGCCACCACATCTGGCCCTAAGCAATTCTTTAAAAGGTCCAGGCTGCCCAGACTTCTACTTGGTTAACATGTATTAGACTGAACCATAAGAAATTCCTGTTTTTATGGGTCAAAGATAGTTGAATATTATCAGTAGGAAACTGCTCAACCTTATATAATGGAAAATAATATGACTATAATTACATCACTCAATACTAAGGCTGTAAATCAGTTTTTTCACTAAGCCACCCAGGTCTCCCACCATGGTCTGTTTCTATGGCCCTACATGATCAGATCACAGGTTATCCTTCAACCTCAGCTGGGTCTGCCCCACCGGCTCATTCCCTCTACCTTGGATGTTCTCCCTTCAGATCTTGATGTGGTGGGTCCCTCTTGGCATTTAAAATCTCAGCTTAAATCCCACCTCTTTGGAGAAGAGCATCAATTTAAATAGCACCCAATTACCCTTGGTAACATTACCCAATCCTGTTGTCACCAAAGCACTTAAAACTCACAAAGTGTGACCTTTTTGTTCAGCTGCTTGTTGGCCTCCGGCAGACTAGAATTTAAGCTCCAGGACAGTAGGAAGCTTGTCTTAGTCATGGCTCTAATGGGGCAAGCACCTCATAAGCACAAAATAAATGTTGAAACAGCAGATGCAGTAATTATTTTTTTTTTAAAAAGTAGCAGAATCAAAGTTGCAGACATCATTTCTGCAGATTTTTCTTTCTCTTCTTTTACTAATTTCAGCATCCCAGGATTTCTTTGTACAATATGGGTCCTTTTCCTTCCATCTTCCTTGCTTCAAATTTTTCTCTCGTTCTTTGCATCTCCTTATCCCTTCCTGATACCTTATGAGTTAATTTCTTGACCTCATCTTTGGATTCACATTTTTGGTTTTTGCACGTACCCAGTTTGTTTCCCAGCCCATCCACTATATCTCTTAGTTCTACTGTATAAAAATATAGTATTTTAGGCTTGGTGCCTGTAGCACAGGGGTTATGGCTCCAGCCACATGCACCGGGGGTGGCCGGTTTGAACCCAGCTCAGGCCAGCTAAACAGTGACAACTGCAACAACAGCAACAAAATAGCTGGGCGTTTTGGAGGGCGCCTGTAGTCCCAGCTACTTGAGAGGCTGAGGCAAGAGAATCACTTAAGCCCAAGAGTTTGAGGTTGCTGTGAGCTGTGATGCCACAGCACTCTACAAGGGCGACATAGTGAGACTCTGTCTCCAAAAAATATATATATATAAAATATAGTATTTTATATTCCTAATGTCTGTTTTTCATAACTGCTTATTCCTGCTATTGGCTTCCCAATATCTCTCTTTACCTCTCTGAGAATAGTTACTGTGTTCATTTGAATTTCTTGTGCTATTTCTCCTGCTTGAGTTTACTGCCGTCTTTCACAGTGCTTGGATTCCTCGTCTCCTTCTTTACCTCTGTTTTTATCTGTGGACTCATACATATGGCCTTAGGATTTTTATCTACCTGGGCTTGCAGAGAATACCTGAGGGAAAAGTGAAAACTGGTTCTGCTCCTGTAGAGTGTGTGGGACACAGGTGGGGATGTTCCAGGCTGGGCAATGTTGTAACCTGGGCTTCCATCTCTCTCTGTTCCAGGATATACTTATTTAGTTCTCAGACAGGGGAGGGGAAGGAAAGCACCAGCCTGGGCAGCCTCCTTGCATGTGTTAGTATTACCTCCCCACCCCGCAGCAGGTACCAGCGCTGCCCTGACATTACCTGGCAACTTCTGGGGTGGGCACTCTCCCAGTTCTGAAGTTTTCAAGCCCTGCAGTAGCTGTAGGAGAGGCAAAAGGCTGCAGAGAGCAGTGGGATAGGGCAAGTAAAAAGGGGTCCCAACCGGAGAGCCTGTCTCTTCTGTCATTTTCCTCCCATTCTTACCCCCTATGTAAAATAATTAGTCCTCCTGTTTTCCCTAAAATGACTTCTGACCTTTCAGAAAAGCCCTCATTTTTACATGTTAAAATTTGCTATAAAATTTCTAGTTACTTTCCTTCTTTTGTGATTTTATGACTTGTGGTAACACTCAACTCCTTGGCGTCTTTACATCCTGAAGAGTTTGAACTAGTTTAGTCTGTTCTTAAACAAACAAACAAACAAACAAAATTGATTCCCTTATTTCCCCTTTTTGAATATTCTATGGCTCATTTTTCTTTCTCTAGAAGTAAAACAACCAGATCAGAATTGTAGAAACAATGTACCATGCTTAGGAAAAATGGAAAAACAACATGGAAAAATCTCCAAGAGATAGTGCTGAGTGAATGAATAAAAATAAGCTGCAGTCCTGTATGTGCTGTTGAGACCACTTGTATTTTTTTAAATGGTCTGTATTGTAAGGTCTGGAAGATTCCATGTTAAACTGATAACACTGTGATAGGGACTCTGATCTTGGTGTTGTGTATGAGGAATTGTGGGACTATTCACGTATCCCTACACTGTGTTTCCTCTTTAGAATATTTCCCAAAACCTCTCCTGAATTATCTGGACAAATAGATGGGCTTCGGGGCAGTCCATGCGCTCCCTGAGGTGCTAGGCCAAGCTTTGTGAGTAGGAGCAGATGTCTTTCTTTCTAGAGCAGTTCTCAACCTGGGGGTTGAATGACCCTTTCACAAGGGTCACCTAAATACATCCTGCATATCAGATATTTACATTACGATTCATAACAGTAGCAAAATTACAGTTATGAAGTAGCAATGAAAATAATTTTATGGTTGGGGGTCACCATGACATGAGGAACTGTATTAAAGGGTTGCAGCATTAGGAAGATTGAGAACCACTGTTTTAGAGAGAGGTTTTATACTATTCCTAAAGAATCTCTAAAGGCACATATAGCCCAAGAGGGGTTAAGAATCACTGGTCATGCTTGTGTCATTTTCTACCCCATTTGTTCATAGTTTAACTCAAGTAGTACACTATTATCTGAAAAACATAGGTAACTGGTCAACCTTTATCATTATAAAATAGTGGTATGTGTCTTTTACTCTATCACAAGAGCTGATAGAGAAATCAATGTTACCATGTGGTACTGTATTATTCCCATATATATTTAGCCTTTTCCTAAAATAGATGCCAGGGCCTTTGGGGCTGTCTTGTCCATCAGGACTAGGCTATGGGCAGTAAGGAATGCCCAGAATGTATTTTCTACAGCTTCCATTTGTTTCATTTTGCCCTCTGTGGTTTATACTTCCTCTACGATATTGAGAAAGCAACAAGAAACGCCTCAGTTCTCTTGTTCAACCTCACACACCAGTGATGTGTCATGTAGCCTGAGGGCAAAGGGCTAAGTCAGACTGCTTACTCCTTTAGCTCCAGGGATCAGACAGTAATAGCATCTCTCTATGACAGTCACTACTGGTTATCTCCATTCTCCCCTTCTTCCCTAGTAAAGAAACCCCAATGTCTTAGCTGAGCACACAGAGAACAGACCACATTTCCCAGCTTCTCCTGCAGCAATATGACTAATCTCTTGTCAGTGAGATAAATGGAGAAATTATGTGGGAATTCTGGGAAGTTTCTACAAAAAAGGGGGTGCCCTTTTTATCTTTTTTCCTTCTTACTGCTTAGAGTGTGGAAGTAGTGGTCGATGCTCTAATAGATATCCTGGGCCAAGAAGTGACCTTAGGAAAGCAGAAAGCACAGTAAAGTTAACAGTACAGAAACTGGGTTTTGGAGACCACCAAGCTAATATGCCAGATCTGAATTACTTACCTCTACTCTTTTATATGCGAAGTGAAGCCACTATTATGTAAGTCTTTGTTACTCACAGCCAAATAAAATCCTTGCTAAAATATTACTTCTTTTATTCATTTAACAAATATGTATTGAACATACAGCCCATCTCTGTCCTAAGCATTTGAGAAAACGCAATGAACAAAACAGAGAAAACTCCCCAGTCTTGATACTTTCTAGTAAGGTAGATGGACAGTGTTAGATAATAAATGCAATGACAGGAATAAAACAGCAAGGGGCAGAGGGCACTTGGGATGGTAGTTTCCATTTTAAGCGGGCTGATAGAGAAGGCCTCATGAAAACATGTTTCTGAAGGACTTTTAAGGAAGTGAAGGAGCAAAGCTGATGAATTTGGGAGAAAGGAGTATTCTAGGTAGCAATGCCATTCATGTAAAAGGCTTGAGGTAGGAGCATGTCCAGTACATCTGAAGAATAGAGGAAGCCAAGGGGGCTAGATAAAGTGGGCTAGGGAGGGAGCACTGGGAGCTGAGATCAGAGCAGTGGTCTTGAAGGTCAGCCCCTTATGTCCAGATGAACCAAGCATTCAATGATGGTTGGAACCTAAGTCCTTGGACAAAAGAGTAGGGACAGAATTAAGTGGAGACTGCATGGCCAGGATCCAGGAACCAATCAGTGAGCCATGGGATCACCCCATTGGAAGATCCTATCAGACTGTACCTCATTACCCTCTGACTATAAAACTGATCTGCCTGTTCAGAGACACACTGTTAGGGGAACTATCCCTACTGTGTTCCTTGCTTGTGCCAAGTAATAAACTGACTTGCTACAACCAACTTAGCTGTGTCTATTAACTTGATGTCCTCAAACAAATAAAATCCTGCATTTGGGAGGTAACAAAATGGTATTCATGCCATTCTTGCAAAAGTGCTTGACATACAGTATACATTTAACAGGTGTTTTCTTTCCTCTTAAACTGCCCCCTCCAAATTTTAACAATTTTTAAACATACAGAAAAGTAGAACAATTACACAGTAAACACCAGAACATCTGACTATAATTAACATTAATAAGCTATTGTTGATAGAGGTCGATCTACTTATCAATCTAACAGTCCATTTTATTTGGGAGGATACATTTTAAAGTAAGTTGTGGATTTCAGACACTTGACCTCTAAACATTTCTGCATGTATGTCATTAACTAGAGTTCAGTATTTGTGAGGCAAGGTTCTTTTTTCTTTTCCAGGTAAGGTTTATACTTGGTGAAATGCACAAGTCTTTAGGTAAGTTTTGGCAAATGTACATACTCATGTAACCTAAACCCCTAACAAAGTAAAAAAATCATTATCCTGTACCCCTGAAAATTCCTTTCAGGTACCTTGCCAATCTCCATTCTCACTCCAGTTAATGCCTATTCTGAATTTTTTTAAACACAGTTTAGTGTTGACTGTTCCAAAATGTCTTAATCTTTAATAACAAGTCAATGGAGAATAAACAAATATTCTCAAATACTGTGGGAGGGATCATAAATTGGCATAGCCTTTTTAGAAGGCAATATGTAATTATAAAAATAAAAGTATATGCACATTCCTTTTCACCCAGTAATATGAATGGAAGGAATTCGCTAAGTATACTAGCTCAAGTATGCAGAGGCCAGTCATAAGGCTATTCACTGAAGCATTGTGATAGGTAAGGACTGGAAATAACCTAATGAGCTACAGTAGGGGAAAAGTTAAATAATGGTCAGTCATGCTTTGCAGCCATGACATGATTTATTGACATGGCAAGATCACCAAGATAATTATTAAGTGGATAAAAGCAAGCTACAAGACACTATACCAGTATAAAACCGGTACCCAAAATACATGTACATGGTGTATTTCTCTGTGAGTCATACATGAAATTGGTATCAGTGGTTTCCTATGAGGAAGAGACTAAGATTATGAGAGAGGAGAACAGGTGTTCAAGGGGCAGCCCCTTATTATGCTGTCTGAATCTTTTATAATGAGACTATAGTCACGTCTTACTTGGGGGATTAAAATCATTTTTTTAAAAGATTACAAACATAAATGAGGGCAGAAGATGGGGAATAGATGAATTTGTGCAGAGGCAGGGTAGAGAATAAAAATAATTTTTTCCTAGGCTATATATTGACAGGATTATGTCCCATGGCAAAAGAATTTTTTTTTTTTTGGCCAGGGCTGGATTTGAACCGGCAACCTCTGGCATATAGGGCTGGCGCCCTACCCTTTGAGCCACAGGTACCGCCCCATGGCAAAAGAATTTTTCTCAGACTTTCTTTTTTTAAGAAATGGATTCTCGGACAATTATGGTTATGGGGGGGGGAACAGAAAGAGGGAAGGAGGGAGGTGGGTGGGGCCTTGGTGTGTGTCACACTTTATGGGGGCAAGACATGATTGCAAGAGGGACTTTACCTAACAATTGCAATCAGTGTAACCTGGCTTATTGTACCCTCAATGAATCACCAACAATAAAAAAAAAAAAAAAAAAAAAAAAAAAGAAATGGATTCTCGGGCGGCTCCTGTGGCTCAAAGGGGTAGGGCGCCAGCCCCATATACCAGAAGTGTATTCAAACCCAGTCCCGGCCAAAAAAAACTACCAAAAAGAAATGAATTCTCGCTATGTTACCCAGGCTACTCCGAAGATCTTAGGCCTTAGGACTATTAGTACATATCTCTCTTTAAACTCCTTGTTAATGGATAATTTATTAATTCCTGACATTTATATTAATGATTTTAAATGAAAATGCCCATATACTCACAGATTGTTAAGTACACAAAATGTTTTCTAAAAGAGAAATGGAATATAACCTTATATTTAAGAAGAGATTTTGTGTTTTAGTCCATTTGAGCTAGTATTGATATAACAAAATCCGTACACCGGGTGGCTTAGAAACAACAGAAATTTCTCATTGTTCCAAAGGTTGGGAAGTCCAAGATCAAGGTACCAAGGTACTTGGGAGGGCCAACTTCCTGACTCATCGATGGCACCTTCTCACTGTGTCTTCACAATTGTGAAAGGGGCAAGGCAGCTCTCTGAGACCTCTTTTTTTTTTTTGGAGACAGAGTCTCACTATGTTGCCCTGGGTAGAGTGGCTTGGCATCACAGCTCACAGCAACCTCAAACTCTTGGGCTTAAGCAATTCTCTTGCCTCAGCCTCCTAAGTAGCTGGGACTACAGGCGCCTGCCACAACACCCAGCTATTTTTCGGTTGTAGTTGTCATTGTTGTTTGGCAGGCCCAGGCTGGATTTGAACCTACCAGCTCCAGTGTATGTGGATGGCATCCTACTCGCTGAGCTATAGGCGCCAAGCTATCTGAGACCTCTTTTATAAGGGCACTAATCCCATTCATGGGGGACTTGCATTTATGATCTAACATCTCTTAAAGCCCCCACCTCCAACTACCATTACATTGGGAATTACCTTTCAACATTTGAACTATGGGAAGGCATAAAGATTTAGTTTATGGCATTATGTTAAAACTTCCTCCTTGTATGGTCGAGGAGGAATGAAAAATAGAAGATTAAATGGGTATAAATGCAGTGGCTAAAGTTCAATGAAACCTTAAAAATCAAAGCTTATCTCAAGCTATGGTGAACTGATATGGAAGTTTGCCTGATAAATCATAAAACTTCTTCATATATTGGTTCACTTCCTCAATAAACATTTATTAAACACCTATGTATCATTATAGATTATACCAATTCATACTAATGCATCCTAAATATCCCTTGACCTCAAGGAACTCCCAGTCCAATATGATAGCAGTGGCAAATATATATACACAAATAATTACAGAGCTACATTAACAGTAGGGAAAAAACCATAAAACCTTTATACACAAAGTTGTGATCTGAGGCAGCACGTGGCTCAATGGGGGCTTATATGAACTAAGCATCCAGATCCAACTCAGCTAAGTGAATGGACCTTCTTTTGGCCAAGGGGACCTCAGAAATACCCTAAAACTGAGTTGCTGGCCAAGAGAAGGAAGGTTAGACATAACTCATGTGCCCCCCTCCCTCTGTGGAAATATCCTTTGTAATTCATTAACTGGCCTAAGGCTATATAAGACAAAACTTAATCACACCCATGGGGCATCGATTTATTTGATAGATTACTTGAGTCTGGGTATTTGTCCAGTATACATCCCAATGGTTTGTCTCTGATTAACATATTTCCTCCCCTCCCCTCCCTTCCTTTTCTCTTTCTTTTTTAAGAGACAGGGTCTCCCTTTATTGCCCAGGCTGGAGTACGGTGCCTTGTTCATAGCTTGCAGATGCCTGGAACTCCTGGGATGAAGCAATTCTCCTGTCTCTAGCCCACAAAAGACTTCCTGATCTTAAAACATTCCAAGCCTTGGGCAGCGCCTGTGGCTCAGTGAGCAGGGCGCCGGCCCCATATACCGAGGGTGGCAGGGTCAAACCCAGCCCCGGCCAAACTGCAACAAAAAAAATAGCTGGGCGTTGTGGCGGGCGCCTGTAGTCCCAGCTGCTCGGGAGGCTGAGGCAGGAGAATCGCTCAAGCCCAGGAGTTGGAGGTTGCTGTGAGCTGTGTGAGGCCACGGCACTCTACCGAGGGCAATAAAGTGAGACTCTCTCTCTACAAAAAAAAAAAACATTCCAAGCCTTTACACAAAGCTACATTTCTTTAACCAATCACAAATAAGCTTTAAATCCATCTATAATCTGTAATACCCTGCTTTGAGATGCCCTACCTTTTTGGGTCAAACCAATATATACCTTCCATGTAGAGATTTATTTATGTGTTAATTCCTATCTCCCTGAGATGTCTAAAACCAAACTGTACCCCAACCAAGGCAAGACCACTAGTTCAAGGCTTGTTGGGCATGGCTCTCTGGGCTATGGTTGAAC